>NC_059163.1:90314239-90943127 GCF_019923935.1 Bubalus bubalis
GAAACTTAACATATATAAACGTGTATGTATGTGTGTGTGTATGCTTAGTCACTCGGTCGTGTCCAACTCTTGGCGACACCGTGGACTATAGCCCACCAGGCTCCTCTGCCCCTGAGGATTTTTCCAGGCAAGAATACTGGAGTAGGTTGCCATGCCCTCTTCCAGGGGATCTTCCCAACCCAGGGATTGAACCCAGGTCTCCTGCATTGCAGGTGGATTCTTTACCATCTGAACCACCAGGGAAGCCCATAAATGTGTATACCTAGATGCATACACAATTGTAATGTATAAGTTTTGCTGTCTCTACTACTTTATCACGTCTATCATCCTCCCCTTTTTCACATGTTTATGCAGAGCTAGTGGTAGCACAATTTCTGAAGCACTTGCACTTGAAAAATTGATTGAATTAAGATACCCTATACCACAAACAATAGAAACGTAGAATACAGACCATTTCTATGATTATCACATTGATAAATATTCAATACTATCTCAATAACTTAATTAAAACTTATTTCTTCGAAATGTGTATAGACAGCCTCAATATTTTCTTTTCCCTGACAATCTTTTGCAGAGGGAAATCCTGACTATCTCTGTTTGTCACTAGATCACATTGTAAAGTGTTCTGCGTAATATGGGCATAACATACACAGTAGTACTAATAGTAGTAAAAATGATGGTAAGATAGGAAGACATTGCATGCCTGCATGCTAAGTCATTTCAGTTGTGTCCAATTCTTTGCACTCCCATGGACTGTACACAGGCTCCTCTGTCTATGGTATTTTCCAGGCAAGAGTAGTGGAGCGGGTTGCCATTTCCTACTCCAGGGGTTCTTCCTGACCTGAGGATTAAACCTGCATCTTCTGTGTCTCCTGCATTGGTCAACAGATTCTTTTACCACTAAGCCACCTGGGAAACCCCAGATAGACATTATTTATACTCAGAAAGTCTCTGAATACCTCAATAAATTGCTTTAACTCCCAATTTAATAGATGCTGTTTTGCACATGGTAGGCACCAGAAACACTTGTTTAATAAGGATTATTTAAATGAACTACCTTAGACTGAGCGACTGAGCATGCACACACGAATACACAAAGGACTTCGGTTTAAGTTGATTTGATCAATCAGAAACACTCACTGAGCACATTCTGGGTGCCAGCACTGTATCTGGCACTGGAGAAAAAATAAATAAATAAAAGTCCTTATTCTTGAGTAGATCACAATACAGATTGGGTGCAAGCGTATAAGTGTATGTCATGCAATACATTTTGACAAGTGTTGTGAATTTCTGTGGTTTTGTGTAAATGCCAAACGCAAACTCTCCTGACACAGTATTTCCTTTCATTTTTGAATTTTCACTGGATGGACAGCTTTTTTCATCACCATCATTAAGATGTTGCTCTACTGTTCTTTTGTTACACAGTTACTGACAAAAAGTCCACTGTTATTCTTCTCTTAGTTATTCTCTAGGTAATGATTTTTTTATCCCTCTGGTTGCCTTGAAGATTTTCTCTTTATTTTATTTTTATTTTTTTGCAGCAATTTGACTATGATACATGTGTGTGCCTGTGTGTGTGTATCCTACTCAAGTTTCTCTGGGCTTTTTAGGTTTGTGGGGTTTTGTCTGTCATTAATTTCAGGAAATTTAGGCATTATCTCTTGGAGTGATTCTTCCCTGTTCTCTCCCTCCTCCTTGTAGAAGTACACTTACATCTATGTTAGATGATTTTACATCATCTCACAGCTCTTGGATGCTCTTTTCTCCTTCATCACTTTTTTTTTTTTGTCATTTTGTTTAATTTTTGGTTAATTTCCACTTTTCTGTCTTCAAAGTCATTCTTTCCTCAGCCATGCTTAATAAAGGAACTGCTGGTTTCTTATATCATGATTTTTTTTCCATTTAGCATTTTAATATAGTTTCCATTTCTTTTTGATACTCTCTGTCTGTCCATGCATGTTGCCCACTTTTTCCACCATCTACTTTAACAAATTATTTATAGTTATTTTAAAATCCTTAAGTGAAGTACCACATCTAGGTCATTGTTTCTGGTTCTGTTGATTGATTTATCTCTTGACAGCATGTCGATTTTTTCCTTGCTTTTTTAAGTCCTATTTTTTTTTTTTAATGCACTGTGTACATTGTGTGTTGAAGAATAATAGACCTTGAATTAAATAGTTCCAGGTCTAGGAATAGCCACTCTTCTTCTGCTAGGTTATTAGCATGGGATATTGAATCAATCTAGTCAGTATTCACAGCTTCCCTGGTGGCTCAGACAGCAAAGAATCTCAATGCAGGAGACGCTCCTTTGATCCCTGGGTCGGCAAGATCACTTGGAGGAGGAAACAGCAACCCACCCACTCTAGTATTCTTGTCTGGGAAATCACATGGACAAAGGAGACTGGCAGGCTACAGCTCATGGGGTCACAAAGAGTTGAACACAACTTAGCGATTAAACAACCAACAGTCGGTGTTTAAGCAAGATTTGGATTTTGTTACCGCTATTGTCATCCTCAGTGAAATCAGAGGCTTCAGATTCTTCTAACAGTGGGTTATCTTCACCTTGTCTTTTGTATGGGGCTTGGGGTACTGAGGAGTTTTTTTGGTATTCTACACTCTCAGCTTTTATTCATTCTTGGTCTCCTGCCTTGGTCCACGGTCTTGCCCCTTTCCCAGTTGCGGTTGTGTATTACTCAGTGGTGGCTTGTAGTGGGGGTAGAAGTTCTTGATTTTCCTGGTCCAACCTCAGTTCCAGGCAGTATGCCGAGGCTTCAGAAGTGTGCCCTTGTGAGTATTCATTCCCTCTGCTTCTGTGGCAGCCAGACTCTGCCTCGAATCTGTGGTGAGTTTGGGGCAGGAGAAATACTCTCTCCCCCACCCCCAGCAGAAGCAAATCTGTTTTACTGGTGCAGAATAACTGGTCCAAGAGTGTTTCCTTCACATCCTCCAGGGAAGATATCTTTTGCTTCTACCCTCCCTACAGAAGCAATGGGTCTGTGACTAGTTCCTAGGGCCAGGAAGAAGCATTTCCTACCCACCACCACATGCTGGGGGAAAGGACTGAGAAATGACTGCTGTCCTTCTTCCCATGGCTTAAAGCTTTTGCTTCTTTTAAAAATAAGGTCCGCAGGAGTAGGCACTGTTTTGTGCCTGTTCCTCAGAGTCACCAGGTCACCATTGATGAGGTTTGATCTCATCTCCTTCCCTGTCCTTGCTATGCTATGCTATGCTAAGTCACATCGGTTGTGTCCGACTCTGTGTGACCCCATAGACGGCAGCCCACCAGGCTCCCCCATGCCTAGGATTCTCCAGGCAAGAACATTAGAGTGGGTTGCCATTTCCTTCTTCAATGCATGAAAGTGAAAAGTGAAAGTGAAGTTGCTCAGTCGTCTCCGACTCTTAGCGACCCCATGGACTGCAGCCTACCAGGCTCCTCCATCCATGGGATTTTCCAGGCAAGAGTACTGGAGTGGGATGCCATTTCCTTCTCCGTCTAGTCTACCTACTTTATCTAATCTAAAATGCTGGTTTTCTTCTAGGTACTGTTGTGGTATTTTGGAGAATTATCAATACAAAGATATCCCCCATTTGCTTTCTGTGGTCCCAGCAGAAAGAGATGTCACACTGAAATAGGGTAATTTGAGAAGAGGAGTTAATAAAGTTTACAAAGGCATAAGCAGTGTGAAGAGTGATGTATTGCCATGCCAGTGACAGTGGGACTCTGCTATCATCAGGGGCTGAAAGGGAAAGAAGAGGAGCAGCTGGGGAAAATTTGAAGAAAAAGAGAGCTGTGTAGGCAGGGCACCCAGGTGGCATTGTGACCTTTGATTTATGGGTACAGCTTGTCCCTGGTGACCCCAAAGAGAGGCATCCAAAGGAATAAATACTTCAACTTTACTGTCCTTCTTCCTTATCTTCTGTCTGTGGTCTCTGTAGATTGTCATCCCACACCGAACAGATGAACATCCCAGGGCACAGAGCAGGTGGGAAAGCTGGAGAGTGTCACGTAAGGAGATCTCCCACACATCTGGGGACTCTGCCTGGGCATGGAGACTCCCTTTTTCAGTTTTTCTGCCTTATTTTGTAGATAATAGCACTTTTCCATCTCTTCATTATTTCTTAGAAAAACTTTTAACAGGGTTTGTTTTGTTGACTAGATATTACTGGTTAAAGAAACTCTGTAACATTTTACCAGAGGACTTTCTTGAGAAGAGAGCAAATGAATTATAGGAGACCAAAGTCATTGAATTAGGATGAACTAGTAATTCACTAGTGGCCAAGTGACTCTTCCTGAACTCACTGGTTCAGCCTCTAAGCTGGCTGCAGAAGCCTCAATCCTCTCGCCTTGGTGTTTGGGAAGCTTTGTGAGGAGGACATTGCAGGAGGCAGCTGAGTTAGGCTATGGTATGGTCAGGGTCTGCTTGTGAGTGACCTGCTCTCTCCGGTACCTCATTCTCTGTATTCCCAATGTGGGGGTGGAGTGAGGAGCATACGTTTCAGAAACATCAAAATGAGCTCCTCAGCAGGAATGGCTGGAGACCCTGGAGAAGATTGGTCAATGTCTCTTGCTGAAGTCAGAGAAAAGGTAAGTCATTAACCCATGAGGAAAAGAGGCAAAACTGCAAACAGCAATGGGCTCTGCCAGGAATGACTAAGCCTGGTACGAATCATGAAAGAAACTATCATGAGTCACAAGGCAGATTTCACAGCCTCGCCTGTGCACCTGCATGATCAGCAGGAACTTCTGAAATTGAAAGATAATGATATAAGCATGTGCAGGGGGCAGGGTGCCTGGAGATACAATATGCTCCTCTAGTGGATATATCCAATCTATCTTGACAGATCTACCATCTCACCTTTTAACCAGTTTGATTCTCACTTCACAAAACTGCTATAATCAGTGGATATAAGAATGTGTGCTAGAAACACCTGAAAGATAACTGGGCATATGATACAATGGAAATGTATCCATATTTGTTTTGCTCCATATACTCCTATATTTTTTATTAAAATATTGTGCAGTTAATTGTGCAAAAAATTTAATAGCACAATTAAATTTTTATAATTTACATTTTAATTAAAATTTGTATAGTATTTGTGTAATTAAAATGGAATGCTTCTATATCTCTACAAACACAGAGAATATGGTAGTTCCAAAGACTCCTGAGAGTCCCTTGGACTGCAAGGAGATCCAACCAGTCCATTCTAAAGGAGATCAGTCCTGGGTGTTCATTGGAAGGACTGATGCTGAAGCTGAAACTCCAATACTTTGGCCACCTCATGCAAAGAGTTGACTCATTGGAAAAGACCCTGATGTTGGGAGGGATTGGGGGCAGAAGAGGAGGGGACGACAGAGGATGAGATAGCTGGGTGGCATCACTGACTTGATGGACATGAATCTGAGTAAACTCCGAGAGCTGGTGATGGACAGGGAGGCCTGGCGTGCTTTGATTCATGGAGTCACAAAAAGTCGGACACGACTGAGCAACTGAACTGAACTGAATACTGGTTATGCATCAGACTCACCTGTTCTTATGGACTCAGTGTTTGTGTCCCCCCAAATTCATATATTGAAACCCTACCCCCCCCACCAGTATTATTTGATGAGTCACTATAGAGTTAAACTGCCTTCTTTGAATCCTGGCTCGGTCAAGTATTAGCTGTGTGATGTTAGGTTGGTTATCTAACTTCTCTGGCCCTCAGATTCTCTTCTGTAAAATGGGGATAATAACAGTACCTATCTCGTAGGGTTGTTGTTGTTGTTAATAAAGTGCTGAGACCAGATTCTGGCACATAATAGAGTGCTGTAGTGAGTATTTACTGTTTTATTATTTATTCATTCCAAGTGTAGACTAGTCCAGCCGGACAGTGAGGGTCTGAGTTATAGAATGCAATTCAAAAAGAAGACATAATTGTATTCTTTACCACAGAATTCTGTTCTAAACTACTAGCCATAAACATTTGTCTTTTATTTCTTTTCTAAGTTTTTTTGGAGCATAGATGATTTACAATGTTGTTTTAGTTTCAGGTATACAGCAAAGTGAGTCAATTAGACATACACTTACATACAGTCTTTTTTTTTTTTAGATGCTTTTCTCATATAGGCCTTTACAGAACATTGAATAGAGTTCCCTGTGTTATGCAGTGGGTTCTTATTAGTTTTCTATTTTATATACTGTTGTTTTTCCTCAATTGCTAAGTCATGTCTGACTCTTTGTGACCCCATAACTGCAGCACACCAGGCTTCCCTGTCCTTCACTATCTTTTTGAGTTTGCTCAAACTCACGTCCATTGAGTTGGTGATGCCATCCAACCATCTCATCCTCTGTCACCCACTTCTCTTCCTGCCCTCAATCTTCCCCAGCATCAGGGTCTTTTCCAATGAGTCAGCTCTCTGCATCAGGTGGCCAAAGTATTGGACCTTCAGCTTTACCATCAATCCTTCCAGTGAATATTCAAGGTTTATTTCCTTTAGGATTTATTGGTTTGATTTCCTTGCTGTCTAAGGGACTCTTAAGAGTCTTCAGCACCACAGTTTAAAAAGCATCAATTCTTTGGCACTTAGCCTTTTTTATGGTCCAGTTCTCACATCCATACATGACTACTGGAAAAACCATAGCTTTCACTTTTATGGACTTTTGTTGGCAAAGTGATGTCTCTGCTTTTTAATATGCTGTCTAGCTTTTCTTCCAAGGAGCAAGCATCTTTTAATTTTATATGTGTATATGTCAGTCCCAATCTCCAATCTCCCAATTTATCCTTCCCCGCTCATCCCATCCCCTGGTAGTAACCGTAAGTTTGTTTCCTACATCCATGACTCTACTTCTGTTTTGTAAATAAATTCACTTAGCAGAGGCCATGCTTATCTTCTCTGTATTGTTCCAGTTTTAGTATATGTGCTGCTGAAGTAAACACCTTTATTTTCTATTAGTACGTTCCTTATTTCTACCTGCATCCCAACTCTGGTTGGGGTATAGAAAAATCACAAGGGATGCTACAGAACCTCAGAGCCATTAGGATGGGGGCTTGTTACATTACATCCAGAGGGGTAATGTTGGGCACTGGATGGGCAGAGACTTCATGGGGAAAGTTGAATTTATACTGAGACTTAAAAAATGATATATAGTGATGGGTATTTTATTTAGAGAAAGTGAGAAATCCTGGGGCAGAGTCAAAAGATCCAATGAGAAGGGAGGTGTTGATAAGTCAGTTTAGAAATGTTTTGAGTCACAGTTTTAGATGGTAAAGTTCTAAACAGGAGATTAGTTCATCTTCAACTTGGTGATGGGATTGTAATGCTTATATAAGTAAAGACTAAATAATTTTTGAAATGAGTTAGATAATCCACTAAGCAGAATGCTCAACTTTAACCCAGAACTATTTTAACACCAGAAGGACGTGGATTGAGAGGGCATTAGTTGAATAAGTTTCTTTCATGTTGTATTGAACAAAGAATAACTTTCAAAATCTCCTCTTCTTTTGTTATAGAAAACTGAATGATATTTATACCTTAATAGGTAGATGAGGAAAAAGCTTAGTTATAAGTTTGATCTTTAGTTGGAGTAGATTATACTGGTCTCTTATTTCTCAGGATTTCAGGGCAAGACCTATACAGTTAGAAAAAAGGAGCAGAAAATAGCTGAAGGGATTGATGAGAAAAAATTGATGAGACTGTGGAGTGGGTGCAGTATGGTATAGCAAGTTATGTGGGAAAAAAATGTTAGCTTTGGAGTCAAGACCCACAAGCTTCACATTTCATCAATATATGATCTTGGGTAGTTCCTTAACCTTTCTGAACCCTAATTTCTTCTAATGACCTATGAGTGGGGGGCCAACAGGTGCCTGCCTATGGTTGTGCACACCAAATCCCCAGGGATGCATGCCTCCTGGGGATGCAATGCCCCTCCTGGTTTAATGGACACCCAGCAGGGATGACAGGGCTTCCCTGGTGGCTCAGTGGAAAAGAATCCGCCTGCAATGCAGGAGATGCAGGTTTGGTCCCTGGGTCAGGAAGACCCCTTGGAGAAGGAAATGGCAACCCACTCCAGTATTCTTGCCTGAAATCCCATGGACACATGGGATTTCATGGGGTCACAAAGAGCTGGACATGACTTAACAACTGAACAACAAGCCAGGATAATACCCGCAAAACAGAGTTGTGGTGAGGCCTCACCCTAATGGAGCAATCTAATCATCATATTCTTAAAATCTCAAATTGCTTTCCATTTCCTATTAAAAAGATTTCAAACTCATATATTGGAACAGTGTCTGAAGTGAAACAAAAACTACTTTCTGGGAATTCCCCTCCACTTTGCCCCTTTTCAAAGTACACCTTTCTTCAGTTTAATAAAGTCACTTATCACTACATTCTTTTCTATCTCTAGAGCTTTATGCTGCATTAGCAGGTGGATTCTTTACCACTGTACCACCTGGGAATCCCTGTACCTGTCTATACCAGTTTCATGCCCCTAATTCCCTGCTTTTCCGTGTTGACTTATTTCCCCAATTTACTGGTCCTTTAAAGCTCAATCTAAAGTCTACCCATTCATTGATGTCTTCCCTGATTCTTTCTCAGCTGGAAGGCATTTCTTTCTCTGAATTGCCAGACATTGTCACTGCATCTGCCTCTACCTGAGTCTTCTGCCTTGAAACAGTGTTTTTACTCATGTGTCTTATCACCCTTGCCAGATTGAGAGCAGGGTGGGAAGATTCACACAAGTCATACTTGAGTTCCGAGCTCACAAAGCCCAGAGTCTTGCCTTTAGTAGGCATGCTGGATGATCTGGACTCATTTTGGCATCACTGCCACCTCCTAAGGTCTCCATTGCGAGGGAAGTTGAGAACTGTGTTTCCCAGAATCCTACCGAGATGGGAGATACCAGCACAGAGTTTAGGAGAAAAGGAAGCCATTATTTTCTGGAGGCAACTGCAGGCGGATGACTGAGCATATGAGAGGTTCTAATCAGCTTCTGGTGAGCTTTCTGAGAATCACCTGCATCAGTCCTGCAGCCTGAGGGGCAGAAGGAAACTTCCAGAGGTTCCTGGTATTCAGAGAGTCTTTGGTGCAAGCCTCTTGAGAACCTTGTGGAACTACAGGCCGATACCATCACTGACAGCTTCCCTGGTGGCTCACATGGTAAAGGGTCTGCCTGCAATGCAGGAGACCGAGGTTTGATCCGTGGGTTGGGAAGATCTCCTGGAGAAGGAAATGGTAACCCGCTCCAGTGTTCTTGCCTGGAGAATCCCATGGACAGAAGAGCCTGTCGAGCTCTAATCCATGGGGTTGCAAAGAATCAGACATGACTGAATGACTAACACTTCACTTCTAATTCCCTGCATTGAAAATATTCATACTTGGAATATATTGAATGACACCTATTTACATACCCCAATGTTGACGTGTTTAATATTTGCAGAATAAATGAAAACCAGTTCTATTCATTGAAAAGTCAGTAAATATTCCACTTACATTCATTATTCAAGGGGAAAGACGCCGACATCTATTGTGAGTTAATCATATGGCAGACAATTTCCTAGGTGTTATTTACTACTTCACAATAATTCTGAGAGATCACTATCATTGTCCACATTTTATATGAGGATGTGGCAAGAAGAGAGTCAAACATACTCTGATTCACAAGCTAATAATTTTCCACACTATGATGTTGCCTTTTTGTGTGTCAACTTAGTGTATGCCTTTGTGGATAATCACAAGCAACTTAAAAAAACATTTGAAACCCCAATATCAGCCAAGTTTTCCAGAGCAGTTTTACCTGCTCAGAGCAATAAATCTTAAGTTTCCTCTAAATTATACCACTGAGGAGGCTACCTATAACTAATGGATTTGATTTAAATATTTGAGTCAATTTTCTTCAGTTATTTAGAAGAAATATTTAGTTATTTAGCATACAGTTGTACGCTCATATATTGCTAAGAATGAGTACTTTTATACCAGGTAAAATAATAAAGTTAAAATTGTTTTAAATATCTGAAATTTGGGGTGAGGCTGGTTTATATATTCAAACTAGAAGGACAGTGTACAATAAAAGACCCAGCAATATACTTTATCAGTTACAGTTTAATTACCCACCAATATCCATTGAGCTCCTTTGGAGGGTAATAACTACTACTTCTTGACCTTTATGGGAATGCTGAAGACTTTGATCTGGAATAAAATCACCTGGAACACTTTTTCATGATTTATTCTTCATTGCAAATTATTTGGAAAATTTTATATTATGCAATGTTATGCTTATAAACATTATAGTCACATCATAAATAGTTTTCTACATTTAACAATAATGTTTAAGTGCTTAAATCATGAACAGATGAAATTATCAAAATTACAATGGTAGAAAATAGTAATAGTAATGAATTTCATAAAAATCTTATTCAAAAAGAGAATTAGTATTTATGAGTTAGCAATTAATATTTTGCTAAAATGTTGGCAGTCCCACCAGGGCTTATTTTTTGGCCTTGGTCATTATCTCGTACTAGTTTTAGATAAGTAAAGGATGCTTCCTTGAAGTAAGAAAAAAAGCTGGTAATATTTCACATGGCAAAGTCCCTATACTTGCAGACAAACAACTATGGCTCAGATTGAATACGTGATTTTTAAATTTTTAATTCTGTTAGATGTTTGTTGAGAGACAAAAAATGTAAATTTAAATTTCCAGAGAAGTGACAGTAGTTGCTTAAAATCTGTCTTATTTTATTATAATGATTCCAAATCTATTTTGAGCTTTCATTTGCTTCAATTTTTTAAAAAGTTGCTGTGCCTTAGCAGTAAATTTGGGGTTGATAAAACAGTCTCATGTTTAAAAACAATGTGGTTAATTAATATAACTTACCAGCAAAACACACAACCATTCAGAATTTAAATCTTCCGAAAGCAAACATACCACCTTGCCTTATCAGTTTCTTTTTGAAAAATAATGATGACATTTATAAAATAAAAAGAACACTAAATCTACCTGCCTCCACTAAAATAAAATAGATTAAGAAATGCTCCAATCATGCTGTTCAGTTAACTGAAGATTATCTTGGCCTAGAGTTTGGTGTGACATACATTTTGAGGCCCTTTTAAGTTTTTTCCCTTTGGACTGAATCCCAACTGGTTGTTTTATTGACATATATAATTTAGATAGTTCTGAATAAGACTGGATCCTTAAGAGACCCAAGATAATGAAATAAATATACACATTCAGGTTTATAGATGAGGCAAAGAGCATTATTTATTTAGAAAGAGAAATCTTATCCCTTTCTGGTAGAGAAAAAGAAAGATTAAATGGAAAATAAAATTAGTAGTAAAAGAAAATGTAGCCATTTATACTAGCTTGCTCATGAAAAAGAAGCCTGAGAATACAGATCTGCTAGAAACACAGTGGACTCATATGGAGTAAGGTGAATGTAGGAATAAAAAAGTGTATTTTTCCTCCTCTCTGTTATAGTCAGTTTATCCTTAAAGGCCACTCTTCCAAAAGCACAAACTTTATAATATATTTGCAGGCCAGGCCCATTCACATATTACTCTTCTGTATTTTTTAAGAACAGTATATGTTCATTACCGGAAAAAAAAAAAAAAAAAAAGGTAAAAACAAGCAGGGACAAAAAAAAGAGAAAAACAGAAAACATCCATAATTCCACCAAAAGATCATTATCTTCAATTTTGTGCACCCACTCTAACACCTGTTGTTTTCTTTACCTTTTCATAATAATCTTTTATTTCAGAATGCAGGTATAAATGTTCATTTTCACCATGAATACAACATCAAACATATTTTTTTGTAAAATGTTTTCTTCCATATTATCATGATGTGAAGGCCACAGAATGTTGAGAGGCAGACAGTGCAGGGTGGAACCACAGGCTCGAAAAACAGGCTGCCTGGCACTGTGTTGGCTCTGCTGTGTGCTGGCTGTGTGATCTTGGACAGATACCTGCTTTGCACCTCAGCTTTACCATCTGTAAAATGGGGGCAATAATATTATTACATTATTAACATTTTAAACTATATTATATTACATATGTTATAAAGATTAAATTACATCTTTTGAAGGGCTTAGAACATTGTACATAATAATCCTACATAAGTGTATATAGTTTAATCAAAATCTCTTAATAAGTTTTTTAATTATTACCACTTTTCTACTAATATAGTCAGTTTTGTAATGAATATTTTTTACATATGTCTTTGCACATTTGTTGTATTTTCCTTGAGATAAATTCCTAGAAATAGAATTGCTGTGTCAAAAGATGTGCATCTTTTTAATTCTGGCAGAAAAATTTGCAAGAAAAAATTGGCATATTGTAAAGGATATGCCAATTTTCACTCTGAGCAGTGATGAATCTAAATGTGGTTGTATGTTTTGAAACCTAGCCTGCAGACTTTAATTTTCATAAGAATCAGCTGGGAGCTTATTAAAATTATTCTTAAAACTCACAGAGATTAAGTATCTCTGGGGTGGATTCTTGGAATCCGCATTTCTTAAAAACAAGCTTAGGTCATTCTGACACAGATAGCTGATGAATTTAGAAATACTGAAGCTTCTCTTTGTCCACTCTTCTAACACTGACAACTACAACCCCATTGATGTGATAGGTTCAGCAAAGACAATTCTATAGGAACTTTCAGCCAGAAAATATATTTTACAAGCCAACTGTTTTACATCATATTTTACAAGTCAACTAGAAAACATATTTTTTTTCTTTGTATGGCACAAAAATTTAACCTTTCTGCAGCTATTCTCAAATTTTCAACAGTTAAAGCAGATTTTGCTAATTTGCCAATTTGCATATTTCCATTAATGACAAATGGTTATGTTATACCTCCAAACCTCCTACATAATTTTTCCAATGTAGATCTCATTGTTCCAAATGTCCTTTTTATTCCATGAGTATGTCAAACTTCTCTATAGTATGCCAAAGTACAAAACAGAGCAAAACAAAAACAATTTTCCAAGTGTGACATAAAGTCTGAAGTTAGCAGTTTGGGATGGTTGGGCAAGCCTAAATGCTTGGTTTTGTGCATGTAAGCCTTTTTGGTGTGGGTGTACCACCATCTATATTTTCTTAAGCTACCAGTCTAATTAATCTGTTAGCTCCCCCTTCTCATAAAGATTGGCTGCAAAAGGTCGGAGAGGAGCCACTGAGTGCCAACAACAGGAGCAGCTGTTGAGGAAAACAAGGCTCCCTGAGGGGTTGTTAAAACTAGCTGAACAAACAGGAAAATCCATGGACGGAGGAGCCTGGTGGGCTGCAGTCCATGGGGTTGCTAAGAGTCGGACACGACTGACTGACTTCACTTTCACTTTTTACTTTCTTGCACTGGAGAAGGAAATGGCAACCCACTCCAGTATTCTTGCCTGGAGAATCCCAGGGACAGGGGAGCCTAATGGGCTGCCGTCTATGGGGTCGCACAGAGTCAGACATGACTGAAGCGACTTAGCAGCAGAACAGGACAGCTCAAGTGAAGGAAGCCAAGGTATCAAATTAAAGTAATTAGTAAGTCAAGTAGGAGGTAGTCTGGAGGGTTTCCACCAATCAAGCATGTATTTGTGGAACCTTCTTCATAGACTGATGAGGCATTCAGAGGATGAATGAGTGGTACTTGATGTTTTGCCCCTGAACCACAGCTAAGGGGTTTTGCCTTTACTACCTTTGATACATTTTTCTGAAATTGACGTTCAACCTTTCTACAGAGGCAGGGTACCTTCTGCTCTTAGATTTCTCATTATGATGCTCCACCAGTTTCATTTGGAAGCTAAAGCCTTTTCCCATACATTTGGGTCAGAATGCTTTCTTTTCCAGGTCCCATCTGGGGGTGGAGGGTGGGCTCTATCTTGCTTGACTGTCACTGGGTCACCTCAGTCTGTTCCAGGTGACTGGGATGTGCCAAAGACAAGAAACATGATGGGAACATGCAAAGGTGGGATATGACGTCATTACATTCAGCAAATCACGAAGACTGTGAATTGGAGGCAGTTTGTCACATTCTGAATAGACACCCTTGGAATCTCAAAGGTGGTCATTTAGATCCACTAAAGTACTGTTTTTGCATAAAGAAATTATGTAAGAATTACTGGTAGAGATTTTATGAGTCAGTGGTAATGGCTCAATATTAAAAGAAATTTATGGCAGACCTGAGAAAGTCCATGTATGAAATCTGCATAATAGATTACTAAAAGAAATTAAGGTTTATTCTTGGTAATATGTGAGGTTAATGTACTGAAGGACAACTGTGTATGGACTTTTCTTGACTTTGTAGGGGAAGTGGCATCTTAGCACCTATTTGGCCTTCCTAGAAGCAAGGTACAATGCTGTAAAGAGCAATATTGCATAGGAATCTGGAATGTCAGGTCCATGAATGAAGGCAAATTGGAAGTGGTCAAACAAGAGATGGCAAGAGTGAATGTCAACATTCTAGGAATCAGAGAACTCAAATGGACTAGAATGGGTGAATTTAACTCAGATGACCATTATATCTACTACTACGGGCAGGAATCCCTTAGAAGAAATGGAGTAGCCATCATGGTCAACAAAAGAGTCCAAAATGCAGTACTTGGATGCAATCTCAAAAATGACAGAATGATCTCTGTTCGTTTCCAAGGCAAACCATTCAATATCACAGTAATCCAAGTCTATGCCCCAACCGGTAATGCTGAAGAAGCTGAAGTTGAACGGTTCTATGAAGACCTACAAGACCTTTTAGAACTAACACCCAAAAAAGATGCCCTTTTCATTATAGGGGACTGGAATGCAAAAGTAGGAAGTCAAGAAATACCTGGAGTAACAGGCAAATTTGCCTTGGAATACAGAATGAAGCAGGGAAAAGACTAATAGAGTTTTGCCAAGAAAAGGCACTGGTCATAACAAACACCCTCTTCCAACAACACAAGAGAAGACTCTACACATGGACATCACCAGATGGTCAACACCGAAATCAGATTGATTATGTTCTTTGCAGCCAAAGATGGAGAAGCTCTATACAGTCAGCAAAAACAAGACCAGGAGCTGACTGTGGCTCATATCATGAGATCCTTATTGCCAAATTCAGACTTAAATTGAAGAAAGTAGGGAAAACCACTAGACCATTCAGGTATGACCTAAATCAAATCCCTTATGATTATACAGTGGAAGTGAGAAATAGATTTAAGGGCCTAGATCTGATAGATAGAGTGCCTGATGAACTATGGAATGAGGTTTGTGACATTGTACAGGAGACAGGGATCAAGACCATCCCCATGGAAAAGAAATGCAAAAAAGCAAAATGGCTGTGTGGGGAGGCCTTACAAATAGCTGTGAAAAGAAGAGAAGTGAAAAGCAAAGGAGCAAAGGAAAGATATAAGCATCTGAATGCAGAGTTCCAAAGAATAGCAAGAAGAGATAAGAAAGCCTTCGTAAGCAGTCAATGCAAAGAAATAGAGGAAAACAACAGAATGGGAAAGACTAGAGATCTCTTCAAGAAAATCAGAGATACTAAGAGAACATTTCATGCAAAGATGAGCACAATAAAGTACAGAAATGGTATGGACCTAAAAGAAGCAGAAGATATTAAGAAGAGATGGCGAGAATACACAGAACTGTACAAAAAAGATCTTCATGACCCAGATAATCACAATGGTGTGATCACTGACCTAGAGCCAGACATCCTGGAATGTG
Organism: Bubalus bubalis; assembly: GCF_019923935.1. NCBI lineage: Eukaryota > Metazoa > Chordata > Mammalia > Artiodactyla > Bovidae > Bubalus > Bubalus bubalis. Next base: position 90,329,898 of record NC_059163.1, read on the forward strand.
AACTCAAGTGGGCCTTAGAAAGCATCACTACGAACAAAGCTAGTGGAGGTGATAGAATTCCAGTTGAGCTATTTCAAATCCTGAAAGATGATGCTGTGAAAGTGCTGCACTCAATATGCCAGCAAATTTGGAAAACTCAGCAGTGGCCACAGGACTGGAAAAGGTCAGTTTTCATTCCAATCCCAAAGAAAGGCAATGCCAAAGAATGCTCAAACCACCGCACAATTGCATTCATCTCACACACTAGTAAAGTAATGCTCAAAATTCTCCAAGCCAGGGCTTCAGCAATATGTGAACCATGAACTTCCTGATGTTCAAGCTGGTTTTAGAAAAGGCAGAGGAACCAGAGATCAAAATGCCAATATCCGCTGGATCATGGAAAAAGCAAGAGAGTTCCAGAAAAACATCTATTTCTGCTTTCTTGACTATGCCAAAGCCTTTGACTGTGTGGATCACAAGAAACTGTGGAAAATTCTGAAAGAGATGGGAATACCAGACCACCTGATCTGCCTCTTGAGAAATTTGTATGCAGGTCAGGAAGCAACAGTTAGAACTGGACATGGAACAACAGACTGGTTCCAAATAGGAAAAGGAGTATGTCAAGGCTGTATATTGTCACCCTGCTTATTTAACTTATACGCAGAGTACATCATGAGACACGCTGGGCTGGAAGAAGCACAAGCTGGAATCAAGATTGTGGGGAGAAATATCAATAACCTCAGATATGCAGATGACACCACCCTTATGGCAGAAAGTGAAGAGGAACTCAAAAGCCTCTTGAGGAAAGTGAAAGTGGAGAGTGAAAAAGTTGGCTTAAAGCTCAACATTCAGAAAACAAAGATCATGGCATCTGGTCCCATCACTTCATGGGAAATAGATGGGGAAACAGTGGAAACAGTGTCAGACTTTATTTTTTTGGGCTCCAAAATCACTGCAGATGGTGACTGCAGCCATGAAATTAAAAGGCGCTTACTCCTTGGAAGGAAAGTTATGACCAACTTAGATAGCATATTGAAAAGCAAAGACATTACTTTGCCAACAAAGGTCCATCTAGTCAAGGTTATGGTTTTTCCAGTGATCATGTATGGATGTGAGAGTTGGACTGTGAAGAAGGCTGAGTGCCGGAGAATTGATGCCTTTGAACTGTGGTGTTGGAGAAGACTCTTGAGAGTCCCTTGGACTGCAGGGAGATCCAATCAGTCCATTCTGAAGGAGATCAGCCCTGGGATTTCTTTGGAAGGAATGATGCTAAAGCTGAAACTCCAGTACTTTGGCCACCTCATGCGAAGAGTTGACTCATTGGAAAAGACTCTGATGTTGGGAGGGATTGGGGGCAGGAGGAGAAGGGGACGACAGAGGATGAGATGGCTGGATGGCATCAGTGACTCGATGGACGTGAGTCTGAGTGAACTCCGGGAGTTGGTGATGGACAGGGAGGCCTGGCATGCTGTGATTCATGGGGTCGCAAAGCTTCAGACACGACTGAGCGACTGAACTGAACTGAACTGAAGAGCACCCTTATTTCTTTTGCAGGGAGTTACTTCTCCCAGGGATAAGCAGTCTCGGTACTACTGTAATCAGGATCTGTGTCTTCCGCTAGCCGAGGAGCAGATAATTCCAGCTGGACCAATAGGAATCTCTCTCTTGAGACTTTGAATTATGAGCAACCTGAATTAAGATGATGACAACAACTTTTGGAGCTTTTCATTCTGAAGCAGAACCCAGAGTATGTCCTGCTGTCTAGATAGCTGGGGAATATTTGAGGTCCTCTCTTGGTTCTGTGGTCCCACCTAGCTGTGTAACTTTCCATCCACTCTGTGAGTTATCCAGCATAAAAATCTTGTTGGCTCTGACTCCAACACCAGAATCTCAGGTGATAAGCCTTCTGCAAAGTACCATAGGGCAACCTTTCTGTCAGAGCATGGCTATTAAGTTAGGAATCAAACAAACTTGAAGACTGCTTGCTCTTCCACTTTTTGTGATTCTGAAAAACTTGCTTTGCCTTATGGAGCCTTAACACACTTACCTGTAGAATGAGGAATAAAATCTTCCTTCTAGGTTGTTGTTGGAATTGGGTTAGCACCTCTGTGAAAATTCCTGGCATAGGAAACTTTCTGGCATAGTTCCTGTGTGCTGGCATAGACACATAGGAAGAAGACCTGTGAATTTCCATGTCAAAGTGGTCCATTTCTAATGAAAGATTCAACATCAGTGATTTGGCCAGTGATTACTGGATGGAGTGTTGGGCAATCTTTTAATGTCATAGATTCTGTAAAGAAAGTTATACTTAATAATCAAAATACCCATTCCCCCTTATTACTCTGCTAGACAAAGATCAGAATTAGTGATTCATGGATCTTTTAATTCTGGCAATATTTCTTCTTTGTTGGCAATAAAGATGGCATAGAATTTCCCAAATGAATATTTACAAAGTAAATTGCTCTGGAGTTATATCGTGTTTGCATACTTATTACTTCAGTTCTTGGCAGATTTAAACTGCATCTCTGTTTACAATAAAATAAAAATCATTTGCTGCTTTACACAAATGTTACTTTCAGTATGAAATAAAGAAAAGATAGCACCAGTTTAATGAAAAGAGAAATTTCCTCCTGGGAAATAGCAGCAGACAGAACTGGCTTTTTCCAGAAATAACTAGAACCATGACTGAAGGTCTCTGCTTTCTGCATCTCCAGTGCCTTGTGATAGTTAATATTCTGGGAAGGCTTCAAGTCCTACATGAATTCTTGACAGAATCCAGGAAAGCAAGAAAGCTACTTGACATACTGTCCTGTAACTGAAGATTTTAAAATCTTGCAATGATGTAACAGTGAATTTCTAAAATGAAATAGCAATAAAAGAAAAGCTATCCTAGAATGCACCCCTCTCTGTGCTAGAGCATTTGGAGCTGTGGGTCTAAGGAGGCCAGTCGTCACAGCCCCACCGGTACTCCCACCCATCAACGGGGAGGAAGGAGCACTGTGCAAAACAGTAGTCTTCTTTGTCTATGATCAGCCTAGGTTGAGTGAGCACATTTGTTTATGGAAATCTGTGTAAACTGAATAGTCCATGGGACCTTTCCAACAGAGAAAAATGGTGAAACAACCACTACCTTAAGAAAGCATTTTTCAAAGTGTCATATGGGATCATTCTTCAACAAAATCATCCTGAGATTGTAAAAAAGTGTGTATCTAGGATTTATCCTTGATAGATCAAGGTATCAGAATCTCTGTGAGTGAGACCTTAGAAGACTCTTCAGTTCAACTGATGTTTAAGAAACATATACCCATTTCTTAGCTGTGTTTCTGATCTGTGGGGTACAGATACACAACGGTCTGTTACTCAGCCATATAAAAGAACAAAAAAAATGCCATTTACAGCAACATGGATGAACCTAGAGACTGTCATACTGAGTGAGGTGAATCAGACACAGAAAGACAAATAACATATGATATCTCTTATATAAGGAGTCTTTTTAAAAGGAGTACAAATGAACTTGTTTCTGAAAAAGAAGGAGTCACAGATGTAGAAGAAAAACATATGCTTACCAAGGAATAAGGAGGGGAGGGGTAAATTGGGAGACTGGGACTGATATATACATACTTTGTTATTGTTCAGTTGCTAAGTCATGTATGACTTTTTGTGACTCCTTGGACCGTCCTCCACTATCTCCTGGAGTGAGTTGAGTTGAGTGTTAGTTGCTCAGTTGTGTCCGACTCTTTGTGAACCCACAAACTGTAGCCCGCCAGGCTCCTCTGTTTATGTAATTTTCCAGGCAAGAATACTGGAGTAGGTTGTCATTCCCTTCTCCTGAGGATCTTCCCAACCCAGGGATCGAACCCAGGTCTCCTGCATTATAGGCAGATTCTTTACCAACTGAGCTACAGGCAAGTCCCAGAGTTTGCTCAAATTCATGTCCATTGATTCGGTGATGTCATCCAACCATCATATTCTCTATCACCCTCTTCTCTTTCTGCCTTCAGTCTTTCCCAGCATCAGGGTCTTTCCCAGTGAGTCAGCTCTTTGCATCAAGTGGCCAAAGTATTGCAGCTTCAGTTTCAGCATCAGTCCTTCCAATGACTATTCATGGCTGATTTCCTTTAGAATTGACTAGTGTGGTCTCCTTGCAGTCCAAGGGACTCTCAAGTCTTTTCCAGCACCACAATTCGAAAGCATCAATTCTTTGGCACTCAGCACTTGTTATGGTCCAGCTCTCATATTCGTACATGACTACTGGAAAAACCATAGCTTGATTATATGGACCTTTGTTAGCAAAGTGATGTCTTTACTTTTTAATGTGCTATCTAGGTTTATCATAGCTTTCCTTCCAAAGAGCATCTTATAATTTCATGGCTGCAGTCACCATCTGCAGTGGTTTTGGAACCAAAGAAAATAAAATCTGTCACTACTTCCACTTTTTCCCCTTTTATTTGCCATGAAGTGAATGGATATGCATACTGTGCTGCGCTTAGTTGCTCAGTCACGTCTGACTTTTTGTGACCCCGTGGACTGCAGTCCACCAGGCTCTTCTGTCCATGGGGATTCTCCAGGCAAGAATACTGAAGAGGATTGCCATGCCTTCCCTCCAGGGGATCTTCCCAACCCAGGGATCAAACCTAGGTCTCTCGCATTACAGGCAGGTTAATAAGGACCTGCTGTATACAGCACAGGGAACTCTACTCAGTACTCTGTAATGGCCTATATGGGAAAAGAATTAGAAATCTTAATTATATCGAATTGGTTCATAATGCTTTTCAGGTCTACTGTATTCTTCTACTTCTCTGTACATTCATTCTATTAATTTCTAAGAGTTTGATATTGAAACTTCAACTGAAAATCTTAATTTTTCTCCACTAAAATAAACAATTGTAATATATAGTAGAACTATATGTAGCTTTCATTCTATATTTTCCAAGTCTCCTGAAAATGTGTTATATTTTCATAATTTAAAAAATAAAAAAGAAAGATGAAAAAGAATCTGAAAGAGTAGAAATATATATATATACACATACAATGGCACCCCACTTCAGTACTCTTGCCTGGAAAATCCCATGGGCGGAGGAGCCTGGTAGGCTGCAGTCCATGGGGTCCCTAAGAGTTGGACATGACTGAGCGACTTCACTTTCACTTTTCACTTTCATGCACTGGAGAAGGAAATGGCAACCCACTCCGGTGTTCTTGCCTGGAGAATCCCAGGGACGGGGGAGCCTGGTGGGCTGCCGTCTATGGGGTCGCACAGAGTTGGACATGACTGAAGTGACTTAGCATAGCATAGCATACACATATATAACTGATTCACTTTGCTGTATACCTGAAACTAATACTACATTGTAAATCAACTATATTCAATACAAATTAAAAAAATTTTTAATGTTAAAAAAAAAAATCCATGCCTCTCCAAAAGTCAACATTTCAGAAAGATACAAAACTGAAATTTGAAATAGCTAATTTTAAGTCAAGAGTAACTTTTTAAGAATTTTGTTGTTTTGCTTCACTTTAATAATGTCATTGTTGGTTAACCATGAAGAAGGTTCCCAAATTAACTTTGAATATAAGAAAAAAGACTAATACATTTTACAATTATGACAATAAAAGAAAAGAAAGAAACACTGACCCAGAGGTCTCAGAAATCTAATTCTTGCCCCACCCGATTTACCTTCAAATTAAGAAGAGAAAATAACTATACATTCAGTTTTATGAGAGCTAAAACAAGAGAGAAAGAATTCTGATGGATAGGAAATGTAAGAGAGATTTTATTAATGGCACAAAATGTTATGTTTTGCCCCAATATCATATCTCTCTAACCTGAGCAATCATTAACTGGCCACTGGAATCCAGCACAGGACATTTCCACCCCCACCCCACCAAACATTATTGGTCAGCACAGTGATTTTTAAAATTTAAAACTGGGAAATATATCATAAAAATCAAGATATACAATCCTTCCTGAAGAATCAGATTGGCTTTAGACAAGCATTTAGAGTTCATTTTATACCACCTCCAGTATCGTCTTTTTTCCCAACCAACCAAAGTGCCAGTTAACATTCATCATTGAGTTTATGCTGGTATATTTTGTTTTTCAGTTAAGAAGGTTAAATAGTCTCACCTTGGGGGTTGTCAGTTATTACTTGCCTGGTCCTGATGCCCAGAGTCATTTGAGTTTGAAAACATGCCAAGCAATGATGATGGAACTCTAATCCCTGTAGTCCTGACCCCACTGCAAACTCTAGGCATATGAGGATTCTTTATTGAAAGGTAGGCTTTCTGCTTTGCAATAACTTTGCAAATAAGCAGCAGTCTTTTTTCAAATATCTTGGAAGACAATTCAAAAGAGACATTTTAATTCATAAATTCATCTAGTTAATAGCAGAGAGAAATAAAGAGGGAAAGAATCTAAGACTTCGTCTGAAAATCTGGAATCCAGAACACCCAGTTCTGGATCTATAGGGACAAGCTGACATTGACTGTATTGTTGTAGTTTGGTCACTAAGTTGTGTCTGACTCTTTGCAACCCCATGGATTGTAGCCCACCAGGCTCCTCTGTCCACAGGATTTCCCAGGCAAGAATACTGAAACGAGTTGCCACTTCCTTCTCCAGGGTATCTTCCTGACCCAGGGATCCAATCCATGTCTCCTGCATTGGCAGGTGGATTCTTTACCACTGAGCCACTGGGGAAGCTTGGCATTGACTGCATACACAATACCATGTTATTTAAGTAAGAAATGCATACCTAGGAAGTCTTAACAGCAGACTTTTTTATTGAAGTATAGTTGATTTACAATATGATGTTAGTTTCAGGTATACAGCAAAGTGATTCAGTTACATATATTTTTTCAGATTATTTTCCATTATAGGTTATTGCAAGATAATGAATATTGTTCCCTGTGTTATATAGTAAATACTGTTGCTGATCTATTTTATGTATAGTAGTTTGTATCTGTTAATCCCATACTCCTAATTTAAAGGCACAAAATGGCACACTCCCTTTCCCCTTTGGTAACCTTAAGTTTGTTTTCTATGTCTGTGAGTCTGTTTTTGTTTTGTAAATAGATTCATTTGTGTTATTTTTTATATTCCATATATAAGTGACTTCATAGAATATTTGTTTTTCTCTGTCTGATTTACTTCACTTAGTATGATATTCTTTAGGCCCATCCATGGTGCTGCAAATGGCACTATTTCATTCTTTTTATGGCTAAGTAATATTCCACTGTATATATACATTTACATATACATATATATCATGTCTTCTTAAAACAACCATCTAATGATGGGCACTTGGGTTACTTCCATGTCTTGGCCTATTTAGTGCTGCAATGAACATTGGGATGCATGTATCTTTTTCAAATTAGGACTTTTGTCTCTTTTGGATATATGCTCAGGAAGCAGAGACATTACTTTGCCAACAAAGGTCCATCTAGTCAATTATGGTTTTTACAGTGGTCATGTATGGATGTGAGAGTTGGACTGTGAAGAAGGCTGAGCACCAAAGAATTGATGCTTTTGAACTGTGGTGTTGGAGAAGACTCTTGAGAGTCCCTTGGACTGCAAGGAGATCCAGTCCATCCTAAAGGAGATCAGTCCTGGGTGTTCACTGGAAGGACTGATGTTGAAGCTGAAACTCCAATACTTTGGCCACCTGATGTCAAGAGGTGACCCATTGGAAAAGACCCTGATGCTGGGAAAGATTGAGGGCAGGAGGAGGAGGGGACGACAGAGGATGAGATGGTTGGATGGCATCACCGACTCAATGGACATGGGTTTGGGTGGATTCCGAGAGTTGGTGATGGACAGGGAGGCCTGGCATCCTGCGATTCATGGGGTCACAAAGAGTCGGACATGACTGAGTGACTGAACTGAACTGAACTGAGACTGCTGGATTGTAAGGTAGCTCCATTTTTGTTTAAGAAACCTCCACACTATTTGCTATAGTGACTGTACTAATTTGCATTCCCATCAAATATAGGAATATTTAATATTCCTATATAAATAGGAAAGTTCCCTTTTCTCTATTTCCACTCTAGCATTTATTTGTAGACTTTTTGATGGTAGCTATTCTGACTGGTATGAGGGGATACCCCATTGTGGTTTTGATTTGCATTTCTCTAATAATTAGTGATGTTGAGCATCTTTTTCATGTACCTTTTTGCCCATCTGTCTGTCTTCTTTGAAGAAATGTCTATTTAGGTTTGCTCATTTTTGATTGGGTAGGTTGTTGGTTATTGAGTTTTATGAGCTGTTGGTATAGTTTAGAAATTAATCCCTGCTGACCACATTGTTTGCAAATATATTATCTTCTATAGGTTGTCTTTTCATTTTTGTTGGTGGTTTCCTTTGCTATGCAAAAGCCTTTAAGTTTGATTAGGTACCATTTGTTTACTTTTGTTTGTATTTCTTTTGCCTTGGGAGACTGATATAAGGAAATATTGCTACAATTTATGGCCAAGAATGTTTTGTCTATGCTCTCTTCAAGGAGTTTTATGACGTCATGTCTTTTGTTTAAGTCTTTAAGCTATTTTGAGTATTTTTTGTGTAGGGAGTGAAGGAGTGTTCTAATTTCATTTATTATATGTAACTATCCAGCTTTCCCAACACTTAAAAGCAGACATTTTATAATCTACCAGCAAAACGGATTTCAGAGTATAGAACTTTACATTTTATAAAGTGGTATCATATTATTTCTTTCAGTTTCATACCAACCCTGCAAAGATTGTATTATTATCTCACTTTATAGACCAGGTATCTGTTGTTTGATAGTTAACTGACTTACATTAGGTCAAATAGCTCCTAACCAGCAAAACAGCATATTAAACATAATTCTTTTGATCTAAATATATTTTTTTCTTTGTTACACATCAACCACTTTCCATTATAATTTCAGAAGTTGTTCATATCAAGCCAGAAGGAATGTAGCACCACAAATTATACTGTTCACCAGGAAAGATCTCAGACTCCAGGCACTTAGACCTTTATTTTCCCCAAGTGAAATAAAGAAACCCAAGGATAGAGGGCAAACAACTCTTCTCCCTGTTCTTAACATGTTTGAAAAGCAATGTTTTTTGCTTTTCATGTTCTGGACAATTACTCAAAAGATATTTACAGAAGGCGGTGAAAGATCATGGAAATGCTTATGTCACAGTCAAGCTCATTGAAAACATTGAACAGGGAAAATTCTATAGACCTGACACATTAAAGCTGAAAGAGATCCTAAAATTGTTTAAGCTGGTTCTCTTAGGTGAGAACGCAGAACCCAGAGCAATGGCATCACTTCTAAAGCTGACTTGTAAACCCTAATCTCAGAGATGCTAGAAGAGCATATTTCTTGTCAAATTTATTTCTAAGAGTTTATCTTTTTTGTTCATATTGAAACTGTAATCCTTTTTCTGTTTTGGAAGCTCTTTCTTCTATAACTGATCTGTTAGTTTATGCTTTTTCTAGTTTCTAAAAGAGTTATTATTAATAGTAATAAGTACCTGTGAAACCACCACTTACTGAGACCAAACGCTAGGGCCATGTCCATAACCTGCTATAAATAAGAACATATCCCCTCCATATGATTTCTCAGCCTCATTTCACCCCAGGTAACGACCATACTAAATCTCAGGTTGTTCCTTTCTTTCTGTGATACTTGGGTTTATTGCACCTGAAGGAGGAAAGGAAAAGGCCAACCTGAATCCATCTTGAAAAAGAAGGAAACTCCATCTTACATTGCCAGTGAACTTTGGAGTATGTGCCTGGTAGCCATGGAGATCACATACCTACTGGCCTCCTGGACTGATAAACACGATTCCATACCAAGATTTCCCGTCGCCAAAAAGAATGTAATAATCCCCTATGTAGTCAATCACCTTTATAATCTTTATGGCACCCACTGGTGTAGGCTACAGTGTCTAATCAGCTGACCCTTCTGATTATGAATCATGTCTGTAACCTGATTGTATCTCCCTTTAACATTTTCCAGGCTAGATTTAAGGAATTTGCAGATGTGTTCTTGAGCAGTACACTTAAGGTATATAAGGTTTTCACAAAAGTCAGTCAGGGTCCTTGGCTAAGAGGAGACTCTGCCTTGGGCCTGCCAGTGCAATAAACTGCACTTCACTATCTGGATTGTCCTTCTGAGTGAGTCTGTTTCCTGGAACACGTGGTACTACAACACATCTACATGTATTCCTAAAATGCATATGTATATGTGTCTGGAAATAAACAATTTGGCTTGTTCAGTTCGGTTCAAACACTCAGTCATGTCCGACTCTTTGCAACCCCATGGACTGCAGCACACCAACCTCCCTGTCCATCACCAACTGTTGCAGTCTACCCAAACCCATGTCCATTGAGTCGGTTATGCCATCCAACCATCTCATGCTCTGTCATCCCCCTCACCTCCTGCCCTCAATCTTTCCCAACATCAGGGTCTTCTCAAATGAGTCAACTCTTCACATCAGATGGCCAAAGTATTGGAGTTTCAGCTTCAATATCAGTCCTTCCAATGAACACCCAGGACTGATATCCTTTAGAATGGACTGGTTGGCTCTCCTTGCAGTTCAAGGGACTCTCAAGAGTCTTCTCCAACATCACAGTTCAAAAGCATCAATTCTTCAGTGCTCAGCTTTCTTTATAGTCCAACTCTCACATCCATACATGACTACTGGGAAAACCACAGCCTTGACTAGATGGACCTTGGTTGGCAAAGTAATGTCTCTGCTTTTGAATATGCTATCTAGGTTGGTCATAACTTTCCTTCCAAGGAGTAAGCATCTTTTAATTTCATGGCTGCAATCACCATCTGCAGTGATTTTGGAGCCCCCCAAAATAAAGTCAGCCACTGTTTCCACTGTTTCCCCATCTATTTCCCATGAAGTGATGAGACGGGATGCTATGATCTATGTTTTCTGAATGTTGAGCTTTAGGCCAACTTTTCACTCTCCTCTTTCACTTTCATCAAGAGGCTCTTTAGTTCTTCTTCACTTTCTGCCATAAGGGTGGTGTCATCTGCATATCTGAGGTTATTGATATTTCTTCCAGCAATCTTGATTCCAGCTTGTGCTTCATCCAGCCCAGCATTTCTCATGATGTACTCTGCATAGAAGTTAAATAAGCAGGGTGACAATATACAGCCTTGACGTACTCCTTTTCCTATTTGGAACCAGTCTGTTGTTCCATGTCCAGTTCTAACTGTTGCTTCCTGACCTGCATATAGGTTTCTCAAGAGCCAGGTCAGGTGGTCTGGTATTCCATCTCTTTCAGAATTTTCCACAGTTTATTGTGATCCACACAGTCAAAGGCTTTGGCATAGTCAATAAAGTAGAAATAGATGTTTTCCTGAAATTCTCTTGCTTTTTCAATGATCCAGCGAATGTTGGCAATGAATCTCTGGTTCCTCTGCCTTTTCTAAAACTAGCTTGAACATCTGGAAGTTCACAGTTCACGTATTGCTGAAGCCTGGCTTGGAGAATTTTGAGCATTACTTTACTAGCATGTGAGATGAGTGCAATTGTGCGGTAGTTTGAGCATTCTTTGTCATTGCCTTTCTTTGGGATTGGAATGAAAACTGCCCTTTTCCAGTCCTGTGGCCACTGCTGAGTTTTCCAAATTTGCTTACATATTGAGTGCAGCACTTTCACAGCATCATCTTCTAGGATTTGAAGATGATCCCATGTCCATTGAGCTCAACTGGAATTCAATCACCTTCACTAGCTTTGTTCGTAGTGATTCTTCCTAAGGGCCCACTTGACTTCACATTCCAGGATGTCTGGCTCTAGGTGAGTGTGAGTGATCACACCATCAATGATTATCTGGGTCGTAAAGATCTTTTTTGTACGGTTCTTCTGTGTATTCTTGCCACCTCTTCTTAGTATCTTCTTCTTCTGTTAGGTATTTGCTTTTCATTCTTTTACTGTTTTGCTTGTTTCATCTCATCCATCCTCCTACCCCCTAACAATGATTTCTTCAAGTACTAATCAACTTTCTGCTTTTCTCTGTAAAGACTTTCTTTCCTGAAAGACACGATCATATCTGGTTTCAAACTCCAGAAGTTTCACCTCTCACCTCAATTCTGATGATGCCATATATAGATTTCTAATCCCTCCCCACCTCTAATCATATCACGTTAATCACTTACATACTTGGACACTGTTCTTTATAGTAGAAATTTATTAAGTTACTAAATATACACTATGAAGAAATTAGGGTTTGGCTAAGTGAAGATAGATGCATAGTAGAGATAATATTTAAATTGGAAGAAGAACTTCATAGATAATGCATAGATAACAAAATAACAGGCATAGATAACAAAACTGTAGGCTTCTACATTGGAGAGAATGAAATTTTTAACTTGTCTAAGCTAATGTTATTCAAGGGCTTTCTGTCACTTGTAGCAGAACCTAATTATAATTAAACATTGGTTTCTGGGGGCCATAAAATAATAATAGCTAACTAACATTAACTGGTCATTATGTTTGAAGTTCAAGGCTAAATACTGAACATCTATTACCTCATTTAATCTTTACAACACCATTCTGTGTTGGTTGCTATCATCATTTCCACTTTAAATGAGGTAACTAAAGATTTTTTTGAGTGCCTAATCCACGTTCCTATTGAGCTGGGATTTCCAAAGCTAGCTCTTAACTACCTCTCCATTTTTCCTTCCCTCACACGTGTTTTGTAACACAGCCATGGTAATTATAAGCCAATTAATTTACTAGATAAACTGCATTTATGACAAGAGTTTTTATTACTTTGTTTTAGTTACTGAAAGACTGGGTAAAAAAACAAAAAGCTGGTACCACAAAACCCAGGTTCCACCTTGGCAATAATTTCTATTCCTCACCCATGGGAACTTATAAAATACACACCCTGGGACCCTTCTAACTCATGTTTCAGGTGTGAGTACCAAATTTAACTCAGATGACCATTATATCTACTATTGCTGGCAGGAATCCCTCAGAAGAAATGGAGTGGCCATCATGGTCAACAAAATAGTCCGAAATGCAGTACTTGGATGCAATCTCAAAAACGACACAATGATGTCTGTTCATTTCCAAGGCAAACCATTCAATATCACAGTAATCCAAGTCTATGCCCCAACCAGTAACGCTGAAGAAGCTGAAGTTGAACGGTTCTATGAAGACCTACAAGACCTTTTAGAACTAACACCCCCAAAAAGATGTCCTTTTCATTATAGGGGACTGGAATGCAAAAGTAGGAAGTCAAGAAACACCTGGAGTAACAGGCACATTTGGCCTTGGAATACAGAATGAAGCAGGGCAAAGGCTAATAGAGTTTTGCTAAGAAAATGCACTGATCATAACAAACACCCTCTTCCAACAACACAAGAGAAGACTCTACAAATGGATATCACCAGATGGTCAACACCGAAATCAGACTGATTATGTTCTTTGCAGCCAAAGATGGAGAAGCTCTATACAGTCAGCAAAAACAAGACCAGGAGCTGACTGTGGCTCAGATCATGAACTCCTTATTGCCAAATTCAGACTTAAATTGAAGAAAGTAGGGAAAACCAGTAGACTATTCAGGTATGACCTAAATCAAATTCCTTATGATTATACAGTGGAAGTGAGAAATAGATTTAAGGGCCTAGATCTGATAGATAGAGTGCCTGATGATCTATGGAATGAGGTTTGTGACATTGTACAGGAGACAGGGATCAAGACCATTCCCATGGAAAAGAAATGCAAAAAAGCAAAATGGCTGTCTGGGGAGGCCTTACAAATAGCTGTGAAAAGAAGAGAAGCAAAAAGCAAAGCAGCAAAGCAAAGATATAAACATCTGAATGCAGAGTTCCAAAGAATAGCAAGAAGAGATAAGAAAGCCTTCTTAAGCAATCAATGCAAAGAAACAGAGGAAAACAACAGAATGGGAAAGACTAGGGATCTCTTCAAGAAAATCAGAGATACCAAAGGAACATTTCATGCAAAGATGAGCTCGATAAAGGACAGAAATGGTATGGACCTAAAAGAAGCAGAAGATATTAAGAAGAGATGGCTATAATACACAGAGGAACCATACAAAAAAGAGCTTCACGACCCAGATAATCACAATGGTGTGATCACTGACCTAGAGCCAGACATCCTGGAATGTGAAGTCAAGTGGGCCTTAGAAAGCATCACTACGAACAAAGCTAGTGGAGGTGATGGTATTCCAGTTGAGCTATTCCAAATCCTGAAAGATGATGCTGTGAAAGTGCTGCACTCAATATACCAGCAAGTTTGGAAAACTCAGCAGTGGCCACAGGACTGGAAAAGGGCAGTTTTCATTCCAATCCCAAAGAAAGGCAATGACAAAGAATGCTCAAACTACCGCACAATTGCACTCATCTCACACGCTAGTAAAGTAATGCTCAAAATTCTCCAAGCCAGGCTTCAGCAATATGTGAACCATGAACTTCCTGATGTTCAAGATGGTTTTAGAAAAGGCAGAGGAACCAGAGATCAAATTGCCAACATCCGCTGGATCATTGAAAAAGCAAGAGAGTTCCAGAAAAACATCTATTTCTACTTTATTGACTATGCCAAAGCCTTTGACTGTGTGGATCACAAGAAACTGTGGAAAATTCTGAAAGAGATGGGAATACCAGACCACCTGATCTGCCTCTTGAGAAATTTGTATGCAGGTCAGGAAGCAACAGTTAGAACTGGCCATGGAACAACAGACTGATTCCAAATAGGAAAAGGAGTACGTCAAGGCTGTATATTGTCACCCTGCTTATTTAACTTATATGCAGAGTACATCATGAGACACGCTGGGCTGGAAGAAGCACAAGCTGGAATCAAGATGGCCGGGAGAAATATCAATAACCTCAGATATGCAGATGATACCACCCTTATGGCAGAAAGTGAAGAGGAACTCAAAAGCCTCTTGATGACAGTGAAAGTGGAGAGTGAAAAAGTTGGCTTAAAGCTCAACATTCAGAAAACGAAGATGGCATCCGGTCCCACCACTTCATGGGAAATAGATGGGGAAACAGTGGAAACAGTGTCAGACTTTATTTTTCTGATCTCCAAGATCACTACAGATGGTGACTGCAGCCATGAAATTAAAAGACGCTTACTCCTTGGAAGGAAAGTTCTGACCAACCTAGATAACATATTCAAAAGCAGAGACATTACTTTGCCAACAAAGGTTCGTCTAGTCAAGGCTATGGTTTTTCCAGTGGTCATGTATGGATGTGAGAGTTGGACTGTGAAGAAGGCTGAGCGCCAAAGAATTGATGCTTTTGACCTGTGGTGTTGGAGAAGACTCTTGAGAGTCCCTTGGACTGCAAGGAGATCCAACCAGTCCATTTTGAAGGAGATCAGCCCTGGGATTTCTTTGGAAGGAATAATGCTAAAGCTGAGACTCCAGTACTTTGGCCACCTCATGCGAAGAGTTGACTCATTGGAAAAGACTGTGATGCTGGGAGGGATTGGGGGCAGGAGGAGAAGGGGACGACAGAGGATGAGATGGCTGGATGGCATCAGTGACTCGATGGACGTGAGTCTGAGTGAACTCCAGGAGTTTGTGATGGACAGGGAGGCCTTGTGTGCTGCGATTCATGGGGTCACAAAGAGTCGGACATGACTGAGCCACTGATCTGATCTGATCTGATCTGATCTGATCACAGAAGCAAGCTTTAAGGATTTGCCTCAGGATACAATCAAGTATTGAAATGCTATTTGAATGACTGGATCCTGTGCTTTTCAATCCTTAATGTAATTTTACTAGTTAGGAATTGCTTCTGGCCATTGCAATGTGACCTGACTACAGTGGTTTAGACATTTGGGCATTTTATTATTAGGAGGCTAAAAGGAGTTCCTCCCAGCTGAATCAGAGCCCTTTAAGAGCTTTCCAGGAAATGCCACGCAATGTCTTTCCTCACACATCTCATTGATTAGCCATCCATAATGCAAGGGAAGTTTGGAAATGCAATCATTTAGCTTGGTACATGGCTGTCCCAAATACAGTCTGTTGCTAAGGAAAAGAAGGAAGATAGAGCCGGGAATGCAACCAGCACTGTTGGCGAAAGAAATAATCCACACAGGTAAAGCACACAGACTCGTCACTGTTGATTCTACTCATCCCCAAGTCCATGTCCTCACAGGGAGTGTGGAGGGTTTCAGCCAACATACAACACAAGTCTTTCATCTTTTAAAGGTCAGCACAGTAGGCAGAGAAGAATGGCAGGTACAGATCTTGGAAGACGCTGGATGTCTGTCTCTAGCTTAGGAAAAGATAGATTCTGTTAGGGGAAGCACACTGATTGAAACCCTCCCCCCTGGCCAGGCACCATAGTGACTATTTGCATAAGTTGACAGGAGGTCCCTGTAAGGAACGTGGAACTAATAAGCCTCCACCAACCATGAAATTAATACGCTTACTCCTTGAAAGGAAAGTTATGACCAACCTAGACAGCATATTGAAAAGCAGAGACATTACTTTGCCAACAAAGGTCCGTCTAGTCAAGACTATGGTTTTTTCACTGGTCATGTATGGATGTGAGAGTTGGACTGTGAAGAAGGCTGAGTGATGAAGAATTGATGCTTTTGAACTGTGGTGTTGGAGAAGACTCTTGAGAGTCCCTTGGACTGCAAGGAGATCCAACCAGTCCATTCTGAAGGAGATCAGTCCTGAATATTCATTGGTAGGACTGATGCTGAAGCTGAAACTCCCATATTGGCCACCTGATGTGAAGAGCTGACTCATTTGAGAAGATCCTGATGCTGGGAAAGATTGAAGGCAGGAGGAGAAGGGAACAACAGAGGATGAGATGGTTGGATGGCAACACCGACTCAGTGGACATAGGTTTGGGTGGACTCCGGGAGTTGGTGACGGACAGGGAGGCCTGGCGTACTGCAGTTCATGGGGTTGCAAAGAGTCGGACATGACTGAGCAACTGAACTGAACTGAACTGAACCAGAAGAGTTTGGGAAAGGTCAAAAGGAGACACCACATATCCGACCACCTCCCAGAATCCTCTCTGGCATCCATCTTGGCTGAACAAGGAGTGCACCACGAGGAAGGACTCTTAGTCAGAATGATTGGCTAAAGACAACCTGGAAACTGATCCCATCACCATAAAACCCAAGACTGCCATGTGACAGAGCTGTTCTCCTGTGTTCCCTTACCCTATTGCTCTCCACCCGGGTGCCCTTTCCCAATAAAATCTCTTTCTTTCTCAGCACATGTGTCTCCTCGGACAATTTGTTTCCGAGTGTTAGACAAGAGCCCAGTTTCAGGCCCTGGATGGGGTCCCTCTTCCAGCAACAAATGGTGACTCTGGCAGGGACTCTTCTTCACTGCAACTGACATTCCTGACCACTCGGGGTACTCAGGGGCCAGCTTGTCTGCCAATGGACCAGACCCAGCAGCTGCAACTGGGACCTTTTTGTCCCTGGTCTCCTCCTGATGCAGACAACTGGCCAGAGTGCCCCGACTGATAAGAAACAAGAGACTTTATTGACCTCTCTTCTCTTCCCTCTCCTTAACCCTTCCTATCCTTCCCCTTTTTTTCTAGTCCCCTGGTCCTGGACACAGGAATCTGGTCGAAGGGCCTCAGCCTAAGCTGAGGATTGGAAACTGATCACCTCCTCTTGGCAGAGAACTCAAATTCTGGTTCTGTCCTGGTCTGGTTTCTGGTAGGGCCGAGTTCCAGTCCTCCCTTCTCTAGAGGCCCCAGGGTAAAACTTCATAATGCCTGGGTATCTGCAGGTGGCAGGAGACATCTGTAAGGCCACCCCTTTTGCCCCCCTCTCCCACCTCCTCCCCCTTCTTCTTTCAACCTGGCTTCCTTTCCTCTCTTTGAAATGTTCAAAGACCTGAGATATTTTCATTTACCCTGTTAGTACTTGGATCTGAAGTTCTGTATCTTTATAGGAGGTTTTCTGAGAGACTGTATTCTTGTATTTAAGGGAGTGTCTGATGAGGACTGCCAGGTATATATGTGTGTTTGAACTCTGTGATTTTTGATGGCCATTTTGCTTTGTCTGGACACCAGTTGGTTTAGACCTGCCGCCATTTTGTTAGAACTTGATTTTCTTTCCCTGTGCCTTGAGACCATGGCTCTCAGTACCACTTATCTAGACCATCTCTAACACCTGAGACTGAGGAAAAATGGGGAAAAGCCTTTAAAGTATTTATTTATTCCAACTGTTTTTTATGTTAGTAAATTTTATATTGTAATATCTAATTCATGACTAAGCTTAGAAAATGAAGCTAGATCTTGCATTGTGTCTGTCTGAATATGTCTTGGTTTGTGTTTGTCTCTGGGTAATATTTTTGAGGTTAATTTGTAAATGAAAGTGAAAGTGAAGTGGTGTCTGACTCTTTGTGACCCCATGGACAGTAGCCCACCAGGCTCCTCAGTCCATGGGATTTTCCAGGCATGAATACTGGAGTGGGTTGCCATTTCCTTCTCCAGGGGATCTTCCTGACCCAGGGATTGAACCCAGGTCTCCCGCATTGCAGGCAGATGCTTTACCATCTGAGCTACCAGGGAAGGACCTCAATTTGTAAATGAGCTCTATTTAATTGGCTCAAAGAAAAGTTCAGTTCAGTTCAGTTCAGTCGCTCAGTCGTGTCAGACTCTTTGCGACCCCATGAATCGCAGCACGCCAGGCCTCCCTGTCCATCACCAACTCCCAGAGTTCACTCAAACTCATGTCCATCGAGTTGGTGATGCCATCCAGCCATCTCATCCTCTATCGTCCCCTCTCTTCCTGCCTCCAATACCTCCCAGCATCAGAGTCTTTTCCAGTTAGTCAGCTCTTCACATGAGGTGGCCAACGTACTGGAGTTTCAGCTCTAGCATCATTCCTTCCAAAGAACACCCAGGGTTGATTTCTTTTAGAATGGACTGGTTGGATCTTCTTGCAGTCCAAGGGACTCTCAAGAGTCTTCTCCAACACCACAGTTCAAAAGCATCAATTCTTCGGTGCTCAGCTTTCTTCACAGTCCAACTCTCACATCCATACATGACCACTGGAAAAACCATTGACTAGATGGACCTTTGTTGGCAAAGTAATGTCTCTGCTTTTCAATATGCTATCTAGGTTGGTCATAACTTTCCTTCCAAGGAGTAAGCGTCTTTTAATTTCATGGCTGCAGTCACCATCTGCAGTGATTTTGGAGCCCCCCAAAATAAAGTCTGATACTGTTTCCACTGTTTCCCCATCTATTTCCCATGAAGTGATGGGACCAGATGCCATGATCTTCATTTTCTGAATGTTGAGCTTTAAGCCAACTTTTTCACTTTCCTCTTTCACTCTTATCAAGAGGCTTTTGAGTTCCTCTTCACTTTCTGCCATAAGGGTGGTGTCATCTGCATATCTTAGGTTATTGATATTTCTCCCAGCAATCAAGTGCTTACAAATCAAATAATTCTAAATTAAACAAGAAATTCCAGGTTCATGTGAACTGGGAAATATTCCATATTAAATACCTGATATTAATGTTTGTTTGTTGACCTATCTAATACAGACATGTCTTAGAGTAATTAACATTAAATGGAATGTTTTCACTGTACCTAAGTTTAATATAAGTTAAATATTATCATATCTGTTACAAGTTTGTCAACAAGGAAATTACCTCGAGTGAAGAAACTTCTTTAAAAAATGTAAATGAGATATGAGTTTTTAGATAAGCTCTATCAAGAATAAGTATGCTTTAGAAATATTTGTCTAAAATAGTCTCTCCAGATTAGCATAACTTGAACTTTTAAGGGTTGTGCTAAACTCAGTGTTGGAAATCTATTGAATAGTTAGGTCATTTCCAAATAAAATAAGATTTTGAAACATTTACTACTAAACACTAATTTCCTTTTACAGATGAAGGAGGAAACAGACAGAGCTGGACTCCATTGTAGGCCAGGCTGCAAACATTAGGCTACATGCATGGTCACCCTCCCAATGGACTCTCAACTTTGTGCCCGGTGTCTATAGAAGTGGCATACCAATGGAAAACTAGACACCCGGATAAAAGAGCCTCAGGACTTGTACTTGGACTCTCCATTGCCTAAAAGAATATGCTAATTATCTCTGTAACAGAAAAAAGTCGTAAATTCCATTATGTTTATCAGGATAGGACCACAGTCCTATTGATAAATGTCCACTGTTCATCTAGTCTTGTGACACGTGAATCATGGGTTAACTTTGATTGTATCTCTCTTTTACCTTGTCCAGACTAGTTTCAAGGAATTTGGGGAGGTGGGTTTGAGCAAGTACAATTAGGGTATATAAGGTTTTCACAAAAACTGGTCGGGGTCCTTGGCTAAGAGGAGACTCTGCCTTGGGCCAGCCGGTGTAATAAACTGCACTCCACTATCTGCATTGCCCTTCTGAGTGAGTTTGTTTCCCAGAACACGTGGCTACAACACAGAGACACAAAGAGATTTGGGAGTATAAATGAATAATGTTTGGTGCCATCCTAAAATGTTCTAATAAAGCAAGGGTTTTAGAGATTATCACTGGTATTTATGCTCACCAATCTATAAAATGCTAATATAAAAGTTCTTGGTTGCTAAAGGAAAGTAGGAAGTGTGTTTTCAGTAAAAAAAAAAAAAAAAAAGTATGAAAAAATACTAAAAAGAGTTATGCATGATTGGGATTTTCTAAAATTGGATTGTAATTAGTTAGATAAATGGATTTTGTTAGGAATGACACAGCCATAGGAAAACTGGTTAGAGCCAACTAGGTACAAGATGGAGGAGCTGACTTTCACTAGATCTTGAGCCTTGGTATTTATGCTCCTTGTGACCCATCAATAATCTAAATGATACACCCATCAACATTGACTAAATCTGACCAAATGTTCTAAACCTTTTTAATTGATCTTTCGATAAAACTTCCTAAATTGAATACTTTTGAAGGTCCTTTGACCTCTAGCTAACTTTGGGGTGCTTCAGAGGGCCCCCAAAACATCCCAAAGAGAGATATTAAACTGTGTTTATTTGGTTGGTTAAATTACATGGAAAAGATTATCAAATGAGTAATAAATCAGCTCACGTTATAATGTATGGTAAAATTACTAATACAGATATCCTATAAATTATATGGAGTTCTTAACATTCTGATATGTCTTGGTATTCTAATGGAAAACCAATGTAATGACTTCACAAAAGTTAACAAAAGGACTGAATGAACCAGTGAATATGCTTATAACTTTTATGGTTTCTATCTGAAAAATTATGGGTTTGAATCTTATGTTTCTTGGGAGTAGGGAAAACCTTCCTCTCAAACTAATTATGACAATGCTGCTGCTGCTAAGTCGCTTCAGTCGTGTCCGACCCTGTGCGACCCCAGAGACGGAAGCCACCAGGTTCCCCCGTCCTTGGGATTCTCCAGGCAAGAACGCTGGAGTGGGTTGCCATTTCCTTTCCAAGGCATGAAAGTGAAACGTGAAAAGTATTATGACAATACTTTGGTAAAATTATACGTTATAAACAATTATATTTTCTCTCTATCTGACTCTTCCAGAAATTGGAAATTCTTAGGTTTCCAGTAAGTTTATCAAATGAGTTAGGAAGGTTATCTCACGAACAGGTACAAAAATCTCAAGGAATTTTTGAGACCTTATAAAGGGAAGAATTCACCTAGATTTGTTAGGCAAGATCTATGATAAGCCTTTGGTGAGTTTCCCAGCCCTGTTTTATTTTCAGTTCAGTCTGAGACTCTATAAATGTTTCAGCAAAATAAAAAGCCTATGATCAATTATGGTTATATAAATCATCAGACCAAAATTAGTGGGAACAGACCTATTTTGCACACAAACTAGCCTTAATTTGGTTATATTTGATAAAAATGAGAGTAATTTTAAAGAGAAAAAGACGTTTCAATAAATGTTAAATCCAGTTTGTTAATGGAGGTCTGCATCTAGTAAAACTCATTTCTTGGATAGTTCTTTGCTGTTATGTGATATTAATGTAAAATATAATTGAATTCTTAAAGAACTCCATAAGTTTGTTTCTGAAGCTTATCCCACTAATCTATCTTTGGATGAAGATCGGATGCTTCATGACCTGCAACCAGAACTGGAAAAAGACATAATTTAAGGGACTGTCTCCAACCTGGATAGAAGGACTTTGTTATCAGGTACTCTTAACTAGCTCATGCACAATGAAACTGAAGGGAAATTAACTTTTAGATTAATTCCCACTTCTAAAGTCCCCTATACTAGATTGGTCTATAGAGAAGACAGCTGACCTTATCTCACCTTAAAATGATGCTCAAACAGAGGAGAAACTACACTACACCAGGATGAGAAGATGACAACATCAGAGGTAGACAGCTTGCCCAAGATGCTGAACCTGATTCGTATGATCATTTATAATGTTTTCTTGACTTCTTAGACCTCTGCATATCAATCAAATGCTTTTCTATCATAGGCCAGATCCTATGCTAGTTTTAGAAATCAATCCAATTGTTGGGTTTGTGACCAATTACCTGTGTCTAATTCTGGGTTACCTTGGTAAATTTCTCTACTACAAGGCTCTAACTGGTTGACCCTGAGAAAATTCACTTAAAAAAATAAATTATAGTCATATTCAGGTCACTCTGATATTACTAGGTGGGATTCCCTCACCAGGCCAATTAATAATGCCTGCTCTGACTCTCGCCATAAATTTGAGCTTTCTTCTATTACTCAAGCTCAGTCAGAGCAACAAGCAAAGTTACAGCAAAGGAGGGGAAAAATCTCCCACAATTATGGGATGGATTTATATAGCTAACACCACTCCAGTGTTCTTGCCTGGAGAATCCCAGGGACAGGGGAGCCTGGCGGGCTGCCGTCTATGGGGTCGCACAGAGTCGGACATGACTGAAGTGACTTAGCAGCAGTAGCAGAAGGCTATGGTAATTTAGGTTTAAAGTCTCCTCTGTGTTGGAAACAATTAAATCATACTAAAGATAATCAGTCTAGTAACCCTAGAAAACTGGGCTATGTGCCTTATAGACAGTGCCAATATATAATTTCCCTGGAAGATAAAGATTCATAGAGTAGACTAAGTCAGATGACCTCAGATATACTGGGCTACATCTAATGGAAGCTCTTGACTAAAGTTTTGTGAGTTTACTAATACTGCTGGCTATGTTATTTGTATTTCACCTGTTTTACAAAATTGCTGTTTCTTATACCGCCAAATGTGTGACTGAGGCCTCTGATAAAATAATATATAGTTCCATATAAGATCGAGATGGTAGCAGTGTAACTCTGGATATGGGAAGAAGCAATAAGAGGGAATGTTATCCTGGAACAAGAGGCTAGTGAGACAGGTGGGCCAGAGAATTTTGGATACTGTTTTATGGCCTAGTCCAGTAACAGCACATTGAGTGGCCTGTCAACAAAATATTTGCCAAACCTGAGAATGGACATTCTCAGCACCATGGGATAAAATGGTCATGAAATGCCCCCCTCAATAATCATGGTCTTATGAGCAAAAAGGGGCTCTGCCAACTGAAAACTGACACTTGCCATCTACGTCTACAAAAATTAAATCATGGCCACTGCAACTGCTGACCTTCAACTCCCCTGAAAGGAGTTCAGGGTGAAAATCAGGAATGAGGCACTCTGTGCTCTGGGAAAAACTGGCAGAACAGGCCTTCCGATAGTTAGATCTTTTCAGGAGAAGATTTTATGAGACCCAATTCTTGCATCTTCTCATACCTAGAGAAACACTGACGTCATTAATGGTGAAATCTGCTTTGGCTATTAAGGAAAAGTTTACAATTAAAAGTCAAAAATAGAGTAGCTATGGTTCAGATATCCTGGGAAATAACTAGGTGATGCTATGGGTATACTTTTAGATTAGAACTTGTATTGCTAAACTTGAGTTTTCTGAGTCGTGTCAGGCTTGGATGCCACCATTCTCAAAACAATGTCTGCTGGAAGCTAGTAACTACAACCTTCAGATCAGATCAGTCACTCAGTCGTGTCTGACTCTTTGCGACCCCATGAATCGAAGCACACCAGGCCTCCCTGTCCATCACCAACTCCCGGAGTTCACTCAGACTCACGTCCATCGAGTCACTGATGCCATCCAGCCATCTCATCCTCTGTCGTCCCCTTTTCCTCCTGCCCCCAATCCCTCCCAGCATCAGAGTCTTTTCCAATGAGTCAACTCTTCGCATGAGGTGGCCAAAGTACTGGAGTTTCAGCTTTAGCCTCATTCCTTCCAAAGAAATCACAGGGCTGATCTCCTTCAGAATGGACTGGTTGGATCTCCATGCAGTCCAAGGGACTCTCAAGAGTCTTCTCCAACACCACAGTTCAAAAGCATCAATTCTTTGGCGTTCAGCCTTCTTCACAGTCCAATTCTCACATCCATACATGACCACAGGAAAAACCATAGCCTTGACTAGACGAAACTTTTTTGGCAACTAGGCAACTGGCTACCTGGCTACAAGTCTCCCCAAAGTGCCAGGTCCAGACAAGGTTTCAGGCCTATTCTTCTAAGAAGAAATGAGATTTATTTTGTGTATTAAAATTCCAGTTATCACTCCTCCAACTACTTCTAATTGAGTCTGTTACACCAAAATGGCAGACCAAGGGATTGAGATTTTAATCATACAAGACTCAGATCTAGAACTTGGAGCTCAGGAATAATTCCAATTCACTGTCTATTCTCCAAGCTGAGGCAGTCTTATGTCCCATTTTGACAGAAAGTTATCGCAATCATAGTTGCCTAGTTCACTAAATTAAAACTGAGCAGGACTCTGTGGGGCTCTGGAGTACAGATCTGTTCTGTGTTCTCCATTTCTTGTCTGTAGGATATAGGCTTCATTCAGCCTCCTTGACCTTCCCTGAATTCCAAAGGGTGGATTCAAACAATTGCTAATCAGAGAAGGGAGGGAATACAGAAACAGAGGAGAAACAATCAAAGGTTGGTACAGCCTCCAGACAGGGTCCTGGTTCCTTCTCAAATAAATATGCATAATAATGTCTTTGAGTTCTTGTACAGAACTGGGCCCCCACCCAGGTGGAGGATGGTAACTTCAGACTGAACACAAGATTCCTGGAGCACAGCTCTGTTGCCTCACCACCAACCATTCAAAAAAAAAAAAGTCACAGACCCTGCAGCCCTCACCCCAAATGTTGCCTCCTGTTTCTGGGGACCAGTGATGACCATCCTGTTAGGTCTCCTGTTTGGCCCCTGTCTATTTCATCTCTGAGAGGAGCCAACAGTTTCGAACTAAATTGCTGTTATTACAAGGGTGAATGCTGGTTTCAGACAAAAAATATGTTGACTTAGATCAGGTAGAGAGAGACTTCTCTGCTAGGCAGGCCTACACCCATGCACGGCAGGAAGAAGTTACAGAAGAAAGAGACCTCTGCCCCAATTCCCAAGAAGTATCTTGAGTATGAAGTCTCTCAGGAGGGAGTTGTTAGGGGAATCACACTGATTGAAACCGTCCACTCTGGCCAGGCACTATAGTAACCATTTGTGTAAGTTGACAGGAGGTCCCAGTAAGGAACACGGAACTA
Organism: Bubalus bubalis; assembly: GCF_019923935.1. Lineage (NCBI taxonomy): Eukaryota > Metazoa > Chordata > Mammalia > Artiodactyla > Bovidae > Bubalus > Bubalus bubalis. The sequence goes on from NC_059163.1 coordinate 90,355,363, forward strand.
ATAAGCCTCCACCAACCGGAAGAGTTCGGGAAAAGTCAAGAGGAGACACCACATACCAACCACCTCCCAGAATCCTCTCTGGCATCCATCTTGGCCGAACAAGGTGTACACCACCAGGAAGGACTCTGAGTCAGAATGATTGGCTAGGGACAACCCAGAAACTAATCCCAACACCATAAAATCTAAGACTGCAAGACATGTGGCAGAGCTGTTCTCCTGGGTTCCCTTACCCTACTGCTCTCCACCCGGGTGCCCTTTCCCAACAAAATCTTTTGCTTTGTTAGCACATGTGTCTTCTCCGACAATTCATTTCCAAGTGTTAGACAAGAGCCCAGTTTTGGGCCCTGGAATGGGTCCCCTTTCCTGCAACAGTTCCTCTGGTTGGGCTTCTTTATTAATTGAGGTGACATCTCTGTAAGAGGGAGTTTGCAGCCCTGGGAATCTGACATTTTAATTCTTTTTGGATGGCCTTATTGAAACCAACATAAGGCAAATACTTAGCATATACAAATACAAAGCAAAATACTTTCTTTTTAAGTTTAAAAATTCAATATCAGTCATTGCAGTCATCTGAAAACAAGTAATCTCTTATAGTTAAGATCATTGCCTCTTAATATTCAGTTTCCATCCATACAGAATTGGAAACTTCACCTCCAATAATAAATATCAGGACATTTTAATGATCTTCTGTAACCTGCCACTTGGGGAAGTAGTAATGAAAGGCAAACAGTCCCTTCTTGTAGATCTTTCCTGTAAAGAACCATGAGATCTTTCCAGTAATTACCAGTTACTAGACTGATGAAGTTTATATTAAGAATTTTGAAAACTTGTACATCTACACAAATGAAGATTTATTTTTATTTTTATTTTTTTAATTTAATTTAATTTTATTTTTAAACTTTACATAATAATTAAAATAATAGAATTGTATCAACAATATAGGCTTATCAGCAACCTTTGTAGACTTTAACCCTTTTCTCATGTTGACTTAAAAAAATGTACCACATGAGAGTTGTGAGTCAAGCTTTATCTGCAACAAAATGAGGACTTAATAGCCCGAAATACAGCACCTCAAATATCTCTGAGAACTGCTGCAAAGAGGTGGGGGGGCAGGTCAGTATATATATATGACTTTGGTGAAGGGGGAGTTCATGCAATCAAGTACATATTTTTTGGAAGGTTTCTGCTAGTCACGAGGAGCAGTTGTCACCAGAAGGATTTTAGGGCTTTTCTAGATGCGAGGAGGTACAAGTATTGGGCTCATAAAATCAGCTCCTGAAAATATCTATCTGAAGACCTGCCAGTTTTTCCCAGAGCACAGAGTGCCTCATTTCTAATCTCCAATGAGCTCCTTTCAAGGGGTGCTGAAAATCAGCCACTGCAGCAGTACGTGACTTAATCCTTATAGGGTAGATGGCAAGGGCCAATGGCAAGTGGCAATTTATATAATAGTTGACAGTTGAGATTAATTAAAAATTCCTCTAAAAGTCAGATCTAACTTCCTCTGGGCCATCAGTTAAGCACTTCTTCCTGTGTTCTCCATCTTGGAACTAGGCACCAGCAGTCTCCCTGTTGTCTGAGTCAGAGCACAAGAGCAGCCACGTGGTTCCCTTGCCTTCACTCCCACCCCCATCCAGCTAGTCACCTTGTCCCAAGGATTCTGCCTGCCTCACATGGATCAAATCTGCTCTGAACGTTCCTTTTCCAGGCTACAGGTCTAGGTAGAAGCTTGTTATCTTTTATCTTGACTATTTTCCAGCAAGAGTCTCTGCAGTGGTTTCCCTACCAGCAATTTCCACCTATTCACTTCATTCAAATCTTCTAGCATTCCAGAGATATTTCCAAGATACAAATCTGAAAGACTCTGTAAGGCCCTACAGAGCTTCTAGGATAAAGATCAAATTCTTTGGTTTAGCACTGGAAGGCTTTTGATGATTTGCCCTCATCTGTCTCTCTATTATTCTTGTAACACCTTTATATACACTTTCACGTCAACCTGACTGAAAAACTGACCCCTTCCCACATATACAGTTTACTGCTTCTGTGACGTTTAAGTGTGTTTGCTCCGGGATGCCGTTTCATTTTCCTTCACAACCTGTCTTACATCATCATCGTTGTCTTGTCCTTCCAAACTGGTCAGGTGTCCGCCCTCAGGGAAACCCTCCTTTGCTGTAAGTCAGCTCTAGACGCCTACCCTCTGCTACTAAATCACCACCTACATGACAAAAACTGGTCATTTTACTCAACGTCTTTGATCTATTTGGATTTCACCATGATTAAACCGATGAAACCTTAAGGATAGGAGCTATTTCTTTTTCTCTTTGGTATTCCTAGATCCTAGCACAGTGTCTGTCATGGAGTGGTGCTGAATAAAAGCTTAGAAGCAACAGAAGGAAGAATGAATGAATGTGAGATCTTGTGCAATTTACCTTTTTGGTATCAGTCTTTGCAGATACCCATGTTAGGTAGGTAGAATAGGGAAAAGGAGTCCAAAATGGCGGTGGAAAAGACAAGGAAGGTCAAAGGAAGGTCTGAGGACCAGAATGAAGACTTCAGGCAGAACAAACAGCACTCCTGGCTAAGCCCAATTTGCATAGGGCAGGCCCAGGTGGAGGAAAAAACATAAAAGGAGGCGTCAAAGCGCTTTCTCACGGACTCTCTCTCTCTCCCGTGCGTGCGCGCTCTCTCTCACTCTCTCTCCCTCCCTGTGCACTACTCCACTCTCTTCGAGTCTTTGGGTTGGCATGCCCTCACACTTCGAGGATGGATTCTCCTGCTATCTTCTAAATAAAATAGAGCTGTAACACTGATTTGCCTAAGAGATGTAACATGGTTTGTCCAAGATCTGAGAGCTGTGACGCGCCGAGAGCTTTAATGTCCGTCGCTCCAATTCTTTGTTGTGACGAGACAAAGAACCGAGGAACATACACTCGCGTGACACCCACAATAGCATATTCATATACCCGACATCATGCCACCCTCTTCTCATTTCTTACTGTTTGCAGACTTACACTGACAAAGTAGGAGACAGAAAGGGAACACATTATAGATAGAACACCTTCTCACTGTTAGCAACCTACTGGGGAAAAATGAAGTACTTCTTTTTAAGTTGTATATTTGACACAGAAAAATAAAAGGGTTGAGAATAGGAAGATTCATATATGAGTCCATCTGAGCAGGATAGTGGTAGGTATGCCCTTTACTTCTGTTAACAGAATCCCCCCTTTGCTTCTTCTGGGAAACAGGCTTCCCCGCTCCCAGGATACAACTTAAATGGGTGCTGCTGTGTCCTCATAGTCAAGGGGCAGACACCAAATGGGAGCTAACTCAAATATAATCCTTCTCTGCCATTTAAAAACTCAAGACTAAACAAACAAAACCTCTGAAGCTTAGAGAAGTTATGTGTAAGACCCTCCCTAGTAAGCAGAAATCAAGGTGTGAGGTTCAGAAGTTATTGGTCCCCATTTGAACTTCAAAGTTGAAGGACTGATCTACATGCATCAGAAGAGAATCCCAGTGGGAGATGAAGGGCTGTTAGTGATCAAAGTCCTAAGCCCCAGTCCCAGGCCAACCCCCTTTCTCAGATAGTGACACGCCCTCGGATCTTTCCAATAATGCTTCTGTTTACCTTAAACTTATTTAGGTTAGTTCTCTGTCACTTGTAATCCAAAGGGTTCTGACTAATTCAAAACTGCAATATCTAAGACTTTGGGATTCAGAGAACTTAGCAATACCTAGCCAAGGATTTGTGGCTTCTAAGCGCTTCATGAGAGACATCCTAAAATATTGGTAAATAACAAAATCCATTCTTTGTCTCCCTAAGTCAGTAATATGACTGACATATTAATATTTTTATGTCTGATTTTTATGTACTGGGGGGTGAAGTCTGGAAAACCCTGTGCTGGGAGTCATGTCCCTTAGATTCAATTGTGGTCCAGCCATTAATTTGTCGTGCAGTCTCTTAGTCCTGCCAGCATTTGGCCATGCATGTTTTTAAAGTGAGCTCTAACAAATTTTCTTTGGGCAGAATTTTTAAAATATTTGGCACCATGCTAATAACTTTAGAATACTTTAATAAGAAAAAGATGAATGTTCTGATAGAAAACAAGCAATTCCAAAATTATATAGTTAATAAATCTTCAGATAGTCTCAACCACATTTATCACTAAGAACATGCAAATTAAGACAACCAAGGTATGATTTTCTACCTACCCTGTTGCCAAAAGCTTAGAAGATACATAATATTTCATATTACCAAGGACATATGGGATTAAGAAACCTCATAGCTTGGTCACACAAGCATTTTGGAGGCAATTTGAAAATATGTAGCAACATTTTATTGTGCATTCCCCTCAATCCAGCAATCCCACTGTGAGCTATTTATTCTAGGAAAATAAATAAATGTGCAAAGATGTTTGTCCAAGTTACAGGTAAAGAGCAAGAAATGACCATTGGGTTTAGACACAGAGAGGTCATTGGCTAACTTGATTTGAGTTGCTCAGTGAAATGGCAGGACCACAATACTAATTGGAGCATGGATTCAGCAGTAAAGAACCTGCCTGCAAATTTAGGAGACATAAGAGACATAGGTTCAATCCCTGGGTTAGGAAGATCCCCTGGAGGAAGGCATGGCAACCCACTCCAGTATTCTTGCCTGGAAAATCCCATGGACAAAGGAGCCTGGCAGGCTATAGTCCATGGAGTCGCAGAGAGCAGACACAACTGAGGTGACTGAACACACACAGTAGGGAATGGATGGTGAGGAATTGGAGAGATAAAGGAATGACAACATGTTTGAGAAGCTTTGCTGTTAAAGGAAAAGGAATCAAATCTGGAGGGGAATTTAGAGTCAATAAAGGGTTTTTTTGTTTTTTGTTTTTTTTTCTTTATAGATGGTGGGAGATAATAACAACAGTAGGCTAATAGAAATTATCTAAGTGAGAGGGAAAATGATAATACAGGAGAAGAGAGGAGCAGTTACTGGAGAGATGAGATGAGAACTTAACCTGGAGATGCACAGCTTCTGCAGCAGCCTGGGAAGTTTATTCAAAGTGAGAGGAGACAAAGCCATGGGCGGAGAATAGGGAGGTTGGTATATGTCGGAATGGAAACATGTTCTGATTGTCTGGTTATTTCGAGTGAAATCAGAAGCATGTTAGCAGCTGCAATTGAGAATGGGGAGCAAATATTGGAAGAATGAAGAAGAATAAAAAGAGGAGACAGAATTGTCTAGGAGAGTGGAAGGGTGAATATATAAGCAAATGAGATCAGGTCATTCAGAAGTTTCCTTCTTGTTTTGCAATAAGTGAATTTATTTTTATAAGCTTATCTCTGAAAACTGCTTTAGCTGAACTCTATGGATACACATCAGATCAGATCAGACCAGTCGCTCAGTCGCGTCAGACTCTTTGAGACCCCATGAATCACAGCACGCCAGGCCTCCCTGCCCATCACCAACTCCCGGAGTTCACTCAGACTCACGTCCATCGAGTCAGTGATGCCATCCAGCCATCTCATCCTCTGTCGTCCCCTTCTCCTCCTGCCCCCAATCCCTCCCAGCATCAGAATCTTTTCCAATGAATCAACTCTTCGCATGAGGTGGCCAAAGTACTGGAGTTTCAGCTTTAGCATCATTCCTTCCAAAGAAATCCCAGGGCTGATCTCCTTCAGAATGGACTGGTTGGATCTCCTTGCAGTCCAAGGGACTCTCAAGAGTCTTCCCCAACACCACAGTTCAAAAGCATCAATTCTTCGGTGTTCAGCCTTCTTCACAGTCCAAGCCCCCATTATTAACTTCTAAACATTTTGTGAATTTCTCTAATTCATGTTTAAAGTGTATTTTCAAATTTTTCAAACATTGTTTTGTTAGATTGTTTTGGGTTTTAGATATCTTTCTGTTATTAATTTTAACATTATTTCATCATGCCAGTGAAAGTTATTTATATAATTTCTGCTTTTGGAATTTTGTTGACATTTCCTTTGCAACCCAATACAGTATCAAGGCTTAAAATGTTCTATGTATAGTTGAAAAACTGTGTGTTAGCCTGCTAAGTCAAGATCGTTAAGCCTAGCATTCAAAATTTTAACCATTTATTTTTTTTAGTCTACTAAATCTATCGTTTCTGAGAGAAGTGTGTGTGTATGATTATGATTTGTTCAATTATTCTTGTATGTCCATCAACTTTTGCTTTATTTCAATACTTTGCATTTAGAGGCATAAAATCTCATAACTATTATTATATTTTGGGAATGATTCATTATTATGAAATATTTTTAATTTTAATGCTTTTAACTTTGATTCTAATTGGTGTGATATGAATGTTTCTATACTTATTTTTACTATTACATTCACCTGACATATCTTTTTGCCAGTCCTTTATTTTCTACTTTTCAGAGTTTTTCATTGTGAACTCTTCAATGTGGGAGTGTATTTTAATATTACTGATTATTGCTAGTTTTTGGGCTTTTACAACCACTCTATATTTTTCTCTGCTATTCTTTATTGTTTTTTCTCTTCACATACTTTTGTTGGATAGATTAGGCTGTCTTTTATTTTTTAAATATATATAGTATATTTAAAATACAGACACATAGTATCTATTCTTCTAGTGGTTAGCCTCACTTATAAAAGATTTTAATTTTATTTTTGTCAAAATAATACTTTCATATAAATTTAAAAAGTAGATGGTGCTAGAAATTTCACGAAGAAAGTCAGAAAGTGAAAGTGAAAGTGAAGTCGCTCAGTCGTGTCCGACTCTTTGTGACCCCGTGGACTGTAGCCTACCAGGCTTCTCCGTCTATAGGATTCTCCAGGCAAGAATACTGGAGTGGGTTACCATTTCCTTCTCCAGGGATCTTCCTGCTAGAAATTTCATGAAGAAAGTCAGAAGTTCTCTGTAATTTTTCTTCACTGGTTTTACCACATGTCCTGAGGTAGCAGAGGGGCAGACTGAGCTTCCAGATAGACTGTCTCTGGGGCAGGCCATCAAGGTCCTTGGTTCCTCTTTGTGTGGCTCTGACCACCAATTCATCTGCTCTATTCCTAGGGCAGATGCCTTTTGTGGTCACGGCTTGGCACAGCCCACAGCTGCTCCTCATCTGGTGTCAGAATCCTTCCCCTGACCATTTTCCCACAGGTCCCTCCTACTCTTCATATTCTCTTCTTCTAAAGTCACTCCCATCTTTGGCAGCAGTCCTCTGTTGCAAGTCCTCCCTATCTACTTTCCATCTTTTAGGGATTTCTCACTTTCTAGTCCGCAGAAAATAGCAAGCATCCTATCTTATTTGCCAGCACTGTTAGAAACATTGTCCATCACTGGGATGAATGGGAGGCAAGAACATGGGCTCAGTCTACCATAATGAGCTAAATTCCAAGTTTTCTTTTGATCATTGGTGAAAATTTTACATGGTCCCATTTAAGGTTGGGGGTTGGGTGTGGAATTCTAACTTAATTAATAGGATCAAATGAGGCGAGGAGACAAAGTGGACCCCAAGGCTCCAAAATCTAGGAAATGTGTGTGAGGATATGGTCAGTTCCGTTTCTGACAGTTCAGTGCCTGCCTTTCCAAGTCCCTCCCTCTCAGCTTACTCATGACCCTCTGTCCCACATCTCCTGCCCTTTCCAGTTGTCCTTCCTGGCATGACTTGAAGTAGGAGACATTTCAGTGACAACTCCCTCAAAGGTGTGAGATTTGATGAATAAATCAATTAACAAGTCAATGAATTTGGGAGCTATCACTTAACAAAATCCAAAGGATCATTGTCTTTGATCTGAGGAGAAAGTGATTTTGACTTTGAATTGAGGATTGTGCTTGAAAGACTCTTGGTGTAGTGGAAGAAAGAGTGTGGTCTCTGGGGAAGGTCAGAATGGGTTTGCATCCTGGTGCTGCTCTCACAAGCTAGTTTGCTTTGATCATTGGTGAAAATTTTACATGGTCCCATTTGGGGTTGGGGGTTGGGTATGGAATTCTAACTTAATCAATAGGATCAAATTAATAGGATCAGTTACCTCACTCAGCTCTTTGACTCTCAATTTCTTAACCTGTAAAACTGCCAACAAAGGTTCGTCTAGTCAAGGCTGTGGTTTTTCCTGTGGTCATGTATGGATGTGAGAGTTGGACTGTGAAGAAGGCTGAGCGCCGAAGAATTGATGCTTTTGAACTGTGGTGTTGGAGAAGACTCTTGAGAGTCCCTTGGACTGCAGGGAGATCCAACCACTCCATTCTGAAGGAGATCAGCCCTGGGATATCTTTGGAAAGAATGATGCTAAAGCGGAAACTCCAGTACTTTGACCACCTCATGCGAAGAGTTGACGCATTGGAAAAGACTCTGATGCTGGGAGGGATTGGGGGCAGGAGGAGAAGGGGACGACAGAGGATGAGATGGCTGGATGGCATCGCCAACTATATGGACATGAGTCCGAGTGAACTCCGGGAGTTGGTGATGGACAGGGAGGCCTGGCGTGCTGCGATTCATGGGGTCGCAAAGAGTCGGACACGACTGAGCGACTGGTCTGATCTGATCTGAAAACTGGAATGAGAATGTCTTCTCTGAAATAGGTACCACACCGACTCTGTACACTCTAGCCCAAGCCCCCATAATCTCTCACTGGAATATTGGGAAAATTCCTGAATGGTTTCCCTTCAGGAAAGGCCAGCCTTCCTTGCTGCTCCTCATCCAGTGTGTGTCCAGCTGAGCAGGCCCACAAATCAAGCCATTCTCTGTGACTCTGAGCAATTCCTCCATCTCACTAGAAGTAAAAGCCCAAGTCCTCACTGTTACGCTTCTAACCAGATCTGGTCCTTCATTACCTCTCTGACCTCTTGTCCTATTACTCTCCCTTTAATCTCTGCACACCAGCCCCACAGACTTCCTTGCTGTCCATCAAACATACGAGGCAACTTCCACCTTGGGGCCCTCGGCACTGGCTCCACTCTTGCCTGCAGTGTGCTTCTCCAGATAGCCATGTGGATTTCTTTACTCAACCATCACTGTCTGAGTCAGGCTTCTCTTTGACACTCTGTCAAAAATTTTAGTCCTTTCCCTAGCACTTCTTCAGCACTTTTTTTCCCCTCTTAACAGTTATCACTAGCTAACATTACATATTTTACTTGTTTGTATTTGAAATTGTCTCTTTCTGCAACTAGAATGGGAGTTCCATACGGACAGAGATTTTTTTTTTTTCAATTCTAATTGCTATTATCCTAGTACTTGGAATTGTTTCTAATTCATAGCAGATGCTCAGTACATGTTAGCTAGAGGTGTTTGTAAAGCAAAATGGTATAGAGTAGTGGTTAAGAATGAAGCTTCAGAAACTAGACTCCAGAGATTCCAATCTAGTTTTAATATTTACAAGGCATATAACCTTGGGCAAGTTACTTAACCTCCCTGGACCTCAGTGTTACCATCTTTGATGTGGAACACAGGTACTGGTACCTATGTGTAGAGTTTTTGGGAAGATTAAATAATACATGTATAAGTGTTCAGTACAATGACTGACACATAATAAGCCATCAGTAAGAGATAGCTATTGTGAGTGACACATCCAGCACACTGTAGGTGTTTAGTATAATGGTAGTTACAATCATCATTAAACTCAATCTGTAAGAATAAGCAGGTTGAAGAAATGCAGGTATCTGGTTAGAACTGAAAACAGCCAAGCTTATGAGGTAACAGAAGAACTTTAACTAAACTATCTCTAATTTAACTATACATATGCAGTTTATGCTAATAATAATGAACTCCAAACAGCTGATTAATCACAATATGATTGAAGGACAAATGGCAACAGTAGAACAAAGGGTCCAGGCTGTGGTCACCCTGTTTGTGAATTTAGAAGATTCGCTTCGTCTCATAGGGAGCATAGAGTATAGTTAACCAGAGAGGAGCCTAGCAGCCTTCTGTTTGGAAGTCCCCTGAACAGACCTGTCACAGTTGAATGAGGAGGCAGGCACGGGATATTATTAACTGTCCCATAAGCAAAGGTCCACAAAAGTAAAGTTGTCCTGTATCAGCAAATTCCACTGCAGACATATCATCCAGCAACTGGAGACTGATTCCTGGAAGCAGAGGATCTACTGAACACAGGATTCCTAAATGGTGAGAAGAAGGCAATGCCTCCCCTTCATTCAGCCACTTTCCCTTCTGATGTTGACTTTGTGGATTTTGGAGGGCTAATGTAGATAATTACTGTTGATAAATTCCATACACCACTAGATAATCTAAAAGAACCATGAACCTTTTCAGTATTCTCTGATCATACTTGTAAAATGATAGTAGAATAACAAAAAATTCATTAAATGACTTTATTTTTCCAATAATCAGCTTTACTGACCTATTCTTGATTGACTGAGTTGGCTATTAATATGATGTTATGAAGATAGGATCTAAACAACACGTGGAGTTATGAAGAAGAAAAGAAAGAGCCATGATCAACATATTACATGAGCCTCTGTGCAAAATGTCACTCGCACAGTGCCCTGCCTCACTCCTCAGAGCTCCCCTGCCTTGCCCAGAGAGCCTTTGGCATCAGTCTCATCCTGGACTGGAAGTAAACTCCAGCTCAACACTCAGCATCAGTGGCTATTGTTCCCTCACATCTGGTAACCTACTCCTTGTCTTCTTCCCTAGAGGCAGAGCTCCTACTCGGATGACAGCTCTTGCCTGCCCTCCACTGCGATGACAGCTTCACTCTTAGCCCCCAGAGGGGACTGTCCTCTCTGTCTCTTTCTGGGAATCTCTCAATTCAGAGAATTCTACGTGCTCGGAGTCTATGTTCTAGCCATCCATGGGACACTGCATTCCTCTCTACCAAGCTTCGCTGATGCTAACAATTTGCCTCAACATCCACCCTCAACATCCACCTCTCTTTCTAGCTGGAGTTCTTTCTACAACCAGCCAGCCTTTCCCTCTAGTTCTACTCCACTGGGTTGGTCTAGGTCTGGGTCTGGCATCTTTTCCTTGGCTTGATCATTCAGCAGAAATTTTCATATGCATTCCTTCATTGTATATCCACAAATCTGTAATTCAGGTGTCCAAATTCTTATTTTAGAGTTCAGGAAATTGAGACTCAGAGAGGTTAAGTGTCTTGCCCATCTGAAGCCAAGAACTAAGTAAAGACCAGATCTTATATCCAAACAATAAAATATTATTCATCCATAAAAAGGCATGAAGTGCTGATTCATGCACTTGGATGGATGAATGTGGATGAACCTGGAAAGCATTATTATGCTAAGTGAAAGAAGCTAGATGTAAAATGTCCCATGTTGTGTGATTCCACTTATATGAAATACCAGAATAAGTAAACCCATGGAGACAGAACACAGAGTGTGCCTGCCCAGAAGTTCACTAAAAATGTTTTGGAACTATATAGACGTGGTGGTTGTACAACACAGTGAATGCACTAAATGCCACTGAATTGTTCATTTTAAGTGGTTATTTATTTTTATGTTATGTGAATTTCACCTCAATTATTTCTAAAGCCGGGTCTTTTGATTTTCAGAGATTGAGCTTCTTTCACTGAATTACTTGTTTGTCACGTCTAAAAATAGAGGGAAAATGATATCCTATGACATTTTTCAAATTAGATATAGAAAAGTAACATTATTTTAATGCGTGAATCGCCAAGAAAAATTTTCAATTTAAACATAATGAAGAAGTTCAAACATTATAGGTAGAGGAGTACAGTTAGTGATACAGATTTAAAACTGCCCAGCCACTGCATTCACTCCCTGGCGATAAGCATTGTTAACAGTTGTCTAGATGCAGTACTTGGATGCAATCTCATAAACGACAGAATGATCTCTGTTCGTTTCCAAGGCAAACCATTCAATATCACAGTAATCCAAGTCTATGCCCCAACCAGTAACGCTGAAGAAGCTGAAGTTGAACAGTTCTATGAAGACCTACAAGAACTTTTAGAACTAACACCCAAAAAAAGATGTCCTTATCATTACAGGGGACTGGAATGCAAAAGTAGGAAGTCAAGAAACACCTGAAGTAACAGGCAAATTTGGCCTTGGAATACAGAATGAAGCAGGGCAAAGACTAATAGAGTTTTGCCAAGAAAATGTACTGGTCATAACAAACACCCTCTTCCAACAACACAAGAGAAGACTCTACACATGGACATCACCAGATGGTCAATACCGAAATCAGATTGATTATATTCTTTGCAGCCAAAGATGGAGAAGCTCTATACAGTCAATAAAAACAAGACTGGGAGCTGACTGTGGCTCAGATCATGAATCCTTATTACCAAATTCAGACTTAAATTGAAGAAAGTAGGGAAAACCACTAGACCATTCAGGTATGACCTAAATCAAATCCCTTATGATTATACAGTGGAAGTGAGAAATAGATTTAAGGGCCTAGATCTGATAGATAGAGTGCCTGATGATCTATGGAATGAGGTTTGTGACATTGTACAGGAGACAGGGATCAAGACCATTCCCATAGAAAAGAAATGCAAAAAAGCAAAATGGCTGTCTGGGGAGGCCTTACAAATAGCTGTGAAAAGAAGAGAAGCGAAAAGCAAAGGAGCAAAGGAAAGATATAAACATCTGAATGCAGAGTTCCAAAGAATAGCAAGAAGAGATAAGAAAGCCTTCTTCAGAAATCAATGCAAAGAAATAGAGGAAAACAACAGAATGGAAAAGACTAGAAATCTCTTCAAGAAAATCAGAGATACCAAAGGAACATTTCATGCAAAGATGGGCTCGATAAAGGGCAGAAATGGTATGGACCTAACAGAAGCAGAAGATATTAAGAAGAGATGGCAAGAATACACAGAAGAACTGTACAAAAAAGACATTTACGACCCAGATAATCACGATGGTGTGATCACTGACCTAGAGCCAGACATCCTGGAATGTGAACTCAAGTGGGCCTTAGAAAGCATCACTACGAACAAAGCTAGTGGAGGTGATGGAATTCCAGTTGAGCTATTCCAAATCCTGAAAGATGATGCTGTGAAAGTGCTGCACTCAATATGCAGCAAATTTGGAAAACTCAGCAGTGGCCACAGGACTGGAAACGGGCAGTTTTCATTCCAATCCTAAAGAAAGGCAATGTCAAAGAATGCTCAAACTACTGCACAATTGCACTCATCTCACATGCTAGTAAAGTAATGCTCAAAATTCTCCAAGCCAGGCTTCAGCAATATGTGAACCGTGAACTTCCAGTTGTTCAAGCTGGTTTTAGAAAAGGCAGAGGAACCAGAAATCAAATTGCCAACATCCGCTGGATCATGGAAAAAGCAAGAGAGTTCCAGAAAAACATCTATTTCTGCTTTCTTGACTATGCCAAAGCCTTTGACTGTGTGGATCACAATAAACTGTGGGAAATTCTGAAAGAGATGGGAATACCAGACCACCTGATCTGCCTCTTGAGAAATTTGTATGCAGGTCAGGAAGCAACAGTTAGAACTGGCCATGGAACAACAGACTGGTTTCAAATAGGAAAAGGAGTACGTCAAGGCTGTATATTGTCACCCTGTTTATTTAACTTATATGCAGAGTACATCATGAGAAACGCTGGACTGGAAGAAACACAAGCTGGGATCAAGATTGCTGGGAGAAATGTCAATAACCTCAGATATGCAGATGATACCACCCTTATGGCAGAAAGTGAAGAGGAACTAAAAAGCCTCTTGATGAAGGTGAAAGAGGAGAGTGAAAAAGTTGTCTTAAAGCTCAACATTCAGAAAACGAAGATCATGGCATCCAGTCCCATCACTTCATGGAAAATAGATGGGGAAACAGTGAAAACAGTGTCAGACTTTATTTTTCTGTGCTCCAAAATCACTGCAGATGGTGATTGCATCCATATAATTAAAAGACGCTTACTCCTTGGAAGGAAAGTTCTGACCAACCTAGACAGCATATTCAAAAGCAGAGACATTACTTTGCCAACAAAGGTTCGTCTAGTCAAGGCTATGGTTTTTCCTGTGGTCATGTATGGATGTGAGAGTTGGACTGTGAAGAAGGCTGAGCACCGAAGAATTGATGCTTTTGACCTGCAGTGTTGGAGAAGACTTTTGAGAGTCCCTAGGACTGCAGGGAGATCCAAGCAGTCCATTCTGAAGGAGATCAGCCCTGGGATTTCTTTGGAAGGAATGATGCTAAAGCTGAAACTCCAGTACTTTGGCCACCTCATGCAAAGAGTTGAGTCATTGGAAAAGACTCTGATGCTGGGAGGGATTGGGGGTAGGAGGAAAAGGGGACGACAGAGGATGAGATGGCTGGATGGCATCAGTGACTCGATGGACGTGAGTCTGAGTGAACTCCGGGAGTTGGTGATGGACAGGGAGGCCTGGCGTGCTGCGATTCATGGGGTGGCAAAGAGTTGAACACAACTGAGCGACTGATCTGATCTGATCTGATGTAAATTTCCAGAAGCTTTTTTGAGCATATGTATAACCACACATTCCGGCCTTTTCTCTACCTTAAAAAATTAACAATAGGTCTTAAAGAACTTTTATAAAAGAAAAATCTATCTGGCTTGTGAATTCTAACAATTGTATAATACTGCATTTTGTAGACCTAGCATAAATGTGTTTACCTTTCCCCTCATCCTAATGAGAATGCCTGGTGACTCAGTGGTAAAGAATCTGCCTGCAGTGCAGGAGATTGCCTGCAATTCAGGAGACGTGGATTTGATCTCTGGGTTGGCAAGATCCCTAGGATAAGGAAATGGCAACTCACTCCAGTATTCTTGCTTCGGAAATCTCATGGACAGAGGAGCCTGGCAGTCTATGATCCACGGGGTCACAAAGACTTGGACATGACTTAATGACTAAACCACCATCTCATCCTAATATTATTAGTACTTTTCTTCTTCAAGGAGTCCTCTATTCCCCTGTGTCATATTTAAAAGCCATTTGTAGGTCTAAGCAATAAACAGTTTTGCTTTTTTATTGAAAACAATAAAAGTTTTCAAAATTTAGCATGAATAAGAACCCCATAGGGAGCTTAGTAAAAATGAGAATGCCTCATCCCTAAAGACTCAGATTTGGTATGTCTGGAGTGAGTCCAATAACTTCCATTTTTAATCAGCACCCCAGGTTATTCTAATGCAAGTGGTTCCTAATCACACCTTGAGTAATATGGAAAGAAAATAAGGATCCCATTGCATTCCCACAAATCATTGTTGAGCTCTTGTGTGTTCTAAAATCTATGTGTTTATAGTTGGAGTGCAAACACTAACAAAAGGAGAGCCTTGTCTCTGTGCCATTGGGTTGCTGGTGCCTCGCTTCTGCTGGTGTCACTGCTATTGCAGCAACAAAGTAGCAACAATGGAAAAGACAAGTAAACCAGTCAATGCCACAACATGAGGAATACAGAGTAGAGGCAGATACAAGATGCTGGAGCTGAGAAAGGAAAAAGATTTTCTTTGGGCAGAAATCAGGGGAGGCTTCATGGAGGAGGTGAGCAGATCAGTGGTGAATTAACAAGGGTTTTCCAAAGAGATGAAGCTTTGAGTAGTGTAAATCAAGGCTGTTCGACAGAAGGAACATCATTTGAATAGTCATGCAAATGAGAGAAAACAGAGTGATCTCTGGAAGAGTCTACTGAAGAAAAAAAGAAAAAGAATTGCCACATCATTGAGTGTACCATGTTAAGTAGCTGATCTTTATCTCTGGGTTATGGAAACCTTGAACTATTTCGAGCAGAAACGTAACTGAGTCCAACTTGCATTTTAAAGGTAATGATGTGTTATAGTGTTAAAGATGGACGCAGGGGATCCTAAAGTAGGAGGCAGGGAGATTCACTTAGAGGTTATCACAAAATCATGTGATGATGATAAAAGAGATGTGTAAAAGTACTAGAATAAAATGTAAAACGATCTTCTTATGAGTTTCAGTAGGGAAAATGCTTTTTAAGTATGTTATAAAACTCAGAGGTCAGGAGAGAAAAGAATGGTAAGCTGGACAACATAAAAATTCAGAGTTCTGGACAGTGACATCAGCATCATGGCAGAATAAGATGCACTCTTTATCCCTCCTAGCCAATCTACAACCAAAAAAATGCCAGTAACCCAACAAAGGTGCCTTTACCCAACACCCCAGGATGCTGGAGATTCCCAAACATTTGTGCATGTAAAGATGGGGGGACTGGGACACACAGAGGAGGTGGGTCCAGGAAAGCAGCAGAGGTGGTGCCCAAGATCCTGGCGCCCCCAGACCACCCCCCCCAACCACCACTGTAGCAGCTGAGCGGGCAGCCCAGAGAGCCCAGCAGCATTAGGGGAGGCAGTGAACAGGACCCCAGCCTCCCCACTGCAGTGGCATCCATGGCCACAGGGAGGCAACAGCAGCAGCAGGGCCTGTGATCCTGGTTCCTGCAGCCGTAGGGGCCTTTGTGACTCTGCCACCCAGCAGCAGCAGTGGCACCGGTGAACCCAACTCCAGTCATAGCAGAGGTGCCTGTGATCCCGGTTTTCACCCTCCCCCCATGGTGGCAGTGCCCAGGATTCAGGCAACCCTGGACATGGTTGAGGCACCTCGCATTCAGATGCCCTACATGCAACACACACAACATCAGTGACACCAGCAGCAGCAAGGCACCAGCAACCGCAGAGGCATGTGTGGCAACAAGTGGGGCAGAGGGTGACCCTTCTGGTAGAGACATCAGAGGGTGCAGTGGACCTATTCTCAAATGTAGCCAAAGGCAGCTCAAGGAAGAGAAACCAGAAGTTTGTGCTATAGCGCCACCTGCTGAGAAACAAATGAAAGATCTCTAATCACTGCTGCTGCTGCTGCTGCTGCTGCTGCTAAGTCGCTTCAGTCGTGTCCGACTCTGCGCGACCCCAGAGACGGCAGGCCACCAGGCTGCCCCGTCCCTGGGATTGTCCAGGCAAGAACACTGGAGTGGGTTGCCATTTCCTTCTCCAATGCATGACAGTGAAAAGTGAAAGTGAAGTCGCCCAGTCGTGTCCGACTCTTAACGACCCCATGGACTGCAGCCTACCAGGCTCCTCCGTCCACGGGATTTTCCAGGCAAGAGTACTGGAGTGGGGTGCCATTGCCTTCTCCGCTCTAATCACTAATCTGTTGAATAGAATCAAGTAAAAAAAAAGCTTTACCTAAAACTTTACTACTTCAAAGATGCCAACAGAGAAACAACTCAAGTACCATGGAAAACCACAGTAACACAGTATCACAGAAAGAAAATAATTCTCCGGAAGCCAAACTTAAAGTCATAGCAATAGCAATCTGATAGAGAATTCAAAATAACAACTATTTATGAAGAAACTCAGTGACCCATAAGAGAACTCAGAAAGCAGTTCAATGAGCTTAAGAATAAATTAACGACAGAAGAAATCTCTTTGATATCTTACCAAAAAGATAAAAACTAAAACAAAGAACTAAATAAATTCTGGAGCTGAAGAACTGAATAATGCATTAGAAAGCACTGGAGATAGAGCAGACCACATAGAAGAAACAAAGACAGGGGAAAAAAATGAAGAAATTCTATGAGGGCTATCCAACTCTTTTAGGAAGGGTAACATTAGGATAATGTGTATCCCAGAAGGAGAAGAGAGGAAGGAGGGAGCAGAGAATTTATTTAAAGAAATAATAGCTGAGAACTTCCCAAACCTGGGGAGGAAACTGGATATCCAAGTCCATGAAGCTAGGAGAACACATGATTATTTCAATGCAAAAAGACCTTCTCCACAAAACATTATGTTAAAACTGTCAAAAGTTGATGACCAAAAAATTTAAAGGCAGTCAAGGGAAAAGGCTTACAAAAGAGCCCCCTTTAGCCCTTTAGCTCGGATAGCATCAGCATATTTCTCAGCAGCAACTCTACAGACCAGAGGAGAGTGGAACAACATAATCAAAATATTGAAAGATAAAAGCTGTCAGCTAAAAATACTCTGTCCAGCAAAGTTATCCTTCAGATGTGAAGGAGAAATAAAGACTTCCCAAAACAATGAAAACAGTGACAAACTCTATTTTGGGGGGCTCCAAAATCACTGCAGATGGTGACTGCAGCCATGAAATTAAAAGATGCTTGCTCCTTGGAAGAAAATCTATGACCAATCTAGACAGCATATTAAATAGCAGAGACATTACTTTGCCAACAAAGGTCCATCTAGTCAAAGCTATGGTTTTCCCAGTAGTCATGTATGGATGTCAGAGTTGGACTATAAAGAAAGCTGAGCACCAAAGCATTGATACTTTTGAACTGTGGTATTAGAGAAGACTCTTGAGAGTCCCTTGGACAGCAAGGGGATCCAACCTAAAGTCCATCCTAAAGGAAATCAGTCCTGAATATTCATTGGAAGGACTGATGCTGAAGCTGAAACTCCAACACTCTGGCCACCTGATGTGAAGAACTGACTCATTGGAAAAGACCCTGATGCTGGGAAAGATTGAAGGTGGGAGGAGAAGGGGACGACAGAGGATAAGACGGTTGGATGGCATCACCGACAGGAGCCTGAGTGAGCTCCAGGAGTTGGTGATGGACAGGGAGACCCGGCGTGCTGCAGTCCATGGGGTTGCTGAGTCAGACATGACTGAGCAACTGAACTGAACTGAAATGAAAACAAATAAAGGCTGAAGGAGTTCATCACCATCAGACTTGCTTTACAGGAAATGTTGAAAGTTCTCCTATCCGAAACAAAAAGGCAAAACCACACCAAACTGTAAGGTGATAAAAATGCAAGTCTATATCAAAATAGGTTATTAAACAATTATAATGTAAAGGTTAAAGGAAAAAAAGCAGTAAGAATAGCTATAGCTACTTCAGCTTAGTAACATATTCACAACATGAAATGGGATAATTTGAGACAACAAAAACAAAAGGGGAAAAGAAACAGGACAGAACCGGTACAGGTGAATAGAGATAAGAGGCTATCCTTAGAACAAGGACTGTTTTATCTATAAGATATTCTATGCAAACCTATGGAAACCACAAAATATAAATCTAGAGCAGAGACATGGAACAAAAACAAAGAAAACTATCATAGAAAACTACCAAACTAAAATGGCAGACAGAAACAAATGGAAAATGAAATTATGGAGCTATAGAGCAACCAGAAAACAAAAAACAATAGTCCTCATATACCAATAATCAGTCTAAGTGTAAATGCATTGAATTCAATCAAAAGACAGAGTGCTGGGTAGATTAAAACACAAAAACTATACGCGGCTTTCAGAAGACTCATCTCAGCTCTAAAGACAAACAGATCAAAATTTGTATGGAACCACAAAAGACCTCAAATAGCCACAGCAATGCCGGGGGGTGCAGGGGGAGCGGGGGAGCGCTGAATATATCACACTCCCTGAATTAAACTTAAACTAAAAAGCATAAAAGTAATCAAAATAGCATAGTATTGGTAGAAAAACACTAATTCAAAAAGATATGTGCAACCCAAGCTCATTGCATCATTATTTACAACAGCAAATATATATGGAAACAACTGAGTGCCCGTGGACAGGTGAATGGATGAAGATGATGAATCCAAATGCACCAAGAGAAGACTGGGGACAGGCATCTTGACGCATTTGCCCATGGGGAAAAAATCTAAGCTCTTAGTTGACAGTAAATGCAAAAGTTTAAAGCTGAAAAACAATATTTTCAGTATGATCCCTTTCATCCCTTAATAATGTTTTTAAGTAACTTCACAAAATCCAAACAGGTTTATAATGTGATATGATTACAAAACCAAACACAAGCATCTGTTGGGGATTCAGACTGCCATAAAAGAAATAGGTGATCCTGTTTAACGGAAATAAAGATCCTCATGTAGTAAATATAGGACAAGCTTTATTCACTGTTATTATTCAGTCACTCTGTCGTGTCTGTTTGTGACCCCATGGACTACAGCATGCCAGGTTTCCCTGTCCTTCACCATCCCCTGGAGCTTGCTCAAACTTATGTCCATTGAGCCAGTGATGCCATTCAACCATCTCGTATTCTGTTGTCCCTTTCACTTCCTGCTTTCAATCTTTCCCAGCATCAGGGTCTTTTCCAATGAGCTGACTCTGCATCAGGTGGCCAAAGTATTGCAGCTTCAGCATCAGTCCTTCCAATGAATATTCAGGATTGATTTCCTTTAGGATTGACTGAGCTCTTGAACTCTTTGCAGTCCAAGGGACTCTCAAGAGTCTTCTCCAACAACACAGTTCAAAAGCATCAATTCTTCAGTGCTCAATCTTCTTTATGTTCCAAATCTCACACCCGTACATGACTACTAAAAAAACCATAGCTCTGACTATATGGACTTTTGTGGGCAAAGGAATGTCTCTGCTTTTTAATACACTGTCTAGCTTTGGCATAGCTTTTCTTCCAAGGAGCAAACATCTTTTAATTTCATGGCTGCAGTCACCATCTGCCATGATTTTGGAGCCCAGGAAAACAGTCTGTCACTGTTTCCATTATTTCCCCATCTATTTGCCATGAAGTGATGGGACAGGATGCTATGATCTTTGTTTTTTGAATGCTGAGTTTTAAACCAGCTTTTTCACTCTCCTCTTTCACCTTCATCAAAGGCTCTTTAGTTCCTCTTTGCTTTCTGCCATAGGATGGTATTATCTGCATATCTGGAGTTATTGATGTTTCCCCGGCAATCTTGATTCCAGCTTATGCTTTCTCCAGCCCAGCATTTCACATGATGTACTCTGCATAGAAGTTAAATAAGCAGAGTGACAATACATAGCCTTGACATACTCCTTTCCCAATTTGGAATGAGTCCATTGTTTCATGTCTGGTTCTAACTGTTGCTTCTTGACCTGCATACAAGTTTCTCAGGAGGCAGGTAAGGTGGTCTGGTATTTGATCTCTTGAAGAATTTTCCACAGTTTGTTTGGATCCACCCAGTCAAAGGCTTTAGCATAGTTGATGAAGCAGAAGGAGATGTTTTCTTGCAATTCTCTTGCTTTGTCTATGATCCAAAAGATGTTGGCAATTTGATCTCTGGTTCTCTGCCTTTTCTAAAACCAGCTTGAACATCTGGAAGTTCTCAGTTCACATACTGTTGACTAGCTTGGAGAATTTTCAGCATCACTTTGCTAGCATGTGAGAAGAGTGCAATTGTGCAGTAGTTTGAACATTCTTTGGCATTGCCTTTCTTTGGGATTGGATGAAAACTTACCTTTTCCAGTTCTGTGGCCACTGCTGAGTTTTTCAAATTTGCTGGCATACTGAGTGCAGCATTTTTATAGCAGCATCTTTTAGGATTTGAAATAACTCAGCTCGAATTCCACCACTTCCACTAGCTTTGTTCATAGTGATGCTTCCTAAAGCCCACTTGACTTTGAACTCCAGGATGTCTGGCTCTAGATGAGTGATCACACCATTGTGATCATCTGGGTCATGAAAATATTTTTTGTATAGTTCTTCTGTGTATTCTTGTCACCTCTTCTTAACATCTCTGCTTCTGTTTAGTCCATACCATTTCTGTCCTTTATTGTGCCCACCTTTGCATGGCATGTTCCCTTGGTATCTCTGATTTTCTTGAAGAGATCTCTAGTCTTTCTCATTCTGTTGTTTTCCTCTATTTCTTTGCATTGATCACTTAGGAAGGCTTTTTTTTTCTCTCCTTGCTATTCTTTGGAACTCTGCATTCAAATGGATGTATCTTTCCTTTTCTCCCTTGCCTTTAGCTTCTCTTCTTTTCTCAGCTATTTGTAAGGCCTCCTCAGACAACCATTTTGCCTTTTTTGCATTTCTTCTTCTTGGGGATGGTTTTGATCACTGCCTCCTGTACAATGTTATGAATCTCCATCCATAGTTCTTCAGCCACTCTGTCTATCAGATCTAATCCCTAGAATCTATTTGTCACTTCCACTGTATAATCATAAAGGATTTGATTTAGGTCATACCTGAATGGCCTAGTTTCTTTCTTCGACTTAAGTCTGAATTTTGCAATAAGGACTTCATGATCTGAACCACAGCCAGCTCCTGGTCTTGTTTTTGCTGACTGTATAGAGTTCTCCATCTTAAGCTGAAAGAATACTATCAATCTGATTTCGGTATTAACCATCTCATGATGTCCATGTGTAGCGTCTTCTCTTGTGTTGTTGGAAGAGGGTATTTGGTATGACCAGTGAGTTCTCTTGGCAAAACTGTTAGCCTGTGCCCTGCTTCATTTTGCATTCCAAGGCCAAACTTGCCTGTTACTCCAGGTATCTCTTGACTTCCTGTTTTTACATTTCTGTCCCTATGATGAAAAGAATATCTTTTTTTGGTGTTAGTTCTAGAAGGTCATGTAGGTCTTCATAGAACTGTTCAACTTCAGCTTCTTCAGCATTAGTGGTTGGGGCATAGACTTGGATTACTGTGATATTGAACAGTTTGCCTTGGAAATGAACAGAGATCATTCTGTCATTTTTAAGATTGTACCAACTACTGCATTTTAGACTCTTTGTTGAGTGTGAGGGCTACTCCACTTCTTCTAAGGGATTCTTGCCCACAGTAGTAGATATAATGGTCATCTAAATTAAATTCACCCATTCTGATCCATTTTAGTTCACTAATCCTAAAATGCTGATGTTGCCATCTCCTGTTTGACCACTTCCAATTTGCCTTGATTCATGGACCTAACATTCCAGGTTCTTATGCAATATTGTTTTTATAGCATCAGACTTTACTTTCTCCAAAAGATGCATCCACAACTCAGTGCTGTTTCCACTTTGCTTCAGCGTCTTCATTCCTTCTAGAGCTATTTCTCCACCCTTCTCCAGTAGCATATTGGGCATCTACCGACCGGGAGAGTTCATCTTTCAGTGTCATATCTTTTTGCCTTTTCACATTTAAATTTCAATCCTTCCTATTGAATATTTAAGGTCAAATACGCCAACATCCGCTGGATCATAGAAAAAGCAAGAGAGTTCCAGAAAAACATCTATTTCTGCTTTATTGACTACACCAAAGCCTTTGACTGTGTGGATCACAATAAACTGTGGAAAATTCTGAAAGAGATGGGAATACCAGACCACCTGATCTGCCTCTTGAGAAATGTGTATGCAGGTCAGGAAGCAACAGTTAGAACTGGACATGGAACAACAGACTGGTTCAAAATAGGAAAAGGAGTACGTCAAGGCTGTATATTGTCACCCTGTTTATTTAATTTATATGCAGAGTACATCATGAGAAACGCTGGACTGGAAGAAACACAAGCTGGGATCAAGATTGCTGGGAGAAATATTAATAACCTCAGATATGCAGATGACACCACCCTTATGACAGAAAGTGAAGAGGAACTCAAAAGCCTCTTGATCAAAGTGAAAGTGGAGAGTGAAAAAGTTGGCTTAAAGCTCAACATTCAGAAAATGAAGATCATGGCATCCGGTCCCACCACTTCATGGGAAATAGATGGGGAAACAGTGGAAACAGTGTCAGACTTTATTTTGGGGGGCTCCAAAATCACTACAGATGGTAACTGCAGCCATGAAATTAAAAGATGCTTACTCCTTGGAAGGAAAGTTATGACCAACCTAGATAGCATATTCAAAAGCAGAGACATTACTTTGCCAACAAAGGTCCTTCTAGTCAAGGCTATGGTTTTTCCTGTGGTCATGTATGGATGTGAGAGTTGGACTGTGAAGAAGGCTGAGCACCGAAGAATTGATGCTTTTGAACTGTGGTGTTGGAGTAGACTCTTGAGAGTCCCTTGGACTGCAAGGAGATCCAACCAATCCATTCTGAAGGAGATCAGCCCTGGGATTTCTTTGGAAGGAATGATGCTAAAGCTGAAACTCCAGTACTTTGGCCACCTCATGCGAAGACTTGACTCATTGGAAAAGACTCTGATGCTGGGAGGGATTGGGAGCAGGAGGAGAAGGGGA
Organism: Bubalus bubalis; assembly: GCF_019923935.1. Classification (NCBI taxonomy): domain Eukaryota; kingdom Metazoa; phylum Chordata; class Mammalia; order Artiodactyla; family Bovidae; genus Bubalus; species Bubalus bubalis. Next base: position 90,379,157 of record NC_059163.1, read on the forward strand.
CGACAGAGGATGAGATGGCTGGATGGCATCACGGACTCAATGGACGTGAGTCTGAGTGAACTCCGGGAGTTGGTGATGGACAGGGAGGCCTGGTGTGCCGCGATTCATGGGGTCACAAAGAGTTGGACACGACTGAGTGACTGATCTGATCTGACTCTAACATCTCTGATGTTTCATTTTCCTATCAGTAAAATAAAGCAGCAATAATCTATTCTCAGAATTTTGAAGGATTAAAGAGATAATGTGTAAAGCACTTGAGCACAGGGCCTGGTACAAAATCTGTCCTTAATTAATGTCAATTCTCTTTCTCTTTCCCCTCCTCTTTCCTAGCCCCCTCTCCTTCCTTTCATATTATATTTTTTAAGATTTCTTTTTTAATATGGACCATTTTTTAAAGTCCTTTTTGAATTTGTTACAATATTGCTTCTGTTTTATGTTTTGGTTTTTGGCCTTGAGGCATGAACCACCTCCTATGAGTTTCTTAGCCATGGAGAGCCAGAAATTGATTTTTAAAATATTTCTTTACAAATGAAATCAAAACTGCTTAGGGTCAGGAGGGAAGAAGGTTAGCAATTCCTCACTTCTAGGAGCAAAGGTCAATCTTATGAAATGACGTCCTTAAACCATGGTTCTCCAGAGAAATAGAACCAACAAGATATGTCGAAACATATAATAGGAGCTTTTTTATAGGAACTGTCTCACTCAATTATGGAGGTAAATCCTGCAGTTTGCCATTTGCAAGCTGGAGAACAAGGAAAGCTGATAGTGTAATTCCATCTGAGTCCAAGGAGAATCAGGAGAACAGATGATACAAGCCCCAGGCTGAGTCCAAATGCCCAAAATGGAATGGGGCAGATGACGGTATAAATCTGGGTGCGAGTCCAAAGACCTAAGAACAAGGAACCCCAGTGTTCAAGGGCAAGAGAAGATGAATTTCCCAGGTCAAGCATAGAGTGAATTTTCTCCTTCCTCTACCTTTTTGTTCTATTCATGTCCTCCAGCAATCAGTCCTAAAAAGAAAACAAACAATCTAGTTGAAAATGGGTCAAAGACTTTATCAGACACTGCACCAAAGAAAATATACAGATGGCAAATAAACATGTGAAAAGGTCTTTCACGTCATATGTCATCAGGGAAATGCAAATTAAAGCCACTACTCACCTACTAGAATGGCCAAAATCTAGATCACTAACAATGCCAAATGTTGGCAAGCATGTGGACCACAGAAACTCTTATTCATTGCTGGTGGGTGTGTAAAATGGTACATGTACTCTGGGAGATAGTGGTTTCTTACAAAACTAACATACTCTTACCATATGATCCGGCAATCACAATCCTTGGTATTTACTTACTCAAAAGAGTTGAAAATGTATGTCCACACAAAACCTTGCACACAGATATTTATAGAAGGTTTATTTGTAATTGCCAAAACTTAGAACCAGCGAAGAAGGCCTTCAGTAGATGAATAGTAAATAAGCAGTGGGAAATCCAGACAATGGGCGATTATTCAGCACTAAAAAGAAATGAGCTACAAAGCCATGAAAAGACATGGAAGAACCTAAAACGTCTATTACTGAGTGAAAAAAGCCAATCTGAAATGGCTAATACTATATGATATGATTCTAGTTATGTGGGAGTCTGGAAAAGCCAAAACTATTGCTTAAAAAAAAGACAAGAGAGCGATGCCCAGAATGGAGTCACAAATGCTAAGCCCCACATTACCAAACCAAGATTTAACTTACAGTTTCAACTCTCCTAGAAATGGCATCTTAAATCAGTTGCTCAGGAATTGCTGATGGGCCCTAGTTAGGTAATCTGCCGGATAGACCCCTGCCATCCTCTAGGGGACAGTAACCTTGCAATAACCAAGTTGCCTTTTTGCCTAGTATAACTTTCTTTTCCCCACTCTTTTCTGCTGAAAGTCTTTTGTTTTTGTACAGTTCCTCAGAGGTCCTTTCTCTTTGCTAGATTTAATGCTGCCTGATTCAATTTGATTTTTGCTCAGATAAACTCTTACAATTTTTAATATACCTCAATTTATCTTTTAACACTATGAAGACAATAAAAAGGTGAGTGATTGGCAAGGATGGGGTCAGGAAAGAAAGAGATGAATAGACAGAGAACAGAGAAATTTTAAGGCAGTGAAGATATGCTGTATGATAGTATAATGATGAATGTATGTCATTATACATTGTCCAAACCCATAGAATGTATACCAGCAGTGAACCCTAAGGTGAAAAATGGATTTTGGGTGGCTATGGTGCATCATGGAGAAGGCAATGGCACCCCACTCCCATGGGCGGAGGAGCCTGATGGGCTGCAGTCCATGGGGTCACTGAGGGTCGGACACGACTCAGCGACTTCACTTTCACTTTTCACTTTCATGCATTGGTGAAGGAAATGGCAACCCGCTCCAGTGTTCTTGCCTGGAGAATCCCAGGGACAGGGGAGCCTGGTGGGCTTCCATCTATGGGGTCGCACAGAGTCGGACACGACTGAAGCGACTTAGCAGCAGCAGCAGCATGGTGCATCAGTGTAGGCTCATCCTTGGTTTAAAAAAAAAAATGTGAGTTATGTTAATAATGGGGGAGGATATGCAGGCAGGAGACAGAAGGAAAATAGGGGCAGGAGACAGAAGGAAAATCTCCATACCTTCCTCACAATTTTGTTGTAAGCCTAAAACTGCTATAAAATTTTTTAAATCTCTATGAAAAATAAAATAAAAAACCATTGTTAACCAACTAGATTGTTAAAGCTTAACAAGATTCATAATACCTAGCTGGTAAATATATGAGAAGACAGCACTGTCATGCAATTTTCACAGAACTACATTATGGAGTAAACTCCCTGGAGAACAACTTCACATCTAAACATTTTTCTGACAATTCTTTGAACAAATGTCAAAAGAGAAATGTATCAAATGAAATTTTAATAACAGTATCACTTGCAATCACACACACACACAACCAAAACAAGACCAGCCTAAATGTTCATTCATAGAGAAATAGTTAAATAAACCATGGTATACTGGAATAATGTAGAGCCATGAAAAAGAATGAGTTAGATTTTCATGTACTCCTAAGAAAGAGTCTCCAGGAGGCCTTGTTCAGTGAAAAAAAATTTGAATATGCAATGCAGCATGATTTCATTTGGTTTAAATATATGTATGAATATATATGTATGTTTATGCACAGAAATTTTCTGGAAGGATAAGAATATGAGCATTATCATAGTATAATTCTTTTTATAATATACATAGAAAATTTCTGGAAAGAAACTCCTTACAAGCCACATGCCCTTTAACAATCTAACTTTTCAAACTTGAGTTTTCTCATCCCTAAAAGGGACATGAAAATATCTGTCCTGCCTATTTCACAAGGTTGCCAAAGGAATAAATAGACTGAAGCTTTCAAAATGCTGCATAAAGGGTATGTAGCACCAGCGTGGCAGTCCTCTTGGCACCAATTTCCCCATGTGCAAGAGCGTTGTACTTAATAAAGAAGTGGGAGATAATCTATACCTGCAGGGATAGACTCATCTGCCCAATAGGCTGCTGACTAGGAATTTCAGGAAATGACAAGAGTCATTTGAGGACACATTTGAAAATGTTGAGAACTTTATTTCTGTGCTTTCTTTCCCAATGGGAAGGAATCATTCTGAAGCTGTAGTGGAAAGAAAATGGACTTTGGAGTCATGCCAGGATTCAAATCCTGGCTCCACTCTTTTCTATCTGTGTGACCTTAAGCATGTTTGCTAATGTCTCTCTAAACTTCATTTCCATCCTGTGAAATGGGGGAAAGAACAAAACTTGCTTCATAGAGTTGTAAGGACATAGTGCCCAGCACAGCATAGGCACTGGACAATCAAATCTGTAATTTTTGCTAATATTTTCCTCTACGTACTCATAAATAACAGGTTTGTAATTTTAATGTCAATACAATTAAATTTGATCGGTATGAACAAGAAGTGTTTTTATGGTGGATATTACTATATCCCTCTTACTGGAGCAGACTTTCTCAGCAGTTGTACTGGTGACATTTTAAGGGGGATCATCTTTTGTGGGGACCTGTCCTGTGTACTACAGGATGTTTAACAGTATCCCTAGTCTCCACACAATAGATTCCAGTGGCATACCCCCAGGAGTAACAACCAAAAATGTCCCCAGCTGTTGCCAAACATCACCAGGGCCAGGGAGGGGAACAGTTACCCCCAGTTGAGAACCATTGCTGTAGGAGACTTTTCCGGGAACCAAACAGAAGATAGCAAACAGTTCCATCTAGGACAGGTCAATGGGAAGAAGACATTCAGAGATATAAGGTCAACTACAGGTAAGGGTTTCAATACGATATAGAACTGTTTTACGTTTAAGCTGAATATTTACCCAGGAGTAAGCTAATACAAGGGATGAATTAGATGGATGTTCATTTCAGCACAGAGCTTAAAAGTTTAGATAAAATGACTCTTTATACAAAACTCACTTAAATATTAGCTATCAGCAAAACTACCTGAAACATTAGAAGATAGCCTATGCTCATGACAAGAAATTTAGGTAAATAGTTTGTTCATCTGAGTCAAAATCAGAAAATAATTAGATACATATAGGACCTCTAACAGTATGGAAAACATTTTCCAAAAAGAGACTGGAATAGAGATGGCCTCTATCCTTGTGTGTCTTAAATAAAGAACTCAGTTCAGTCACTCAGTTGTGTCTGACTCTTTGCGATCCCATGGACTGCAGCATGCCAGGCTTCCCTGTCCATCACCAACTCCCGGAGTTTACACATACTCATGTCCATCCAGTCGGTGAAGCCATCCAACCATCTCATCCTGTGTTGGCCCCTTCTCCTCCTGCCTTCAATCTTTCCCAGCATCAGGGTCTTTTCCAGTGAGTTAGTTTTTCCCATAAGGTGGACAAAGTATTGGACTTTCAGCTTCAGCATCAGTCCTTCCAATGAATGTTCAGGACTGATTTCTTTTAGGATTGATTGGTTTGATCTCCTTGCAGTCCAAGGGACTCTCAGGAGTCTTCTCCAACACCACAGTTCTAAACATCAATTCTTCAGTGCTCAACCTTCTTTATAGTCCAACTCTCACATCCATACATGACTACTGGGAAAACCATAGCTTTGACTAGATGGACCCTTGTTGGCAAAGGAATGTCTCAGCTTTTTAATATGTTATCCAGAAAGGTCATAGCTTTTCTTGCAAGAAGCAAACGGCTTTTTATTTCATGGCTACAGTCACCATCTGCAAAGGTTTTGGAGCCCCAAAAAATAAAGTCTGTCTCTGTTTCCATTGTTTCCCCATCTATTTCCCATGAAGTGATGGGACTGGATGCCATGATCTTGGTTTTCTTAATGTTGAGTTTTAAGCCAGATTTTTCACTCTCCTCTTTCACTTTCATCAAGAGGTTCTTTAGTTCTTCACTTTCTGCCATAAGGGTGCTGTCATCTGCATATCTGAGGTTACTGATATTTCTCCCAGCAATCTTGATTCCAGCTTGTACTTCATCCAGCCCAACATTTTGCAGGATGTACTCTGCATATAAGTTAAATAAGCAGGGTGATAATATACAGTCTCACATACTCCTTTCCCAATTTGGAACCAGTCTGCTGTTCCATGTCCAGTTCTAACCGTTGCTTCTTGACTTGCATACAGATTTCTCAGGAGGCAGGTAAGGTGATCTGGTATTCCCATCTCTTGAAGAATTTTCCACAGTTTGTTGTACTCCACAGAGCCAATGGCTTTGGCGTAGTCAATAAAACAGAAGTAGATTTTTTTTCTGGAACTCTCTTGCTTTTTCAATGATCCAACAGATGTTGGCAATTTGATCTCTGGTTCCTCTGTCTTTTCTAAAACCAGCTTGAACATCTGGAATTTCATGGTTTACACACTGTTGAAGCCTGGCTTGGAGAATTTTGAGCATTACTTTGCTAATGTGTGAGATGAGTGCAATTGTGCGGTAGTTTGAACATTCTTTGGCATTGCCTTTCTTTGGGATTGGAATGAAAAGTGACCTTTTCCAGTCCTGTGGCCACTGCTGAGTTTTCCAAATTTGCTGGCATATTGAGTGCAGCACTTTCACAGCATCATCTTTCCGAATTTGAAATAGCTCAACTGGAATTCCATCACCTCCACTAGCTTTGTCCGTAGTGATGCTTCCTAAGGCCCACTTGACTTCACATTCCAGGATGTCTGGCTCTAGGTGAGTGATCACATCATCATGATTATCTGGGTCATAAAGATCTCTTTTGTATAGTTCTTCTGTGTATTCTTGCCCCCTCTTCTTAATATCTTCTGCTTCTGTTTAGTCCATACCATTTCTGTCCTTTATTGTGCCCATCTTTGCATGAAATGTTCCCTTGGTATCTCTAATTTTCTTGAAGAGATCTCTAGTCTTTCCCATTCTGTTGTTTTCCTCTATTTCTTTCACTGATCACTAAGGAAGGCTTTCTTATCTCTCCTTGCTATTCTTTGGAACTCTGCATTCAAATGGGTATATCATTCCTTTTCTCCCTTGCCTTTAGCTTCTCTTCTTTTCTCAGCTGTTTGTAAGGCCTCCTCAGACAATCATTTTGCCTTTTTGCATTTCTTCTTCTTGGGGATGGTTTTGATCACTGCCTCCAGTACAATGTCACGAACCTCCATCCATAGTTAATCAGGCAATCTATCAGATCTAATCCCTTGGAACTATTTGTCAATAAAGAGCTAGACCTTAAATAATGATCTTAGGAAACATAGAATTGCAAGTAAATGTAAGTGTTCAAAGAAAACTGCTGAGAGCTATGAGTGAAGAGCAAGGATGCTTTAACACTCGTTTAGACACTAGTTTGGAAAACTTCCCTAGGGGGCTTTTTCCTCTGTCTTGTGACAAGTAGAAACATTTTCATTCAATTAAAAAATATTTATTGAAAGTCAAGTGATGAGTTAGATGTTGAAGATACAAAAAATAAAACAACATTGTCATTTTCCATACTCCCTCCCTCAGTGATCTCTCCCGGTCCCGAGGCATTGAATACTATCTATAAACTGATGACTCTCCAAAGTATGTTTCTACCTGGGATCTCTTCAGTCGCCTTTGCAGCATTTGAAACTGGATTTTCAATAGACAGCCTTCTTCCCCAACCTACTTCTCCCTCAGTCTCTCCATCTTAGTCAATGATAATACCATCTATCCTTTTGCTCCGAGCAAAACACTTGTAGTAATCCTTTTTCCCCATCACAACCTATATCCAACCCATCAATATTGTCTGTCATCCTTGCATTCAAAATCCTTACAGAATCCATCCACCTCTCACTCCCCCCAATACAAATAACCTGACCCACATCACCATTATTGATGGCTTGGATTATTACAAGGCCTCCTAACTGGTCTTCCACTTTCTGTTTGTGTCTGCTTCAATCTATTCTCAACACAACATGCAGAGAGAACCCTTTAAAATATAATCAGGTGAAAATATAAGTCAGAGTTCTTACTATAACCTTACATGACCCCATGTGAGCTAACCTCACAAAAGTGGGGTCTGGCTGTTCACCACTCAAAAGCCAAAAGAGAGGCAAGGCTGGTGGAAAGGAAAGTTCACTTTATTTTGGACGCCAACAACCAGGGGAGAGGGTAGATCCCTTTCCAAAGGCTGACCCCCATACTGACAGTCAGTGCGTAAGAGGTTTTATAGGCTGAGGGAGAAGGGCTATGTGCAGAAACAGCACAGTCAGCTCTGATAATCATCTGGAAATTGGTCATGTGATGGTCTGACCTGCATCATCTTGACTGTTTTAAGTACAGTTAGTCTTCAGTTCCAGAATTAGTCTATCCCCATTTTCTTGAGGCCAATTCTGAAATGGTGGCAGCTTATATCATAGCTCTAATCTGGTCATCATGCATTAACTTCTCCCACTTGATGGGGGTTTCAGCATCTATAAGATAGCGCTCAGAATATTGTCTGTAGCCTTGAGAAAGAACTAAAGACCCTTGCCTATGCTTACGACCAAACTATCATTGTTTAGTCTTGTTGGACTATTTTCCTTTGTTTCTGCATTCTTTCACTTCTCTGTGTAAACTTATTCTTTGGCTAAAGATTTTCCACAGACGAAAGGCAGGCAGTGGATGTAGAGAAGGACCGTAGTGCTCTGTTCTGTTTCAGTCACCTCTTTGACTTCATCTACTTCATCTCTGCCCTTTGTTTTCCTCTTTGTTCATGCTCTCAAGCCATACCAGCCTCCTTCCTGTTATTCAGACACCAAGCATCTTCTTGTGCTAGGACCTGCACACCTGTCTGTATTTCAAATACCTTAATACTCACTCACCTCTTTCAGGTCTACTCAAATGTCACCTACTCAGGAAACTGCTCCTGGGGCTCCTGTCTAAAATTTCAACTCCCCTTTCCCTAACAATTTTAATTCCCCTTCCTTGATTTATTTTTCTCAAAAATACCATATATGTTATCTTTTAAATTTTGGTTATCATCATTCTCCCCTGGGTTACAGATGATCTTCATGGATCCTAAGCATTTTTGCTTTTGTGAGACTCTTGTTGCACCAAAAATATGAAAAATGGACTCTATTGGTATAAACACAAATATAATCCAGGCTTGATTCATTATTTTATATTCTTTTACTTCTGATTTTAAAATAAGTTAAAATGAACAGTTTTGTGAGATTAAGGCAGCCAGAGAAGACCTCTCAGATGAGGTGCCATTTGATCTGAGACTTGAATGAAGTGAACAGATGAGCCACTAGTCTAAAACAGTGAGAAATGCTAGGACTTTAGCAGAAGTTGGGAATTAGGAGTGAGTGCAAAATCAAATCAGCCAGGGACTCTTTGTTACTTGAGATAGCATTTAAACATATACTAGTACTAACAGAGAAGAAGAAGAAGAAGAAGACGGAGAAGGCGATGGCACCCCACTCCAGTACTCTTGCCTGGAAAATCCCATGGATGGAGGAGCCTGGTGGGCTGCAGTCCATGGGGTCGTGAAGAGTCGGACATGACTGAGCTACTTCACTTTCACTTTCATGCATTGGAGAAGGAAATGGCAACCCACTCCAGTGTTCTTGCCTGGAGAATCTCAGGGATGGGGGAGCCTGGTGGGCTGCCGTGTATGGGGTTGCACAGAGTCGGACACGACTGAAGCGACTTAGCAGTACTAACAGACGGAGAAGGCAATGGCAAGCCACTCCAGTACTCTTGCCTGGAAAATCCCATGGATGGAGGAGCCTGGTAGGCTGCAGTCCATGGGGTCTATAAGAGTCTTAAATGACTGAACAACTTCACTTTCACACATTGGAGAAGGAAATGGCAACCCACTCCAGTGCTCTTGCCTGGAGAATGAATCCCAGGGACGGCAGAGCCTGGTGGGCTGCCGTCTATGGGGTCGCACAGAGTCGGACACGACTGCAGCAACTTAGCAGCAGCAGCAGCAGTACTAACAGAGGAGCAAAATGACAAACCTAGGTCCTGGATGTGGACAGGTTAACTGTAGGAAGACTGAGAAAACAGAAACTAGGAGGTGGAATGATTGGGAAACCCTCAGTTACCTCCAGGCATATTTTATCAGAGCAATGTTATTTTCCTTACAAGGCCTGATTCAGCTTTGCCTACTAAACATAAAGCTAGGAATTTTGCTTCCAGCAGTGAGCAGTTTATTTTTTCACCACACACTAAAAGTCCAATTGCAGTAGTGAGAAACAGATTGAGAGAGAAAGGGAGATGTTTTGGCAGCCAAATGCCACAGGGGAAAGAGGAAGTAAGTTGTAGGAAAGTGCTGCTTACAACCCTTTACAAAAGGGATTCTTAAACAGAGATGACTCTTTTAAGAATTATCTTCCCTCATATGGTCCTCATAAAATGGTGCAGCTATTCTGGAAAATAGTTTGTTAGTTTCTTTAAAAACTAAACATGTACTTATAATATGACCCTGAAATTGCACTCTTGGGCATTTATTCCAGAAAAATAAAAACGTGGGCCCACACAAAACCTATACACAGAGTTCATAGCCATAACAGTTAAGAAGTGGAAACAATGAAAATTTCCCTCAACAGATGAATAATTAAATAAATTACGACACATCCATATTATGTCATATTTATTGCTGGAATGTTAGTCCTCAGTCGTGTTCGACTCTTTGTGACCCCATAGACTATAGCCCACCAGGCTCCTCTGTCTATGGAATTCTCCAGGCAAGGATACTGGAGTGGGTTGCCATCCCCTTCTCCAGGGGATCTTCCTGATCCAGGAATAGAAGCCAGATCTACCACATTGTGGGCAGATTCTTTACCACCAGGGAAGCCGCATTGCTGGAATCAGTTCATTTCAGTCGCTCAGTCGTGTCCAACTCTTTGTGACCCCATGAACCACAGCACACCAGGCCTCCCTGTCTATCAGCAACTCCTGGAGTTCATCCCAACTCATGTGCATCAAGTTGGTGGTGCCATCCAGCTGTCTCATCCTCTGTCGTCCCCTTCTCCTCCTGCTCCCAATCCCTCCCAGCATCAGAGTATTTTCCAATGAGTCAACTTTTCGCATGAGGTGGCCTAAGTATTGGAGTTTCAGCCTCAGCATCAGTCCTTCCAATGAACACCCAGGACTGGTCTCCTTTAGGATGGACTGGGTGGATCTCCTTGCAGTCTAAGGAACTCTCAAGAGTCTTCTCCAACACCACAGTTCAAAAGCATCAATTCTTCGGTGCTCAGCTTTCTTCACAGTCCAACTCTCACATCCATACATGACTACTGGAAAAACTATAGCTTTGACTAAATGGACCTTTGTTGTAAAGTAATGTCTCTGCTTTTTAATGTGCTGTCTAGATTGGTCATAGCTTTTCTTCCAATTTGTATAATCAAAGGATTACATGATCAAATGACATGTAACTACACAACAATTAAGACTGATGTCAAATTCCTGGTATTGATATCGTACTCTGATTCTGTAAGACGTAACTGTTGGGCAAAGCTGGATGAAAGGTGCATGAGACTCATCTGTTTTTGCAGCTTTCTGTGAATCTATAATTATTTCAACATAAAAATCTTTTAAGACTTTTAAAATCCTACTGAAAGTCTCTGGACCTAAAAAAAACATTTTCCACTTATTTCTGATCAGAAAATTCTGCTCAAAGTTGATTTTAATAAATGTTAATTTTCAAACTGGCCTCTGTACATGGAGAGCAAGGAGAGACCAAACAAAAGAAGCAGGGCACTGTACAGATTGGTAGGTGGCAGTTTTCATAAGTAAGGGAACTACTTTGGGGGCTTATCTTTGGTATCCACAAGACAAGCAAATCTCTGCTCTTGCCCCCAGCATCATAAAAAATTGTATAGAGGCCTTAACTGGGCTCAATCACAAACAGAGTCTAGATGGTCCTAACAACACCTTACTCATGTCCTTGGAGTAACTCCTGCTGTGGGAATGTGGGACAGAGTGTGCATTGCAAGGATGGTGGGAGGGGGTGAGGAGCCTCTGAATGCCCCAGTCCAGCTCAAGGGGCAACTGGCCATCACATCCTCTTGATTACTCCCTCCAACAAAACATAAATAAGAAAACACAATGTTGTCGAATTTTAAGTATGCTGAAGGGTAGCATAGATTTCAGTCAGACATCATCTCTAAAATGTATATATCCCACAGTCATACATTATTATCCATGCTTTGCGGCTGTTTGACATTTGATTCTATTTAAAGGTGGAGAAGGTGATGGCACCCCACTCCAGTACTCTAGCCTGGAAAATCCCATGGATGGAGGAGCCTGGTAGGCTGCTGTCCATGGGGTCGCTAGGAGTCGGACACGACTGAGCGACTTCACTTTCACTTTTCACTTTCATGCATTGGAGAAGGAAATGGCAACCCACTCCAGTGTTCTTGCCTGGAGAATCCCAGGGACAGGGGAGCCTTGTGGGCTGCCGTCTCTGGGGTCGCACAGAGTTGGACACGACTGAAGCGACTTAGCAGAAGCAGCAGTATTTAAAGGACTCTGATACTGGGAAAGATTGAAGGCAATAGGAGAAGGGGGCAGCAGAGGATGAGATGGTTAAATAGCACTACCGGCTCAGTGGACATGAATTTGAGCAAACTCCAGGAAGCAGAGGAGGACAGAGGAGCCTCCATTCCTCCACTCCTAGTGCAGTCCACAGGGTCACAGAATAGAACACAGCTTAGCAACTGAAAACCAACAAAAAGTATGTTTGATTGGACTAGTTCTCCACTTTGAAGTCTTATTCATGATACCCAACTCAAATGCCAGTGTTTACATCAAGCTGGCCCTGATCTCCTTCCCCACCCCTGGCTCATTAGAATACATTGGTTTTCTTTCATATGTCTACAACATGTGACTCTCAGCCCAAAGGCCATTCTGCCACACTTTATAGGATCTAATAACATCTGTGCTTCCAGATAGCAATAGCCCAGTCTCAGAGTATCTACCATAGTTCTTGTCATAAAATGAGTAGTAAAGAAATCTTGATTGAATTTAATTTATACAAATTATATGATAAATGTCTCCTGCTTAAAATTCAGAATCTATGATTTGAGGAATTCTCAGCTGGCAAAATTAGGAAAGAAAATAAACCTTGCATTTCTAAGTTGCAAGCAGGGAAGCTGTATTTAGGTAATTTAGTTTAAAAACTGTGAAACAAGCATCTCCCATGTTCTTAGGGAAACTGTCACTTGGACAAAATTTTAATTTGAATGCAGATATTCCAAGCCGAAATCAGTTTGGATCATTAGCATAGTGCCTGGCACAGAGTTAGCACACCAAAAATATTACCTATTGCCTACTTCATCAGTTTTAAAATGTACTTTTTTTCATTTAAACCTGTAGAATCAGGTTGCAACCAGAAATCCATGGTATCTTACAATCTCTGCCAGCCAGTAGCAGTCCTGATGTAGGTATCTAAAAGCTTTCCTTGGTACCATTTGGAAAGAGCAAGAAGGCACCAACAGCAAAGTGCCTTAGGTTTAATGAAATACAGATATTTGGATTGTGCATAGTTACATCCTGAACTAGTGCCTAGCACCTGGCAGGTGTGAATATGTGTTGAATAATAACTCATATGATAATCTTTGGAAACTTTGGTAGATTTTAAGATACCTTATAAATTGGAAATGTGTGTATAAGAATACCCTTCATTTAGTAATGTCTGTACAGGTGAGTGGGCTTCCCAGGTGGCCCTGTTGCAGGAAGGGGGACCCCTTCCAGGGCCCAAAACTGGGCTCTGATCTAACACTCAGAAATGAATTGTCCAAGGATACACATGTGCTGACAAAGCAGGAGATTTTATTGGGAAAGGGCACCAGGTGGATAGCAGTAGGATAAGGGAATCCAGAACAGCTCTGCTGTGACTCACAGTCTCGGGTTTTATGGTGATGGAATTTGTCTTTAGCCAATCATTCTGACTCCGAGTTCCAAAGAATAGCAAGGAGAGATAAGAAAGCCTTCCTCTATGATCAGTGCAAAGAAATAGAGGAAAACAATAGAATGGGAAAGACTAGAGATCTCCTCAAGAAAATTAGAGATACCAAGGGAACATTTCATGCAAAGATAGGCTCGATAAAGGACAGAAATAGTATGGACCTAACAGATGCAGAAGATATTAAGAAGAGGTGGCCAAGAATACACAGAACTGTACAAAAAGGATCTTCATGACCCAGATAATCACGATGGTGTGATCACTCACCTAGAGCCAGACATCCTGGAATGTGAAGTCAAGTGGGCCTCAAGGAAGCATCACTACGAACAAAGTTAGTGGAGGTGATGGAATTCCAGTTGAGCTATTTCAAATCCTGAAAGATGATGCTGTGAAAGTGCTGCACTCAATATGCCAGCAAATCTGGAAAACTTAGCAGTGGCCACAGGACTGGAAAAGGGCAGTTATCATTCCAATCCCAAAGAAAGGCAATGCCAAAGAATGCTCAAACTACCGCACAATTGCACTCATCTCACACGCTAGTAAAGTATTGCTCAAAATTCTCCAAGCCAGGCTTCAGCAATACATGAACCATGAACTTCTAGATGTTCAAGCTGGTTTTAGAAAAGGCAGAGGAACCAGAGATCCAATTGCCAATATTGGTTGGATCACCGAAAAAGCAAGAGAGTTCCAGAAAAACATCTATTTCCTTTCTTGACTATGCCAAAGCCTTTGACTGTGTGGATCACAAGAAACTGTGGAAAATTCTGAAAGACATGAGAATACCAGACCACTTGACCTGCCTCTTAAGAAATTTGTATGCAGGTCAGGAAGCAACAGTTAGAACTGGACATGGAACAACAGACTGGTTCCAAATAGGAAAAGGAGTATATCAAGGCTGTATATTGTCACCCTGCTTATTTAACTTATATGCAGAGTACATCATGAGAAATGCTGGGATGGAAGAAGCACAAGCTGGAATCAAGATTGCCACGAGAAATATCAATAACTTCAAATATGCAGATGACACCACCCTTATGGCAGAAAGTGAAGAAGAACTAAAGAGCCTCTTGATGAAAGTGAAAGAGGAGAGTGCAAAGTTGGCTTAAAGCTCAATATTCAGAAAACGAAGATCATGGCATCTGGTCTCATCATTTCATGGGAAATAGATGGGGAAACAGTAGCTGACATTTTGGGGGCTCCAAAATCACTGCAGATGGTGATTGCAGCCATGAAATTAAAAGAGGCTTACTCCCTGGAAGGAAAGTTATGACCAACCTGGACAGCATATTAAAAAGCAGAGACATTCCTTTGCCAACAAAGGTCCATATAGTCAAAGCTATGGTTTTTCCAGTACTCATGTATGGATGTGAGAGTTGGACTATAAAGAAAGCTGAGTGCCGAAGAATTGAGGGTTTTGAACTGTGGTGTTGGAGAAGACTCCTAAGAGTCCCTTGGACTGCAAGGAGATCAAACCAATCAATCCTAAAAGAAATCAGTCCTGAACATTCATTGGAAGGACTGATGCTGAAGCTGAAAGTCCAATACTTTGTCCACCTTATGGGAAAAACTAACTCACTGGAAAAGACCCTGATGCTGGCAAAGATTGAAGGCATGAGGAGAAGGGGCCAACACAGGATGAGATGGTTGGATGGCTTCACCAACGGGATGGACATGAGTATGTGTAAACTCTGGGAGTTGGTGATGGACAGGGAAGCCTGGCATGCTGCAGTCCATGGGATCACAAAGAGTCAGACACAACTCTGCTGTCCCTGGGATTCATTCTCCAGGCAAGAACACTGGAGTGGGTTGCCATTTCCTTCTCCAATGTGTGAAAGTGAAAGTGAAGTTGCTCAGTCGTTTCCGACTCTTATAGACCCCATGGACTGCAGCCTACCAGGCTCCTCCATCCATGGGATTTTCCAGGCAAGAGTACTGGAGTGGCTTGCCATTGCCTTCTCCGTCTGAACCATGGCTACACTGTTTTGACTTTTAATTGTAAAATTTTCCTTAATAGCCAAAGCAGATGTCACCATTATTGACATCGGCGTTTCTCTAGGTATGAGAAGATGCAAGAATTGGGACTCATAAAATCTTCTCCTGAAAAGATCTAACTATCGGAAGGTCTGTTCTGCCAGTTTTTCCCAGAGCATAAAGTGCCTCATTCCTGATTTTCACCCTGAACTCCTTTCAGGGGAGTTGAAGATCAGCAGTTGTGGTGGAAGTTGCAGTTCCTCTTCACTTTCTGCCATAAGGGTGGTGTCATCTGCATATCTGAGGTTATTGATATTTCTCCTGGCAATCTTGATTCCAGCTTGTGCTTCATCCAGCCCAGCATTTCTCATGATGTACTCTGCATATAAGGTAAATAAGCAGGGTGACAATGTACAGCCTTGATGTACTCCTTTTCCTATTGGGAACCAATCTGTTGTTCCCTGTCCAGATTTAATCTTTGTAGATGTAGATGGCAAGTGTCAGTTTTCAGTTGGCAGAGCCCCTTTTTGCTCATAAACTTGACCATGATTTTGAGGGGGGCATTTCAGGACCATTTTATCCCATGGTGCTGAGAATGTCCATTCTCAGGTTTGGCAAAGATTTTGTTGACAGGCCACTCAATGTGCTGTTACTGGACTAGGTCATAAAACAGTATCCAAAATTCTCTGGCCCACCTGTCTCACTAGCCTCTTGGTCCAGGAAAACATTCCCTCTTATTGCTTCTTCCCATATCTAGAGTTAGAGTTACCATCATCAGTCTCATAAGGAACTATATATTATTTTATCAGAGGCCTTAGTCACACATTTGGCATTGTGAGAAACAGCAATTTGGTAAAACAGGTGAAATACAAATAACATAGCCAGCAGTATTAGTAAAGTCAGAAGTAAGACTTAAGAGCTTCCATTAGATGTAACCCAGTATATCTGAGGTCATCTAACTTAGTCTACTCTGTATGAATCTTTATCTTCCAGGGAAATTATATATTGGCACTGTCTATAAGGCACATAGCCCAGTTTTCTAGTGATACTAGACTGATTATCCTTAGTATAATTTAATTGCTTCCAACTTAGAGGAGACTTTAAATCTAAATTACCATAGCCTGGTGTTAGCTATATAAATCCATCCCATAATTGTGGGAGATTTTTTTCTTTGCTGAAACTTTGCTTGTTGCTCTGATTGAGCTTGAGTAATAGAAGAAAATTCAAATTTATGGCCAGAGTCAGAGCAGGCATTATTAATCAGCCTGGTGAGGGAATCCCATCTAGTAATATCAATAGTGACCTGAATATGACTATAATTTTTTTTTTAAGTAAATTTTCTCAGGGCCAACCAGTTAGAGCCTTGTAGTAGAGAAATTTACCAAGGTAACCTAGAACTAGACACAGGTAATTGGCCACAAACCCAATAATTGGATTGATTTATAAAACTAGCATAGGATCAGGCCTATGATAGAAAAGTATTTGATTTATATGCAAAGGTCTAAGCAGTCAAGAAAACATTATAAATGATCATATGAATCAGGTCCAGCATCTTAGCAAGCTGTCTACCTCTGACGGTGTCCTCTTCTCATCCTGGTGTACTGTAGTTTCTCCTCTGTTTGAGCAACATTTTAAGGTGAGATAAGGTCAGCGGTCTTCTCCATAGCCCAGTCCAGGGTGGGGCCTTTGGAGGTGGGAATTAATCTAAGAGTCAATTTCCCTTCAGTTTCATTGTGCATGAGCTAGTTAAGAGTACCTGATAACAAAGTCCTTCCAACCAGTTGGAGACAGTCCCTTAAATTATGTCTTTTCTAGTCCTGGTTGCATGCCATGAGGCATCTGATCTTCATCCAAAGATAGATTACTGAGATAAACTTCAGAAACAAACTTAGGGAGTTATTTAAGAATCCAATTAAATTTTATATTAATATCTCATAACAGCAAAGAACTATCCAAGAAATGAGTCTTACTAGACCAGAACTCCATTAACAAACTGGGATTTAACACTTATTGAAACATCTTTTTCTCCCTAAAATTACCCTCATTTTTATCAAATATAACCAAATTAAGGCTAGTTTGTTTGCAAAATAGGTCTGCTCTCACTAATTTTGGCCTGATGATTTATATAACCATAATTGATCATAGGCTTTTTATTTTGCTGAAACATTTATAGAGTCTCAGACTGAACTTTTAAAATAAAAGTTTTATTTTTATAAAACTGAGAAACTCACACCAAAGCCTTATCACAGATTTCACCTAACAGATCTAGGTGAATTCTTCCCTTTCTAAGGTCTCAAAAATTTTCCTTGAGATTTTTCTACCTGTTAGTGAAATAACCTTCCTAACTCATTTGATAAGCTTACTGGAAACCTAAAAGTTTCCAATTTTTGGAGGAGTCAGAGAGAAAATATAGTTGTTTTGTTTATAATGTATGATTTTACCAAATTATTGTCATAGTTAGTTTGAGAGGAAGTTTTTCCCTACCCCCAAAAAACCCAATATTCAAACATGTAATTTTTCAGATAGAAACCATAGAAGTTATAAGCATATTTGCTGGTTCATTCAGTCCGTTTGTTAATGTTTGTGAAGTCGTCAGGTTTCCAGGACATATCAGAATGTTAAGAACTCCATATAATTTCTAGGATATCTGTGTTAGTAATATTTACCATACTTTATAACATGAGAGAATTTACTACTCATTTGATAACATTTTTCACACAATTTAACCAGCCAAATAAACACAATTGATTTAATATGTCTCTTTGGGATATTTCAGGGGTCCTCTGAAGCACCCCAAAGTTAGCTAGAGGTCAAAGGAACTTCAAAAGAATTCAATTTAGGAAGTTTTGTCAAAAAAATAACTAAAAGGATTTAGAACATTTGATCAGATTTAGTCAGTGTTGTAAAGGGGTATATCATTTAGCTTGCTGATATGTCACAGTGGGCCTATATATCAAAGTTCAAGGTCTAGTGAAAGTCAAATCCACCATCTTGGACCTAGTTGGCTCTAACCAGTTTTCCTATGGCTGTGTCATTCCTAACAAAATCCATTTATCTAACTAATTGTAATCCAATTTTAGAAAATCCTGATCATGCATAACTCTTTTTAGTATTTTTTCATGGCCTTTTTTTTTTTTTTTTGCTGAAAATACACTTCCTACTTTCCTTTAGGAATCAAGAACTAATATTTATATTAGCATTTTATAGATTAGTGAGCATAAATGCCAGTGATAATTTCTAAAACCCCTGCTTTCTTTAGAACATTTTAGGATGGCACCAAACATTATTCATTTATAGTCCCAAATCTCTTTAGTTTATCTATAAAAGGAAATTAGTGTTTAGTCGTAAATGTTTCAGAGAAGGCAATGGCATCCCACTCCAGTACTCTTGCCTGGAAAATCCCATGGACGGAGGAGCCTGGAATGCTGCAGTCCATGGGGTTTCACAGAGTCGGGCACGACTGAAGCTACTTAGCAGCAGCAGCAGCAGCAGTAAATGTTTCAAAATCGTATTTTATTTGGAAATGACCTAACTGTTCAATAGACTTCCAACACTGAGTTTAGCACAACACTTAGAAATTCAAGTTATCCCAAACTGGAGAGACTATTTTAGACAGATATTCCTAAAGCATAATTATTCCTAATAGAGTTTATCTAAAAGTTCATATTTCATTTACTTCTTTTTAGAAGTTTCTTCACTCGAGGTAACTTCCTTGTTGACAAACTTGTAACAGATATGATAATATTTAACTTATATTAAACCTACAATGAAAATATTCTACTTAATGTTAATTACTCTAAGACAGGTCAATATTAGGTCAACAAACAAACATTAATATCAGATATTTAATACTGGATATTTCCCAGTTCACATGAACCTGGAATTTATTGTTTAATTTAGAATTTTTTGATTTGTAAGCTCTTACCTTCCTTTAAGCCAGTTAAATAGAGCTCATTTACAAATTAATCTCAAAAATATTATCCAGAGACAGAGACATACTGAGACATATTTAGACAGACACAGTGCAAGATCTAGCTTCATTTTCTAAGCTCAGTCATGAATTAGATATTACAATATAAAATTTACTAGCTTATAAAAAACAGTTGGTAAAATAAAATAAAAAAAAAACAGTTGGGATAAATAAAATTTTTAAAGGCTTTTTCCCATTTTTCCTCAGTCTCAGGTGTTAGAGATGGTCTAGATAAGTGGTACTGAGAGCCCTGGTCTCAAGGCACAGGGAAAGAAAATCAAGTTCTAACAAAATGGCAGCAGGTCTAAACCAAATGATGTCCAGACAAAGCAAAATGGCCATCAAAAATCACAGCACAGAACACAGAGTTCAAACACACATATATACCTGGCAGTCCTCATCAGACACTCCCTTAAATACAAGAATACAGTCTCTCAGAAAACCTTCTACAGAGACACAGAACTTCAGATCCAAGTACTAACAGAGTAAATGAAAATATCTCAGGTCTTTGAACATTTCAAAGAGAGGAAAGGAAGCCAGGTTGAAAGAAGAAGGGGGAGGAGGCGGGAGAGGGGGGCAAAAGGGGTGGCCTTACAGATGTCTCCCGCCACCTGCAGATACCCAGGTGTTATGGGATTTTACCCTGGGCCTCCAGAGAAGGGAGGACTGGAACTTGGCCCTACCAGAAACCAGACCAGGACAGAACCAGAATTCGAGTTCTCTGCAAAGAGGAGGTGTTCAGTTCAGTTCAGTTCAGTCGTTCAGTCATGTCCAACTCTTTGCAACCCCAGGGACTGTATCATGCCAGGCCTCCCTGTCCATCACCAACTCCCAGAGTTTACTCGAACTCATGTCCGTTGAGTTGGTGATGCCATCTAGCCATCTCATCCTCTGTCGTCCCTTTTCCCTCCCACCTCAAATCTTTCCCAGCATCAGGGTCTTTTCAAATGAGTCAGCTCTTTGCATCAGGTGGCCAAAGTATTGGAGTTTCAGTTTCAGCTTCAGTCCTTCCAGTGAATATTCAGGACTGATTTCCTTTAGGATGGACTGGTTGGATCTCCTTGCAGTCCACGGGACTCAAGAGTCTTCTCCAACACCATAGTTCAAAACCATCAATTCTTCTGCGCTCAGCTTTTTTTATAGTCCAACTCTCACATCCATACATGACTACTGGAAAAACCATAGCCTTGACTAGATGGACCTTTGTTGGTAAAGTAATGTCTCTGCTTTTGAATATGCTGTCTAGGTTGGTCATAACTTTCCTTCCAAGGAGTAAGTGTCTTTTAATTTCATGGCTGCAGTCACCATCTGCAGTGATCTTGAAAGAGTAGAGTGAAAAAGTTGGCTTAAAGCTCAACATTCAGAAAACTAAGAGCATGGCCTCTAGTCCCATTACTTTATGACAAATAGATGGGGAAACAGTGGAAGACTTTGGTTTTTTGGTCTCCAAAATCACTGCAAATGGTGACTGCAGTCTTCAATCCTCAGCTTAGGCTGAGGGCCTTCGACCAGATTCCTGCATCCAGTACCAAGGGACTACAAAAAAGGGGAAGGATAGGAAAGGTTAAGGAGAGGAAAGAGAGAGCGAATCGGAGAGAGGTCAATAAAGTCTCTTGTTCCTTAACTGGTTGGGGCACTCTCGCCAGTTGCCTGAGTCAGAAGGAGACTGGAGAAAACATGGTCCCAGTTGCAGCCACTGGGTCTGGTCCATCGGCAGGCAAGCTGGTCCCTGAGTATCCCGAGTGGTCAGGATGTCAGTTGCAGCAAAGAAGAGTCCTGCCAGAGTAGCCATTTGTTGCAGGAAGGGGGACCCTTTCCAGGGCCCAAAACTGGGCTCTGGTCTAACACTCGGAAACGAATTGTCCGAGGAGACACATGTGCTGACAAAGCAAGAGATTTTATTGGGAAAGGGCACCCAGGTGGAGAGCAGTAGGGTAAGGGAACTTAGGAGAATAGCTCTGTCATGTGGCTTGCAGTCTTGGGTTTCATGGTGATGGGATTAGTTTCCTGTTTGCCTTTAGCCAATAATTCTGACTCAGAGTTGTTTGTGGTGGTGCACACCTTGTTAGGCCAAGATGGATGCCAGAGAGGATTCTGGGAGGTGGTCAGACATGTGATGTCTCCTTTTGACCTTTCCCAAACTCTTCCAGTTGGTGGCGGCTTATTAGTTTCGTGTTCCTTACCAGGACCTCCTGTTGTAAAACAACTCATGCGAATGGTTCCTATGGTGCCTGGCCAGGGTGTGGGGTTTCAGTCAGTGTGCTTCCCCTGACAGCCCTAATGGTAAAGAACCCATCTGCCAATGCAGGAGACGTAAGAGATGTGGGTTCGATCCCTGGGTTGGGAAGATCCCCTGGAGGAGGGCATGGCAACCCACTCCAGTATTCTTGCCTGGAGAATCCCCGTGGACAGAGGAGCCTGGCGGGCTACAGTCCATAGGGTCACAAAGAGTCACACATGATGGAAGTGACTTAGCATGCACACATACAGGTGAGAAGTATGTCACCCTTTTGCTATTTCATATTCAGACATTAGCATTACCAATTATTGCAGGAAAAGTTACAAGTTAGAAAGGCAGTTTGCAAAATACTGAAAGGTTGTTGTTGAGGTGTGAAAAACGCCGGGATTCTTGGCCTCTGGAGAAGAATTCAATCCAGGGCTGAGGCTTGATTGCTCAGAGTTTTGTGTAATCAAGTTTTATTTAAGTATAAAAGAGATAGAGAAAGCTTCTAACATAGACATCAGATGGGGGCAGAAAGAGCTGCCCCCTTGCTAGCCTTTAGCAGTATGTTATATACCTATCAGCAAGCTGTTAATTAGAGAAAAGAGATGTCTGAAAACTCAGAGTGGCACCAGTTCCCTCACCCACAACATGCATTTTGAGATAACATTGGTACCAGGTGAGTCATCCCGTGCCATAAAACGATTGACATGAATCTTGAAGAAAGGCAGGTTTCCAAGTAAATATATAGATTCATTAACATAGATTAGGAGAACAATGTATGAGTAAAACACATTGGTTTGTTGAGCCCTTATCAGTTGGTTCTGAGTCTTAGTTGGAACCAACTTGAAGAAAGACAGAGTCTAGGGTAAATACATAGTTCATTAACATAGCTTAAGAAAAACATTTCCATAAGAAAACTGCGTTGGTTAGCTCAAGGTTTGAGAAAAGTTCATGTGGAGCCAAGTGTCATGGCAACACAGAATTTTAAGAGAAACCTGCCTTTAATTTTGTATAGAGAAGGGAAAAAAGTCTGACACTGAAAACATCTGACACTTGCAGCCTATTTTCTCCATTTGGAGACCCCTAGCCTTCCTGCCTGTTACCCTCTCAATACCACCAAGGCATTGTATAGTATTTTGCAAATATGTGCTTTGGAAGGGCAAATGCGAAGTGCCAGTTCAGAGTGGTCCTTATTGCCCTTCTCAACACAGTTGATCTTGACCTTTTTCCTACTTTCTTGATGGAAAACGTATTCCCCACATTATTCATTCCCAAAAGCAGTGCAGGTTACTTCATCTTAAAAAGCAATGTGAGTTTCTTGGTTGGAGTAATGAAATAGACATGACTCAGGTGAGATTTTAAAATAATCATAATTTAATAAAGGAATAAATATATCAAAGTGTTCCCCCCTACCTCCACCCCAAACCCAGTGCAGTGTATTCCCCAGTTTCTTTAATTTTTTTTTTTTTTTTGGCCACACTATGCACCTTGAGGAATCATAGTTCCTGACCAGGGATTGAACCCAAGCCACAGCAGTGGAAGTGCCAAGTCTTATCTCCTGGACCTCCAGAGAAGTCCCTCATTAAGGCTTTTTAGAAATGAGACAAAGAGAATTTTCTGTTTCATTTTCCATAATGCACGATAATTGAGAAATCAATATATAAACATGCAGAAAAAAATCTTCCTTTGTAATTCATCTCTTCTATTGGACTAATGTCACTAACCACCATCCCTTTACCCAGGCATTTAATCTTTTTCCCACCCTACAAGTCTAGTCAGCCACTAGATTCTGGACATTCTGCCTGTGCAGTATCACTGTCTTCTGAGCCACAGGAGACACAAGTTTGACCCCTGGGTTGGGAAGATCCCCTGGAGAAGGGCATGGCAACCCACTCCACTCTTCTTGCCTGGAGAATCCCAAGGACAGAGGAGCGTGGTGGGCTACAGTCCATTGTATCGCAGAGTCAGACACAACTGAAGCAACACAGCACACCTGTTCAAATTCTGGCTTTCCTTATCTGGCCCCAGTTATAACTGCCTTCAAGATCATTTCCTCTGTTCCCTGTTCTGAGGCATTCCCTGCCGATGCAAACTGATTACCAATTCTACACTCAAAAACCTTCAGAAGCTCCTCCTTGCCACATTGATGGCTAGTAGTCATCTCAAATTCAATATATCCAAAAATGTGGCCTTAATCTCCTTCAAACTCTCATTTCCCATATTCTTTCCATCTCAGTCAGTGGTGGGCATTACAAAATCAACATGTTTTGCTGGCAGCTCCTGGTTTATGTTGCAAAACTCACTCCTCCTATAGTTTTCCCTGTCATTCCAGTTAATCAGGGCAAAAACCTTCAAGTCTTTTTTTTTTTTTTTTTTTAATACCTCTATTCCCATACTTCGGAGAAGGCAATGGCACCCCACTCCAGTACTCTTGCCTGGAAAATCCCATGGATGGAGGAGCCTGGTGGGCTGCGGTCCATGGGGTCGCTAAGAGTCGGACACGACTGAGTGACTTCACTCTCACTTTTCACTTTCATGCATTGGAGAAGGAAATGGCAACCCACTCCAGTGTTCTTGCCTGGAGAATCCCGGGGACGGCAGAGCCTGGTGGGCTGCCGTCTGTGGGGTCGCACAGAGTCGGACACAACTGAAGCGACTTAGCAGCAGCAGCATTCCCATACTTAAGAGATATGTATTCCCATACTTAAGAGATATGTATTCCCATACTTTAGAGACATGGGTTCGATCCCTGGGTTGGGAAGATCCCCTGGAGGAGGGCACGGCAACCCAGTCCAGTATTCTTGTGTGGAGAACCCCATGGACAGAGGAGCCTAGCGTGCTATAGTCCATAGGGTCGCAAAGAGTCGAACATAACTGAAGCAACTTAGCGTGCATGCATTTCCATACTTAGCATCCAGTCCTTCAGGAAAAAAAAAATCTGTCACCTGTAGTATCAAAGTATGTATCCAGCTACTTCTCTGCCTCTACTGACACTGCCCTGAGCCACTCTCAACTTTTGCTGTATTGTTGCAGTAGCCTCTACCTTGTCTCTCAGGTGAAAGTCTGCTATTCTTATCACATGACAGAATGATCCTTTAAAAAAAACTTATGTAAATCAGTTTTGTTACTGCTTTGTTCAAAAGCGGGGAATAGCACTAATTCCTCTAATATCCTATCGTGGTCTGCATGGTCCCACGTGATCTGCCCTGCGCCTCACCTTCCTGACCTCATCACCTACCACTCTCCTCTTGCTCACCCTTGCAGCTCTGCCTGCCTCCTTGCTGAGTTCTCCAAATAAGCCAGATAAGCTCCCACCTTAAGGCCTTTGGATAGTCTGTTCTCTCTGCATAACTAATCTTTACCCAGATATTTACCAGGCCGTTTTGCTTACATCTTTCATATTTTTGTTTAATTTCCCTTCTTAATAGCAGAATCAAACCCTCTCTACTGCCCAGTATTCTTGAACCTCCTCACCATATTCGAGCTTTCTTTTTTTCATGGTGGCCCTCACCACCTTCTAACATACGGTACAATTTTCTTATTTGTATTGTCTTTCTACCTCTGCTACAACAGAAGCTGCACTGATACAGGAATCTTTGTTGATTTTGTTTATGGATGTATGCTAACTACTTATTACTTCGCTGAACATATTGTGTGTACTAAATATTTTTTAAAGAACTCAATTAGTCAAATACCAACTAATTAAGAATGAATATTCTGAGCATGGTGAGAAACATCCACAAAACAAGTTCTAATCTATTTTCCTGTCTTTATTATCTACTTCACTAATTTTCTATTCTTTAGTTGAATTGAATACTCGTGTTTAAGTAGTTTTCATGAAAATAAAATAACGGGGAAAGATGTACTTCTATAAAAAGCATTTTTAATTCTAAGTCATTTGTCCAAATTACTATGCTAAAAAAAGAGGAATGTGTCCGGTGTCTCTCACAGTCCTTTCCAATGTAGTTAATTTCACTTTCTTAGTGAAGATAGAATAGCGCCACCTGTGTCAGCATGAGTTTGATGAAATTATTTATTTTGGCCTTAACTTCCTGATGTTCAAGCTGGTTTTAGAAAGGGCAGAGGAAACAGAGATCAAATCGCCAACATCCGCTGGATCATGGAAAAAGCAAGAGAGTTCCAGAAAAACATCTATTCTGCTTTATTGACTATGCCAAAGCCTTTGACTGTGTGGATCACAATAAACTGTGGAAAATTCTTTAAGAGATGGGAATACCAGACCACCTGACCTGCCTCTTGAGAAACCTGTATGCAGGTCAAGAAGCAACAGTTAGAACTGGACATGGAACAACAGACTGGTTCCAAATAGGAAAAGGAGTACATCAAGGCTGTATATTGTCACTCTGCTTATTTAATTTCTATGCAGAGTACATCATGAGAAACGCTGGGCTGCAAGAAGCACAAGCTGAAATCAAGATTGCCAGTAGAAATATCAATAACCTCAGATATGCAGATGACACCACCCTTATGGCAGAAAGTGAAGAGGAACTAAAAAGCCTCTTGATGAAAGTGAAAGAGGAGAGTGAAAAAGTTGGCTTAAAGCTCAACATTCAGAAAACTAAGATCATGACATCTGGTCCCATCACTTCATGGGAAATAGATGGGGAAACAGTAGCATATTCAAAAGCAGAGACATTACTTTGCCAACAAAGGTTCTTCTAGTCAAGGCTATGGTTTTTCCTGTGGTCATGTATGGATGTGAGAGTTGGACTGTGAAGAAGGCTGAGCACCGAAGAATTGATGCTTTTGAACTGTGGTGCTGGAGAAGACTCCTGAGAGTCCCTTGGACTGCAAGGAGATCCAAGCAGTCCATTCTGAAGAAGATCAGCCCTGGGATTTCTTTGGAAGGACTGATGCTAAAGCTGAAACTCCAGTAGTTTGGCCACCTCATGCGAAGAGTTGACTCATTGGAAAAGACTGATGTTGGGAGGGATTGGGGGCAGGAGGAGAAGGGGACAACAGAGGATGAGATGGCTGGATGGCATCACCGACTCGATGGACGTGAGTTTGAGTGAACTCCGGGAGTTGGTGATGCAATTCATGGGGTCGCAAAGAGTGGGGCACGACTGAATGACTGAACTGAACTGAACTGAATAAGGAAATGATTCATTCAGGGAAATATAGAAAATTTCAGATCTCATTTCTGGGAAAATTAAGGAAAGTGTTAGGGTAGTGATTCTAGTTTTCCTGGTATATTAGTCATTTCACATCATGGTTGACAGTCATGAATAAAGAATTTCCTCCTAGGGAAAATATCCTTCTTGTGTCCAGCTTTTCAGAAATGCAGATGTCCTTCTTTTTCCCCCATAAGTGATTATTATATTGATTGCTTAACACAGAATCTATAAAAGAAAGGCAAGACTGGTCTATCTGACTCTGCATGTCATCAGTTCATTCAACAAATATTTATTGAGTGCCTGCTGTGTGCCAGATTCTGTTTTAGGTGAAGGTGATTCAACAGTCCAAAACAGACAAATTCTCTGTCTTCAAGGAATTTACATCTCAGTTGTCAATTCATTGCTTAGCTAGTATGGGAAGACTGACAATACTTGCCCTTCTGGCAGCTAATATTTTAACTGATAGAAAACAAACCACAAGCATAATAAAGAAAATATATAGTATGTTGGATGATGTTACGGGTTGAATTGTGAGCCCCTCAAAGTTCATATGTTGAAGTCCTAACTCTCAGTACTTCATAATGTGACCATATTTGTCAGTTACACCACTGCAGATCTAATTAGTTAATATGAGGTCATAATGGAGCAAGGTGGGCCCCCTAATCCAGCATGACAGATGTCCTTATAAAAAAGAGATATTTGGACATAGATATACACACCAGGAGAATGCCATGTGCATGTGGCAGAGTGATACCCTTACAAGCCAAAGAACGCCCAAGACTGCTAAAAAACAAACAAACAAAAAAAAAAAAAAAAAAAAAAAACAAAAAAAAAAAACCAACCTGCCAGAAGCTAGGAGAGAGGCATGAAACAGATTGTCTCTTAAAACTCTCCAAAAGGGTTGGAGGGTGAGAGGGAGGTTCATGAAGGAAAGGACATACATATGCCTATGGCTGATTCATGTTGATGTATGGCATAAACCAACACAATATTGTAAAGCAATTATCCTCCAATTAAGAATAAATAAATAAGAAAAGGAAACTCCCCAAAAGAACCAACTCTGCCATCTAGATCACAGGCTTATAGTCTTAGATATGTGAAGCAATACATTCTGCTGTTCTAAGTCCCCCAGTTTTTGGTACTTTGTTGTGGCAACTCTAGGAAGCTTAAGGAGGGAAAAACAATAGTGTACAGGTTGCAATTTAAAATATTTTTTTAATTTTTAATTGGAGGATCATTGCTTTACAGTGTTGTGTTGGTTTCTGCCATACAACAACGCAAACCAACCATAATTATACATATATCCCCTCCCTCTTGAGCCTTCCTCCCACCCCACCTCCAGCCCACCCCTCTAGGTCATCACAGGGGGCCAGGCTGGGCTTCCTATGTTATATAGCAGCTTCCCACTAGCTTCCTATTTTACATGTGGTAGTGTATATATGGGGAGAAGGCAATGGCACCCCACTCCAGTACTCTTGCCTGGAAAATCCCATGGACGGAGGAGCCTGGTAGGCTACAATCCATGGGGTCGCTAAGAATCGGACATGACTGAGCGACTTCACTTTCACTTTTCACTTTCATGCATTGGAGGAGGAAATGGCAACCCACTCCAGTGTTCTTGCCTGGAGAATCCCAGGGACAGGGGAGCCTGGTGGGCTGCCGTCTACGGGGTCGCACAGAGTTGGACACGACTGAAGCGACTTAGCAGCAGCAGCAGCAGTGTATATATGTCAATGCTACTTGACCATTTGAGTCACTGCCTAATTGGGTATTGGGGGGCTTCATTTGAATGGTGAAAATGTTTTAGAACTAGTTAGAGGTGGCAGTTGCACAGCATTGTGAATATTCTAAGTGTCATTAAGTTTTATGCTTTAAAATAGTTATTTTTTTTAACCTTTTTAGTGAAATACCTAGTGGGCTCTTTGCCCATTATTCTTTGTCACACTGTGATGCCCAGTGTGCCCGTATCACTTCTGGCTGTAGCTCTAGCAGTCCAGTCACTATATTCTTTTTTATTTTTTATAGACAAGACATTATGTCATATTTATTTATTTTCCAGCTTGGACAAACTTGGATGTAGAAGCATAAACATAGTACCTTTCTACCATCTTCATCAAAAACATATCAAATATGCACTATTATTGTATTTAAAATACAGAAGGGATACTGAGTCCACCAATGTCTTTCTGAAAGACATACAGGGACAAGTAATATCGAAAGTGTGGGAAAATCACTGGCTGATTGTACATTCTGCACTTGACACCACAGAGTGAGCTGAGACTAGCAGTCTATGTTCTAAGATCTTAGATAACATTTCACAACCCGTGGTAGAGCTAGTTTTCTGTCCTTCTGTGTGCATGCAAGGTCCATAGCCTATATAATAAAACTGGCAAATAATGCATTTATATGTAAATTTGCAAATGCATAATTGACAATGTAATATATAAGCAAGTAACAATTGCTATGATACAGAAAAAAATAACTAACTAAAGTGCTGACACTCTTTGATATAGTAAAAAGAAAAAAACACTGAATCAACTTTTAAATTTGACTTGTAAAATTTGAAGCTATTTACATTTATCTACTGATCAATATGATCAGCTGAATTTAATGGGAAAAAAAAATCCAAGACCAATAGTTCCTTGTATTTGGAAACTACTTGGATTGGCAGCCTTCAATTTCTGGATTCTGTATAAAAACAAAGCAAAAATAGAGTGGAGGGGTCATTTCAGTCAATAAAGATTTGATAGCCACTGTGACCAGGTAGTTGCCACACAGAGGCCTCCTCTATCCCCATTGTCCATTAAGCCCCTTATGGGTTGTTCTTTGATGACTGACCCTCATTGCAAAGGCTGGCATCTCTAACCAGGTTTTGATCTCTTGATACCAGTCACCACCTTGGCTAAAGAAGATGGGGACTATTTCCTCAGTGATCCTCCAAAGGAGTTTAAGCTTTTTAGGTTTTTGCAGAATCAATCTGTCACACCCTCCCCCTGGAAATGTCCTGGACTCTGTTGTGACAGAGAAGTAAACTCTGTCCTGTTTAGCTTTTCTTTTCTTTTCTTTTAAAGCAGCATCCAATTCTAAATAATACAATTTGGAATTAGAGTTGGAGATTTAACCCAACTCTTTATAGACAAGGAAACTGAGAATCAGAGAGATTCATAGCTGTACCTCAGTAAATATTCATTGATCTTCTGAGTTTCAACCCGTCTGCTAGCCAGCCATAATACTTCTCCTCAAATTAGATTTTTTAGGAAAGAAAGCACTAGAAGGAAGTGGTTACTTCTATTAGGGCTGAAGCCAGTCTCTCCATAAATCTTTCCCTTTGTTGATTGCCTTCTAGCCTTAGAGAGTAAAAGAAGTCCCAGAAATAATGCCAGAGGATCAATAACCAATGTAAAGATTTTAAAAATAATTTGGCAAAGCAAATTAATCATAATAATAGCTACCATTTATTAAGCATGTCTTATTTCCAGGCTCTGTGTTAAGCGTTTCAATAAGATTTTCTCATATAATCCTCACAAGAAACATATGAAGTATTATTGTTATCCTCATTTTTCAAAGAAGGAAACTGAAGCTTCAAGAAATGGATTGACTTTCCCAAGTGTTCACAATTAGTAAATGGCACATTACCCAGAACACATTAGCCCAAGACTGATTCCCAGCACACACTGCAGCCGCAAGTATTGTGTAAAGAAATATGAGAGCAGATGCTGACTGCTCCCCACTTGCATATGCCATATGATTGAAGCCTTTTTCTTTATAATCACCTCTTTGCTGCTAAGATGCTCAGCATGACCATGTTACACTCTCTATACCATTATTTTGCTTTTGCTACATAATGAATATCCTGTCATACGTGTACTCTTAATGCACAGTATAGGGTGTACATTGTAGAAGGTAGTGAAATTCTCCATTTATAAATACAGGAGCAGCTATAGCATCTAATCAGAAATCTTTATTCAACTTGTATATTTGTACAAACAAGGAATATCTATATTCCTACAGCTTTAATTTCTATTTGTGGAAGAAAGTGAATTTTTTTTTTTTTTTTTTTTTTTAGGAAAATGAAAGTTTCTTGCAAACGAAGATTTCTTGCTTCCCTCTGTGCTCCATCATGCTTGGTTTAGCTCCCTATTACACTCCTTCTTTCATTAGGTTTGACTTTTCTACTCATATGACTATTTCCTCCACTCAACTGACAGCAACATGACAACATAATCATGTCCTTTGCCATTATGAATCCTTAATACTTGAGTTAGTTCTTGGCACATAGTACGTAGATAAATATTTATTGATTAAATTAATGAATGATGCAGTAAAAGAAGATGACATATTACTATACCAATCTCTGGATAAAGTCACCTAAAATAAGTTTTCAAATAAAGATTTAGAGTAGTTTTATTACTTTATAATATTGAGTTCAAAATTAAATTATCATATAAGCAAAGAATTGCAAAACAAAAAAATTCTCCAATGTCTTTTTGCCATAACTAGTCTAGATGTTTAAACTATATATTTTTAATTAAGTTTATAAAACATGTTTATATAAGAGACACCATTCTTTTCCCACTAGGTTTTAAGGGATTTGATGGTTGTGGATTTTCTTTGCATGATTTCAGATATTCTGCCACATCAAATCCAAATGAAAATTTCAGTGAGCAAATAAATCATCACTTATTTTTTATGTTATTTTTTTAATCATCATCTCTTTTACTGTTGTAAATTATAATCCTTTCTAGCCTTGCAAAAATGACAGGTGTTGAATGATTTTGATAAAAACTGAGTGTTATTCAAGGTAGCTAGCTACAAATTGTCTCCTACAGATGGACATGTTTAACTTATGAACACACAATATGAACATGAGCATATATCCTTTCTCTTATTCAACTCAACAGTTATTCATATGATTCCTTGCATATTTTTCAGAATACTAGTCTGCAAGTTAATCTTCCAGGAGTAGAATTTCTGAAATTAAATAGAAAGAATCTTAAAATTCTGAGTGTAGTAATAAGCTATTCAGAGTGATAATACCACCAAGATGATTAACTATTATATAGTTCCTTGTCTTTCATAATAAAATATGATTTTAAAAGAAATCTTTTTTCTCCCTAGTTGAATTCTAAAATTTTTTATCCACCTGCCCATCTCTAGAATAGTATGTCTGTAACCCTACCATTAGAAGAAAAGACTAACTATAACACGACACAGAATAATGTAAAAAACCCAAAAGACACTTCTTTGATAAGCACTTTTCTCTCATCTACATGTCTGTGAACTCAGTTATAAGATCGTGAGACTTCTACATCTATTATTATTACTTATATGTTATTTTATTTCCACCATACTTTTCCTGATTTCTACTCACCCTGCTTTTTCTGTGCTTTTTTTTAACCTTCTTCTTGTCTTGTAGCAGTCTAAATCCTGATACTTCATCTTTTCTTGTGAAATACTCTATAGCCATGTTATCTAACAAATGTAATGTGAGCCACATACGTAAACCTAAAGCTAAAATATTTAAAATTAATTAGTGCATGTGTATATGTTGTTTAACATTTGTATCCATGTACTCAATAACCATTTTACTTTGTTTTGTTGTATTAAGACCTGAAACTGGTGTGTATTTTACTCTTACAGGACATCTCAATCTGAACCAGCCACATTTCAATGTTTAAAAGCTCCATGTAAGCTAGTAGCTGCCATACTGGACAATATAAATCTAAAATTTACTCTCTTTTGGACTTCCTTGTGGTCCAGAGGCTAAGCCTCCAAGCTCCCAATGCAGGGGGCCCAGGTTCAATCCCTGGCCAGGGAACTAGACCTCACATGCTGCAACTGAAGATCCCTTGTGCCGCCAAGACTGAAGAGTCCTCATGCCACAACTAAGACCCAGAGCAGCCAAATAAATAAATAAATAATAAAATTTACTCTCCTTTGTCAGCTGTAGGAAAACTTAATTTTAAAAAATACCCACTTGGAAATGGTCAAAAAAAAAAAAAGAACAATAATAACTGCCGGTAAAGATTATAATTTTCCTAAGCCTGGATTATCTATTCAAGAGTTATTCCACAGGCCAAGATCAAGGTCTTCACAACATGTCATAATTGTACATTAAATCAACAAAATTGCTATGTTCTTCTAAAATGAGGAGTTCTAAATCACTACTCTTTGTAATGAATGAATTCACTAGAAGAAAGATCCAAGAATGTTTCCCCCTATTTTTAAAGTTAGCAATCTAAAATCTTTCAATTCAATATGGATAAAAGTATGGCTCTGGCATAAATTGAAGAGAACATAATATCATTTAATAATTTTAACATCATCAGTTTTCCAGTGAATATGAAAAATCCCCCCAGTGAAAGAATTATTCTTCATTCCATGAAGTCACAGTGAATAAAGGACACAGATTGTCTCATGCTCTGGACAGCCTCTACCTATTGCCAAACCATTGCATGTGCATGCCTTGACCGCATGCAGACTTCTCTAAAATACTCAACTATTGGCTGAGATTATAATTCTACTGCCAAAGTTCTAATTGGACTAACTTCAGTGCAAATATTGGACCTATCTTACCCCCTCATTTTGGCTGGCTTCACAAAGAGAAAAAATAAGCTATTGAAATAACTCAGTTCAGTGTCGACAGAACCTATTTCAAACTGTCAGCACAATTGTTCCAAATGTTCCCCACTTAAGTCAGTTTGAATGAACCTGTTTCAAACGACCAAAATTGTGCCTAAATTGCCAGCAACTTGACTAGAAACACAGAAGGGTTTTTCTCCTTCCTTTTAGAAGCTATACGTCCAGTGGAGAAAAATTATTCACACCATTTCTTATTAGGTAAGATAGATTTAATTTAAATACTAATAATTTAAAACTTTAATTCTCTCACAATTCATTTTGATATCTGTCTTTTTCATTTTTTGGCTTTTGTATGACATACACGCATGTCTATATATATACACACACACACATATATATGTTTCATGTGTACAGCATTATAATTCAACATCTGTATATACTACAAGATGATTACTGCCACTAGTCTAGTTATCATCCTTCACAATACAATTGACCTTCTTCATTCATTTCACCTACCCACCCCCAACTGCCTCTTCCCTCTGGTCACTATTAGTGTGTTCTCTGTATTTATCAGTTTGTTTTTGTTTTATTTTGTTCCCTTGGTTTTTTTTTTTTTTAGAATCCATATATGAGTGAAATTATATAGTATTTGTCTTTCTCCACCAGAATTATTTCACATGGAGAAATATCTAAGAGGACTCTTGGCATGAGGACTCTTCTATCTAAGATAAAGATATCTTATCATGATATCTTTAAAGTCTAGCCAGGTTATCATAAATGGCAACATTTCATTTTTTATGGCTGAATAATGTTCTATTGTATGTATATGTGTATATACATACTACATCTTCTTTATCTGTTCATCCATCAATGGGCACTTAGGTTGTTATCATATTTTGGCTATTGTAAATAATGCTTCAGTGAACATAAAAAGGCATATTTCTTTTTTAATTAGTATTTTCATGTTCTTCAGTTAAATACCAAGAAGTAGAATAACTTGGTCATATGGTAGTTCTATTTTCAATTTTATGAGGCATCTCCATACTGTTTTCTATAGTGGTTGCACCAGTTTATACTCCCACTGACAGTGTATAAGGCTTCATCTTTCTCTGCATACTCTCCAACATTTGCTGTTTCTTGTCCTTTCCATTATAACCATTCTAATGTGCATGAGGTGATATGTCATTGCATTTCCCTAATAATTAGACATGTCGAGCATCTTTTCATGTGTCTCTTGGCCATCTGTATATCTTCTTTGGAACAGAAGAAATGTCTATTGTCCACATTTCTATTTGGAATAGAAAATGTCTATTCATATTCTCTTTCCACTTTTTAATCAGAATGTTTGTTTTTGGTTGAATTGTATGAGTACTTTCAGAGAAGGAAATGGCATCCCACTCTAGTACTCTTGCCTGGAAAATCCCATGGGCGGAGGAGCCTGGAAAGCTGCAGTCCATGGGGTCGCTGAGGGTCGGACACGACTGAGTGACTTCACTTTCACTTTTCACTTTGATGCATTGGAGAAGGAAATGGCAACCCACTCCAGTGTTCTTGCCTGGAGAATCCCAGGGATGGGGGAGCCTAGTGGGCTGCCATCTATGGGGTCACACAGATTCAGACACACCTGAAGTGACTTAGCAGCAGCATGAGTATTTTATTAATATTTTAAATATTAACCTCTTATCAGATACATGATTTGCAAATATCTTCTCCCATTGAGTAGGCTACTTTTTCATTTTGATGATGGTTTCTTTCACTTTGCAGAAACTTTTTAGTTTGATGCAGTCCCATTTATTCTTTTTTTTCC
This sequence comes from Bubalus bubalis, assembly GCF_019923935.1. NCBI lineage: Eukaryota > Metazoa > Chordata > Mammalia > Artiodactyla > Bovidae > Bubalus > Bubalus bubalis. Next base: position 90,414,249 of record NC_059163.1, read on the forward strand.
CTCTTGCCTATGGAGATAGATAAAAACAAACAAACAAACATCATCAGTAAGCCAAATCTCAGTGAAGTTACTACCTTTATTTTTTCTTCAAGGAATGAAATGATCTCAAGTCTTACATTGTTTTGCCTTCCAGATCACTGATTTGTTCTGCCTCATCTATTCTGATACTGAACCCCTGTAATATATTTTTCAGTTCAATTTTAAATTGTTTGTTACTTTCTTATTTTTTCTATCTCTTTGCTGAAGTTATCATTCTGTTCATCCATTCTTTTCCCAAGTTTTGTGAGCATCTTTATGACCAATACTTTGAACACTTTATCATGTACATTGCTTATCTCCATTTCATTTACCTCTTTTGCTGAGGTTTTTGTCTTATTCTTTTGATTGGAACGTATTCCTCTGTCTCCTCTGTTTGCCTAATTCTCTGCTTGTTTCTGTGTATTAGGTATGTCAGCTGTGTCTCCCAGTTTCGAAGGACTATCCTTATTTAAAGGATGTCCTGTAGGGCTCAGAAGTGCCATCAGAGCCAGGAGATCAAAGGGTACCCCCTGTGGTCTGTGTGTGCCCCTCTGGAGTGGTTGGGCTTGTAGCTACTGCAGGGTGCTGGTGGGTGGGGATGGCCTCCAGATGGTTGTAAGACCCAGTGGTAGCTGCCTCAGTGCATCGGTGGCTATTAGGCAGCTGTAAGGTCCAGCTAAGGTGCAGTGTGGGTGGGCCTTTCTGTGGAATGTGCCCACAGGTGATAACAGGTTAGATAAAGAATTCCAAAATGGTACCTGCACTTCCTACTCAACATTTTTTTCTTCCATCTTTCCTTCACAGAGGTCATACCTGAACTAGAGTTCTCCCCTGAACTAAAGCCTCCTCCAGCTTCCCCTTCATTTCCCCTCACAGTCATTTTCCCCAGGAAATAACTTGCATATTTAGTTCCCTTCTGGTGTCTTCTTCTCAGAGGAACCAAACTAATACAACATCATTCGTGTTTCTAGTCTTAAGAATATATCCCTTCCTCCTCCTGCTTAAGGATAGCTCATTCAACAGTACTTTTAACCAAAACCTCTCCTGTCATCTCCAGTACTTTATTACCTACCTCATTCTTACTTACAATACTTGCATTTTTCTTCTTGGTATTTACATTCTTTCCCAACTAAACAACAACTACCAACACATATACCCAGGGAACCAGACTCATTCAGTCTGGATGTGGTTATGAAAGTAGAAGTGAAGTGAAGTGAAGTCGCTCAGTCGTGTCTGACTCTTGGCGACCCTGTGGACTGTAGCCCACTATCCATGGGATTCTCCAGGCAAGAATACTGGAGTGGGTTGCCATTTCCTTCTCCAGGGGATCTTCCCGACCTAGGGATCGAACCCAGGTCTCCCACACTGTATGCAGACACTTTAACCTCTGAGCCACCAGGGAAGCCCATTATGAAAGTAGAGAAATTTTAAAATTCCAGAAAAAAAGTGTTTATTATAAGAATAAGGATTTATCCAAAGGATAGAAGAACTGAGGGAGCAAATGTCAGCAAATTCACCACCAAATTTCAGAAAAAGTGAAACAGACCCTGATGACCACAATCTGAAGCACTGAAGCAACAAGTTACCTATCTAAAGTTCATTTGAAACTTGGAATTTTCAAGTTTAAAAGTTGTCAACTAATTTACTCCAAAGCAATGAAGCAGATGGTTCTCAAACATAAAAAAGATTGTAGATCTCATTCAACTATAGCATTAGCAAAATCTATGATCGTATAACCAGAATCAATCATAATCAGAGTTATCAGAGTCTATGACAACCTAGAAAACTTGTGATTGTGAGAACTCTGGAAGCCTGGATCATTTCAATACCTCTCTCTAGCTCTTTCTGCTCTCAGCTCATTGGTCCTCATGGCCAGGACTGAGTTTCACTAAAACCTCCAAAAATAAATGAAAAAAACCCACAAAACTATATTTCTCTTACCTAATTCAGAAAAGAATATGGGGAGAATGCTACCTTTCTTAGTACTATTTTATCAGGTCCTCAGAAAATTCTGAAAAAAATTCTGATTTCTCATCACATATCTATAGCAATTAGAAAGGAAACATTAGGTTTGTTACTTCTTTATTTGAAGACAAATGGTTAAATTGCAGGAACGTGAGGTATTCATTCCGAGTCTTTGTAAGAACCCAGGAGATCAGATTCTCTGGCAAGTGTTTAACAACATATGGCAAGCATCCTGCCTATGCTGAAATGTGTTTTCATGTATGCTAATTATTCATTGAGCAGTTGCTTCATTTGTTGTTTTCCAACTCTTTGCAACCCTATGGACTGCAGCACACCATGCTCCTCTGTCTTCCACTATCTTCCAGAATTTGCTCAAATTCAAATCCATTGAGTCAGTGATGCTTAACCATCTCATCCTCTGATACCTCCCACCTTCAGTCTTCCCCAACATCCAGGTCTTTTCCAATGAGTCAGCTCTTCATATCAGGTGGCCAAAGTATTAGAGTTTCATCTTCAGCATCAGTCCTTCCAAAGAATATTCAGAACTGATTTATTTTAGGATTGACTGGTTTGATCTCCTTACAGTCCAAGGGACTCTTAAGAGTCTTCTCCAACACCACAGTTCAAAAGCATCAATTCTTTGGTGCTCAGTTTTCTTTATAGTCCAACTCTCATATCCTTACCTGACTACTGGAAAACCATAGCTTTGACTATATGTACCTTTGTTCGCAAAATGATGTCTCAATATGCTGTCTAGGTTGGTCATAGCTTTCCTTCCAAGGAGCAAGTGTCTTTTAATTTCATTGCTTCAGTCACAGTCTGCAGTGATTTTGGAGCCCAGTGTTTCCACTTTTTCCCCTTCTATTTGCCATGAAGTGATAGGACTGGATGCCGTGATCTTAGTTTTTTAATATTGAGTTTCAAGCCAGCTTTTTCACTCTCCTCTTTCACTCTCATTAAGAGGTTCTTTTAGTTCCGCTTTGCTTTCTGCCATTAGAGTGGTATCATCTGCATATCTGAGGTTGTTGATCTTTCTCTTGGCCATCTTGATTCCAGCTTGTGAGTCATCCAGTCTGGCATTTCACATGATGTATCTGCATTGAAGTTAAATAAGCAGGGTGACAATATACAGCCTTGTCATACTCTTTTCCCAATTTTGAACCAGTCAGTTGCTCAATGTGAAGTTCTAACTGTTGCTTCTTGACCTACATACAGATTTCTCTTGCTTCATATTCACTTCTAAATAATTACTGAGAAATTTAGAAATATATGTTCAATTTTCTCTCACATATGTACAAAACATATATCCAGAGACCTACTCAGAACTGTTAAAAATCCAAAGGTGGGATATCATGTCTGTCATGCTGGCTGTGGACATCTCAAGAACCAATTGTATTGACAGCCATAGGAGCTGGGGAGAATGCAGTTCATACATACAATAGGGCTATAACATCAGTTCAAGGACTGCAGCGTAAAATATATTACAAATTAGCAGAAACTCACAGAGAAGGCGATGGCACCCTACTCCAGTACTCTCGCCTGGAGAATCCCATGGACGGAGGAGCCTGGTAGGCTGCAGTCCATGGGGTCACTAAGAGTCAGACACGACTGAGCAACTTCACTTTCATTTTTCACTTTCCACTTTCATGCATTGGAGAAGGAAATGGCAAACCACTCCAGTGTTCTTGCCTGGAGAATCCCAGGGACGGGGGAGCCTGGTGGGCTGTCGTCTATGGGGTTGCACAGAGTTGGACACGACTGAAGCAACTTAGCAGCAGCAACAGCAGCAGCAGAAACTCAAATGTTTAAGAAAGGGAGCAGTCATCCAAGGAGCATGCATCTAGAAACATAACTGAACCAAAAATTCCTAGTTCTTAGGATTCCTTTTTGGATGCAAAGTATGTATTTGCAGAAGCTGGAAAAATCTGGAAGAATGTGTTTTTCAGAATTATAAACCTGGCTTATTCACGTATTCACCAAAAGACCTGGGGAAAAATAACTTTTGTAGCATCTCAAATTCCTCATTTGACTTTTAAAAATAACTATCTTAATTATCTCCAAGGGCTATTATGGAAATCAAAGGCAACCTTGTGTGTAAATTAAATACAATCACACAGATTAAAATAAAGGTAAAATAATTGTTGCTTCCTAAACACTATCTTGATTAGACTCTGAGAAAGTTACGTTCATTCTGTATCATAGCATCATGTAGTGATTAAGGTTGTAATATAGTAATGTGTCCTTTCTCTTTTTATTAATGTATGTTCTTCCTGTTCTTCAAAACTTAAGCTCAAATTTTCTACAAGAAGTTTAAGAGGGTGTACAGTTCAGTTCAGTCACTCAGTCATGTCTGACTCTTTGTGACCCCATGGACTACAGCACACCAGGCCTCCCTGTCCATCACCAACTCCCAGAGTTTATTCAAACTCACGTTCATTGCGTCGGTGATGCCATCCAACCATCTCATCTTCTGTCGTCCCCTTTTCCTCCCACCTTCAATCTTTCCCAGCATCAAGGTCTTTTCAAATGAGTCAGTTCTTCGCATCAGGTGGCCAATGTATTGGAGTTTCAGTTTCAGCATCAGTCCTTCCAATGAATATTCAGGACTGATCAACTTTAGGATGGACTGGTTGGATCTCCTTGCAGTCCAAGGGACTCTCAAGAGTCTTCTTCAACACCACAGTTCAAAAGCATCAGTTCTTCAGCACTCAGCTTTCTTTATAGTACAACTCTCACATCCATACATGACTACTGGAAAAACCATAGCTTTGACTAGATGGACCTTTGTTGGCAAAGTAATGTCTCTGCTTTTGAATATGCTGTCCAGGTTGGTCATAGCTTTTCTTTCAAGGAGTAAATGTCTTTTAATTTCATGGCTGCAGTCACCATCTGCAGTGATTTTGAAGCCCCCAAAAATGAAGTCTGTCACTGTTTCCACTGTTTCCCCATCTATTTGCCATGAAGTGATGGGACCAGATGTCATGATCTTAGTTTTCTGAATGTTGAGTTTTAAGCCAACTTTTTAGCTCTCCTCTTTCATTTCATCAAGAGACTCTTTAGTTCTTCGCTTTCTGCCACAAGTGCAGTGTCAGAAATATTCAAAGATGAGATGTCATTATATCTGCAGCTTATTTTGAAACGTAGCAAAATGTTAAAAGTGGGAATCTATTTGCATCCAATAAAGCAGATTGTGTTCTTTTCCCCATGGGCGCCCAGTGTGCAATGACTGCAAAGGGGCAGCCTTCTTGGTAATGTACGCAGCCTGTTGCCTGTACAGTTTGCCCTAAGGAACCTTAGAGACAACTCTTTCCAGTGGACAATCACGATTGGCATGCTGTCCCCAGTCTAGGCTCCAGACAGGTATGTGTGGTACCTTTGGAAAGCCCCAGGGCATATTGGCCAGGGCCCACATTGGCAAAGTCATAATGTCCATCTTCACCAAGCTTCAGAACAAAGAGCCTGTGGTTGAAGCCAGACCTTCCACAGGGCCAAGTTCAAGTTCCCCGGCTGCCAGAAGGTCCATATCTCCAAGAAGTGGGGATTTACAAAATTAAATGTGGATGAATTTGAAAACACGGTGGCAGAAAAGCAGCTCATCCTGGATGGCTGGGGGTCAAATATATCCTTAATTGTGGCCCTCTGGACAAATGGCAGGCCTTACATTAATGAGAACCTTGGCTCTGTCCTCTCCTTACTCATTCCCACCAATAAATCCTACTTTTCTATCAAAAAAAAAGTGGAATCTAAAAGAAGAATGTTCATTAAACTGTTAAACTTGTCTCCAAGTTAAAACATTTTCAGAATAAAAAGTTGATGGAGGAAGCAGAATACATTCCTCACTTCAGTCCTTCACACAGCTGTTCTTTCTCCTAGAACAGCTTTTCCCTTCACCTCTGTGTCTAGAATTTATTACAGTGGTGAAGTTTAGAGTCATAGATCCTGAATCTGCCACATGCAAGGGGATATGGGGCCTCTGAAATGTTATTTCACTCTTTGGGGCCTCAGCTTTCTTATTTGTAAAGCAAGGATTTTAATAGTATTGGGTCTGGAGGCAAACAGTTGATAGAACCTAACTCATGAGTTTATTTACTTTAAACCTATGCAAAGTAGCTTCAGTAACTTTTTGAGCTTCAGCTTTCTTACCTATAGATGAGAAGCAATGACACCTTATAGAATTGTTGTGAAGATGATAGATATATATGATCACTGAAAATACTTTGTAAAACACAATGTTCTGTTATGATTATTATTATTAATTTTTGAATTTTAAGTGCCTAATATATCATACTAGCCACATAGTATGGGCTTAGAAATAATTATGGATAGTTTTTTTTTTTTTTAAGCTTTCAGCAAAAAGCTTTTTCTACAATAACCTGTTAGATGAGACTCTGTTCCCTTCAGCAGGTAATGTACCATGTTATGGTGTGAATTTGTTGCCCATGTACTGATATCTCTAGATGTTAACAGCACCTGTTGGGAGGAAATCCAGTATTGGTCAGTTTGGGGACCCTACCCCTCCTTTAAAATTGTACAAGACCCCTAATATTTATATAATTTGGTAAAAGTGAGGAAGATCTGATGTTCATTCCATTATGTCACTGCTGAGATGCTTATTGTCCAAGTCTACATGGTCCAGATGAAGATCAGTGAGTCAGTGAGCAGTGTCTACACCCACTGAGGCCAGTTTCACCACTGGGACCTTTGCTATCCAACCAAGGGAACAGTGTGAGGGCCCAGTCCCCAGGCATCCACACAGTCAACTCCATCAAGCCAGTGCACTGATCACCACAGAAACTTTCCACCCTTCAGTCCTTCTAGTCTTGATAAATCCAACCCTCTTTCCAAGGTAAACCCACATCCTTGTCTTACTCTGGCAGAGCAGATGTTTCCTTTCACTCCCCACTCAGTACACTCTTGGTTAGTATCAGTGGACCTGACACACTCAGAGCACAGAGAGCTGGCTGAGCATCCACAAAAGCAAAAGGAGACATAATCTTTGACTCTTTGTCCCTTCCTCCACACCAACAAAAAGACACTAAGTAATTAATCAATAACTCATCCATGACAATACAGAAAATTGCACTGAGTCTTGCTAGGTCATCAGGATAAACTCTTCTCCAATTTTTTGATAATTCCACGATACGACTGGAGTCTGCAGATGTAGTTTCAGATATTCATGGCTCTCAGGTTTAAGAAATAGTGATTTAAGGCAAACAAGTGATGATCTAAGCAAGCAGATGATATCAGGACCCTGATGAAATTTCTCCACTCTCCAGAATTTCTATTTCAAACGTTCAGAAATTGATTCTTAAAATAGCTTCGTGTCTTTCTTTCTAGTCATCTTATTGAAAAGTTTTCAAATACCTGCAATTATTTAAACACTGAATATATTGTCTTAATAGGAGAAAATGGTACAGAGCCTGCTATACCAGAGAATTAAATGTGATTCTTTCTTCGTTTGTCATGTATTCTTTTCTTAACTCACCACCTCCATAATCTCTGGTACCACTGCAGTTAATTAAATTCTGTTATCTAAAGATTTGGGAACAATAAAATCAAAACTAAAGGAGAATCTCTGGTTTGCTGGGTTTGGATTATGAATACTTTTAAGATATCAGATTCAGGGGGAAAGGTAGTCATTTTAATAGGCATGAGCATTTAAAAGCTAAAAGAGGATAGAATCCATTTAGTTCAACTCATGTATTACAAATAAGAAGAAAGGATCAAAGAGATATTTTTGTCTGATCACATATTAAGGTAGTTATTAAATTATTTGTTTCAACACAGAAACATTTCCATGAATATGTCTAGAATGAATGGTTGGTTCACTATCATCTTTTAGACCGGGCAATTGGTATTTGCTACTTCTTTTGGGCCCCTTAGAGAGGTAATGACCAGGCAAGCAGTTCTGAGGACCCTTGCTCCAAGTGTCTAGGTTTTTTGAGAACCCCAATCTCTTCTCTTTGTTTCCCTAGTACTAAAAATGAAGCTACTTCCTGAAGTTCGTATCTGTTTTATCTGTATCCCTTCCATTTCCCATTTGACCAACTCCCCACATTAAATTGTCTTTGTTAAAACAGTTGTTGTGGTTTCTCTTTTCCTGATTGGACTCTGACTGACCATGTTCAACATCCTTTCTGTTGTAAAGAGAGAGGTCTTTAGCCCTATCACTCCTGAATTTCAAATCTCACATCTCACTTAGCAAAATGTTAGGGCACGTGCGTGTGTGCTAAGCCGCTTTAGTCGTGTCCAACTCTTTGTAACCCTGTGGACTGTAACCCGCCAGGTTCCTCTGTCCCTGGAATTCTCCAGGGAAGAATACTGGAGTGGGTTGCCATGCTCTCCAGGGGATCTTCCCAACCCAGGGATTTAACTCACATCTCTTAATGTCTCCTGCATTGGCAGGCAGGTTCTTTACCACTAGCGCCACCTGGGAAGCTTGTTAAGGGCACACCTTCATTCACAGTTTGTCAAATATATCCCTGTTCAGGGCGACAGTTGGGAAAAGGGCTTCCGTTGACCCGTTTCCACCCCTTTTTGTCTCTCAGTTTCAAATGATGCACAGAAAAAGGGAATGAGATCAGGATAGTCTTGGTCCCAAATAGAGAAACTGAATTCTCATTATCCTTTCTTTGGCTGTCAGAAACATCATCCAAACAGATATCTTGGATCAGTTTTTCCATGAATCCTGTTCTTAAATTTGGGATCTTAAAACAGATTTAGAGACTTGCAGAAAAGCCTTTCATCTGGGTTACCCAGAGGATCACAGATTGAAGCTCCCCCAAGGGAAGAAAGAAATATAACCCCAAAAGGCAGCTCAAGCTCTGACATTGTTTGAAGACAATTTTGTATGAATTAAAAACTACAGCCTGAAAATTACAGGACCAAAGCACCCATTCTGAGCAGCCCAGGGAGTGAAATGGAAAAGAAGTAGGTGATCTGAGGCACTTAGGTCTAGAAAAGTGTCCAATAGGTTTAAAACTCTCCAGAAAATAGTTTTGGAGGGGAAACACAGTAAAGAATTTTTAAGTATTTATATGTCATTTATTATTGACATGGATAGTTAGGGTTTGTTTAAATGTCTAACATAAATCACCATATTGATAGCTTTTAAATTATTTTTCTTAGACTCATTTTTTCACTCTATTTATGTTTAGTAACTGACAACAAAGCTTTACAGGTAAAATATGATGCTTCATGAATGTTGACTTGACCTCCTGGATATTTTATTAACAGCTACTTCATTTAGTGAAATTAATAAGAAAAAAGAACCAGTTAATCAACTGTAGTATCCTGTATATCATTTAAATAAAGCAATTATGTATTAATTAAATAATCTGTATGGTTTTCTAAATGACATCAATCATACTGTGCATTTTTTACATTTGATAACTGGTCTCTGGGGGGGAATTTTTACTTAGTAGAAGAAAAAGGAAAACAAAAGGTATAGACAAGTCAGAAAGTTATGATTAAAAGACCATCCTTCCTGAACAAATCCTTATATTAAGTATTTAATTTATTTATTAACTTCTTCTCACATACCTATATCTGAAAAGAATTTGAGACAACAGATAAAATACATAAAATTAAATGGGATAAAATAAATAAAAGAGTCAAAGTGAAGGGGAGTATGGGAGGAAGAGTAAAATAAAGCCAAAGTAAAATTTACAAAATTTCTTACACAGCTGCTGAAGGTAAGGAGCAGATTTAGCTTGGAGTTTCCTAGCCACCAAAGCAAAGAAAGAAATTAATAAAATACATGTATAGAGTACACATTCAAAACCTGCCTATTGCACAAAACAAGCATAGCTCTTTTCTGGTATTATGGCTTTCTTTCCTATGGATATTTATGAAGGGTTGATAGGTATGTTGTAGATGATGTTCTCAACATCATCCCCAAAGTAAAAATACCTGTGAGTTCTTTTTTTTTTAATTAAAAAAATTATTTATTTGTTTTAATTGGAGGCTAATTACTTTACAATATTGTAGTGGTTTTTGCCATACATCAACATGAATCAGCCATGGGTGCACATGTGTTCCACATCCAGAACCCCCCTCCCATTTCCCTCCCCATCACATCCCCTAGGGTCATCCCAGTGCACCAGCCCTGAACATCCTGTCTCATGCATCGAACCTGGCCTGGCGATCCACTTCACATATGATAATATACACGTTTCAACGCTACCCTCTCAAATCATCCCACCCTCGCCTTCTCCCACAGAGTTCAAAAAACTGTTCTTTACATCTGTGTCTCTTTTGCTATCTCACACATAGGGTCCTCATTACCATCTTTCTAAATTCTACATATATGCATTAGTATACTAACAGAATGGGAAAAACTAGGGATCTCTTCAAGAAAATCAGAAATACCAAAGGAACATTTCATGCAAAGATGAGCTCGATAAAGGACAGAAATGGTATGGACCTAACAGAAGCAGAAGATATTAGGAAGAGATGGCAAGAATACACAGAAAAACTGTACAAAAAAGATCTTCATGACCCAGATAATCACGATGGTGTGATCACTGACCTAGAGCCAGACATCCTGGAATGTGAAGTCAAGTGGGCCTTAGAAAGCATCACTACAAACAAAGCTAGTGGAGGTGATGGAATTCCAGTTGAGCTATTCCAAATCCTGAAAGATGATGCTGTGAAAGTGCTGCACTCAATATGCCAGGAAATTTGGATAACTCAGCAGTGGCCACAGGACTGGAAAAGGTCAGTTTTCATTCCAATCCCAAAGAAAGGCAATGCCAAATAATGCTCAAACCACCACACAATTGCACTCATCTCACATGCTAGTAAAGTAATGCTCAAAATTCTCCAAGCCAGGCTTCAGCAATATGTGAACCGTGAACTTCCTGATGTTCAAGCTGGTTTTAGAAAAGGCAGAGGAACCAGAGATCAAATTGCCAACATCTACTGGATCATAGAAAAACCAAGAGAGTTCCAGAAAAACATCTATTTCTGCTTTATTGACTATGCCAAAGCCTTTGACTGTGTGGATCACAATAAACTGTGGATAATTCTGAAAGAGATGGAAATACCAGACCACCTGATCTGCCTCTTGAGAAATGTGTATGCAGGTCAGGAAGCAACAGTTAAAACTGGACATGGAACAACAGACTGGTTCAAAATAGGAAAAGGAGTACGTCAAGGCTGTATATTGTCACCCTGTTTATTTAACTTATATGCAGAGTACATCATGAGAAACACTGGACTGGAAGAAACACAAACTGGAATCAAGATTGCCGGGAGAAATATCAATAACCTCAGATATGCAGATGACACTACCCTTATGGCAGAAAGTGAAGAGGAACTAAAAGGCTTCTTGAGGAAAGTGAAAGTGGAGAGTGAAAAAGTTAGCTTAAAGCTCAACATTCAGAAAATGAAGATCGTGGCATCAGGTCCCACCACTTCATGGGAAATAGATGGGGAAACAGTGGAAACAGTGTCAGACTTTATTTTTCTGGGCTCCAAATCACTACAGATGGTGACTGCAGCCATGAAATTAAAAGACACTTACTCCTTGGAAGGAAAGTTATGACCAACCTAGATAGCATATTCAAAAGCAGAGACATTACTTTGCCAACAACGGTTCGTCTAGTCAAGGCTATGGTTTTTCCTGTGGTCATGTATGGATGTGAGAGTTGGACTGTGAAGAAGGCTGAGTGCCAAAGAATTGATGCTTTTGAACTGTGGTGTTGGAGAAGACTCTTGAGAGTCCCTTGGACTGCAAGGAGATCCAACCAGTCCATTCTGAAGGAGATCAGCCCTGGGATTTCTTTGGAAGGACTGATGCTAAAGCTGAAACTCCAGTACTTTGGCCACCTCATGGGAAGAGTTGACTCATTGGAAAAGACTCTGACGCTGGGAGGGATTGGGGGCAGGAGGAAAAGGGGACGACAGAGGATGAGATGGCTGGATGGCATCACTGACTCGATGGACGTGAGTCTGAGTGAACTCCTGGAGTTGGTGATGGACAGAGAGGCCTGGCGTGTTGTGATTCATGGGGTCGCAAAGAGTCGGACAGGACTGAGCGACTGAATTGAACTGAATAGGTTTGGGGTTGTTGTATTTTCATTATCATTCATTTCTCTGCATATTTTGATTTTTTATTTCTTCTGTGATTTGTTGATTATTCAGAAGTGTGTTGTCTAGCCTCCATATGTTTGCATTTTTAATAGTTTTTTTTTCTTGTCAGTTCAATTCTGTTCAGTTTAGTCATTCAGTCGTGTCCAACTCTTTGTGACCTCATGAATGGCAGCACGCCAGGCCTCCCTGTCCATCACCAACTCCCGGGGTTTACTCAAACTCACGTCCATTGAGTTGGTGATGCCATATCCAGCCATCTCATCCTCTGTCGTCCCCTTCTCCTCCTGCCCCCAATCCCTCCCAGCATCAGAGGCTTTTCCTGTGAGTCAACTCTTCGCATGAGGTGGCCAAAGTACTGGAGCTTCAGCTTTAGCATCAGTCCTTCCAAAGAACACCCAGTACTAATCTCCTTTAGGATGGACTGGTTGGATCTCCTTGCAGTCCAAGGGACTCTCAAGAGTCTTCTCCAACACCACAGTTCAAAAGCATCAATTCTTTGGTGCTCAGCCTTCTTCACAGTCCAACTCTCACATCCATACATGACCACTGGAAAAACCATAGCCTTGACTAGACGGACCTTTGTTGGCAAAGTAATGTCTCTGCTTTTGAATATGCTATCTAGGTTGGTCATAACTTTCCTTCAAAGGAGCAAGCGTCTTTTAATTTCATGGCTGCAATCACCATCTGCAGTGATTTTGGAACCCCAAAAAATAAAGTCAGCCACTGTTTCCACTGTTTCCCCATCTATTTCCCATGAAGTGGTGGGACCAGATGCCATGATTTTCGTTTTCTGAATGTTGAGTTTTAAGCCAACTTTTTCACTCTCCTCTTTCACTTTCATCAACAGGCTTTTGAGTTCCTCTTCACTTTCTGCCATAAGGGTGGTGTCATCTGCATATCTGAGGTTATTGATATTTCTCCCTGCAATCTTGATTCCAGTTTGTGCTTCATCCAGTCCAGCATTTCTCATGATGTACTCTGTATAGAAGTTAAATAAGCAGGGTGACAATATACAGCCTTGATGTGCTCCTTTTCCTATTTTGAACCAGTCTGTTGTTCCATGTCCAGTTCTTACTGTTGCTTTCTGACCTGCATATAGGTTTCTCAAGAGGCAGGTCAGGTGGTCTGGTATTCCCATCTCTTTCAGAATTATCCACAGTTTATTGTGATCCACACAGTCAAAGGCTTTGGCATAGTCAATAAAGCAGAAATAGATGTTTTTCTTGGAACTCTCTTGCTTTTTCCATGATCCAGTGGATGTTGGCATATTGATCTCTGGTTCCTCTGCTTTTTCTAAAACCAGGTTGAACATCTTTTTTCCTGTAGCTGATATCTAATCTTACCACATTGTGATCAGAAAAGATGCTTGAAATGATTTCAATTTTTTTGAATTTACCAAGGCTAGTTTATGGCTCAGGATGGGATCTATCCTGGAGAAGTTTCCATGTGCACTTGACGTAAAAGGTGAAATTCATTGTTTTGGGGTGAAATGTCCTATAGATATCAATTAGGTCTAACTTTTGCATTGTATAATTTAAAGTTTGTGTTTGGTTGCTAATTTTCTGTTTAGTTGACCTATCCATAGGTGTCAGTGGGGTATTAAAGTCTCTCACTATGATTGTGTTACTGTTAATTTCCCCTTTCATACTTGTTAGCATTTGTCTTACATATTCCGGTACGCCTATGTTGGGTGCATATATATTTATAATTGTTATATCTTCTTCTTGGATTGACCCTTTGATCATTAAGTAGTGTCCTTCTTTGTCTCTTTTCAGAGCCTTTATTTCAAAGTCTATTTTATCTGATATGAGTATTGGTACTCCTGCTTTCTTTTGGTCTCCATTTGCATGAAATATCTTTTTCCACCCCTTCACTTTCAGTCTATATGTGTCCCCTGTTTTGAGGTGGGTTTCTTGTAGACAGTATATACAGGGGTCTTGTTTTTGTACCCCTTCAGCCAGTCTTTGTCTTTTGGTTGGGGCATTCAACCCATTTACATTTAAGGTAATTATTGATAAGTATTATCCCACTGCCATTTACTTTGTTGTTTTGGGTTCGAGTTTATAAACCTTTTCTGGGTTTCCTGTCTAGAAAAGATCATTTAGCATTTGCTGAAGAGCTGGTTTGGTGGTGCTGAATTCTCTCAGCTTTTGCTTGTCTGTAAAGCTTTTGATTTCTCCTTCATATTTGAATGAGATCCTTGCTGGGTACAGTAATCTGGGTTGTAGGTTTTTCTCTTTCATCACTTTAAGTATATCTTGCCATTACCTTCTGGCCTGAAGAGTTTCTACTGAAAGATCAGCTGTTATCTTTATGGGAATCTCCTTGTGTGTTATTTGTTGTTTTTCCCTTGCTGCTTTTAATATTTGTTCTTTGTATTTGATCTTCATTAATTTGATTAATATGTGTCTTGGGGTGTTTGGCCTTGGGTTTATCCTGTTTGGGACTCTCTGGGTTTCTTGGACTTGGTTGGCTATTTCCTTCCCCATTTTAGGGAACTTTTCAACTATTATTTCCTTAAGTATTTTCTCATGGCCTTTCTCATGGTCTTCTTCTTCAGGGACGCCTATGATTTGAATGTTGGGGGGTTTGACATTCTCCCAGAGATCTCTGAGGTTGTCCTCATTTCTTTTAATTCTTTTTTCTTTTTTCCTCTCTGCTTCATTTATTTCCACCATTCTATCTTTCACGTCACTTATCCTGTCTTCTGCCTCAGTTATTCTACTGTTGTTTCCCTCCAGAGTGTTTTTGATCTCAGTTATTGCATTATTCATTATTGATTAACTCTTTTTTATTTCTTCTAGGCACTTGTTAAACGTTTCTTGCATTTTCTCAATCCTTGTCTACAGACTATTTATCTGTAACTCCATTTTGTTTTCAAGATTTTGGATCATTTTTACTATCATTCTTCTTCATTATTCTGAATTTTTTTTCAGGTATACTCCCTATTTCCTCCTCTTTTATTTGGTTTGGTGGGCATTTATTATGTTTCTTTACCTGCTGAATATTTCTGTCTTTTCATCTTGTTTAGATTGCAATGTTTGGGGGGTGGCCTTTCTGTATGCTGGAAGTTTGTGGTTCCTCTTTATTGTGGAGGTTACTCCCTGTTGGTGGGGTTGGACAAGTGGCTTGTCAAGGTTTCCTGGTTAGGGAAGCTTGCGTCAGTGTTCTGGTCGGTGGAGCTGGATCTCTTCTCTCTGGAGTACAATGAAGTGTCCACTAGTGAGTTTTGAGGTATCTATGGGTTTGGTGTGACTTTGGGCAGCCTGTATATTAATGCTCAGGGCTATGTTCCTGCATTGCTGGAGAATTAGTCTGGTATGTCTTGCTCTGGAACTTGTTGGCTCTTGAGTGGAGCTTGGTTTAGTGTAGGTATGGAGGCTTTTGAATGGGCTTTTGTCAATTAATGTTCCCTGTAGTCAGGAGTTTTCTGGTCTTCTCAAGTTTTGGATTTAAGCCTCCTGCCTCTGGTTTTCATTCATATTCTTACAGTAGCCTCAGGATTTCTCCATGCATACAGCACTGATGATAAAACATCTGGATTAATGGAGAAAAGATTCTCCACAGTGAGGGACACCCAGAGAGGTTCGCAGAGTTACATGGAGAAGAGAAGAGGGAGAAGGGAGATAGAGGTGACCAGGAGGAGAAGAGGGGGAGTCAAAAGGGGCGAGAGCAATCTAGCTAGTAATCAATTCCCTATGTGCTCTCTACAGCCTGGAACACCCAGAGAGGTTCACAGAGTTTTACGTAGAGAAGAGGAAAGAAGAGGGAGGAAGGAGGTAGAGGTGACCAGGAGGAGAATAGGGGGAGTCAAAAGGAGAGAGACAGATCTACCCAGTAATCAGTTCCCTAAGTGTTCTCCACAACCTGGAATACCCAAAGAGATTCACAGAGTTAGGTAGAGAAGAGAAGGGAAGGGGAGGGAGAAGGTAGAGGTGACCTGGGGGAGAAAAAGGAGATCAAAAGCAGGAGAGGGCAGTCAAGCCAGTAATCACACTCCTAAGTAAAAATGGGTACTGAAGATTGGATTCTTAAATGTACAAAATTGATAACAAATACCAAAAAGCTAAGATTAAAAATCTAGATAGGGATTAGACTCTCAAAAATACAATATTAAAAAAAAATCATAAAAATTATTTAAAAATATATATGAAACTTCCTTTAAAAATAGGGTTTTTTTTTTTTGGCAAGGTAATAGTAGGTTATAAAAATGAAAATTAAAGGAGTAATAAAGGACTTAAATATAAAAAAATAAAATTAAAAGAATGATAATAGTAAAATATATCTAGGAATTTCTCTGGAGCTGTTGTGGCCATTGTGGGGTCAGTTCAGTTTCAGATAGTTCTTTGTTCCAGCTTATACTTCTTCTTGAGGTCTACAGGCCCCTTCCAATGTAGTCTGTGCTAACTACAGGGTTTTAATCTGTTGCACCTGTCACTTCCAAAGCAGTTCCCTCTGTTTATTTTGACTTATTCTGTTTGCAAGTCTCTTCAGTGTCTAATTTCCGCCCTGACAGAGGCGGCGGGGGTGGTCACTTATTTAGGCTCACTTGTTCAGTCTTGCTGTGGCGGGGGAGGAACACTGCAAACAAATATCACTGGCATGTGTGGGGAGCGCTCATAGTGTCTGGGCCACACTGGCTTTTCCCCAACTCATGGCATGTGTTCTTTTCTGGTCTACACTACTCAAGCTACAGGTTGCTCTGCAGGGGAACTGGCTAAAGCAGGCCCTGGGTTGCATGCACTTCCCAGGTCTAAGCTGCTCAGGTTCAGGTTCTCGTGTACTCCACAAAGGCATAGACTTGGTTGGGCCTGCGTTTTCTGCCCTTCCCAGGTCTGAGCAGCTCAGGCAACCAGGTGCTTGGCGAGCGCACTCTCCCCAGGTGGGCGGTGCATCTTATCACCTCCCCCATCCCAGCCACTCGGTTTCCTGGGTGCAAGCCGGAGTGCCATCTCAGGTGTGCCGTGTGTCTCTTCTGGGGAGCTGATCTCTGGCTGTGACCCTCCTGGCAGATGTCAACCGTCCAGGTTGGTTAGCAACTGGGAGCCTGCTTGCAGTTTGGTAGAGGATGCCATCTCTGGGGCTGAGATTACCCCTCGCCCTCCAGCTCTGGCCATTACCTGCCTGCCTCTCTGCCTCTGGCCGGCTGGGGATGGGCCAGTCCGCAGCCAGCTAGCTCTCCTCTGGTATTCAATCAGTCCTTTGTTCTGTGAGCAGGCCTGGCAGTGCCTTAGGTTAGAGATTTTTGCAGGAAAGTTCTCCTCTCTCTCTCTCTCTTTTTTTTCCTCCTCTCTCTGGCTATCCCACAGTCTGGGTTGCTACCTCAAGTTAGTTCCCTCAGTTGGCCCTCAGGGCATTCAGGCCCAGTCCTCATCTTAAGCAATGCAGCCCGCGCCTCCCTGTTCAGACCCTGCTTGCTGGTGGCGGTCGTGAGCATTTGGGCTACTTCTCTGCTGGCAGTTGTGGTTAGGCGGGTAATCTGTGGGTTTTATTTTTTTTTCCTCCTGGTTATGTTGCCCTCTGAGAATCCAAAATTCCCCACAGACCCATCAGTGAGAGGGTTTCCTGGTATTTGGAAACTTCTCCTCTTTCACAACTCCCTCCCTGGGATGGGTCTCCATCCCTAACTCTTTTGTCTCTCTTTTTATCTTTTATATTTTGTTCTACCTCCTTTTGAAGACAATGGGCTGCCTTTCTGGGTGCCTGGTGTCCTCCGCCAGCATTCAGAAGTTGTTTTGTGGAATTTGCTCAGCATTCAAATGATCTTTCAATGAATTTGTGGGGGAGAAAGTGGTCTCCCCATCCTATTCCTCCACCATCTCAGGACCGCCCCCCCCACTAGTGCGTTCTTATTGTGTGTGAGTGTGTGTGTGTGTGTGTGTGTTTATTGAGTCTTGTGAAAGTGAGTGTTACATCAAAGCTTATTTCAGTAAAAGTATCCAGGAGTGACAAGGATACTCTAAGAAAAATCTTACTAATGATCTGCCTGGATTCTGGACTAGTAAATTTAGTAATACCCAAAAGGATGAAGAGATAGTGTATTCAGTAGGCAGAGGTATCATTTCTCACAAAGGAGTTTTTACTGAGAGAATTTCTCTGGAATTAAAGACTGATGGGAGTAATCAGAAGGTTTGGTTGATGTTGTTGTGTTTAAATCGATTTGATGAAGGAAAGGCCAGATGAATGGATATGGAGATGGGGTGATAGAGTGCCTAAGGATAAGTCCCGTGTGTCCCTCAGAAAATGATTATAAGATTGTGTAACAAAAAAAAAAAAAAATATTGTGTAACCAAAGACAAATGAACTAACAAAGAACCCTAGTTCCATGTGATTATGTTAGCTAGAAACCTCCCAGAGCATGTTTTTCCAGTAGCTACTGCTACTGCTAAGTTGCTTCAGTTGTGTCCGACTCTGTGCGACCCCATAGACGGCAGCCCACCAGGCTCCCCCGTCCTTGGGATTCTCCAGGCAAGAGCACTGGAGTGGGTTGCCTTTTCCTTCTCCAATGCATGAAAGTGAAAAGTGAAAGTGAAGTCGCTCAGTCGTGTCCGACTCTTAGCGACCCCATGGACTGCAGCCTACCAGGCTCCTCCATCCATGGGATTTTCCAGGCAAGAGTACTGGAGTGGGTTGCCATTGCCTTCTCCAGTAGCTACAAAGTCATAAAAACAAAAATCTCAATAAGAGAATCCTACCATGGCTTCCACATGTCCTCCTTGACCTTTAAAATGAGGAAAACTCACACAGGTTTGTCAGATGAAAGTCAATTAATAAAAGCTTTGGTTTTTCCAGTAGTCATGTATGGATGTGAGAGTTGAACCATAAAGAAGGCTGAGTGCCAAAGAATTAACGCTTCTGAACTGTGGTGGTGGAGAAGGCTCTTGAGAGTCTTTTGGACTGCAAGGAGATGAAACCAGTCAATCTAAAGGAAATCAGTCCTGAATTTTCATGGGAAGGACTGATGCTGAAGCTGAAATTCCAATACTTTGGCCACTTATGTGAAGAACTGACTTATTGGAAAACACACTGATGCTGGGAAGATTGAAGGCAGGAGGATAAGGGGACAACAGAGGATGACATGGTTGGATGGCATCACTTACTCAATGGGCATTAGTTTGAGCAAGCTCCAGGAGTTGGTGATGGATAGGGAAGCTTGGCGTACTGCAGTCCATGGGGTCGCAAAGAGTTGGACACAACTAAGCAACTAAACTGAACTGAACCTAACGGAAGTTAATTAAATGATTGAAGATATCTGCCCAAAATGCAATTTGCAGTTTAAGTTATTTGTGTTCACAGTAATTAGATAATATCCATTTATTCAACAATAAAAATTGACAATCTATTAGGTATCAGCAACTGTTCTGGACTTTGAGACAGAAATGCCAGCCTTCATGGGGCTGAAATTTTTCTAGTAGAACCACATTAAGCACATAAATAGTAAAAAACAAAAAAAAAAACAAAAAAAAAACAAAAAAAAACACACAGAAGTGCTATGGAAGATATTAAAGCAGTGAAGGGGGAAATAAAGTTCTAGGAATTAAAACAGGACTGCAGTTTTAATAAGAATGCTCAAGGAAGGCCTTTTATGTGTATGTTTAGTTGCTCAGTCCTTTAGGATAGACTAGTTGGAATATTCATTGGAAAGACTGAGGCAGAAACTCCAATACTTTAGCCATCTGATGCAAAGAACTGACTCACTAGAAAAGACACTGATGTTGGGAAAGACTGAAGGCGGTAGGAGAAGGGGCTGACAGAGGATGAGATGGTTGGATGGCATCACTGACTTGATGGACATGAGTTTGAGTAAGCTCTGGGAGTTGGTGATGGACAGGGAAGCCTGGCGTGTTACAGTCCATGGGATCGCAAAGAGCTGGACACTACTGAGCGACTGAACTGAACAGAGTCACTCAGTCATGTCCTACTCTTTGCCACCCCATGGCCTGTACCCAGCCAGGCTCCTCTGTCAATGGGGTTGCTCCAGACAAGAACACTGGAGTGGGTTACCATGCCCTCCTCCATGGAATTTTCCCAACCCAGGGATCGAACCCAGGTCCCCCGCATTATAGGCAGATTCTTTACCATCTGAGCCACCAGGGAAGACTGGCTCCCTAAAATATCACTAAGACAACCTGCTGATAAGACAAGCTAAGCTTACACCTACCTTGGTAAGAAAGAGCACAGAGTCTGAGCATCTCAGAAGGAGGAGGGCAAAGTGGGGATATTTGATGAGACCCTGAGTCAGTTTAAGGCAAGTCTTTCAATGGCAGCCTAAGGCCGGAATCCAAAGCAAGCCAAAATGACCAAATTGACCCCTATTTCCTAAGCACCTGAATCTCAAACTTTTCCAATCCAGAGGGAAAAGTTTGTCTAACAAAAGGCAGCAGCAGAGGAGTGCTGAGAGACAGTACAAAAAAGTTGGGTTCTTCCACAATGCCAAGAGACTCACTCCTTCCATGGGGTAGAGGAACAATCTAGACCAGCTTACTTCACCAGCTGTCAGAAGAGAATGCCCACATAATGGCAAAGAGTCTACCAAAAATTTGGTAGGAATCACAGTGCTGGCTACCTGGGGGAGAAAGTATTGACTAGGAAGGAGAACTAGGAGACCACCAGAGTCACAGACATATTTTTATTTTGATCTGGGTAGTCATTGCATGTGGATATATATAGGCAAAAAGTTCTTCCAACTGTTCACTTAAGATTTGTGCATTTCATTACGTGTAGATTATGCCTCAAGAAAAAAGGGTGGGGGGACTTTTTTTTTTTTTTAAAAGGAGACACATAGCCAAACTTTTTTCCAATACGAAAAACTTCCAGACTTTCTTTAATTCTCTGGATTTCTGGAAGTGATAGATCCCAAAGAAAGAATTAAGAGGCAGTCAAAAAAGAAGCGGAGAAGGCAATGGCACCCCACTCCAGTACTCTTGCCTGGAAAATCCCATGGACGGAGGAGCCTGGTAGGCTGTAGTCCATGGGGTCGCTGGGAGTCGGACACGACGGAGCGACTTCACTTTCACTTTTCACTTTCATGCATTGGAGAAGGAAATGGCAACCCACTCCAGTGTTCTTGCCTGGAGAATCACAAGGATGGGGGAGCCTGGTGGGCTGCTGTCTATGGGGTCGCACAGAGTTGGACACGACTGCAGCGACTTAGCAGCAGCAGGAGCAAAAAAGAAAAAGACAATGATCACAGAGCATAGTTTCCATTTCCCTTCAAACTCATGGCAAAGCAACTGGAAGAGAGACAAAGAAATAATGCCCTCACCTCATCACAACTTAGTTCTCATGAAAGAGAATGCATCCCCAAAGTCATCACCTGTATGTACACTGTGACTTTAAAGCCCTTTCATGAAGAAAAATGAGGGATCCATCCCAGGGAAACCTGGTCATATGGAGATGATGAGTCCAAACTGCTGTCCAACCCTTGAGTAACCTTCTCTGGAGGCACAGTTTCACAACTATAGTTCAGTGCAACTAATGTACAGATATATTCTTAGGGATGTGCCAAATGATTTTCATTTTTAGTTATTTTTGGTTTTATTTTTTGGCCACAAAGTGTATGTGAGATCTTAGTTCCCTGACAAGGGAGTGAATTGATGTCCCTGGCAGTGGAAGCATGGAGTTATAACTACTGGGCCACCAGGGAAGTCACAAATGACTTTCTCTTAAAGGGCTGCTGCATTATTCAAATTGGGGGAATAATGCCTCTGAGGGCCTTAGTTAGGATCAACAAAAAGAACGCAAGAAAAAACTTTATTTGATACTTTAAAATATTAAAATATTCTTATACCCCCATTCCTCGATATTTTCTTCTCTAATTCCCTGTTTGCCTCCCCACACACAAACTACCACCACCATCAGACAACCTGATTGTTCTACCTCCTGAACTAGAGGAGGGGATGTCAATAAATTAAAAGATTTTATTCTTAAAAGATTTAATTTTTAATTTAAAATTTGGGATTTTGAAACTTAGGCAGTTTGGAGACTAACAAAGAGCCATGACAGATACAATATAAATGGGAAAGTACCTGATACATAAGAGAAAAATATCCCATCCTCACTCTACTCCCTGTCAATCTCCAACCTCTAAAGTACAAAGGAATCCTCAGGCTAAAAGAAGACTCCATCTTATTGCAGTGGAAACACAGAAGTGGTAACAGAGCATCTAAAGGGTCCCAGAAAGAGGAAGCTTGCCCTCGAGTTCTTGGGTTGAGTTCTAGGAAGGATTCAAAAGCCCTATATGGGCTGCTGGTCTCTGGGAGGAAAGGAAACCAGCTCCCATTGTTTAGGTAGAGCCTGTGGAAATGACATAGCCTTGGAGGAAAAGTTGTTGCACAGCACACCTAGCCAGATGGCATTGGAGACAATGCCTTAGGCTTTCCCATGCTCTGACACAGCCTGGATGATTTACATGGCTCCTCAGAGAAGCACAGAGAGAGTGATAAAAATGAAGGGCTCATGGAGATGGGAATTAGGTACAACCAGGCAATTACATAGACCTTCATTTAAAGACCAGATAGGATGATGACTGTTCCAATGGATGCCAGACAACATCAAGGACAACACTGACCTCCTGCTTTCCCAGTATGCAGCCATGACCACTGCTAGCCCACAGGGATTTTTGTGCAACTTAGAAAAAATACCTGCAAAATGTATACTGCTTAGTGAAAGGAGTGGTTAGCTTTCAGCTGACTTTTCTCTCTACCTACTCCAACCCCCAAGCCATGGTACTTAGAAATAGAGCTCAGATGTTCTAACTCTTATACCTGAGCCACATCAACTCCAAACCTGCCTGAATAGTTGAGACTAACCCATCTCAGGAAATTTATCTAATATTTCATGCAAATTAAATCCATCCCAATAAACAATCATGGTATTAAAAAAATTGTAATTAAGAAAATTCAATCTTATACAACCAAAGATATAAAGGAGAAACCACAACACAATGGTAGAAAGTACAGAGACATAGTCAAGACCCCTAACCCCAAATGCGCAACTCACAAATGGGAGTTGCAAATTAGAATTGCAGAGCTTCTCCCCAAGGAGCAAGGGGTCTGAGTCCTACACTGAGGTCTCCAGCCCAAGGGTCCAGTACAAGGAAGATAAGCCCCCAGAATATTTGGCTTTGAAAGCCAGCAGGGCTTACTTTCCAGAGAGGCAGAGGGCTGTGGGAAATAGAGACCCCACTCTTAAAGGGCACCCACAAAGTCTCACGCATTCCAGGACCCAGGGCGGAAGCACTAATTTGAAAGGAGCCTGGGTCAGACCCACTTGCTGATCTTGGAGAGTCTCCCGAAGAGGCAGAGGCAATTGGAGTTCATCCTCGAGACATAAACACTGGTGCCAGTCATTCTGGGGAGCTTGATCTACTCTGAGGACACTGGTTTAGGCAATTTGGAATGTTCCCTTTAGCTTTACTAGCGCCTGGGGCCTAGGGCCCAGGCCTGCCCACAGCCTGTGGCACCAGTACTGGGATGCCAGAACAGTCTGGTACAGGCATAAAAACAGACACAAAGCTCAATGCAACAGAATAGAGGGCCCAGAAATGAGCCCCTCTTATATGGGCAATTAATCAATGACAAAGGAGCTAGGAATATAAAATGGAGAAAAAACAAATAAATAAATAGATTCTTTGATAAATGGTCTTAGAAAACTGGACAACTGCATGTGGAAGAGTTAAAGTGGACTTTTCTATTGGGCTTCCATGGTGGCTCAGTGGTCAAGAATCTGTCTGCTAATGCAAGAGATGCAGGCTTGATTCCAGGGCCAAGAAGACCCCCTGGAGGAGAAAATGGCAACTCATTTCTGTATCTTGCCAGGAAAATCCCCTGGAGAGAGCAGCCTGACAGGCTACAGCCCATAGAGTTACAAAGTCAGACAAGAATGAGCAACTGAACACATTCTATCACACCATGAACAAAAATAAACTCAAAACAGATTAAGGACTTTCACTTAAGATCTCTGAAACCATGAACCCTCCGGAAGATAACATAAATCATTAAGTTCTCTGCCATCAGTCTTAGCAATGGTTTTTTGGCTATGTCTCCTCAGGTAAGGAAAACAAGATAAAGAAATGGGACTACATCAAACTAAAAGGCTTTTGCATAGCAAAGGAAACTATCAAGCAAAACAAAAAGGCCACCTACTGAATGGGAGACGATGTTTGCAAATGATATATCCAACAAGACGTTAATACCCAAACTATACAAAGAACTCATACAGCACAACATCAAAACAAACAAATGATCTGCTTAAAAATTAGGTAGAGGATTTAAATAGACATTTCTCCAAAGAACACATACAGATAGCTACCAGGTGCTGAAAAGGTGCTTAACATCACTGATCATCAGGGAATTGCAAACCAAAACCAGCTGTCATAATGGCTGTCATCAAAAAGACAACAAAGAAGAACTTTTGGTAAGGATAAGGTGAAAAAAAAAAGTCCTCCTACACTGTTGGTGAGAATGTAAATTGGTGCAGCCCTTGTGGAAAACTGTGTGGAGCTTTCTCAAAAAATTAAAACTTGAACTACCACATGCCCCAGAAATTTCACTCCTGGGTATACATATGAAAAAAATAAAAACATTAATTGCAAAAGATACATGTACCCCAATGTTCATAGCAACATTATTTATGATTGCTTAGATATGGAAGCAAATTTAGTGTCTATCAACAGATGCATGGACAAAGAAGAATTGGTATGTATATTAACATGGAATACTACTCAGTCATAAAAGAGAAAGTTTGCCATTTACAGCAACATGGATGGACTTGGAGGGGACGACACCACTCTTATGGCAGAAAGTGAAGAGGAACTAAAAAGCCTCTTGTTGAAAGTGAAAGAGGAGAGTGAAAAAGTTGGCTTAAAGCTCAACATTCAGAAAACGAAGATCATGGCATCTGGTCCCATCACTTCATGGCAAATAGATGGGGAAACAGTGGAAACAGTGTCAAACTTTATTTTTGAGGGGCTCCAAAATCACTGCAGATAGTGATTGCAGCCATGAAATTAAAAGATGCTTACTCCTTGGAAGGAAAGTTATGACCAACCTAGATAGCATATTCAAAAGCAGAGATATTACTTTGCCAACAAAGATCTGTCTAGTCAAGGCTATGGTTTTTCCAGTGGTCATGTATGGATATGAGAGTTGGAATGTGAAGAAAGCTGAGCACCGAAGAATTGATGCTTTTGAATTGTGGTGTTGGAGAAGACTCTTGAGAGTGCCTTGGACTGCAAGGAGATCCAACCAGTCCATTCTAAAGGAGATCAGTTCTGGGTGTTCATTTGAAGGACTGATGCTGAAGCTGAAACTCCAGTACTTTGGCCACCTCATGTGAAGAGTTGACTCATTGGAAAAGACTCTGATGCTGGGAGGGATTGGAGGCAGGAGGAGAAGGGGATGACAGAGGATGAGATGGCTGGATGGCATCACCGACTCAATGGACATGAGTTTGAGTGAACTCTGGTGTTGGTGATGGACAGGGAGACCTGGTGTGCTGCGATTCATGGGGTCACAAAGAGTCTGACACAACTGAGCAACTGAATTGAACTGAACTGAACACTAAGTGAAATGAGTCAGGCAGAGAAATAAAAATACATCATGATCTCACTTATATGTAGAATCTAAAAAATAAAACAAAAAGTACAAACTAGACAAAATGAGAACAGACTCATAGATACAAAGAACCAACAGGTTCTTGCCTGAGGAAAGAAGGGGTAGGAGGGCTTAATGAAATAGGTGGAAAGAATTAACACTTACAGACCTCCAGTTATGTAATAAATGCATCACAGTGATATAATAGAAATTATAAGGAATAAGGTCAATAATATTAAAATAAATTTGTATGGAGATAGATGGTTACTAGATTTGTAATGTTGATCATTTCACAATGCCTACAAATGTCAAATCATTATGTAGTACACTTGAAACTAATATTGAATGTCAGCTATATTTCAATTTAAAAAAAAAAAAGGCATTCAGAACATAAGAGATCCTTAAACACAGGCATTCAACACAAAGTTATATGCTTCATGAAACAAAAAATTCTAGATCTCCTTCATCAAACATGTGAAATAGGCCTTTTCAAACTTCTCAAGCTAAATCTCAAGGATTCTTTTGTCAAAGGCTATTTCTTTCACCCAAAGTGTTCTGCTGTGAGGAAGCCTGTTCAATAACATTAGAAAACTGTAGGTCAGAGTCAGCACTGATTTTAGATACATTCGAACCTAGCATTTAAAAAAAATAACATAATAAACATTTCCAGTACTGATATTTCTCCTCCATCTTTTTGTTTAAGCATGATATTTTTAGGTATAAAATAATATTACCCTATTGTAGATTACTGTGAATCCAGAGGGGAACAAACTCAGATAATTTCATTACCATAATGCAACAATTATAATTTTTGCCTAATACCCAACAGTATTTTTTTCCAAGTCATTTTGAAACTTTGAGGATGAAATCTTCAGCATAGATTAAATAGCCCTTAAAAGAGATGACTCACTGTTGTAAAATTCTTCACCTCTTTAAAGATATTTATCTCATTACAGTACAGATGAGATGATAAAGTCATGGGGAATTTTTTACAACAGGCCTCAGTATCAAAAGAGAGAAGTTCTCGATAATGAAACTTAGGTTAACTCCTGGTGAAACCCAACTTCAAGCTTGCCAGTTGCAGTGAACCAGCTCAGGCCTACTGTACTTATTTATGCTATGGTACTGTTGGAAACAAGAAAATAATCCAGTCCAGTTTTACAACCTAAAGGTTAAGAAACACTGCCTACTCCAAATCTGAGTATATAGACATACTGAGCCCATGGGAGAAAGGATAGGAGAGAGAATCTGTCTGTGAATGACTCGGGAAATTCATTTTACAAGCTTATTGCACAAAAGTAAAAACCAATAGCAGATAGAACAGAATCTCTAGTTAGCACATAAGGGCACTGAGTGAGGTGGAAGAGAACAAAATGGAAATAAATGAACAAGTTAAATGACTCTCCTTCCCTTCCTTTTCTGTTTTTTCCAATTACACTACGTTTCTGTTTGCTCCACTTGAAACGCCAAATAATGTTTATGCTGATTGCCACAGGCTAAAAAGGACTTGTTCAAGTTTCATTTCAATTAGAGAAAAAAGCTTAATTTGAGTACTTAAATATATAATAGTCGTCCTAGAAAAATAGGAATAAAACTACCATATGACCCAACAGCTAAGCTATTTCAAATCCAAAAAGATGATGCTGTCAAAGTGCTGCACTCAACATACTAGCAAATTTGGAAAACTGAGCAGTGGCCATGGTACTGGAAAAGGTCAGTTTTCATTCCAATCCCAAAAAAGAGCAAAGCCAAAGAATGTTCAATCTGTTGCACAATTGCACTAATTTCACATGCTAGCAAGGTAATGCCCAGAATTCTTCAAGCTAGGCTTCAGAAGTATGTGAACTGAGAATTTCCAGATGTACAAGCTGGGCTTAGAAGAGGCAGTGGAACCAGAGATCAAATTGCCAACATCTCTTGGATCACAGAAAAAGCAAGAGAATTCCAGAAAAACACCTTCTTCTGCTTCATTGACTATGTTTGCCAAAGCCTTTAACTGTGTGGATCACAAAAATGTGGAAAATTCTTCAATAGATGGGAATACCAGACCACTTTAGCTGCCTTCTGAGAAATCTGTATGTGGGTCAAGAAGAAGCAGTTAGAATTGGACATGGAACCACAGACTGGTTTGAAGCTGGGAAAGGAGTATGTCAAGGCTGTATATTGTCACCCTGCTTATATAACTTATATGCAGAGTACATCATGTGAAATAATGACTGGATGAATCACAAATTGGAATTAAGATTGCTGGGAGAAATATCAACAACTTCAGATACGCGCATGATACCATTCTAATGGCAGAAAGTGAAGAAGAGCTAAAGAGACTCTTGTTGAGGGTGCATAAGGAGAGTGAAAAAGCTGGCTTAAAACTCTACATTCAGAAAACTAAGATCATGTCATCTGGTTCCATCACTTCATGGCAAATAGTTGGGGAAAAAATGGAAACAGTGGCAGATTTCATTTTTTGAGCTCCAAAATCACTGTGGATGGTGACTGTAGCCATGAAATTAAAACATACTTGCTCCTTGGAAGGAAAGCTATGATAAACTGAGGCAGCATATGAAAAGCAGAGATATCAGTTTGCCAACAAAGGTCCATATAGTCAAAGCTAGACTTTTTCAGTAGTCATATACAGATGTGAAAGTGAAAGTGAAGTTGCTCAGTTGTGTCTGACTTTTTGCAGCCCCGTGGACTACAGCCTATCAGGCTCCTCCACCCATGGAAGTTTCCAGGTGAGAATACTGGAGTGGGTTGCCATTTCCTTCTCCAGGGGATCTTACCGACCCAGGGATCAAACCCAGGTCTCCCACTTTGCAGGCAGACGCTTTACCTTCTAGCCACCAGAGAAGCCCCTCTACAACTTTCTACAACTTTCACAGACATGAAAGTTGGACCATAAATAAGGCCGAGCCTGAAGAACTGATGATATCAAACTGTGGTGCTGGAGAAAACTCCTGAGAGTCCCGTGGAGAGCAAGGAGATCAAACTAGTCAATCTTAAGAAAAATCAACACTGAATATTCACTGAAAGGACTCATGTTGAAGCTGAAGCTCCAATTTGGCCACCTGATGTAAAGAGCCAACTCATTGGAAAAGACCCTGATGCTGGGAAAGATTGAGGGCACATGGAGAAGGGGGCAATGGAGGATGAGATGATTGGATGGCATCACTAACTCAATCCACATGCATTTGAGCAAACTCCAGGAGATAGTAGACAGGGAAGCTTGGTGTGCTGCAGTCCCTGGGGTCCCAAAGAGTTGGACAAAGAGTCGAACTTAGAGACTAAACAACAAGTAGTACTTGTACTGTAAACAAAAAGAACAGAGTGTCTCTCATTATCCAGTTATACAAAGAGTTAAGTTTCATCCCTTATTGTGACTGTGTGGATCACAATAAACTGTGGAAAATTCTGAAAGAGATGGGAATACCAGACCACAAGATCTGCCTCTTGAGAAACCTGTATGCAGGTCAGGAAGCAATAGTTAGAGCTGGACATGGAACAACAGACTGATTCCAAATAGGAAAAGGAGTGCATCAAGGCTGTATATTGTCACCCTGCTTATTTAACTTCTATGCAGAGTACATCATGAGAAACGCTGGGTTGGAAGAAGCACAAGCTGGAATCGAGATTGCCAGGAGAAATATCAAGAACCTCAGATATGCAGATGACACCACTCTTATGGCAGAAAATGAAGAAAAACTAAAGAGCCTCTTGATGAAAGTGAAAGAGGAGAGTGCAAAAGTTGGCTTAAAGCGCAACATTCAGAAAACTAAGATCATGGCATCCACTCTCATCATTTCATGGCAAATAGATGGGGAAACAGTGGCAGAATTTATTTTTTTGAGCTCCAAAATCACTGTAGATGGTGACTGCAGCCATGAAATTAAAAGATGCTTACTCCTTGGAAGAAAAGCTATGACCAACCTAGACAGCATATTAAAAAGCAGAGACATTACTTTGTCAACAAAGGTCCATCTAGTCAAGGCGATGGTTTTTCCAGTAGTCATGTATGGATGTGAGAGTTGGACTATGAAGAGAGCTGAACACCGAAGAATTGATGCTTTTGAACTGTGGTGTTGAAAAAGACTCTTGAGAGTCCCTTGGACTGCAAGGAGATCCAACCAGTCCATCCTAAAGGAGATCAGTCTTGGGTGTTCTTTGGAAGGACTGATGTTGAAGCTGAAACTCCAATACTTTGTTGTTGTTGTTTTTTAACCATTTATCATTTCTTTATTATTATTATTATTATTTTTTACTTTACAATATTGTATTGGTTTTGCCATACATCAACATAAATCCACCACAGAGGTACATGTGTTCCCCTTCCTGAACCCCCCTCCCACCTCCCTCCCTGTACAGTCCAGGTTCGATGCAGGATACAGGATGCTTGGGGCCGGTGCACTGAAACTCCAATACTTTGGCCACCTCATGCAAAGAGTTGACTCATTGGAAAAGACTCTGATGGTGGGAGGGATTAGGGGCAGGAGGAGAAGGGGACAACGGAGGATGAGATGGCTGGATGGCATCACTGACTCGATGGACGTGAGTCTGAGCGAACTCTGGGAGTTGGTGATGGCTAGGGAGGCCTGACATGCTGCAGTTCATGGAGTCACAAAAAGTTGGACATGACTGAGTGACTGAACTGAAGTTTCATCCCTCTGCAGTTGCCCAGGACAGCTGCCCTGAGGGGAATTTGGGCTGGAAGAAAAATAGGATGAAGCATTCATATTTTGGATATATGTGTCCCTAGATAGTTCAGAGAGGGCAATGGCACCCTACTTGAGTACTCTTGCCTGGAAAATCCCATGGACGGAGGAGCCTGGTGGGCTGCAGTCCATGGGGTCGCTAGGAGTCGGACACGATTGAGCAACTTCACTTTCACTTTTCATTTTCATACATTGGAGAAGGAAATGGCAACCCACTCCAGTGTTCTTGCCTGGAGAATCCCAGGGACGGGGGAGCCTGGTGGGCTTCCATCTATGGGGTCGCACAGAGTCGAACATGACTGAAGCGACTTAGCAGCAGCAGCAGCAGTCCTTAGATAAGATACAGATCTAAGAGAGATGTCAATGATACTAGATCTTATATCTTCCAGTAAAAAAGCACTGAAATCATTAAACTTGAGAAGTTTGTTGTGTGTGTGTGTGTGTGATTAGCAGTAATCTTTTACCGAGATGTATGCTTGACTACAGACTTTCCAAGTGGTCAGTGGTAAAGAATCCACCTGCCAATGCAGGAGACAGGGATTTGATCCCTGTCGGGAAGATCTGCTGGACAGGGAAATGGCAACCTGCTCCAGTATTCTTGTCTTGGAATCCCATGGACAGAGGAGCCTAGTGGGGCTACAGTACATGATATAGTAAAAGAGTTGGACACAACTTAGCAGCCGAACAACAACCACCACAAATGCTTGACTACATCTATTTCCCAGATTAAAAAAAAAATTCATATATATATACAGCTCCTCCCCTACCTCTTTGGAACAAGTCCTCTCAGAGCTTCTGAGAAGCTGTAGTCCTCAGTAAAGTGAAAGTGAAAGTCGCTCAATCATGTCCAACTCTTTGTGACTCCATGAACTGTAGCCCGCCAGGCTCCTCTGTCCATGGAATTCTCCAGGCAAGAATACTGAGTGATTCTTTTGAACTGTGGTGTTGGAGAAGACTCTTGAGAGTCTCTTAGACTGCAAAGAGATCAAACCAGTCAATCCTAAAGGAAATCAGTCCTGAATATTCACGGGAAGGACTGATGCTGAAGTTGAAACTCCAATACTTTGGCTACCTGATGCGAAGAACTGACTCACTGGAAAAGACCCTGATGCTGAGAAAGATTGAAGGCAGGAGGAGAAGGGGACAACAGAGGATGAGATGGTTGGATGGCATCACCGACTCAATGGACATGAGTTTGAGGAAACTCCTGGAGTTGGTGATGGGCAGGGAGGCCTGGTGTGCTGCAGTCCATGGGGTCTCAAAGAGTCGGACACAACTGACTGAACTGACTGACTGACTGAATAGTGGAGTGGGTAACCATTTTCTTCTCCAGGGGATCTTCCCAACCCAGGGATCAAATCCAGGTTTCCCACATTGCAGGTGGATTTTTTTTAGTCTGAGCTACTAGGGAAGCCCAGTCCTCAGTAAGTTGCTTGAATAAAACTTGGAGCTTTTATGTTGTGTTTTTCTTTCAGTCAACAAGTTGTTTAGTTGCCAAGTTATAGTTGACTCTTTTGCAACCCCATGGACTGACAGGCTTCTGTGCATGGGATTTCCCAGGCAAGAATACTGGAATGGATTGCCATTTCCATTTCCAGAGGATCTTCTCAACCCAGGAGTTGAACCCGGTCTCCTGTATTGGCAGGCGGATCCTTCACCACTGAATTACCAGGGAAGCCCATAATTGATATACAGTCTCATATGTTACAATAGAGTACAATAGAGTGATTCAAAAATTTTAAAAAGTTATCTACTTACAGTTATTATAAAATATTGGCTATATTCCCTGTGTAGTCCAATATATTTTTGTAGTTTATTTTCATGCATAATAATTTGTACTTCTTACTCCCCTACTCCATCCCCCGCTTCCTTCTCCCCACTGGTAACCAATAGTTTGTTGTTTATACCTGTGAGAGACAGACAGATATAATTTTAATCACTAGAAGTATTATGAAATAATGGCCAATAAAATCAGAAGTTTCGCATTAAAAAAAATCTCTTTTGTCTTGCAGAAAGCAGTTTTAAGTTGACCTTTTCCAGGGAGGATCAAATTAAAAGTGATGACAACTAAAGTCACAAACCATAAATATTTATTTTATTCATATCCAAGAAACTGATGAAAATATTTAATATGCATATCCCCTATAATCAGGAACAGAAAAGAAATAATTGAGCTAATTTAATAAAGCACATTACCCACCAAAAAAATCCCTCACCCTGCATATTTTCATTCACTGACTCTTTAGCAGAGTTTAAATTGTACCCTGACAGGTTTCGGCATATTAAAATCAAGTTGCTAAAAATGAGTAGGTATGAGTAAAC
Organism: Bubalus bubalis; assembly: GCF_019923935.1. Taxonomy (NCBI): domain Eukaryota; kingdom Metazoa; phylum Chordata; class Mammalia; order Artiodactyla; family Bovidae; genus Bubalus; species Bubalus bubalis. Next base: position 90,446,950 of record NC_059163.1, read on the forward strand.
TTACAAGAAGATGGGAAGATAGTTGAGAAAAATGACACCTACTTTCTCAATCTTCCAGGGCAAAAAGATGACTTCCTGAGAATGAAAGTTTTACGTTAACGCTCAGGAGAATTTGGAATAGTCACTGAAGAGTAGAGCAGAGAAAGCTGAATGTTGACAGGTGGTATGGAAAGCTCATAAGATTGAACGGAGATAACAAGTTTGTGATGGTGCCAGTCCATGTGTCTCTCCAGCAGTACTCATCTGTTCAAGTTCAGAAAGATAGGACAGTTGAATAAATAGGACAAAAATACATATTGCCATCCTTGAATACCAGCAGTTTTGTTTGTACAATTGTACAATTGGCATAAGGGATCCATTGAGGTTATTTGACTATTGAATTGTATTAGAGAGCAATATCTTGCAACACAGTATGACATGGGGAGAAACTCCATGAGTGCACACATCAGGTCCTGCGAACAAGAATGGGGGCAGAAGCAGAGAATAGGGTTATGCTACATGCTAAGAAAGTAAGATGATTTTTTGATTGAGCAATCAAATGAAATGAAAGTAATGGAAGTGTCTAATATTTTGCACCAAGTTAATATGAAGAATTGAACAATGAATTTCCTTGTGCATCCCAAAAGTATATAAAATCAATCAATATACTGGAAAAGTTGATAGAAAAATCTGACATATTTTTGATTGTGTTGTTAGAAAGAAGGAGCCTTGAAACAAGTTGTTTTGAGATGAGAGCAAGTCCAGCCAAGGGAGAAATAATGAACAGGCCACTGGTGCTATTAGATGTCATGGCAGGACTGAAGATTCAAATGAAAACTGCCTAGAAGGGGTTGCTGAGGTGCAAAACCAGAGATCAAATTGCCAACATCCACTGGATCATGGAAAAAGCAAGAGAGTTCCAGAAAAACATCTATTTCTGCTTTCTTGACTATGCCAAAGCCTTTGACTGTGTGGATCACAATAAACTGTGGGAAATTCTGAAAGAGATGGGAATACCAGACCACCTCATCTGCCTCTTGAGAAACCTGTATTCAGGTCAGGAAGCAACAGTTAGAACTGGACATGGAACAACAGACTGGTTCCAAATAGGAAAAGGAGTACGTCAAGGCTGTATATTATCACCCTGCTTATTTAACTTGTATGCAGAGTACATCATGAGAAACGCTGGACTGGAAGAAACACAAGCTGGAATCAAGATTGCCGGGAGATATATCAATAACCTCAGATATGCGGATGACACCACCCTTATGGCAGAAAGTGAAGAGGAACTCAAAAGCCTCTTGATGACAGTAAAAGTGGAGAGTGAAAAAGTTGGCTTAAAGCTCAACATTCAGAAAATGAAAGATCATGGCATCCGGTCCCACCACTTCATGGGAAATAGATGGGAAAACAGTGGAAACAGTGTCAGACTTTATTTTTTTGGGCTCCAAAATCACTGCAGATGGTGACTGCAGCCATGAAATTAAAAGACGCTTACTCCTTGGAAGGAAAGTTATGACCAACCTAGATAGCACATTCAAAAGCAAAGACATTACTTTGCCAACAAAGGTCTGTCTAGTCAAGGCTATGGTTTTTCCTGTGGTCATGTATGGATGTGAGAATTGGACTGTGAAGAAAGCTGAGCGCCAAAGAATTTGAACTGTGGTGTTGGAGAAGACTCTTGAGAGTCCCTTGGACTGCAAGGAGATCCAACCAGTCCATTCTGAAGGAGATCAGCCCTGGGATTTCTTTGGAGGGAATGATGCTAAAGCTGAAACTCCAGTACTTTGGCCACCTCATGTGAAGAGTTGACTCATTGGAAAGGACTCTGATGCTGGGAGGGATTGGGGGCAGGAGGAGAAGGGGACGACAGAGGATGAGATGACTGGATGGCATCACGGACTCGATGGACGTGAGTCTGAGTGAACTCCGGGAGTTGGTGATGGATAGGGAGCCCTGGTGTGCTGCAATTCATGGGGTCGCGAAGAGTCGGACACGACTGAGCGACTGAACTGAACTGAAGTGAAGGTGCAAAAAGAAAACAGAGAAGGAGAGAGAAGGAAAAAAAATTGTAATCAGAGAACCAAAAAAAATGGAAAAGCTGTAAATAAATATTCAGTAGCACCAACCATGTCATATTTCTGCAGTAATCACTAGAGGGGTGGTCTTCCCCACAAATGTAAATTACTAAGTTGACTGGAGAGGAGGCAAATCAATAATACACACTTCTCCACAAAAGATAGCATTGCTCACTATTATGTGTGTATGTAATACATAGATGCACTAGTGGTAAAGAACCGCCTGCCAATGCAGGAGAGGTAAGAGACACGGGTTTGATCCCTGGGTAAGGATAATCCCCTAGAGGAGGGCATGGCAACCCACTCCAGTATTCTTGCCTGGGAAATCCTATGGATGGTGGAATCTGGCAGGCTATGGGGCCCATGGTGTCTCAAAGAGTTGGACATGACTGAACACAAGCACGATGCACAGTATACGTATGTATATATACAGTTGACCGTTGAACAACACAGGTTTGAACACAAATTTGAACTGTGTAAGCCCTCTTATATGTAGACTTTTTTTCAATAAATGCTGCGATACACCATGATCCAAAGTTGGTAGAATCAGTGGATACAGAGGGCAACTATAGAACCGTGGCATGGATTTTCGACTATATGGAGGGTCAGCACCCCTAACCCTTATGTTGTTCAAGGGTCAACTGTATATCCTATTGCTTCTGTTTCTCTGGTGAATGTAATACACCATATAATTAATCTTTTAATCAGTTTGATGAACTAAAGTCCAGTGTGACTGGTTTGGGGGTCAAGGAAGACATGGATTGAACTGGGATCACCTCAAGTGTACCCAGAAAATATAAATAGCATTATTATATGATTATTATGAAATTTAGTGAGTAATATAAATAAATTTTTTAAAAATTCAAATGAACAAGAATTCAAAAATGTTAGTATAACAACCCCCACCACAATAATAATAGAACACCCTAGAGAAGTTTTACTGTCTGCTTATGGAGTAACAACTGCAGCATTTAAGTTTTCCCTTCTTGTACTTGCTACATTGCATGAAGTCTGTGCTCACTGCATAACCCTGTGTGACTCTATAAGTAATTATTTCCTGAATGATAGTTATTTCCATGAGATCTATGAACAAGATCCATCACTGCAGTGGCCAGAAGTAACAATAAACATCCAAAGCATTTCAGATGCCTTCAATACAATGCTGTTCATCCAACACTATCTCAGTCTTACTCTTCTAATCATTAATCAGCCCGAAGGTCAATAAACATTTAATGATAAGAAAAGAAGCATCCCTCAAAAACGAAAACACCTTTAAGAAGTCCTAGTTGAGGACTCCTGGAACAATGGGTACTGTCATTCATTGCTCATTTTGTTTTAGTGCTGAATACTATTCCATTGTCTGGATGTACCACAGTTTATCCTCTCACCTACCAAAGGATGGGCTTCCCAGGTGGTGCTCGTGGTAAAGAACCTGCCTGCCAATGCAGGAAACATAAGAGACATGGGTTCAATCCTTGAGTCAGGAAGAACCCCTGGAGAAGGAAATGGCAATCCATTCCACTATTGTTACCTGGAGAATCCCCATGGACAGAGGAGACTGGAGAGCTACCGTCCATAGGGTCAAAAAGAGTCAGACATGACTGAGGTGACTGAGCATACACACAGCCTTCCAATTTTTTTCCCTGTATGTATGAATGCATTTTTTATTTTTGCCCTTCTAAAGATATATACAAATCAACTTAGCTAAGAGCAAATTCAACGTCTCCATTTTCAGTCCCCTAAAGTATTTCAAATTTGCTGGCCTAAAGAGTGGCCTTCAATTTGCAGTTTGCTATAGCTGGACACCTGTGTTAAGAATAACTAACTTGTCTCAGGTTCCTGAAAGTGAAATAGATCTGTATGCTTTAATAGGTAAAAATGAAATGTTCATTTATATAAGGAATTAGGTAAAAGGAGAGAAGTCATGGACCCTGGCTGCCAAGTTCATGGTGTCCAGTCTCCAAAGTACCTCAAGATATGGGACTTCCCTGGTGGTCCAATGGTTAAACCTCTAAGCCTCTACTTGGGATCCTGCCACCTGGGAGTCTTCCTCTGAGCTTCACTTCTTTCTTTCTCACCTCTGACCTGGTATTTAAATAAAATCTATGTCCCCTCACCCCACCATCCTTCATTTCATTTAGGTATGAGTCCCTTACCACGCCAACCTTCTCTGCATCTAGGTATGAGTCTATCTTTCTCTTCAGAGTCAAATTTTATAAACAATTGATTTGTTTATTCAGCAAATACCTTGTGTCAACTGCATGCAAGGTTTTGCTTTAAGTACAAGAGATTCAGTGAAGAACACAGTAGACAAAATTCCCTGCCCATGTGGAGTATGGAGGGCTGTAACCATGACCTCATTTCTAGGTCTATCACTACCCATCTGGTTTCTGCCTCTACCCATCTTTGCAAACTGTTCTCACCAAGGTCACTAAAGATTTCCTTGTAAAACTTACAGAAATGTGTTTAGTTCTCATCTTATTAGATGTAAGTTTTGCAGCATTTGAGATGGTGATTACCCTTTCTCAAAACCCTAGGCCCATGGACTTCCCTGTTGGTCCAGCAGTTGAGACCTCACGTTTCCACTGCAAAGGGTGCAGGTTTGATCCCTGGTGGGAGAACTAAGATCCCACATGCTGCATAGTGTGAAGAAAAAAAATTAAAATATTTCTTTAAAAACCCTAGGCCAAAATAGAGAAATAAATAAATATAAATAAATAAATAAACCCCAGGCCATTCAGATGATATCCACTCCCTGATTACAAACATTTAAGGCTGCACATCTCTTTTAGGATAGTTTTGAATCCTCCACAGTTTATAAAGCACTCACTAATGACTCTCTTGTTTCCCTCTCCAGCCTCAATTCTCACCTTGTTAGCCTTAGTCTTGGTCTGCCACTTTTGGTTCCAAGCACCCTAATCGCTCCACGATTCACTAGAAATGGCACATATTCCTTCTCCCCTCTTCCATTGGCTCATCCCTACTCACTCTGCATGCCTCAATTCTGGCATCCTTTTGTCAGGGGGCCCCAAGCTTCCAATTTTTAATTCTGAGTGTTTCTTACAAACTTTCATAAAAACTCTAATTCTTCATCTGGCAGCATCTATCACAGTATGCTTTCCTCATCAGTTTACCTGTCTGTATCATCTTGGGATACATAAGACTCTAAAGCGTGAAGACTAACTCTTATTCAATATATGTTTCCAGTATCTCGCATACTGTTGGACATAGAGTAGTTCCATAATAACTATTAGCTGAATTAAGATTATATATGTTGGAAGTTCCCTGGTAGTCCAGTGGCTAAGACTCTGAGCTCCCAATGCAGGGGCTGTAGGTTTAATCCCTCATCAGGGAACTAGATCCCACATGCTACAACTAAGACCGGGTGTAGTTAAATAAATAAATTAGGGGGAAAAAAAAGATTATGTATGTTGAAGATCTATTTTATGTCAGGCAGTGTGCTGCTTGCTTTATAAATAGTATCTCATTTAAACCTCACCAAAAACCCCCTCAAGACACCAGTTTTTATCATAGGGAAATTGGGGCTCAAAGTAGTAAAATAATCCAGCTGGACCTATGGTTTCCCAGCAGCCCCCTGGTGAACAGTCTCAACAAGAGGAACCAGCAGAGAGTGAGAACATTCTACCTGGTCAAGGGAGAGAGGAAGAAGGAGCACCTGTTATTCAAGGACCTAACCTGGAAGTTGATCGACTGGAACTGACTGGAGGTGACCGTGGAGATGGTCTAGAGGTCAAGAGGAAGCTTCTACCCAACCTTGAACTCACTGAAAGACAGTTATAGGTTTAAAAGAAGACAAACTGAAATTGTGTCGTTTGTTCTTATACTGGACATTTATTAAGATTCTCTCAGTAAAGTTTTACAATTTGCTCTTCAACAGGTCACAAAGATGGTAAGTGGTGAGGAAAGATTTGAACCCAGGTTTGACTTTAGAGCAAAAAGTATATTTCATCTATCTTTGAGCTTCAGAATGAATTAAAGAAAATTATATCAGAATTGCTAGAAGAACCTTCATTATGATTCCAGGTCAAGGTGCCAGAATCTGTGGCTCTGTTTTTTAAATATGTTTCTCTCTATGAGAACTTTCCAAGCTGTGCTGCTGGGTGGCATTTGACAAGTTTACATTTCTCAATATAACCCTTTTCCTTAATTACACAAAGAAATTTGTCTTGATGTGATAATGGTATAGAAATGGGAGGTGAAAGGATGGCTAGTAAGAACATGAAATTCTGAGTCTTTAAATTCTACTCACAAAGATCCACATACTAGCAGAGAAATCCCTGAAAGAAAGGCGGGCAGGTCATCTTTTCCTGGTGGGACATCTCTTGGTCTTTAACATCCAAACCTCATGATGGTACATATCTCTTAGCACATTTTGGGAAATAATATTTACATAGGCAAAATGTGTATGTATGTCTTTAAAACTCAATACAACATTTTAAACAAAACAATACACATAAAAAGTCTCAATTATTTTCCAAACTGACAGAATAAAAGAATCATATGAAAAGAACCCCAAGGGTCAGTTAAGTGGATGCATAATTCTTGCTGGCACCAAGAGAAGTTGTATTAACCACAGAGAAAGCAAAGAAATTTACACTCATATTAATTTTTTTTGGTGACTGGGAAATGATATTTTAAACATTTTCCATTCTTATAGACAGTTTATTTATTATACATAGTATTTGGATGTGTTTACATTTCAAGAAGTTGGCTCAGAGTTTGGGACTAATATGCAGCATTATATAATTTTTATAATTTAAAATAATGTGAAATACATTTCCTGTGAATGTTCTTATATTAATACCATAAAGTCTGATTTTCAGAAATGAATTACTGGAATTAAGCAGGAAATACCTATCTATGCATAGAAAGTAAAATCAGAAAGAGAGCTAAATTAGCACTCCTGCTCAGACAAAGAAGTCCTACCAACTTAAGCTCTCCTCTGAATTCATCCTTCCACATGCATAAAGGGACAAGGGACTGGGTCCTGAGCCCCTTCTAGAGTATACTCTGAGCTCCTGGAATCTTGAAAGTCCCTTCAGTCAGGAGGAAGAGAAGGCAAAGAAGGATTCTGTCAGTAGTATCAGTCTCCTTTTAAAGAGCTTTCCAAGAATGCCACCCTCTCATCACTTCTGCTTGTATCTCATTTGCTAGGACTGTATCCAATGACACCTCTACCTGTAAGGGAGGCAGGACATATGGCTGTGAGTATTACCATAACCAAAAACAAATAAAGGAAGGGGACACTTTTATATTAAGGAAAAAAGAGAAACTGGCCACAGATGGAATAATTTGTGAAGGAACAGTAATCTTCTCCTAAGCCAACAACATTCACCAGCATTTTGTTTTTTAGCCTGTTAACAAGCTCAGTAGCACTTCGACAGCCAATTAGCAGGAGGGAAATATTGGAATATCTTTATTCCTTTGTCAGGAAATTGTCAATGCTCCTAGACATGACAGGGAGTTCTGTCCATTAGTACCTTGTGAATATTTCTACTTTCTTATTCTAGAAGCATCTGAAATAATCTAGAATGGGCTGTTGATTCAATCTTGTTGTTCTTGGTTAGTTGCTAATGAGTGAAGTTGCTCAGTCATGTGCGACTCTTTGCGACCCCATGGACTGTAGCCTACCAGGCTCCTCCATCCATGGGCTTCTCCAGGCAAGAGTGGGTTGTTTAGTAGCTAAGTTGTCTCCAATTATTTGAGACCTCATGGACTATAGCCCACCAGGCTCCTCTGTCCATAGGACTTTCCAGGCAAGAATACTGGAGTGGGTTGCCATTTCCTTTTCTAGGGGATCTTCCCAACCCAAGGATTGAACCCGTATCTCCTGCAATGGAGGGCAGATTCTTTACCACGGAGCCACCAGGGAAGCCCAATTCAGTCTTCAGTTCAGTTCACTTCAGTCGCTCAGTCATGTCCGACTCTTTGCGACCCCATGAATCACAGCACGCCAGGCCTCCCTATCCATCACCAACTCTCGGAGTTCACGCAAACTCACGTCCATCAAGTCGGTGATGCCATCCAGCCATCTCATCCTCTGTCGTCCCCTTCGCCTTCTGCCCCCAAATCCCTCCCAGCATCAGAGTCTTTTCCAGTGAGTCAAATCTTCTCATGAGGTGGCCAAAGTATTGGAGTTTCAGCTTTAGCATCATTCCTTCCAAAGAACACCCAGGGCTGATCTCCTTCAGAATGGACTGGTTGGATCTCCTTGCAGTCCAAGGGACTCTCAAGAGTCTTCTCCAACACCACAGTTCAAAAGCATCAATTCTTCGGCGCTCAGCTTTCTTCACAATGCAAAGAAATAGAGGAAAACAACAGAATGGGAAAGACTAGGGATCTCTTCAAGAAAATTAGAGATACCAAGGGAACATTTTATGCACAGGTGGGCTCGATAAAGGACAGAAATGGTATGGACCTAACAGAAGCAGAAAATATTAAGAAGAGATGGCAAGAATACACAGAAGAACTGTACAAAAAAGATCTTCATGACCCAGATAATCACGATGGTGAGATCACTCACACTCACCTAGAGCCAGACATCCTGGAATGTGAAGTCAAGTGGGCCTTAGAAAGCATCACTACGATCAAAGCTAGTGGAGGTGATGGAATTCCAGTTGAGCTATTCCAAATTTGGAAAGATGATGCTGTGAAAGTGCTGCACGCAATATGCCAGCATATTTGGAAAACTCAGCAGTGGCCACCGGACTGGAAAAGGGCAGTTTTCATTCCGATCCCAAAGAAAGGCAATGCCAAAGAATGCTCAAACTACCACACAATTGCACTCATCTCACATGCTAGTAAAGTAATGCTCAAAATTTTCCAAGCCAAGCCTCAGCAATATGTGAACTGTGAACTTCCAGATGTTCAAGCTGGTTTTAGAAAAGGCAGAGGAACCAGAAATCAAATTGCCAACATCTGCTGGATCATGGAAAAAGCAAGAGAGTTCCAGAAAAACATCTATTTCTGCTTTATTGACTATGCCAAAGCCTTTGACTGTGTGGATCACAATAAACTGTGGGAAATTCTGAAAGAGATGGGAATACCAGACCACCTGATCTGCCTCTTGAGAAATCTGTATGCAGGTCAGGAAGCAAGAGTTAGAACTGGACATGGAACAACAGACTGGTTCCAAACAGGAAAAGGAGTGCATCAAGGCTGTATATTGTCACCCTGTTTATTTAATTTCTATGCAGAGTACATCATGAGGAACGCTGGGCTGGAAGAAGCACAAGCTAGAATCAAGATTGCCAGGAGAAATATCAACAACCTCAGGTATGCAGATGACACCACCCTTATGGCAGAAAGTGAAGAGGAACTCAAAAGCCTCTTGATGAAAGTGAAAGAGGAGAGTGAAAAAGTTGGCTTAAAGCTCAACATTCAGAGAACGAAGATAATGGCATCTGGTCCCATCACTTCATGGGAAGTAGATGGGGAAACAGTGGAAACTGTGTCAGACTATTTTTTGGGCTCCAAAGTCACTGCAGATGGTGATTGCAGCCACGTAATTAAAAGACGCTTGCTCCTTTGAAGGAAAGTTATGACCAACCTAGATAGCATATTGAAAAGCAGAGACATTACTTTGCCAACAAAGGTCCATCTAGTCAAGGCTATGGTTTTTCCGGTGGTCATGTATGGATGTGAGAGTTGGACTGTAAAGAAAGCTGAACACCAAAGAATTCAGTCTTAAAGGCACACTATTTACAACTGTCTGTGTATATCCCAAATTATGTCTGACAGCCTTTGGTTGAAGATGGCAGACAACAAAAGAGAACAAGAGGGCACAGTCAGTAGACATGAGAACTCAACAAGCTTCTAGTGGATGGAAAGAAGAAGATGAAAACACCAGGGTCTTGCAGGGGAAAAGGAAGGGATTTCAGCAAAAAAGAACCACTCAGAGTTCTAAGACACTGAATGAGAATATCTGAAGTGGCCGGGGGAAAAAAATAAAAGCAGGCCAAAAGCAGAGGTGGAAGTGCAATTCTGACCATGGAAAACATGCCCCAGGCAGTGAGCCAGTGCCTGCCCTTCCCATCATCATGTATTCCTGTCTCTTTTCATATGAGCACCAGCATTTTACCTACAGAGAAAAAATAAACAGACACACAACAACAAAACATTAAGGATTTTAAAAAATATAATTGTAGCTCTTTCCTGGGGAGAATTAGGGAGGAAGGCCACAGAATGAAGTTCTCCCCATTCCAGTATTTGTACCTTCTCTATTCCCCTGATTAAACTCTGCACTTGCAGAAACCAGAAAGTAAAGTCTTCTGACCCAAATACACACATATACACACAGACTACTGTGTCTATATACATACCGACTACTGGGAAACTGACCTACAACACCACAACAGATGAAACTCATGCTGCCTGCTTAGAACAATCAAATTAAGCTGTGCTAAACTTTCCAGCCAATATGGATGGATGCACAACATGGATCACATGGAAATGTAAATCCAAATGTGTGAAATCCGTGAACCTGGCCACCACCTTATCAATTTAAGATGATGAAGCTCCTCCAACTAACAAGTCCATCCTTGTTCCAAAAATAAATAAATTAATGTCCCTCTAGGTAGATCTCTCCTTCAATTTTAAGTCCCAGAAGAGGGAATCAATGCTTCTCCTCCCCAAATTCTTATTTTTCTCTGACCCAACAAGAGGGGTCACACTCCATGCCTGGGTTGAGGCTTATTCCTTCCTCAACAACTTGCACCAACTTTTGTATTTTTCTGTAGTGGATCACGTTGGGGTAGCACCAACATTAGCACCTGCTGAACTGGATCACTTCAACCCCAATGGTCTCATGAGTCCCAATCTTACAAATGTTCATAGGACCAGCCCTTTAACCACTGAGTTTAGAAAACTTCATGGAAATGTCTAAAACAAAATGTAAGCCTTAACAGTTAAATCTCAGCAACTACCCACCATCAGTTGCATTTCTTGAGCTGAAGTGGATACTTCAAACCTTAGCTACAACCTAAGACCGCATCATTGTAACCAGTTGTAGGCCACCTCAGAGACAGTGTCACGGAGGAGAAGGTAGACTATGGAAAATCGTAAAAACATCCTTCTTATTGATGGACGAGGATGCACTATTTGAAAGACATCATTTCCCTAGCCAAGGGCAGCCTAAGACCTGGGTCCAAAGCAAACCAAATGACCTACATTGTCCCTATTCCCCACGCACCTGAATCTCAAACTTCTCCAATCCAGAGGGAAAAGCTTGTCCAACAAAAAGCAGCAGCAGAGGAATACTGAGTGACAGAACAAAAGAGCTGGGGTTCTTTCACAATACCAACAGACTCACTCTTTCCTTGGGCCAAATGAACAATCTAGATGAGCTGCCTTCACCAGCTGTCAGAAAAGAATGCCCACAGAATGCCAAAGACTCCACCAAAGAGCTGGTAGGATCGCAGTGGTGGCTACCTGCGGGGAGAAAGTGTTGACTAGGAAGGGGCATTAGGAAACCACTAGAATCATGGAACTGTTTCTATTTTGATCTCAGTACTGACTGCATGTGGATATATAAGTAAGCAAAAATTCTTCCAACTGTTCACTTAATATTTGTGCATTTCATCGCATATAGAATATACCTCAAGAAAAAGGGGGGAAAATAATTTTTTTTTAAAAAAGAAGACACACAGCCAAACATTTTTCAAATAAGAAAACACTTCCAGACTTTCTGTAATTCTCCAGATTTCTGGAAGTGATAGATCCGAAAGAAAGAATTAAGGGCAGTCAAAAAAAGAGGAAGATGATGATCAAGAGGGAAATGATCATATTTCCCTTCATATCAGATCAGATCAGTCGCTCAGTCGTGTCCGACTCTTTGCGACCCCATGAATCGCCAGGCCTCCCTGTCCATCACCAACTCCCGGAGTTCACTCAGACTCACGTCCATCAAGTCAGTGATGCCATCCAACCATCTCATCCTCTGTCGTCCCTTTCTCCTCTTGCCCCCAATCCCTCCCAGCATCAGAGTCTTTTCCAATGAGTCAACTCTTCCCATGAGGTGGCCAAAGTACTGGAGTTTCAGCTTTAGCATCATTCCTTCCAAAGAAATCCCAGGGTTGATCTCCTTCAGAATGGACTGGTTGGATCTCCTTGCAGTCCTAGGGACTCTCAAGAGTCTTCTCCAACACCACAGTTCAAAAGCATCAATTCTTCGGCAATCGGCCTTCTTCACAGTCCAACTCTCACATCCATCCATGACCACTGGAAAAACCATAGCCTTGACTAGACGAACCTTTGTTGGCAAAGTAATGTCTCTGCTTTTGACTATGCTATCTAGGTTGGTCATAACTTTCCTTCAAAGGAGCAAGCGTCTTTTAATTTCATGGCTGCAGTCAACATCTGCAGTGATTTTGGAGCCCAGAAAAATAAAGTCTGACACTGTTTCCACTGTTTCCCCATCTATTTCCCATGAAGTGGTGGGACCAGATGCCATGATCTTCGTTTTCTGAATGTAGAGCTTTAAGCCAACTTTTTCACTCTCCTCTTTCACTTTCATCAAGAGGCTTTTGAGTTCCTCTTCACTTTCTGCCATAAGGGTGGTATCATCTGCATACCTGAGGTTATTGATATTTCTCCCGGCAATCTTCATTCCAGCTTGTGTTTCTTCCAGTCCAGCGTTTCTCATGATGTACTCTGCATACAAGTTAAATATACAGCCTTGACGAACTCCTTTTCCTATTTGGAACCAGACTGTTGTTCCATGGCCAGTTCTAACTGTTGCTTCCTGACCTGCATACACATTTCTCAAGAGGCAGGTCAGGTGGTCTGGTATTCCCATCTCTTTCAGAATTTCCCACAGTTTATTGTGATCCACACAGTCAAAGGCTTTGGCATAGTCAATAAAGCAGAAATAGATGCTTTTCTGGAACTCTCTTGCTTTTTCCATGATCCAGCGGATGTTGGCAATTTGATCTCTGGTTCCTCTGCCTTTTCTAAAACCAGCTTGAACATCTGGAAGTTCACCGTTCACATATTGCTGAAGCCTGGCTTGGAGAATTTTGAGCATTACTTTACTAGCATGTGAGATGAGTGCAATTGTGCAGTAGTTTGAGCATTCTTTGGCATTGCCTTTCTTTGGGATTGGAATGAAAACTGCCCTTTTCCAGTCCTGTGGCCACTGCTGAGTTTTCCAAATTTGCTGGCATATTGCGTGCAGCACTTTCACAGCATCATCTTTCAGGATTTGGAATAGCTCAACTGGAATTCCATCACCTCCACTAGCTTTGCTCGTAGTGATGCTTTCTAAGGCCCACTTGACTTCACATTCTAGGATGTCTGGCTCTAGGTCAGTGACCACACCATCATGATTATCTGGGTCATGAAGATCTTTTTTGTACAGTTCTTCTGTGTATTCTCGCCATCTCTTCTTAATATCTTCTGCTTCTGTTAGGTCCATACCATTTCTGTCCTTTATCAAGCCCATCTTTGCATGAAATGTTCCTTTGGTATCTCTGATTTTCTTGAAGAGATCCCTAGTCTGTCCCATTCTGTTGTTTTCCTCTATTTCTTTGCACTGATCGCTGAAGAAGGTTTTCTTATCTCTTCTTGCTATTCTTTGGAACTCTGCATTCAGATGTTTATAACTTTCCTTTTCTCCTTTGCTTTTTGCTTCTCTTCTTTTCACAGCTATTTGTAAGGCCTCCCCACACAGCCATTTTGCTTTTTTGCATTTCTTTTCCATGGGGATGGTCTTGATCCCTGTCTCCTGTACAATGTCATGAACCTCATTCCATAGTTCATCAGGCACTCTATCTATCAGATCTAGGCCCTTAAATCTATTTCTCACTTCCACTGTATAATCATAAGGGATTTGATTTAGGTCATACCTGAATGGTCTAGGTTTAAATTCATGTCCAAGCAACTGGAAGCGAGACAAAGAAATAACCACCCATAGCCCCATGCAACACAAGTTAGCTCTCATGAAAGAGAATGCATCCCCAAAGTCTTTACCTATATGTGCACTGTGACTTTAAATCCCTTTCATGAAAACAGAGAGGGCTCATGTTTATTTGGCTCTCGCCAAATAAAGATGTTGAGCCAGAACCCCTGTCCAGCATTTGAGTAACCTTCTCCGAAGGCACAGTTTCACAACTATAGTTTAGTGACCTGGTTCAGAGATTTATTCTCAGGGATGTGCCAAAGGATTTTCTTTTTCTTATTTATTTCTGTTTTTACTTTTTAGCCACCAAGTGGCATGTGAGGTCTTAGTTCCCTGACAAGGGAGTGAATTGGCGCCCCCAGCAGTGGAGGCATGGAGTCTTAACTGCTGGACCACCAAGGAAGTCACAAATGACTTTCTCTTTAAAAGGGCTGCTGCATTATTCAAATTGGGGAAATAATGCCTCTGGGGGCCTTAGTTAGGACCAACAAAAAGAACACAAGAAAAAAACTTTATTTGATACTTTAAAATATTAAAGTATTCTTATACCCCCATTCCTGGATATTTTCTTCTCTAATTCCCCATTTGCCTCCCCACACACAAACTACCACCACCATTCAGACAACCAGATTGTTCTCCCTCCTGAACTAGAGGATAGAATGTGTCAACAAATTAAAAGGTTTAATTCTTAGATTTGGGATTTTAAAACTTAGGCAGTTTGGAGACTAACAAAGAGCCATGACAGATACAATATAAATGGGAAAGTACCTGATACATAAGAGAAAACTATCCCATCCTCACTCTACTCCCTGTCAGTCTCCAACCTCTAAAGTACAAAGGAATCCTCAGGCTAAAAGAAGACTCCATCTTATTGCAGTGGAAACACAGAAGTGGTAACAGAGCATCTAAAGGGTCCCAGAAAGAGGAAGCTTGCCCTCGAGTTCTTGGGTTGAGTTCTAGGAAGGATTCAAAAGCCCTATATGGGCTGCTGGTCTCTGGGAGGAAAGGAAATCAGCTCCCATTGTTTAGGCAGAGCCTGTGGAAATGACATAGCCTTGGAGGAAAAGTTGTTGCACGGCACACGTACCCAGGTAGCACTGGAGACAATGCCTTAGGCTTCCCCATGCTCCGACACAGCCTGGATGTTTTACATGGCTCCTCAGAGAAGCACAGAGAGAGTGATAAAAATGGAGGGCCCATGGATGGGAATTAGGTACAACTAGGCAATTACATGGACTTTCGTTTAAGGACCAGACAGGATGACTGTTCCAATGGATGCCAGATGACATCAAGGACAACACTGACCTCCTGACTTCCCCTCAACAATGCAGCCATGACCACAGCTAGCCCACAGGGACTTTTGTGCAGCTTAGGAAAAAACACTATACAATGTATACTGCTTACTGAAAGGAGGGCTTCCCTGATAGCGCAGTTGGTAAAGAACCCACCTGAAATGCAGGAGACCCCAGTTTGATTCCTGGGTCGCGAAGATCCGCTGGAAAAGGGATAAGGCTACCCACTACAGAATCCTTGGGCTTCCCTTGTGGCTCAGCTGGTAAAGAATCTGCCTGAATTGCGGGAGACCTGGGTTCGATCCCTGGGTTGGGAAGATCCTCTGGAGAAGGGAAAGGCTACCTACTCCAATATTCTGGCCTGGAGAAGTCCATGAACTGTATAGTCCATGGGGTTGCAAGGAGTCGGAAATGACCGAGAGACTTTCATTTTCACTTTAGTGAAAGGAGAGGTGAACTTTCTGCTCCCTGTCTCTCTACCTACTCCAACCCCCAAGCCATGGTACTGGGAAATAGAACTCAGATGGTCTAACTCTTATACCTGAGCCACATCAACTCCAAACCTGCCTGAATAGTTGAGACTAACCCATCTCAGGAAATTTATCTAAAATTTCATGCAAATTAAATCCATCCCAATATACAACCAAAGATATAAAGGAGAAACCACAACACAATGGTAGAAGGTACAGAGACATAGTCAAGACCCACAACCCCAAATGCGCAACTCACAAATGGGAGTTGCAAATTAGAATTGCAGAGCTTCTCCCCAAGGAGCAAGGGGTCTGAGTCCTACACTGAGGTCTCCAGCCCAAGGGTCCAGTACAAGGAAGATAAGCCCCCAGAATATTTGGCTTTGAAAGCCAGCAGGGCTTACTTTCCAGAGAGGCAGAGGGCTGTGGGAAATAGAGACCCCACTCTTAAAGGGCACCCACAAAGTCTCACGCATTCCAGGACCCAGGGCGGAAGCACTAATTTGAAAGGAGCCCGGGTCAGACCCACTTGCTGATCTTGGAGAGTCTCCCGAAGAGGCAGAGGCAATTGGAGTTCATCCTCGAGACATAAACACTGGTGCCAGTCATTCTGGGGAGCTTGATCTACTCTGAGGACACTGGTTTAGGCAATTTGGAATGCTCCCTTTAGCTTTACTAGCGCCTGGGGCCTAGGGCCCAGGCCTGCCCACAGCCTGTGGCACCAGTACTGGGATGCCAGAACAGTCTGGTACAGGCATAAAAACAGACACAAAGCTCAATGCAACAGAATAGAGGGCCCAGAAACGAGCCCCTCTTATATGGGCAATTAATCAATGACAAAGGAGCTAGGTATATAAAATTGAGAAAGAAGAGAAAACAGCTTTTCTGATAAAGGGTCTTAAGAGAATTGGACAGCTACATGTAGAAGAATAAAACTGGACTTTTCTATTGGGCTTTCCTGGTGGGTGGCTCAGTGGTCAAGAAATCATCTGCCAGTGCAAGAGACCCAGGTTTGACCCCTGGGTCAGGAAGATCCCCTGAAGGAGGAAATGGCAACTCACTTCCGGATTCTTACCAGGAAAATCCTTGACAGTCTACAGCCCATAGCGTTGCAAAGTCGGACATGACTGAGCAACTGAACATGTTCTGTAAAACCACGAACAAAGATAAACTCAAAATAGATTAAAGATTTAATCTTAAGATCTGATAACATGAAACTTCTGGAGGATAACAAACAGTTAAATTTTCTGACATCACTCATAGGAAAAAATTTTTTTTAATATGTCTCAGGCAAGGGAAACAAAACAAAAATAAAAAATGGACTAATCAAATGAAAAGGCTTTTGCATAGCAAAGGAAACTATCAAAAAACCCCGAAAAGGCCACTTACTGAATGGGAGAAGATATTTGCAAATGACACATCCAACAAGATGTTGATACCCAAGATATACAAAGAACTCACACAACTCGATATTACACAAATGATCTGCTTAAAAATTAGGCAGAGGATTTAAATAGACATTTCTCCAAAGAACACATACAGATAGCTACCAGGTGCTGAAAAGGTGCTTAACATCACTGACCGTCAGGGAATTGCAAACCAAAACCAGCTGTCCTAATGGCTGTCATCAAAAAGACAACAAAGAAGATATTTCGGCAATTATATGCTGAAAGGAAAAGTCCTCCTACACTGTCAGTGGGAATATAAATTGGTGCAGCCCTTGTGGAAAAGCGTGTGGAGGTCTCTCAAAAAACTAAAACTTGAACTACCACATGCCCCAGAAATTTCACTCCTGGGTATACAAATGAAAAAAATAAAAACATTAATAGTAAAAGATACATGTACCCCAATGTTCATAGCAACATTATTTATGATTGCTTAGATATGGAAGCAAATTTAGTGTCCATCAACAGATGCATGGACAAAGAAGAAGTGGTATATATATTAACATGGAATACTACTCAGCCATAAAACAGAAAGTTTACCATTTACAGCAACGTGGATGGACTTGGAGTACTGTTATTATTCATAACAAGGTCCTTTCAATCACACCTGAGTTTCTATCAATGACATGACTTTCAGTTAGCTTCAAGATAAAGGCTGGTGCCCAAGGGAACGATCAGCCATCCCCTGACTATGGAAAGCTCTATACCTTGCCCTATGCATCTCTTCCATCTGGCTGTTCCTGAGTTGAAACCTTTATGATAAACTAGTAATCTAGTAAGTAAAATATTTTCTTCAGTTCTCTGAGTCATTATAGCATATTACTAAACCTATGGAGGGGTTGGGGAACCTCCTATTTGTGGCAGGTATGTCAAAAGCACAGGTGATAACCTGGACCCAGATAATCACGATGGTGTGGTCACTGACCTAGAGCCAGACATCCTGGAATGTGAAGTCAAGTGGGCCTTAGAAAGCATCACTACGAGCAAAGCTAGTGGAGGTGATGGAATTCCAGTTGAGCTATTCCAAATCCTGAAAGATGATGCTGTGAAAGTGCTGCACGCAATATGCCAGCAAATTTGGAAAACTCAGCAGTGGCCACAGGACTGGAAAAGGGCAGTTTTCATTCCAATCCCAAAGAAAGGCAATGCCAAAGAATGCTCAAACTACCGCACAATTGCACTCATCTCACATGCTAGTAAAGTAATGCTCAAAATTCTCCAAGCCAGGCTTCTGCAATATGTGAACCGTGAACTTCCAGATGTTCAAGCTGGTTTTAGAAAAGGCAGAGGAACCAGGGATCAAATTGACAGCATCCGCTGGATCATGGAAAAAGCAAGAGAGTTCCAGAAAAGCATCTATTTCTGCTTTATTGACTATGCCAAAGCCTTTGACTGTGTGGATCACAATAAACTGTGGGAAATTCTGAAAGAGATGGGAATACCAGACCACCTGACCTGCCTCTTGAGAAATGTGTATGCAGGTCAGGAAGCAACAGTTAGAACTGGCCATGGAACAACAGACTGGTTCCAAATAGGAAAAGGAGTTCGTCAAGGCTGTATATTTAACTTCTAAGCAGAGTACCTCATGAGAAACGCTGGACTGGAAGAAACACAAGCTGGAATCAAGATTGCCGGGAGAAATATCAATAACCTCAGATATGCAGATGATACCACCCTTATGGCAGAAAGTGAAGAGGAACTCAAAAGCCTCTTGATGAAAGTGAAAGTGGAGAGTGAAAAAGTTGGCTTAAAGCTCAACAGTCAGAAAACGAAGATCATGGCATCCGGTCCCATCACTTCATGTGAAATAGATGGGGAAACAGTGGAAACAGTGTCAGACTTCATTTTTCTGGGCTCCAAAATCACTATAGATGGTGACTGCAGCCATGAAATTAAAAGACGCTTACTCCTTGGAAGAAAAGTTATGACCAACCTAGATAGCATATTCAAAAGCAGAGACATTACTTTGACAACCAAGATTCGTCTAGTCAAGGCTATCGTTTTTCCAGTGGTCATGTATGGATGTGAGAGGTGGACTGTGAAGAAGGCCGATTGCCAAAGAATTGATGCTTTTGAAGTGTGGTGTTGGAGAAGACTCTTGAGAGTCCCTAGGACTGCAAGGAGATCCAACCAGTCCATTCTGAAGGAGATCAGCCCTGGGATTCCTTTGGAAGGAATGATGCTAAAGCTGAAACTCCAGTACTTTGGCCACTTCATGCAAAGAGTTGACTCATTGGAAAAGACTCTGTTGCTGGGAGGGATTGGGGGCAGGAGGAGAAGGGGACAATAGAGAATGAGATGGCTGGATGGCATCACTGACTCGATGGACGTGAGTCTGGGTGAACTCCGGGAGTTGGTGATGGACAGGGAGGCCTGGCGTGCTGCAATTCATGAGGTCGCAAAGAGTCGGACACGACTGAGTGACTGAACTGAACTGAACTGAGCTCAGTTGCTTAAGGCAAGTTTTGTCCAATGATGCATTGCTATGGAGCCCCAGCGCATGCGAGTTGTGGAGGTGTGAGTCAGAGACAGAGCACATTGCTTTAGCTCACACAAGACAGACAGTGCCTCACTGGTGAGTTGAGCTTGGGTGCTCTGATTTCAGTAGTAGTGTCAATCGCTCAGTCGTGTCTGACCCTTTGTGACCCCATGGACTATAGCCCGCCAGGCACCTCTGTCCATGGGATTTCCCAAGCAAGAAAACTGGAGTGGGTTGCCATTTCCCTCTCCAGGGGAGCTTCCTGACCCAGGGATTGAACCTCGGCCCCTTCTGCTTCCAGAGGCTGTGCTTTCTCCAGTCTACAGTACGGCTGACAAGTGGACACGAGTCCCTTAAGTCGCCACTGGAGTCACTCTCCACTCCAATCCTAATAGAAACCCAGGTTTCTTCCTCAATTTCTCCCTCTTCCTCTTACCCACACCTGTTCAACAAGGAAGCCATTCCTGTCCAAATTCAGTTACAGTTCTTGGATCCATTTCCTCCTCCCATCCCACTGCCACTGCATCAGTTTATGCCTTTTATATCTTTTCCCCCAGATCATGGTAATAGTCTGCCAACTCTTTCCACTTACTTTCAATGCTTCCCTGTTGTCTAAGGTATAAAGTCCAAGAGTATAGCATCACACAAATAACTTTTCATTATCTGACCCCAAACTACTTCACTACTTTATTTCTCCCCACACTCATGGTTCTAATTACACGCTAAAATTGTTATTCTCCTCCCATACACTAAGGCCTTCCCAAATGCATGGTTTTGCACATGCTAGTCTTTCACTTGCCATCACTCTCACCCATCCTCCAAGATTCAGTGCAAATGTCACCTGTTTCATAAAGCCTTTGTTGATTTTTTCAGGTAACCCTAAATGCTCCCTTTACATCAAGTACTGCAGAGCATATATCAACTGGATCGTGAATTCCTCAAGAGAAATGTATGAAATATCATGAGCTTCACATTCTGGTTTACAGTCTCCAGTGGTGGGACATGCAATACCCATTTGTGTGCATAAAGTAAGTGTTAAATCTTTAATTAAAAAATTAATTTCTGTTTATATTTTCCTTTTATTTTAGATTTTGATATTTTTAATAATGCATAAAATGAACATAATATATACCAGTGGTACCTGTATATGATTTTTTTTAAATAAATGTGTATGAAGGGAGTGCTCACTAATTTTCTTTTTTCTTTTACTAACAGAAGTGTACAATAAAATATTTGGCAACCACTGGTCTTGCCTATTTGAGGAGATTTAATAACAAATCACCCAGATGCAGTAGAGAAGCCCTTTATCTCAAAAAAAAATCAGTATCTAGAACAGTTATCCGCACTTGGCAAATAATCTGTGAATGTTAACTGAGCAAATAAATAAATGAGGAATACATTTTTAGCATACATGTTTATGGAAGATGTAAAACATAGTCTTTTGATCCTGAAGGTCTTGGGTAAGAATACCAAATCTCATACTCCCCAAGTTTGTGTCTTTGGGTAAGTCATTCATTACTTTGAACATCAATTTCCTGATCAGTAATATGAAGATAATACAAGTTGGTTGTGAGAATTAAAAGAAATAATAAATGCAAGCTGCTTATCATAATGCCACATTAAGCTCTCAGTAAACTGAAGCTGTTTTGCAGTACTGTATGGTAGAAAGTCCAAACCGGAAGCCCCTTATATCTTGTAGGTCCACCCTTACTTCTGCTCAAATTATTTTGCCTTACTGTCATCCCAGGAAAGGACCTGTGTGTCCTTAGATATGGATGAATCTTACATGGATGAAATATGAGTATTTTTAAAGCCAGGTAAGAATCTTATAAGTTCAGGGTCATTCGTGCATTTCCTCAGTCTTCCACACCACAAGAGAGGTTTACTGGATTTTGGCAGAATCATTTCAAAACACTTCATAATAGAAACACAATGAAGTCACCTTTCTTTGGGCTTAGACCTTTGTTGTCTGTCTGAGTTCATCCGGGTTGAATGGAGGCATGGCTCCTAAATGACTTATTGGCAGGAAGCAGATGAGCCTCTTCTTCTGGTCACTGAGGGACTGAAAGGCTCCCTAAGCAGAGGGTCATCATCTTCTGCAACCTACAAGCACAAGTAGGTCCAATGGAACTTCACAACATTAGAGAGAGAAGGCTTAGAGAGAAAAACTACCTTAGGCCGGTCAGTCCTTAGTGAGATTAGAGCAACTAGAAGATTTGTTTAATTAAGTGTTCACCTATGAGTTTCTCACAGGATTGCCTCTTCCCAGCCTCTCCCCAGATGGAATAGAGGCTGTAGGGCAGAAACACCTGGCAAATTTGCAGGGGATTGTGAGTCAGTGGAGAGTGTAGCTAAGGTGACCAGTGCAATTGCTCTATCAAACAAGTCTATTATTTTAAAAACCCATTCTTCACAGTGCTTTCTTGACTCTATAATTGTTCAAAATTGCAAAACTTATCTTTCTCCATCATGGACAAATTCCTCAGAAGCGCCTCACTGCATAAATAATAAGGTCCACATTCCTTAAGATCAGAAAGACCCACAGGATCCTTTATGATCTGACTTGTGGCTAACCCTCTAGTTTGTTGTTGTGTTGTTAAGCTGCTAAGTCATGTCCGACTTTTTGTGACTCCATGGTCTGAAGCCCACCAGGCTCCTCTGTCCATGGGATTTCCCAGGCAAGAATACTGGAGTGGGTTGCCGTTTCCTTCACCAGGGGATCTTTCTGACCCAGGAATCAAACCCAGGTCTCCTGCTTTGGCAGGAAGATACTTTACCAATGAGCCACCAGGGACACCCCACTTTTTCGTTTACTACAGAATGTAATGTTTGTGGAGTTCATGGATCTAAATACACCCAGTGGTCCCAGAGGTCATGAAAATTGACAGGGTGGCAGATGCTCTCCCAGATCATAGCTGAAGCTCAGTTTTCTGTTCTCTTGGTGGAAAGTTTGCTAAGTCATGAGCACCAGTGATTTCTAGCCTGAGGCTTTCACTGTATCTAAATGAACAGGCTCTGAGAACAAATGCCTTTGCAAAAGCCACTCAACCTCTCTAGGCCTATTTCCCCATTTCTAGCATGGAAGTGGCTGGCCTTTTTTTACCTTCTGCACCTCTGTTGTTCTATAGGGACTTGAGGAAAGGTCATAACATGAATATCATGCTGTTATTGTCCCAGGCGCTATGCTAGTCACATTACATAGATTGTCCATTTAAGCCTTTACTGTATTGAATCCTCATTTTAAGAGAAGGAAATAGAGGTAAGAGAGAGCAATGTGTTGCCCCATGATTGACAGGATCCACGTGGAATTAAGGGGCTTCCCAAAGTGTGATAGGGAAGAATCTTTGTATTCTATTACAAATTAATCACGAAAGGGATGTTGCCTATAAGTTTAAATCATACATAATGGCTCAGGTATATGAACATTAAGCTCAAATACTATTGTTTGGCTCACAGGAAACATCCTGACCAGGCCCACGTGTGATTGGCTGCAGAAAGCAAGATATTAATATGACCCCTCTACAGTCTCGTTAGAACCAGGACTTTACGCCTTCTCCTTTGAGTATAAAAAAAAAAGCCTGAGTTCTACCTCAGGGAAGACAGTTCTTTGGGACACTAGTTGACCATTTTCTTGGTGTGTTGGCTTTCCAAATAAAGTCTCTATTCCTTGCTTCAACAAATCGTCTCTTGATTTATTCACCTGTAATGCAGTAGCAGTAGGAGCTTGGACTCAGTAACAAAAGCTCCTCAAAGCTGCAGTGGGATGCAGTTACCAAAAGAGGAAAGACCAAGACAGCAAACATCCAAATCAATATAGAAAGAAATAAGTATAGGCTCTGCTTTTCTGAATTTTCCTACTGATGCTACAAACACAATCCCTTATGTCACTGATCTCAAATCTTTCTATGGCTTTGGAAAGTTTTCAGTGTGTTTACTTTCAAATGTCTTTCAAGCCAATTTGAAACTCTTGTTTATGTCTAAAGAAAGTGAAAGTCGCTCAGTCGTGTCTGACTCTTTGTGACTGCAAGGACTATACAGTCCATGGAATTCTCCAGGTCAGAATACTGGAGTGTTTAGCCTTTCCCTTCTCCAGGGAATCTTCCTAACCCAGGGATCCAAAGGGATTGAACCCAGGTCTTCCGCATTGCAGGTGGATTCTTTATCAGCTGAGCCACAAGGGAAGCCTAAGAATAAATGCAGTGGGTAGCCTATCCCTTTTCCAGCAGATCTTCCTGACCCAGGAAGCAAACTGGGGTCTCCTGCATAGCAGGCAGATTCTTTACCAACTGAGCCATCAGAGAAGCCCTGTTTATGTCTAAAGAAAAGAAAGCGAAGTCGCTCAGTCGTGTCAGACTCTTTGCAATCCCATGGACTGTAACCCACCAGGCTCTTCTGCCCATGGGATTTTCCAGGCAAGATTACTAGAGTGGGTTGCCATTTCCTTCTCCAGGGATCTTCTGGACCAGGGATTGAACCTGGGTCTCCTGCATTGTAGGCAGATGAGTCACCAGGGATATGTTTATGTCTAATCCCCTTCCTGATCTGTATGCAGGTCAGGAAGCAACAGTTAGAACTGGACATGGAACAACAGACTGGTTCCAAATAGGAAAAGGAGTATGTCAAGGCTGTATATTCTCACTCTGCTTATTTAACTTATATGCAGAGTACATCATGAGAAACGCTGGACTGGAAGAAACACAAGCTGGAATCAAGATTGCCAGGAGAAATATCAATAACCTCAGATATGCAGATGACACCACCCTTATGGCAGAAAGTGAAGAGGAACTCAAAAGCCTCTTGATGAAAGTGCAAGTGGAGAGTGAAAAAGTTGGCTTAAAGCTCAACATTCAGAAAACGAAGATGGCATCCGGTCCTGTCACTTCATGGGAAATAGATGGGGAAACAGTGGAAGCAGTGTCAGACTTTATTTTTTGGGGCTCCAAAATCACTGCAGATGGTGACTGCAGCCATGAAATTAAAAGATGCTTAGTCCTTGGAAGGAAAGTTATGTCCAACCTAGATAGCATATTCAAAAGCAGAGATATCACTTTGCCAACAAAGGTCTGTCTAGTCAAGGCTATGGTTTTTCCAGTGGTCATGTATGGATGTGAGAGTTGGACTGTGAAGAAGGCTGAGTGCCGAAGAATTGATGTTTTTGAACTGTGGTGTTGGAGAAGACTCTTGTGAGTCTCTTGGACTGCAAGGAGATCCAACCAGTCCATTCTGAAGGAGATCAGCCCTGGGATTTCTTTGGAAGGAATGATGCTAAAACTGAAACTCCAGTACTTTGGCCACCTCACGCAAAGAGTTGGCTCATTGGAAAAGACTCTGATGCTGGGAAGGATTGGGGGCAGGGGGAGAAGGGGACGACAGAGGATGAGATGGCTGGACGGCATCACTGACTCGATGGACGTGAGTCTGGGTGAACTCCGGGAGTTGGTGATGGAAGGGAGGTCTGGCGTGCTGCAATTCATGGGGTCGCAAAGAGTCGGACACCACTGAGCGACTGAACTGAACTGAATCCCCTTCCAATTAACTTATCTCCAATAATCCTATTTTTTCTTCTTCCCCATCTTGATTAAAACTTCAGTTTTAAAAATTCAGTGATTAAAGTGAGTGCAGAGTGAGTGAAGTCGCTCAGTCGTGTCCGACTCTTCGCGACCCCGTGGACTGTAGCCCACCAGGCTCCTCTGTCCATGGGATTCTCCAGGCAGGAATACTGGAGTGGGTTGCCATTTCCTTCTCCAGGGCATCTTCCAGACCCAGGGATCGAACTCAGGTCTCCCGCATTGCAGGCAGACACTTTAACCTCTTGTTTGTTCAACTTTGTCCCAACTTCAGGCAGACTACAGTAAACAACATCTCCCAAAGCTTCCCGACAGCAGAGCAGGGCCGGTGCGCAGCTCCCAGACTGCACCCGCTCGCAGTCCCCAGGGCCGCGGCGAGCAGGGCGTGCTGGGTGCCGAGATGGCGCGCAGGCTGCCGACCGCGGCCTGCATGCTCCACACTGCGCTCAGCGCCATGTTCGCAGTGGTTAGAAGGTACACCCAAAGCAGCCAAGAAACCACCTGAGCCAAGATTAAAGGGACGTGAGAGGCTCATCAAGATTAGGAGACTGGACCACCTATGACTCTGCATACACCCTAATTTTGTCAGCAACCCCAACCTATTGAAACTTCATAGAAGAAAGAGGAATGCAAGACTGTTGTTACTGCCTTGATCTTTATCACATAGCCTTGCCTGACTTAGCGATTCCCTGGTGGCTCAGACAGTAAAGCGTCTGCCCGCAATGAGGGAGACCTGGGTTTGATCCCTGGGTTGGGAAGATCTCCTGGAGAAGGAAATGGCAACCCACTCCAGTACGCTTGCGTAGAAAATTCCATGGATGGAGGAGCCTGGTGGGCTACAGTCCATGGGGTCACGAAGAGTCGGACACGACTGAGCGACTTCATGACTTCACGACTTGCCTGACTTATAACTTCTCCCTATTCACCAGAGAGTGGGGGCACAGTTCTTGAGACCCTAGCCTACTGTGTTCCCCCTTTGCCTAGCAAAGTAACAAAGCCACTCTTTGCTTCTCCATTAAAAAAAAAAAAAAACTGGATCCAAATTCAGAATACCCCGGAAATCATTAGACTTTATACCAGGTATTATATGATCTTAAAAAAGAAAAAAACCTTCAAAAGTCTAAAGTACAGAACTTCAAACAAAGAATCAGACATCAATAAATCAGTATGGGGACTTCCCTAGCAGTCTGATGGTTGGGAGTCCACTTTGCAATGCAGGAGACATGGGTTCGAACCTTGGTCCAGGAAACTATGATCCCACATGCCTCGGAGCAGCTAGGCCTGAGGCAAGAATACTGGTGCTGCAACTACTGAAGAGATCACACCAAAAAAAAAAAAAAAAAAAAAAAAAGAGATCACGCCACAGCTAGAGAGTCCATTAGTGAAAGTCACTTAGTCACGTCTGACTCTTTGCGACCGCATGGAATGTGCAGTTCTGTGCAATTCTCCAGGCCAGAATACTGGAGTGGGTAGCCTTTCCCTTCTCCAGAGGATCTTCCCAACCCAGGGATCGAGCCCAGGTCTCCAGCGTTGCAGGCGGATTCTTTACCCGCTGAGCCAGGAGGGAAGCCCGCAAAAGAGTCCATGTGTTGCAACAAAAGATCCCAAGTGCCACAGCTAAGACCCATGCAGCGAAATACATAAATAAATCACCATGATTTTGGAATTCCCACATTTGGGGAACAGTTTTACTCATTTGGCTTCTGGGAAACTCTTATTTTGTGGATGATATTTTTTCTCAAGGTCACCTTATTTTCCAACTTTAAACATCCTCCAATCTCTTCCACAGTTTTTTTCTCCTAGTTCAGTCAGTTCAGTCAGTCAGGTCTTGTCTGACTCTTAGAGACCCCATGGACTGCAGCACACCAGGCTTCCCTGTCCTTCACCAACTCCCAGAGCTTGCTCAAACTCATGTCCATCGAGTCAGTGATGCCATCCAACTATCTCATCCTCTGTCATCCCCTTCTCCTCCTGTCTTCAGTCTTTCCCAGCATCAGGGTCTTTTCCAATGAGTCGGCTTTTCGCATCAGGTGGCCAAAGCATTGGAGTTTCAGCTTCAGCATCAGTCCTTCCAATGAATATTCAGGACTGATTTCCTTTAGGATTGACTGGTTGGATCTCCTTGCAGTCCAAGGGACTCTCAAGAGTCTTCCAACACCACAGTTCAGAAGCATTAATTTTTCTCCTAAGATACTTGAACCATTACAAGAGTTCTCTACATGGTCTAATTGAGAAAGACTCCAGGCTCAAAGTACAACTGTTAGAGAGGAATCCGCTGCTGTGAATGCCTACAGCACTGAGAGAATGTGAGCCATAGATGGTCAGGCCAGGGTGGGGGCGTGGATGTGAGCCTGGCCATCTGCACTGCAGATGGCCAAACTCGGCCTTCCCTCTTCCTCCTTTTCCTACTAAGAACCATAAAACATGACAAGTGGAGGACACCTAACTGTCCAATAATCCTCATTCTACAGGAGAAAACTGAGGCCACCAAAGGGAAAGGGATTTGCCTAAGATACCCGGTAAATCAATTAATGCAGGGCTAGGAAAGAACTCAGGCTTCCCTGGTAGCTCAGTTAGTAAAGAATCTGCCTGCCGTGCAGGAGACTGGGGTTCGATCCCTGGGTCAGGAAGGGCCTCTGGAGAAGGAAATGGCAAACCACTCCAGTATGATTGCCTGGAAAATCCCACGGACAAAGGAGCCTGGCAGGCTACAGTCCATGGGGTTGCAAGAGTCTGGCATGACTTAGCAACTAAACCACCACTACCATCAGGAAAGAACTCAGGCCTTCCAAGAATAGGTCTAGGGCTCTCCCGCTGTGCTACAGCTTTCCCTTTCTTATCCTTCCTCTAACAGGAGCTGAAATGACTTCTGCCAAGGCTCCCTTTGCCTGCATTTGGGGCTGGGTGGTCTTCTTCCCTCCGGCTCTCCCTCCCTCTCTCCTCCTCCCTTGTATTCTTTTCCTTCCTTGTTGTATATAAAATACAGCAAAATGATGTATAAAATACAATACAATCATAAAAACAACATAAAAACATAAACGTAAAACAACGTAAAAACATAAAAACAGAAGAAAAAATAAGGGTCGAGATTACAAGATGGAGTTCGGAATAAGGTTAAAAATGTATATTATATTAAGGTAAAAATGTCTACGAAGGTAAGTCCCAGATTTGCCTCCAAATTTTTCTAACAGTGGAAACACAATTTACATTATTCTTGATAATAAATCAAGTACCTAAGATGGCACAACTATTAATACTGAGACCAGGTAGAAATACTCTTCAGAGTTTCCTTATAATCAAAATATTTGAAGATTTGTTGTTGTTCCTTTTAGGCTATTTGCTGTAGAACACGTTGAAAAGACAGTCTTTAGGAGTTTAATTAGTATTCACTGTCTTAGGCCAAGTCATAAGGTGGTAAAGCCCTCCTCAGTCTTACATGAGAGTAACTGCTCTGCAGGTCTGAAGGCTCAGCTATGGTCCACTGTTCTGCCACATGCCTCTGACAGATTAAAGTTGGATCGTGGTGGGAAAGGGACTCACTGAGATTCATGCCTTTCTCAAGGTCTCCTTTATAGTTTGGACCAATATTTATCAGAGGGAGAGCCTGAGAGGGTCTAGGTATTTCTTTGTAATTAAAAGAAGTTTATTCATTATAAATTTCCACGCATCTCCTATTTTCTACTAACACAAAAATAAAGAGTAAATGCAGTTTCCTAGCAGCCAGTTCATTAATACATTTGTTTAGTTGCTAAGTTATGTCTGACTCTTTTGTGACCCCATGGACTGTAGCCTGCCAGTCTTCTGTCCATGGGATTTCCCAGGCAAGAATACTGGAGTGGGTTGCCTTTTCCTTCTCCAGAGGATCTTCCCAATCCAGGGATCAAACCCATGTCTCCTGCATTGGCAGGTGGACTGTTTAACACGGAGTCACTAGGGAAGCCCTCATTAATACATAGAAACATATATATGCACACACACACACATATATGGAGAGAGTGTGGGAACCTTAATATAATGTAAAAGTAACTCTTCAGTTCAGTTCAGTCGCTCAGTTGTGTCCAACTCTTTGCGACCCCATGAACCACAGCACGCCAGGCCTCCCTGTCCATCACCAACTCCCGGAGTCCACCCAAACCCATGTCCATCGAGTTGGTGATGCCATCCAGCCATCTCATCCTCTGTTATTCCCTTCTCCTCCTGCCCTCAATCTTTCCCAGCATCAGGGTCTTTTCCAATGAGTCAGTTCTTCCCATCAGGTGGCCAAAGTATTGGAGTTTCAGCTTTAGCATCAGTCCTTCCAATGAACACCCAGGGCTGATCTCCTTCAGAATGGACTGGTTGGATCTCCCTGCAGTCCAAGGGACTCTCAAGAGTCTTTTCCATCACCACAGTTCAAAAGCATCAATTCTTCGGTGCTCAGCTTTCTTCACAGTCCAACTCTCACATCTATACATGACCACTGGAAAAACCATAGCCTTGACTAGACGGACCTTTGTTGGCAAGTGTCTTTTAATTTCATGGCTGCAGTCACCATCTGCAGTGAAAAGTAACTCTAAATTTCTATTAACATACAGGTTGCCTAATTGTTCTGCAGGAGTGCTTTGATCTTAATAGCAATAATAAGAAATTGTTTTCATTATCCAATAATGTTCTTGAGGTTTTCCTTTATATCTCAAATACATTTTTTGTGCTACCAAATAATTCTCTGTGTTGAACACATACAGGGGAAGTTTATCAGAATATATCTGAATAAAGAAAGCACAAGAGGTAAGATCCTATTACCTCCTATTTGATCTCCTTTCCCAGACGTCCCTCAAGGGCCAAGGAAAACTCATTCCTTGGGCCTTAATTGCTCTTGGCTACTCCCAGAGCAAAAAATCTTGGCTCACAAACTCAGAGGCTTTCAGGCAGCAAGTGACTGTCTGCAGCATGGAAGGCATATGCTCAGAGTGTTGTGAAAACCCCAGAGTTAAACTGGATTTTTGAACACCTATCTCATCCCCTTATTAAATCAGATGTCTTAAATCAGATGTCTTCCTCTGTAATACTGTGCTCACCACTCACTTAATTGAACTTTTTCAATTCACTGAATTGAAAGTGTCTATTTTGGAGTTTGAGTTTATTTTTATGTAATTATTTGTACATCTCCTATTCACGTAAAATTTTGACCTTTTATATTTCCCTTAATCTCTTCCAAGATTAATAAGGCATGTTGATCACTATGATAAGATCTTTTTAGGACAGGTCTACATGGGATGGGCTTTGAAATGGCTCAGGCCCACCTCAAACTTTGGGGCAAAGAAGACGATACTTTGGAACTCTGGCCAAGCACCACGATAGAGAGATGCAGGATGCCACCTGAGACACATACAGAGCACCTCTGGAGGGGGCAGTGGGAAGCAGGAGCAGAAGGTGGGTCCCTAGGTCACCCTGTTCTTCCCAGTGTTTGGGGGAGGCCTCTGCCCTGCCACAGTCTTTAAGAAGGCTCCAGGCCCCAACTTCCCTGTTCCAATCAAAAATCTTGCAAGCCACCTCAGTTCTGTCAGTTTTTGTCAGAAAAGGAATGGGAAAAGTTAAGGCTCTTTGGCTTCTTTTGTTTGTAAATAAATTGTGTCTTTGAGAGAGAAAAAAAAAAAAGATCTTCCTAAACTTTTTAATTTTCAGAGAGATCTAAAGTGAAAATTAAAGAAAAAAAGAAAGAAAGTGAAAATGACCAGGAACTGAATATTGATTTTTCTCTCCGGGAGTTTTGATTTTTTTTTTTTCCCAATGTTAGAATTTCTTGCTTACAAATCAATATAGTTTCCAACTTTGGAAACTATCTCCAGTTAGGTTAGCAAAGTTCATTGGGGAAAAAAAGAGAAATGAAATGTGGTCCCTGTATTGCCAACCTCTGTAAGCAGGCCCAGAATAAAATTGCAACTTAACCACTGTCATCAGAGAGGTGTAGTCCCTTTCCACCTGAGCCAGATCCAATGCCAGCTTGGTGGCATCAAAGAAGGTACATGAAGAAATTATGATCTGAATCCCTCTCAAGGGGTCAACTGAATCAGAGGACAAGGAAAAACGGAATCACCTACTTGAGGTATGTTTTTCAGTTCAGAAATCTTTAGATCTGTTGAAACAGAGCTATACAACTCTGATGTGATGTGGGTGTTTGTAGTCATTGGCTACAGCAGCCCTATGAAACTAAGAACTCATTGTCTCTGCCCTTAAGATACAAGGTACAATGGCTTCCCCAGTGTCTCAGTGTTAAAGAATCCACCTGCAAGGCAGGAGACATGGGTTGGATCCCTGGGTCAGCAAGATACCCTGGAGAAGGAAATAGCAACCCACTGCAGTATTCTTGCCTGGAGAATCCCATGGATGGAGGAGCCTGGTAGGCTGCAATCCATGGGGTCGCTAAGAGTCAGATATGACTGAGCGACTTCACTTTCACTTTTCACTTCATGCATTGGAGAAGGAAATGGCAACCCACTCCAGTGTTCTTGCCTGGAGAATCCCAGGGATGGGGGAGCCTGGTGGGCTGCCATCTATGGGGTCACACAGAGTCAGACATGACTGAAGTGACTTAGCAGCAGCAGTATTATTGTCTGGAGAATCCCATGGATGGAGAAGCCTGGCAGGTCACAGTCCATGGGGTTGCAAAAGTAGGACACAACTTAGTGACTAAAACCATCAATCACCACCACCTCCCATGTGGCTGAGGGCTTCAGAGCTGTGGTAACAAGCACAAGAGTTTAGGAGGTGAGAGAGCAAGAGACCTTATTTTTGAACAGGTAAAGCCTTAAGCTGGGAGTAGCTCGTGAATATCCAAAGGGGTTTTGGAAAGAAGGGCGTCTTTTAATTTCATGGCTGCAGTCACCATCTGCACTGATTTTGGAGCCCCAAAAAATAAATTCTGACATGGTTTCCACTGTTTCCCCATCTATTTCCCATGAAGTGATGGGACCGGATGCCATGATCTTCATTTTCTGAATGTTGAGCTTTAAGCCAACTTTTTCACTCTCCTCTTTCACTTTGATCAAGAGGCTTTTTAGTTCCTCTTCACTTTCTGCCATAAGGGTGGTGTCATCTGCATATCTGAGGTTATTGATATTTCTCCTGGCAATCTTGATTCCAGCTTGTGTTTCTTCCAGTCCAGCGTTTCTCATGATGTACTCTGCATAGAAGTTAAATAAGCAGGGTAACAATATACAGCCTTGACGTACTCCTTTTCCTATTTGGAACCAATCTGTTGTTCCATGTCCAGTTCTAACTGTTGCTTCCTGACCTGCATACAAATTTCTCAAGAGGCAGATCAGGTGGATTAAAAAAAAACAAAACACTCTTAACTTTTTATTATACTCTCCTTATTTAAAGAGATGCTTCTCACAGTTTCCAGTTTTCAGTGGTTTGAGGCACTCGACTTTAAATGAAAATATCTTCTTTGGACTGCCTTGGAGGTGGGGAGGTGCAGAGTAAGAGAATTTTCTTCCTGGTCCTAATGTCCACCTAATTTTTAAAGCATAGGTTCGTTATTCTTATTATATTTTAAGCTTACAATTACATGCGTATATTATTAGATGCCTGGATGTCCCATTTCACTTTTCTTAATTTGTGGGGAATGAGTGGAGGGAGGGACAGGGTAAAAAATACTTTCCCTCTGAGAAAAGAAAGAGGGTGTATATGGAAACTGATATTAAAACATTGGTGTGAGACTGGGAGGTCAGTAGGGGTCAATGGTACATTTAGCCCTCTCCTCAAAGGTGATTCTCTTCTACCTACACCCGTAAAATAAATAGAGCGAATTTCTTATGCATGCAAACAGTTTTTGCATTGGACCAGTTGGTCCAGTTCTCCCATCTGCAAACTTCCTTACCCCCTTTGTTTCAGTTCACTATCTCTCTACCCTTTCCCATATCCAAACCCTCCACCTAACCTCCCTCCTCTTCTGGCTTCTAGTCACTCTCGACTTTCTGCCACCTTCGCCCTCAGCATCCCCAGTGGGCACGTGACTGGGGGGCTCCGCAGACCGGGCCCCAAGTTACCTTGAGTCAAAGCCAGAGCTCGGCGGTGAGTGACCTGGACGGTGCGGCAGGGGCAAGGAGGCAGAAAATGCGTTCGTTTCACGTGGCATCTCAGCGCAAATTTGCCTGAAATTGTTGACGAGGAAGCGGGCAGGTTTTATTATTTACTTATAGCCTACGTGCTATTTTCGCCCTGGGGCTTCGCTTGGTTTTCAGAAACTTCATTCAAAGGCCAGGCGAGGCGGCCCACGAGGTCTGGACAGGGCGTTGTAGATGACCTCAAAGCTACTTCCTCCCCCTCCTAGCCCTTCCTTCTCTCCCCTAGTCACCTTTGCATAAACAAAACTGCCCCCGGGGCTAGAGAGGTCTCGCTCTCTCTCGCAAAGGGTTAAGATTTGTCGGATCGCACGAGGGGGAGGAGATTCCCCATAGACAAGTAAAAAGGGTGATGGACAAACGTGCGGGCACTAAGACCTCAAGGCATTCATTTCCTCCTACGGTGGATGCGGACGCCGGGAGGAGGAGAGTCCGGGAGAGAGGAGCTGGGAGCAGAGGCACAGGCAATGCTCAACCCCGACTGTAGCTGAGAAAGGCTGGGGGAAACCGGTTGCCGGAGATCGACCGGCGAGGGGAAGACCTTGGGGGGTGGGTGGGGGAAACAGACTGGAGAGCACTCGAAATCTAGCGCTTTACAGATTATTTTATTTTGTGTAGAGAACACGTAGCGACTCCGAAGATCAGCCCCAGTGAACATGTCAGTGTTGACTTTACAAGAATATGAATTCGAAAAGCAGTTCAACGAGAATGAAGCCATCCAGTGGATGCAGGAAAACTGGTAGGTGATGCTTTCGTGTGATACTGTCCCCAGGAGCCCCGCGCGTTTTCCCGGTGTGCCTTAATGTCGGTACTCCCTTTCTGGGGCGTGAATGGAGCGAGGAACCGCGGGTAGCGGGAGCGGATCGCTGAGTTCCCGGGTCTCCCCGGTGCAGGAGACCTTGGAACTGCATGAAGCGCGTGAGTCTGTGGGTGCCCCTGGGTGAACCGTGGCTACACATGCATCTTTAACATAGATTATATAACATAGAACATACATGTGTACATAGAGTGCGACAGGGAAGGCGGGAGAGACGCCACAGACCCTACCTGAGCTACTCCTGGTTTCCCTCTAGATTTGGGTTTTCTTGCTTGGCCTCCTGCGAACAGTGTGAAAGGCAGTGGAGGGAGGACCTGGTCTCCGGCTCTGTTTAACCCTTTCCCATCCGCCGTCCTCTGCTCTCTGGTCCTCGCCCTTTCCCCATCCCTCCTGTCTGCCCTTCCTTTCTCCTTGCAGCTCTCCTACTTCACTGTCTTCCTCCTTGCTGCTCCCCAGCCAGAGTCCTCCTTTCCTGGACCCTTTTTCCCTATGCAGATCCCTTTCCAGTTTCATGAAGAGACGGAGGCGGGGAGTGGGGGAGGAGGGGACAATGAAAACAGTAATAAAAATGAATGAACCCGAGCGAGTGGAGCCACGCCATTATTAAGTTTGTTTTACGGAAACGCCTTTTGGACACACTCGATTCTAATTTAGTGGGAAGCTGCTGATTGGAGTTGAGACACAGATTATAAACCCCTGGGTCCGCAGAGTCCTTGGGGGGTGGGGAGTGTTCCCTACACAACTTCTAACCCGGGAAAGCATCTTTTCTTGTTAACTGTGTTCCCTCCGCCAGTCCTTCTGGAAATCCCCGTGTGGGAAGCGATCCCGTGTCACCTTGCAATATTTAACAGGGGAGGGTGTGCATGTTCATCTCGCTTCTAGCTTGTAGACGGAGCTGCTGTGGCAGACATTCTCTAACCAACCCCCCCCCCCCCCCCCTTAACCCCGTGTCTGACGATCAGTAAAAAGAAAGCCCAAGGCAACCCCCAGCTAGGCAGCTGCTGGCAGCCTCCCAGGTACTGTTGGAGAGGGTCGGGCCGAGGGGGCTCTGGGAAGGTGGGGGATTCCGCCTGCCGCGTGCGCTAGCGCGTGCCCCCAGCACCCTCACGACCTGCCTTCCCTCCCCCAGCTCATCAATGGGAAACCGGAGACGCTAGCGCGCCTGGAGGCTGGGGCGGGTGGGTGCTCTGCGCCGGAACCCGGGAATGGGGGCTCAACGTCTTCTCCTCTGGAGGTTCGGCCGCCGCTCCCGCCTTCTCCCTCGCCGCCGGCCCGCCGGGGACCAGCTGGCCATTTGTGGTCTCAGGCTGGGCCCGCCCCGTGCGCCGTGCGCGCCGGCGGGGCCGGGCCGGTTGGGGCGGGCGCGGCGCGCGGCCTGGCGCGCTCACACTTGCTGCGGCGTGGCTGGGGGCTTCCTCGGGCGCCGGGGGCCGGAGGGCTACAGCCGGAAGCCAGGAGGGCCACGCGATTCGCTCGGCAGGCTGGGAAGTGCGGCAGCGCTCTGGGCCGAGGCCCCTCCTGGGCCTCCGAGGGCGGAGGCGCCGAGGGTGGGTCCGGAAGACGGTTGTGCACCGGGAGGCTCGATCCCGTAGGAGTTTAGACAATTAAGGCCTCAGCGCTTAGGGAAGCCAAGCCTCCCTCGGGCCCCACCAAAGGGACCTCTTTCCAGGCACTTCCTCCTCCTGCGTAGGGGGTGGTGCTGAAGACCGGGCGAGGGCGGTGGCGCCGGGAGCCGCGCGGCGGACCAGCAGAAGGCGAAGGTCTTCTTTGCGACTGTTCGTCGTGGTGTCTTGTCACACCGCTCAGTCCATCTTCCCGTCCCATCGGCCCTGCGCTCTCTGTGTTTCCTAATATCTGACCAGTCTTCAACTTGCTGCACCCTTGTTGAACCTGCCCCTCCGGAACTGGCCTACCCTCGGGCCGGCTGCTCGAGCTCACTGTGGGCTAGCCCCTCTCCTTGCACCTCCTCGGTGGATACTCCTCCTACTCACTTGTTGCCTTTTCTCTGGGGCCACTTTCTGTGGTTCCACCACCTCCTGGTACTATTTCCCGCCTCTTTCTCTATTGGACTTCGCTGGTGGATCAGACCGTAAAGTGTCTGTCTACAATGTGAGAGACCTGGGTTTGATCCCTGGGTTGGGAAGATTCCCTGGAGAAGGAAATGGCAACCCACTCCAGTACTCTTGCCTTGAAAATCCCATGGACGGAGGAGCTTGGTGCAGGCTATTATCCATGGGGTCCCGAAGAGTCAGGCACGACTGAGCGACTTCACTTTCACTTTCTCTATTGACCAATACACCAATACACCCGAATCAAACAGGGCATAACCCTCTGGGGATTGAAAAGGGGAAAAAATGCACCAATTTATCTTCGCCTGTTGGACTCTTACCACTCTTAGCTCTTTTTCTGTACATTTCATCTGGCAGTATCTTTCCTAGCTTTTATTCATATGCCTAAGTATTTAGATGAATGTCTGTGCCTCCTAGGAGAAGGAAATGGCAACCCACTCCAGTATTCTTGCCTGGAGAATTCCATGACCAGAGGAGCCTGGCAGGCTGCAGGCTATGGGGTCACAGAGAGTCGGACACGGCTGAGTGACTAACACACACTGTGCCTCCTACTAGACCATCATCTCTTCAGGGCGTGTTTCTCATTCCACTCTTGAATGCATCTTGAAGAATGCATTGTACAGGGCAGATACCTGGGAAAAGTCTTAACTAGTGAGTTAAAGTGATGATGGATGTCTATTTTATTGCCAGCACTGCTACCTGAACCTTAGCAGACTTGGCCTTCCCTTGAGTTTTGAATACTATGCCATAGTCATATATTAGGAGTTCCCCTTCCTGACTTTTTCTCTCTTTGACCCTAATTGTCTTGCTTCCTTTTTTTATCCCAGAGTGTATGCATTTCTCCCAGTATCCTTGGGTGCCCATTTTATAGACCTCTCCCAAAATGTCAACAGCCAAAAAGTCTTGAACTAGGTATATAAGAAAATGAAGGTTTTCCTTTTCATTTCCCTTGTTAACCAAGGCTCACACCCTCTTGAGGAGAGGGAAAGTTTAGGAAGCACAAAGTCTTGCATTTGTCAGACTCATTAACTACAGATGACTTGAAATAGCTTCTGGAGGAAAAACAATGTTGTGAAGTTTCTACTGTATTTTTTTGACAAATTATTTTCAGTTGTCCTTAAAAATTCCCTAGACATAGCCTCAAATAAAACTCAGTTTACAGAATTAAGTTATAACTTATCTCTCAAAGATTAAGCTGCACTCACTGTGTTTTGAAGAATTGCAAGGAAGGTCAGGAGTGTTGTTTTGTCAGGGTGCTGTCTGCACTTTGAATATGATTTAAGAAGGCCTTTATTAAACTTATCCTATAATCTGTATTCATTACTTTATTACATATTAATGTAATGGGACCCTTATTTTGGAGTGGTGTTTTTATAAAGAGTTGAACTGAGGCAAATTTATCAAGTTTATTGTTGCTCAAACAATGATTAACCCTATATTCATTGTTTTAGACATGGGATAAATACTATAGACCATTTTACTTTTCTAGCAAATAGTTTCACATATAATACATTAGAAAAACTATGGGAAAATGCAGAGTAATAAATATGCCTTGGAGAATCACCCTGAGCCGCATCTTTATATGTCAGTTAAAAAATATCCTGGGTAATATTATCTGGTAAATGAGAGTATATTGCATGAGACAGAGGAAAGTACCTGTTTTTAGCTTAACAACATTTTTAAGTTCTGATTTGACACTGAAAAGCCCTTGTGGTTTTACAGCATTGAAAATAGAGGCGTTTTGTTCTTTTATGAGATGTCTGGCCTTTACCTGTTATTTTCACAAATAGCTGACTTCATTTATTGGGTCTGCAGGGAAGGGGGCAAAATCGCCTAGGGATTGGTAAGGTGACGTAAAATTCACTGACTGAGAAGGGCAGCTGGGCTCGCTCTGCCTTCTCTTTCAGCAGCCTGCCAGGTCTGAGCTAGCAGCGGTGGATGCTAGTTGCTTCGGTTGTAATTGTCTGACCAATGATGATTATCTTCTGATGTCGGCTGACACGGTGTTCACCAATAAGAAAGCAGGAGGCCTGTGCTGACTGCTGGAGCATTATGTATGTGAGGTGACGTCATCACAGGATTTGCCTAGAACCTCACGAAACCCTCCCCCGCTCCCCTTTGGCATCCTTCACACCCAGCCTTTCACTGCTTTGTATATTTTTCTGACCTTCTTTCCACCCGTGGTAATGGTTATAAAGATTTTATTGTTTTTGTATTTTGTATGCTGTGTTTGAGGTCTATAAGATAGTGTGGGGATTTTTAGAAGTAAATACTGTCTGGCTAAGGAAACTATCTACAGATTGGTTTTTACTAAGGAAAAAATTAAACACTGTCAAAAAGAAATTGCACACCTTTTTGTTTTTTCTTAGATGTGAGATTTGGAAGGTAACATGCAATTTCAATATGAAAAAACATAAAAGTATTATAAGCCTGTGTTAGATTTTTACTCAAAATATAGCATCTAATGTCTATCACACTTTGTAATGCAGGCTATTTTTCCTGTAGTGACAATTGTTTTGCATTGATCTATAAAATCCTCCTTGTGACTTGTATGTTTTTGTAAGAAAAATGGCTGGAAAACAGTACCGTCTGTGGTCATAAGACAGAAAAGGCCACAGTGTCTCATTTAATCAATACAAATGTGGTCAGCTGTCTAGGAAACTACTGTGTCCACACTGTACCCAGTGTGTTTTTGCCATTTAGTTTGGAGAATCACAGTTCATATTAGCCTTAAAATTGAAAATCCTAAGTGTGAGGAACTCAACATTTATTCAATAAACTTTAGAAAGCACTTGAGATGTTGGCCTCTTATGCACTAGGTTAAGAGTGAGAACACTGAGAAAATGTATACAGAGAAAAATTGCAATCTCTGTTGTGATCCTAGCAAATAATATTGTATAAGAACTTTAATCTGAACTTTTATGTGATGTATATTCATGCAGTCTGGTTTCTCTAGGGTTTCCAGGAATCATGCAAATTATTTTATGATTATCTGTCTCTATATTCACATTAGTAATAAATATGAATATAGTGATAAAATGTTTACATAGGCCTTTTGTTAAATTGGAAGTTAAATTTTGTGGTCTAGACAAAACTCCTTGGTGCTTTTAATGTTCAGTTCAGTTCAGTCACTCAGTCGTGTCCAACTCTTTGCGACCCCATGAATTACAGCACGCCAGGCCTCCCTGTCCATCACCAACTCCTGGAGTTCACCCAAACTCATGTACATTGAGTCAGTGATGCCCTCCAGCCATCTCATCCTCTCTTGTCCCCTTCTCCTGCCCTCAATCTTTCCCAGCATCAGGGTCTTTTCAAATGAGTCAGTTCTTCCCATCAGGTGGCCAAAGTATTGGAGTTTCAGCTTTAGCATCAGTCGTTCCAGTGAACACCCAGAACTGATCTCCTTTAGGATGGACTGGTTGGATCTCCTTGCAGTTCAAGGGACTCTCAAGAGCCTTCTCCAACACCGTAGTTTAGAAGCATCAATTCTTCGGCACTTAGCTTTCTTCACCATCCAACTCGCACATCCATACATGACCACTGGAAAAACCATAGCCTTGACTAGGCGGATCTTTGTTGGCAAAGTAATGTCTCTGCTTTTTAATATGCTATCTAGGTTGGTCATAACTTTCCTTCAAACATAAAGCATTTTGTGAGGACAGAAATGCACATTCTTATTTCAGATGTATACTTTATCAGATTAAAGTAAAGGTAAGCCATACTGTTGATTGAGGTCACAATAAATTTCTCTCTCCAATTCCAAATTATACAGTTTGACTTTTTTTTTTAGTAGGAAAGTGTCCTGCCTCTTTAAGGGAAGGTTATAACAGACACTTGTTTGACTTGAACATGACAACTTTTACATCTGGGTTTCAGGAATGTATCTAATAGGGCAAAGGACCCCCAGGGACAAGAGTCATCTAATCTAACAGCAATAAAAGATTAAACATAAACCTGCCTCTGGAGAGCAAAAAACAATAGGATAATTGGCTCAGGGACCTTGTGACATCTGGAAATAGACTGCGCACACGTACATTGGATATATCATTAACAAATACTCCAGCACTGCCCATTGCCTGGGAGACAGAGTCTGATTTAGAGGCACTGGAAGGATTTGGTTACTATCTGCAGTGAAGGTTATAAGGGGTATAAAGGACCAGTCTAGTCCAGAGACCAGCCTGTGTGGAGCCAGAGAATCTGGTGTGTCTGGTCCGGTAGGAAGAACCAGGGATCTGGTTGGGAGCTAAGTGCTGAGAGATTTTTCACAGGATTGCCTTGCAGAGATCTAATCACTTTGGGGCATTGCTTTGAACACTTGCTTCTTCTGTATTTCCTCGTAGACGAGAGAGACAGGGATTTCCATGTGAGCACATGAGAAGTAATGTTTTGTTTTTAGTTCGCTGTGTCTAGGAAGACTTGGTGTTCCTTTTTCCATAAGAGTCTTTGTATGGTCTCAGTCAGCATACAAAAGGTTACTGGAGCAGGGAGAAGAGGGTGGAGGAGAATGGCTCCAAACCCTATGGGATATAGTTTGTAACAAAATTTCTGTAATTGAATTAATGATGAGATTTTGGTTTTACCTTTTATAAATTTAGAAAAAGTTCTGCACTTAAACTGCAGACAACTAAAGTGTTCTTTTTGGAAACAAGAAAACAAAAAATATGGTTAGAAATATTCCAAAGGACCAAAAAAGAAAATAATCACTATAAGGAAAATACTGCATACTTAATATGTGTTAGGTATATTAGACTTGATTTTTCTAAAAGAGTGTTAATTTTCCTCAAAAAATAATATTTCTTGAAGTAAATTTTAAAATTTAATTTGCTAAACATTTATGACTTCTGTAACATTAGAAGAAAAAGTACCTTCATTCCTTTTCAGGTAATTTTTTAAGGCAACTTTTTCCTATCATAGAAAAAAAATCTTTTTTTAATTTGACAACTACTCTAAAATAAAGCATAAGAAATTGTTCATCATTTCATATTCTAGAGCAACATGTTTATGAGTCTAATACCAAAATTACAGCCTATCAGGTATACAGTGTTCTGATTGGCACAGTCTCTGAGTATGTAGTTATAGTTCCAACTGGTAGAGGGTGAGGGCTATATGATTGTCCTTGACTTTGTAAAACATTTAAACAGAAATTTTCACATTATAAACTTGGATAAATTTTTAAATGTTCAAACAAAATTTTCACATATTTTAAACACTTGATATCTATTTATACTTTATCTTGAAAATAGGCTTTCATTTGAATGCCATATGATATGAATATTGTGGTACTTTTACAAAGAAATCTTTATTAATTATTGGATTCTTTTTTAATTGAGCCAATGTTGATGCTTATCCCTCGTTAGCAGATAAGAAATGGTCAACATCCTGCAGCTGCTATGTAGGCTTGGATTGGTGGTATTTATGTGGATAGTTCAGGCAAACCAGAGAGCTGCTTTTTTAAATTTGCATTATTACATAGAGAGACTAACACACTCACAATGGAAATCTGCACAGAATAAGCTGGACGAAAAAAAAGAAGAAAGACTCTACTGTGTTTTTGTGAATTATCTCTTGGCTAAGGAACAAAAAGCTCAGTTTTGGGGAGACTGTTTCTTCCCCACAAAACATTTGGTATCCAGAGCCTCTTTTTTCCCCAGCAGTGCTGAAGGGACAGGGTATAGGGACTCAAACTGGTGAATTATGCTCATCCTACCTTTGCACATTGAAATGTTGTTCTTGTTCAGTTGCTCAGTTGTGTCTTAGTCTTTGCAACCCCATGGACTGCAGCACACCAGGCTTCCCTGTCCTTCACTGTCTCCCGGAGTTTGCTCACACTCATGTCCATTGAGTCGGTGATGTTATCCAGCCATCTCATCCTCTGTCATCCCCTTCTCCTCCTGCCCTCAATCTTACTCAGCATCAGAGTCTTCTCCAATGAGTCAGCTGTTAGCATCAAGTAGCCAAAGTATTAGAGCTTCAGCCTCAGCCTCAGTTCTTCCAGTGAATATTCAGGGTCGATTTCCTTTATGATTGACTGGTTTGATCTCCTTGCTGTCCAAGGGACTCACTGGAACATAGATTCTAACGAAAAGTGGTGCAGTTGTATACTCCTTTCGGAATAAAACTTTTCTTAGTGAGTAGAATACATAGTCTCTTTTATGTTTATAGTCTGTCTTGTCTAGATGTGCTCTAATAGATTTAAACTATTTTCCTTAGGTGGTTACAATATAACAGCTCCAAATGCCTTGTTGATATGCAAAGTGTAGAATATTTGGAATATAGTAGTTTACCCAAGTATTGCTATAAGCTGTGTTTTCATTGATCTTGGGTCAGACCATCAATAGCATGCCAACTGTCTTCAGTAGTTGGCTTAAATTGCTTTTTTTTCACCTGAAAATAATACTCTTGTTTTCTCATGAGTTCAGCTGAGTTTAAAGATTTAATATTTCCACGCTAGTTCCTGAAGTTTGTATGTGTTGGTTTTCATCAAATTATATGCGTATGGAGGCCTAGAATTAGGAGATATACATAAAATCTTTACTTTTTTCTTAAGATCTTATGTAGAGAAGTATTAGGATGCATCTTGATAGAGATATGTATTGTCACAAACACTTTGTAAGGGAATAAACTCCTATTAAGTTGTAGCTGCTTCTTTTTTTTTTCTTCATTTTCTTTTGTAGTTATAGTTTCTTCATTCAGTGGGTAGGCCTGGTGCAAGTAACTTGAAATTATACATTGTCAGAAATTTAGGTAACATAAGAAAAAATAGAGTAAAAGTTACCTTTAGATAAACATTTTGGTGTAAATCTTTTTAAACATCTTTCTTTCCATTTATCCATCTTTATTTTTAGCAAGAATATTTTCATAGAGTTCATACCCTATTTTTCTGTAACCTGACTTTTTTTTCTTGATAAAGGTTGGAACATTTTTCCCTATTCTTAAATACTTCTTCACCAAATTGTTAAGTGGGATAATTGTGTTTCTTTAATGTAGTGTTTGTTCTAGCTGACATTGGAAAAGCTTGAGGAGACATGTGTCACTGTTTTCAAAAGAGCAAAGACTACACTGGTTAATAGGCCAGTAGAATAAATATGCAGTATATTTCAGATTATTTTCTTCATGGATTATGTCTTCTTTGGGTAATAACATCAGTTTGCTGTGTAGAACAAACCACCAATCAAGGAATAGTGTTAAGATGCTTTTAATTGCAAGTAACATTATAATTAGGAGAAGGCAATGGCACCCCACTCCAGTACTCTTGCCTGGAAAATCCCATGGATGGAGGAGCCTGGTGGGCTGCATGCAGTCCATGGGGTCGCTAAGAGTCGGACATGACTGAGCAACTTCACTTTCACTTTTCACTTTGATGCATTGGAGAAGGAAATGGCAACCCACTCCAGTGTTCTTGCCTGGAGAATCCCAGGGACAGGGGAGCCT
The DNA here is from genome assembly GCF_019923935.1 of Bubalus bubalis. Lineage (NCBI taxonomy): Eukaryota > Metazoa > Chordata > Mammalia > Artiodactyla > Bovidae > Bubalus > Bubalus bubalis. Next base: position 90,490,599 of record NC_059163.1, read on the forward strand.
GGTGGGCTGCTGTCTATGGGGTCGCACAGAGCCAGACACGACTGAAGCGACTTAGCAGCAGCAGCAGCAGCATTATAATTAACTGTGGCTTAAAACATAAAACTTTTAGTTGTTTCATATAAGAGTGGCTCCAATTGGAAAACTTTGTAGTCATTCAGTGGCTTAATAATGGTATCAGTGTTTCAGGTTTTATCTGGGTTTTTACTGTCCTTACTGTATCTACCTGCTTCTGTGATGGCCTGCTCCTGAGCCTTGTCAGGTGCGAGTTCACCTTTCTCTGTTGGTGTTCATTCCCAGGCTTGACTAAGTCACACCCAGCAATATGTGTTGTTGAGGCGGGGAAGCAGGTCAGAGGTGCTATTTGAATACAGTGATAAGCGGATGAGGTCAGTGGATGAAATAGCACACTACTATGGTTATGCAGGTTGGGCTTTTTCTACTTTCTTACACAGACCTGCAGATGACTCAGCACAGGGCTGATACAGGAAGGTACAGGAAGGTATCACATGAACATACGAAAAGTCAGAATGGCTCTGAATGCTGTTTTTCCTCTTGTACTTAGGATCTCAAGAAAAGTAGGTTTGGGAGATCCGTGAATGTTAGTTTTCGTGTACCTCCTCTGCACTAGGTAACATAAAGTTCAGATGAAAACTCCCCATATTCCAGGCAACATAGGTTCATTGTCTCACCGTGTTAGTCGCTCAGTTGTGTCCAACTCTTTGCCACCCCATGGACTGTAGCCTACCAGGTTGTCTGTCCATGGAATTTTCCAGGCAAGAACACTGGAGTGAGTTGCCATTCCCTTTTCCAGGGGATCTTCCCAACCCAGGGATCAAACCCTGGTCCTCTTTCATTGTGGGCAGATTCTTCATCTTCTGAGCCACCAACGAAACCCCTGTCTCACTGTAACAAGACTTATAGAGACTTATGGACTTACAGAGTCCTTAGTTACAAAAGAGAAGGTAATCACTAACCAACCGATATGAAGTCCGGATTATACTCCACAAAGTTCTTGTATGGATTAGTACTGTCTCCCTCTGTCCACTTTCCTTATAGGTTGGTACAGTTGATTCTCATTACTTGACTAGATATGTTCTATAACATCACTAGAAACACTAAATTGGCAAATTCTTTTCCTAGAAGAAATACAGTTAGGTTCCTGCAAGCTTCTGGCCATATTTTTGTCAACCAGTCAACACATAACTTTGTTTTATATGTTTCTGTTTGCATGCTCATTTGTTCAGTCATGTCTGACTCTTTGTGACCCCGTGGACTATAGCCCACCAGGCTCCTCTCTGTCCATGGAATTTTCCAAGCAAGAATATTGGAGTGGGTTGCCATTTCCTACTCCAGTGTTTCTGTTTAAAGACACCTTATTTTACACCTTGTTTATGTATAGTTGATTCATGAACACTGAACTCACAGCCAACAGCACCATAACTCATGCCTGAAAGAATGTTATCGAACACATGAATCTCTCTGTAAAACAGCACAGCCTTGTATTTAGGAACATTAGTTAGATGGCATTTCAGCCCTGGGGGCCATTTTTAACAGGGAAATCACCAACAAAAAAGCACAAAAATGTAGAACATGTGACACTGCTGCTGCTAAGTCGCTTCAGTTGTGTCCGACTCTGTGCGACCCCATAGACGGAAGCCACCAGGCTCCCCCGTCCCTGGGATTCTCCAGGCAAGAACACTGGAGTGGGTTGCCATTTCCTTCTCCAATGCATGAAAGGGAAAAGTGAAAATGAAGTCACTCTTAGTGACCCCATGGACTGCAGCCCACCAGGCTCCTCCGTCCATGGGATTTTCCAGGCAAGAGTACTGGAGTGGGGTGCCATTGCCTTCTCCAACATGTGACACTAAGTAGACTGAAAAATGGACACTTATTTACAATATGAGAGTTGAAATAAGAAGGCAGAGCATGACCTTGTTTGACCTAAGCCTGAAGCTCAGGCATTGGGCAACTCAGATTACTCACCACTCTGAATTACCCTGAATGACCATGGAAGCACTGTGTCGGGGGTGAGAAATAAATTCTAATGAGTAGGTGAACTTGCAATAATGAGGATCAACTGTATTCTGCTATAAGAGGTAACATCCAGAGTTCAAGTGTTTGTGCTGTCCTGGATAACCCTGATTTATAATGGCAGCACTCAGCTATGCTTAGCAGTGAAAATACTTTTTCACAGAATGCTGAGAAGGCATCTCTTCATACATACAGAGAACTTGTCTTTTCAGATTTGTATCACAAAGCATGCCTTTAAAAGCTCGAGATTTGAAATTTTATTAAAGGACAAATTTTATTAAGGGACAAAAGAAAACTCGGGGTTTTCTAAGGGAGAATCCAGAGAGAACTGGGGAGAGAAGGATGGGTAATTGAAAACATACCTATACATGTGCTCAAACATACACAATTAATCCTTATCAATTGGATTTATGATTGTGGAAAGTGATTAAATTGTGTTTGCTAGAATTTGTGAGTAATGCTTATTTGAAGACTTCTGGGCATTTAATAAGGGTATTATGTGTGTGTGTGTGCTCAGTCATGTCCACCTCTTTGCAGCTCCGTGGATTGTAGCCCACCAGGCTCCTCTATCCATGGAATTTTCCAGGCAAGAACACTGGAGGAGTGGGTTGCCATTTCCTTCTCCAGGAGATCTTCCCGACCCAGGGATCAAACTCTTGTCTCTTGCATTGGCAGGCAGATGCTTTACCACTGTTCCATCTGGGAAGCCCAACAAGAATGTTAACTAACAGTTATTGAGAGCCTATCCCAGGTCTAACAGGGACTTTATGAACACTGACTCAACTAAGCCTCCACTTTACAAAATGCACTTTGTGACGGGGCCTGTTTTGTAGCTGAGGAACCCCAGGTACAAAGAACATGAGTAACTTGCAAAGACTCCTACAGAAACGGGTTCAGATGCTGGGCATCCTCAGAGATGGGTTCACAGCCTGGTAGGCTGAGTCCGCCCACTGGGCTGCACTCTGTCTCCCACTTTGGCCTGCAACCCAGCACTTACTGGGAAAATCACAGAAACCATTTCCAAAGACAGTGTTTTAAAAGTGTAGGGATGGGAGACAGAGTGGGCTTCATTCATTTTCTTTAGGAAAGTCCAGATCGCTGGAAGTATACTGTATGAAATAGGAGTTTTGGTAATAATTATGGTTGTATCTTTTGGATGGGACTCTTATTCCAATAATTTACAGCAATATAATGCTCACTTAAGCTAAAAATACTTATAGAATATGCTTATTCACTCTTGAAGAGTTTCATTTATTTATTTTTGGTAATCTCTTCTATGTTCACATATTCTGGGTTGTAGTCTTACAGCGATACAAAGGCAGAATTTCTACTGAACATTAATCTTAAAAAAAAAATTCCCTTACTGGACTTTCCAATTGGAATCAAGCACTAAATCTAGAATTTTATACCAAAAATACAAGAAAGAACTTCCTTAATTGGACTGATATTTGTCAACACCATAGGCCTCAAAAAGTTTTGTGCAGACTATTAAATTAGCCTTAAACATTGAGGTAGGCATTCTGTTCTTCTATGGCTAAGAAAATAACTCTACAAAATAAGTATATGTATATATATGTAATTATTATTAAAAATTGATATCAGTGATCTTCTTGTATGTACTTGACTAAGATCAATTATAGTCAAGAATAGTCTGATAGAAGGGTCCTCTACCTGCCCACCCCCCCTCAAAAAAAAACCCAGAAAAATTTTATAGATACTTATATACCCATTAAAGTTACATTACTGAGAAATATATCTTGGTAGAAAATGTACATCATATAATATTATGGGGAAAAATTACCTGCCTACAAAACAGTCTGGCCAATTTGTAAAACACACACATTGCACACATACATATACATAATTAGTACAGTTAGTTTGTTACAGTTTTAATTGTGTATGTACCAAAATTCTAATTATGATTGTCTTTTGAAAAGAGGGTTAAGTTTTTACTCCAGGGAACCAATAGTTGTCTCAATGCACCTAATATTTTACTAGTGGAGAGACTTGTAGAGGTCTTGCTCTTCAGCAGCTGTGTGCATCCAGGCTGATCCATCTGTTCTTGGGTCAAACCAGCTGGTAATTACTAAGAGATCAGAGTGTGCGTGGCATGCAGGAGATGGGCAAGAAGAGAGAGAAGAAGGCAATGAACTCTGAGTGTTAGATCCTCTGTAAATATCTCTATCTATTTGAATTACAATCCATTCAGGAAGGCAAATGTCCATGAAAATATAGGTAGGTGTCATATAGCAGAGCAAATATTCAAGTGCTGGAATATAGGAATTATAGAACATAGAAAAGAAAATCACTATAGTGGGACTTTAGAAAGACTTTATTAAGAGGCAGGAACCTTGAGAGCTTTTATTGTAGGTAGATTGACAAAAAGGAGAACTGGGCATTTACTTTTAAGGTGGTAGAAGAGAAAACCAACCCCATATTCTCCGATATGCCAGCCATGACTGTATACAGAGGGCCGAGATTAAGAGGCAGTGTTCAGGGGCTTTCTGTTAGCCAGGCCAAAAGTACAGACACAGAATTTAAGAGAGTTAATATCTGAAAAGAGGAGGGCAGCCAGGTATCTAATTATTTCTCAAAAAACTTAGATGATTTTGGCAATAAGGTAAGGATAAGGCAATGTCCTAGACCAAAGACTAGAGCAATGTTTGAAGAAAGTCAGTGATATGATATCAAAGAACACACCAGCACAAGGCCCAGATTCATGTGGCCCAAGGCATTTCCTAATCTCACTAGCAGGCTAGAATTCGGTCTCCAGGGGAATGGATAATGCTGAGGTATCATCCTGGAAGCTGTGCTCTGAGCCAGGCTGTGTTGCTAAGCTGTCCTAAGAGTAATGGGACTCTGTGTCACTGACGGGGAAGTGGCCAGGTATATTGAAAAGCGGCTCATTTGTTGGTAATTAGTTAGGAAGGTAGAAAAGCCTAGTTGGTCACCTTGCTTAGAGAGGACCACCCCTCCCTTCCACCTGCCCTGGTGGGCCAAAGGGTGCAGGTAGACAGTGTAGGGTTGATTGTCCTTGGAAATCCATCTTGGCTTCTCTCCAATGCATGGGTAAATATTTGGTTTTTTGAAGCAGATGTTACCTGGTAACTTCTACATACCTTATTTCATAAATTCCCCTGATAGTCTGGGCAGGAATGCACTGTAACTGTTCCTTTATAGTTGAGGAAAGTGAGTCTTAAAGAAATGATTGGCTCACTTCTGCCCCAGAGTGAGTGAGTGACTGATTTGGGATTCAATCTTGAGCATGCCCATCTCCCAAGACTGGAACCCATGCACCTCCCGACCCACTACAGCCCCACATGTTGAGGAGAACAGGTAAAGTGTGGCCCTCCCTTGTCTTTGTGAGCTGGACAAGCCGAACTCATTCCCACCTGCTCTTTCTTGCAGTGACATTAAAATGAAGAATTAGATAAGCAGCAGCAGCTGCAAGGTGGAGAAGGTAATGGCACCCCAGTCCAGTACTCTTGCATGGAAAATCCCATGGATGGAGGAGCCTGGTGGGCTGCAGTCCATTGGGTCGCTAGGAGTCAGACACGACTGAGTGACTTCACTTTCACTTTCCACTTTCATGCATTGGAGAAGGAAATGGCAACCCACTCCAGTGTTCTTGCCTGGAGAATCCCAGGGACGGGGGAGCCTGGTGGGCGGCCGTCTCTGGGGTCGCACAGAGTCAGACACGACTGAAGCGACTTAGCAGCAGCAGTAGCAGCTGCAAGGAGACTCAGCCCTGCCTGACTGAGGTTTACTTGAGGTTGTTGTGAGGAATGAGGTTGGGTACGTGCACGTAGATTGGCAACTTGGAAACCAGCCTTAGGACTTGGAGTAACTTCAGTAGGCATGGTGGAGGGGGGTGGGGGGAGTGGTGGGAGGGGGAAGAAAAACACATGTAAATCAGGTAGGAACATAATGGTAAAAGTGCCCTTTTCTTTCATAAGCCCAAATCATATTTAGGATGAGCTATACGCAAGTGCCAATACTTAAATATTTTGACCTTTGAAATGACAACATCATATGTTTCAGCTAAAACAGGTTCCCTGTTGTTTTAATCACACTTTTACTTCACATCCACTTTCACCGAGAGGCTGTTGGAAAGGGTTGCCTTTAATTTAGCATTGTTTGTAGACAGCAAGCAAACAATCTGTATTGCTTGTCCAACTAGTTGGAAGTCAGTTCTCTTTGTGCAGAAAAAAAGGCCAAACCTGCTGCACAAGTTTATGTATTTGCCACGATTAGGATAAACATTAGAAAAATTAAATTCAGAGAAAGTTCACGCACAGTATTATTTTTTGGAAATCTTTGCTTTCATCAGAAACAAACAGCCTACCTGCCTGCCTTCCATCCTATTTTCTGTCTTTCAACAAATCCTCATGGCATGTCTATGGCAGACTTGTGATGGTGGAATTATTTAAATGTTTACCTAGAGCCTGGGTTATAATACCCATGCCATAAATGAAGTTTTCCATTTCTCTTTTTATTATTTTTTTAATTTAATTTAATTTTATTTTTTAACTTTACAATATTGTATTGGTTTTGCCATATATCAAAATGAATCCGCCACAGGTATACATGTGTTCCCCATCCTGAACCCTCCTCCCTCCTCCCTCCCCATACCATCCCTCTGGGTCGTCCCAGTGCACCAGCCCCAAGCATCCAGTATCGTGCATCGAACCTGGACTGGCGACTCGTGTCATACATGATATTATACATGTTTCAATGCCATTCTCCCAAATCATCCCACCCTCTCCCTCTCCCACGGAGTCCAAAAGACTGTTCTATACATCAGTGTCTCTTTTGCTGTCTCGTATACAAGGTTATTGTTACCATCTTTCTAAATTCCATATATATGCGTTAGTATACTGTATTGGTGTTTTTCTTTTGGCTTACTTCACTCTGTATAATAGGCTCCAGTTTCATCCACCTCATTAGAACTGATTCAAATGCATTCTTTTTAATGGCTGAGTAATACTCCATTGTGTATATGTACCACAGCTTTCTTATCCATTCATCTGCTGATGGACATCTAGGTTGCTTCCATGTCCTGGCTATTATAAACAGTGCTGCGATGAACATTGGGGTACATGTGTCTCTTTCCCTTCTGGTTTCCTCAGTGTGTATGCCCAGCAGTGGGATTGCTGGATCATAAGGCAGTTCTATTCCCAGTTTTTTAAGGAATCTCCACACTGTTCTCCATAGTGGCTGTACTAGTTTGCATTCCCACCAACAGTGTAAGAGGGTTCCCTTTTCTCCACACCCTCTCCAGCATTTATTGCTTGTAGACTTTTGGATCGCAGCCATTCTGACTGGCGTGAAATGGTACCTCATAGTGGTTTTGATTTGCATTTCTCTGATAATGAGTGATGTTGAGCATCTTTTCATGTGTTTGTTAGCCATCTGTATGTCTTCTTTGGAGAAATGTCTATTTAGTTCTTTGGCCCATTTTTTGATTGGGTCATTTGTTTTTCTGGAATTGAGCTGTAGGAGTTGCTTGTATATTTTTGAGATTAGTTGTTTGTCAGTTGCTTTATTTGCTCTTATTTTCTCCCATTCTGAATTCTGTCTTTTCACCTTGCTTATGGTTTCCTTTGTTGTGCAGAAGCTTTTAATTTTAATTAGGTCCCATTTGTTTATTTTTGCTCTTATTTCCAATATTCTTGGAGGTGGGTCATAGAGGATCCTGCTGTGATGTATGTCAGAGAGTGTTTTGCCTATGTTCTCCTCTAGGAGTTTTATAGTTTCTGGTCTTACGTTTAGATCTTTAATCCATTTTGAGTTTATTTTTGTGTATGGTGTTAGAAAGTGGTTGACCAGTTTTCCCAGCACCACTTGTTAAAGAGATTATCTTTAATCCATTGTATATTCCTGCCTCCTTTGTCACCTTATCTTTGACAAAGGAGGCAGGAATATACAATAGATTGAAGACAATCTCTTTAACAAGTGGTGCTGGGAAAACTGGTCAACCACTTGCAAAAGAATGAAACTAGAACACTTTCCATTTCTCTTTTTAAAACCATGGCCTCAACTTTCCTTTTCCCTAATGTGTCATTAAAGAAGCAGTGTGTGACTATCTGGCACCTCCTTCTGGTATATCATTCTAATTTCATTCCTTTGTGGTAGAAAATATACCCTGTATGATTTCAACCTTTTAAACTATTTTGAAGGTTGTCTTATGGCCTAGTATATAGTCTATCCTCTAGATGCAGGCACACTGAGTTCCAGATCCACCTTTGCCATTTGTCACTTCATGGTTTGCTGAATTTCAGTTCAGTTCAGTTTAGTCACTCAGTCGTGTCTGACTCTTTTCAACTCCATGGACTGCAGCACGCCAGGCCTCCCTGTCCATCACCACCTCCTGGAGTTTACCCAAACTCATGTGCATTAAATCAGTGATGCCATCCAGCCATCTCATCCTCTGTCATCCCCTTCTCCTCCCACCCTTGGTCTTTCCCAGCATCAGGGTCTTTTCAAATGAGTCAGGTCTTCACATCAGGTGGCCAAAGGATTGGCATTTCAGCTTCAACATCAGTCCTTCCAATGAACACCCAGGACTGATTTCCTTTAGGATGGACTGGTTGGATCTCCTTGCAGTCCAAGGGACTCTCAAGAGTCTTCTCCAACACCACAGTTCAAAAGCATCAATTCTTTGGTGCTCAGCTTTCTTTATAGTCCAACTCTCACATCCCTACATGACTACTGGAAAAACCATAGCCTTGACTAGACGGACCTTTGTTGGCAAAGTAATGTCTCTGCTTTTTAATATGCTGTCTAGGTTGGTCATAGCTTTTCTTCTAAGGAGTAAGCGTCTTTTAATTTCATGGCTGCAGTCACCATCTGCAGTGATTTTGGAGCCCCAAAAAATAAAGTCTGACACTGTTTCCATTGTTTCCCCATCTATTTGCCATGAAGTGATGGGACCAGATGCCATGATCTTCATTTTCTGAATGTTGAGCTTTGAGCCAACTTTGTCACTGTCCTCTTTCACTTTCATCAAGAGGCTCTTTAATTCTTCTTCACTTGCTGAACTTGGGCACATTCATTAACCTCCATGGGTCTTCATTTCTCAGTGTGAAATTTGGGTAATCAAATGGGGTTCTGGCCAGAATTAAACTTGATAAAGTGTGTAAACCTCTTACAAATGTCCTGAGTTTTATAAACCCTCTGTAAAAGGTAGCTTGTACTGGTTTGTCTGTGAACCACCATTTTATTTTTGCCTGGCTCTCCATATAACAACAGGGTTCTTAATCCAACACTTAAGGCAATGGCACCCCACTCCAGTACTCTTGCCTGGAAAATCCCATGGACAGAGGAGCCTGGTAGGCTGCAGTCCATGGGGTCGCTAAGAGTCGGACATGACTGAGCAACTTCCCTTTCACTTTTCACTGTCATGCATTGGAGAAGGAAATGGCAACCCACTCCAGTGTTCTTGCCTGGAGAATCCCCCGGATGTGGGAGCCTGGTGGGCTGCCGTCTATGGGGTCCCACAGAGTCCCACAGGACTGACTTAGCAGCAGGCATTCAGAATCATTGTATCACAGTTCTGTGTAAAACCTTTTCACTGCTTGCAGATTGCTTATCCATGGACTCAAATTGCACAACCTGATACACAAGATTCTTTGTAATATGACCTCAACTCACCATTTCTGTATTTAGTTCCCCCTTTTTCCTATGGATAGCTTATGTTCATGGCAGACTGAAGCACTTCTTACTTCCTTTGTGTTTCCATCCCATCTTTTCCTTTTATTTCTGTCACCAGGAATATCCATCTCTTTTCCCTGCTTTGAAAACTTACCCAGAAAGCTCCACGTTCCCTACCACCTTCATAAATACTTAAGTTTTTTGAAATGGCTTTAATCTTTGCCTTTAAACCCCCTAACTCTTCCATTTGCATTTAAAACCCCTAAACTCCAATTTAGCTCTGGCAGATTTTCTCTTAATAGTTAGTTGTGACTTGTATTATCATCTTTATAGCATTTTATACTAATTTTGATAAGATTTGCCTTTCAATCAAGTCTGCCACAAAGCACAGTAGGTTCAATAACTATCTGTTGTTGTTATTTAGTCAGGAAGTCGTGTCCGACTCTTGCAACCCCGTGGACTATAGCCCCGCAGGCTCCTCTGGAGTGGAGCCGTTTCCTTGGAGTGGTGGAGTGAGTTGCCGTTTCCTTCTCCAGGGGATCCTCCCGACCCAGGGGTCAAACCCACATCTCCTGCATTGGCAGGCAGGTTCTTTACCACTAGTGTTACCTGGGAAGCCTGATAGTTCAAGTACCTTAAAATACAGTATCCTATTAAAATAAATTATCAATATGGTATGTAAATCTAGATTCTGAGCCTGTGTTTCTATATCATTGCCATTCATTTCAGTGGTTAAACATTCATTGCTGTGGAGTTTTCATCTTAGGAAAGCAAATTTATGCCTTCTAAAATCAGAAGCATAGCAAGTCCTCAAGGAAGGTGCTTGCACACACACTCCTCTCCCGAAAAACCCCTCAAGGAGTTGTTTTGATGAGGGAACCATGGTGATTTATTATTATTTTTTTTAATTTTCTTTTATTTTTACACTTTACAAAATTGTATTAGTTTTGCCAAATATCAAAATGAATCCACCACAGGTATACATGTGTTCCCCATCCTGAACCCTCCTCCCTCCTCCCTCCCCATACCATCCCTCTGGGTCGTCCCAGTGCACCAGCCCCAAGCATCCAGTATCGTGCATCGAACCTGGACTGGCGACTCGTGTCATACATGATATTATACATGTTTCAATGCCATTCTCCCAAATCTTCCCACCCTCTCCCTCTCCCACAGAGTCCATAAGACTGTTCTATACATCAGCATCTCTTTTGCTGTCTCGTACGCAGGGTTATTGTTACCATCTTTCTAAATTCCATATATATGCGTTAGTATACTGTATTGGTGTTTTTCTTTCTGGCTTACTTCACTCTGTATAATAGGCTCCAGTTTCATCCACCTCATTAGAACTGATTCAAATGTATTCTTTTTTAATGGCTGAGTAATACTCCATTGTGTATATGTACCATATCATGGTGATTTAAGAATAGACTGTAACATGTTAAGTGAACTGGAGAAACTGCCAGTAGATATTTCCTTAACCAAAATATGATTTCATTTTTCTTTAGAATCCAAATAGGCGTGTTTCAGGATCCCTTATTTTATATTTACGGTAGTGAGAGACAGAGGGAAAATGGCCAAAAAGAAAAAAAATTTCTGGGGAAAAATTGTTCAAAATAGCTAAATATATTCAGCGAAATGGTTTTTTATACCACCTTGAAATAGCCACATTAAAGCTGTATTGAGTCAAAAGTTGATAGAATTTTGGTATTTGGTTGTCTATTATCTTTATAATTCGACTCTGGGTAGCCTTTAAAGCCAGTTGTTGAACTTTCTACTGTTAACCTTCTTTTAGTTAATTTTTTTTTACCTTTAGTTTTATTCATTTAAAAAATAATTTAAAACAGGCATGGTATAAAATAAAAAATGTACACAAGGGTACTTATTGGAAAGTGTGTTCAATGTAAAGGGATTTGTTGTTGTTTAGTGGCTAAGTCATGTCTGACTCTTTTGTGACCTCATGGACTGTAGCCTGCCAGACTCCTGTGTTCATGGAATTCTCCAGGCAAAAATACTGGAATGGGCTACCATTTCCTTCTCCAGGGGATCTTCCCAACCCACCCAGGGATCAAACCTGTGTCTCCTACACCTCTGAGCTACTTGGGAAGTCCATGCTGCTGCTGCTGCTAAGTCGCTTCAGTCGTGTCCAACTCTGTGCGACCCCATAGATGGCAGTCCACCAGGCTCCCCCGTCCCTGGGATTCTCCAGGCAAGAACACTGGAGTGGGTTGCCATTTCCTTCTCCAATGCATGAAAGTGGAAAGTGAAAGTGAAGTTGCTCAGTCATGTCCGACTCTTAGCGACCCCATGGACTGCAGCCTACCAGGCTCCTCCGTCCATGGGATTTTCCAGGCAAAAGTACTGGAGTGGGGTCCATCGCCTTCTCCGTGGGAAGTCCATAAAAGGGTATAAATCCATTTTTAATTCACAATGCCCCTTCCTGTGGATAACCAGCATACCTTTATGGTCTTGCATGTAAAAGCAACTGTGAATACAGTCAGTTCTTATTATTGGTGGTACGTGCATGCTAAGTCGCTTCAGTCATATCTGACTCTGTGTGACCCTATGGACTGTAGCCTGCCAGGCTCCTCTGTCCATGGAGTTCTCCAGGCAAGAATACTGGAGTGGGTTGCTCTCCAGGGGAATCTTTGCAACCCAGGGATCAAACGCACATCTCTTACATCTTCTGCAGTGGCAGGTGGGTTCTTTACCACTAGCACCACCTGGGATGTATTATTGGTGGTAGCTATGTTCTATAATGGAGAAGGCAATGGCACCCCACTCCAGTACTTTTGCCTGGAAAATCCTATGGATGGAGGAGCCTGGTAGGCTGCAGTCCATGGTGTCGCTAAGAGTTTGACATGACTGAGCGACTTCGCTTTCACTTTTCACTTTCCTGCATTGGAGAAGGAAATGGCAACCCACTCCAGTGTTCTTGCCTGAAGAATCCCAGGGATGGGGGAGCCTGGTGGCTGCCGTCTATGGGGTCACACAGAGTCGGACATGACTGAAGTGACTTAGCATAGCATAGCATATGTTCTATAAAATCACCACAAACACTGAATTAGCTAATGCAGAACCAATGCACTCGGGAAATATAGGATTTGGTTCTTGAGAGCTTCTCATCACTTTGATCAATATGTATTTTTGTTTTGTATGCATTTCTGTTTACATACATATTATTTCATATATATTGTTCATTGATTAACAGTGAGCCCAGCCAGTGGCTCTCTGATTCATGCATGGAATCTCTTCATAAGACATATCACAGCTTTGCTTGGGAGCAAGGCAGCACGTTAGCACCAGGGGCCATTTTAAACAACAAAACATCAACAACAAAGCACAGAAATGCGAGAGACAGGGTGCTAAGACCTGGAAAGGACATGTGCTTACAGCGCGAGAGCTGAAATTGGAAGCAGAGGGTCCTTTGTCTCCTTCTGCCTCAGTTGGGCACGTATGTCACGTGACTCAAATTTTTTTGCCACTCTGTACATGTCCACAGTTGATGCTGAAAGTGCTTCAGGTGTTGATTTCAGGAGAGGGTAGAAATAAATTTTAGTGAGTAGGAGGATTTGCAAATACAAAATCTGCACATATATTCTATTTTCTAATTTTAGATACACAAGTGGTAGGATACTATCCATAATGTTCTACATCTTCATTTCTTCATTGAGCAGTACCATCTAAACTTATTTTATGTATACATACATGTATCGTTTTTATTTCAGTGAAAAAGGAGCTTCTGCACTGTGTATTTTTGAAGCTGTATATTGTTTCATTACATGGGCATTTGTGTTGTTTCCAATCCTTTATTATTTGAGATACAGTATATCTGTAAGATATACAAGCAACAAACTGCAATGAAAATATTGATGGATATTGTCAAATTGCCATCTCTGATGATGTACATTATACACTGCTACCACTATTTTAAGAGGGAATGGTATTCTTCCTCATAGCATCATCTTTTGCTGGTTGTAATGATATGAATTATATCTTAATATCAATCTCCTATGTCAGAGAAACCATCTTACTAAGTTTCCCAGTAAGACATAAGAAACTACTGAATAGAAAATAATTAAAAAAAAAAACAAAAAACCTCAAAGGAGTCAGTGTGTGAGATAATGAGGTTCCTTCCCCCCTTTGTCTACCTATTTCCTAAACTTTTCATTTGGTACATCACCCTTCTTGGTAGTTCACATGAATCCATTTGTTATTTCCCATTCTAGTTACACTTTCTATAGAAAATATCATGTTTCCAAAATCAGTACATGTTGTAGCAACATATGGGCAACATGCATGCTTTTAGTATTGTAACAACAGACTAGAGTGGATAATTTGAATACATTTAAAATATCTGAAGCTTCATTACCATGAAGTTGATGTGCATTAAACCTAGTAAAATGGCATAGCTGTGCAGATTGTTTAATGAAATAGTGTTTTTAATCCCTACCTCTATGAAGGTCGCAAAAAGTCAGACATGACTGAGAGACTTTCACTTTCTTTTTATGAAGGTTATATATTAGTAGTAAGAGATAGATAAAATAAGTTAACCATGTATATTTCTGGTTTATATCTAGTGTGCCTGATAGTGATGTGTGCTATGGAGAAAAGCCAAGCAGGATGGCTTAGACAGGAATTGGGAATAGTTGTAAGGTCCGGTTTTGCAGGAATGTTAGGCAAGATAGTATCTGAGTAAAGATTGTAAGGTAATGAGGGTAAACTATGCAGGTTCTGAGAGGCCAGAATGACGGAAGTGTCCAAGAATAGGCTCCGTCTGGCAGGAAAGTTACATGTCTGTCAAGGCCAGGATGGTAGGAGCAGGTTAGTGAGGGGACAGGTAAGAGGAAAAAACTCCAGGCAAAGAGTCAAAGGAACTAGATTTTAAAGTTTGATCACTATCAGTGTGTTGAGGGTATGGGAGAATAGATGGTCATATGTACTATTGGTGGGACAGTCAATGGCTACAGTCTTGGAGAGCTTTAGACACTGTCAAGACTTTTCAACATAGAAGCGTTTTGCCCATGACTGGGATCCCCCCGCTTCCCACCGCCCCCCCCACCCCACCTCCGCCGCCCTTATACATGTGTACAAAACGATACAGGTGCAAGAATGTTCTTTCAGTATTGTTTTTAATAGCAAACAGTTGAAGGCATTCTATATGCTTTCCGAGGGCACACTGAAGCCATGAAATACTACAGAACTGCAGAAAAAATGAGGTCAAGCTTCAAGTGCTGTGATGGGAAGATCTGCCATACACATTGTTAAAATGAAAAGAAATCATGGCATTTAAGTACATGCCTGTATATGTGTTTTATGTGTTTGTATTTAATGTGGAACAAAGTGGTAAACAAATTCCCATTGTATTGTTTAAAAAAAATATTAAAGTTTTGTTTTAGTGTTTGCTTTAGGTGCCAATTTAAGAGTAGAAAACAGCAATGAGATGCTACTTTCATCTTCTAGACTATGACAGATTAAAATTTTTCCACACTCTCAATGCTGGGGAGTATGGGAAAATATTTTGGTAGAAGGATAGAAATTCTTGTACTTTTTGGAGTCATTTTTGAGGGTAATTTTGTGTTCTCTATAAACTGTTAAAAAGATGGAGGTAGTGACTCCTGCTGATGTGAAAAGATTTCAGATACATTGCCATAAGTAAAAACATAAAAATATACAATAGTATTAAGATACACCTTTTAAAAAACATGTATGCATATATTAATATACAAATATACATAAAAATCCAAGGAGTGGAATTGGGAGTCAGTGGAAAAGGGAAGGAGACTTGGCTTTCATTTTGCATCATTCCTGTATTACTTGACTTTCTCTTTTTTTCCTAACCCTGGGCATTTCTTATTTTTATGGTAAAAATTTTAATCTCACCTACTTAAGTTGAAGCAAAGTAATCATCAATTTTTAAAGTTGCCTTCATATATATTATTGACTGACAGTTCTCCTGTATTATAAATCCCATGACAGTAGAAGATTTGCCTGTCTTCCTCCCCTGGGTGTGGTCTGGTTCCTTGGCATGTGGTAGGCACTCCATGAAAGTTTGCTGGCTAAATGAATAAAGGAAAATGATTTTGAAATAGTGTTCAGTATTCCAATGCTACCATCATCCCGGGCAGGTACACTATTACCTCTGTTTTACAGACAAACTCGGAGAAGGCAATGGCACCCCACTCCAGTACTCTTGCCTGGAAAATCCCATGGATGGAGGAGCCTGGTAGGCTGCAGTCCATGGGGTCGCTAAGAGTAGGGCATGACTGAGCGACTTCACTTTCACTTTCCACTTTCATGCACTGGAGAAGGAAATAGCAACCCACTCCAGTGTTCTTGCCTGGAGAATCCCAGGGACAGGGGAGCCTGGTGGGCTGCCATGTATGGGGTCGCACAGAGTCGGACACAACTGAAGTGACTTAGCAGCAGTAGCAGCTTACAGACAAACTATGGAAAAACTTAGAAAGTAAGTCCGTTGTGAATAGAATAGATAAAGCAACTGTGCAAAGTAAGTTTGGCATTAGAGCTGAGGCTAAGATTTTGTGAGTTGTGACTAGTTGTTTAACTTAGTGTACTATCCAACTTTCTTGGTTACCAACTGGAGAATGGCTGTTCCGTTTTGTCCTGCTTCTTGATAAATGGTGTGCCAGGGGTCCAGAAAGATGTTAATGAGAGTGGAGTTTCCCTTCATCAAAGCTGCGTTTCTGTCTCAGTAAACAGATCGCAGTTGAAGAAAATGTGCAGATTGATTCCACAGGTGGCACAAAATAAATTGCATCATGTTTGGCTTAAAATTTCTTGTGATATTCAAAATGGGATTACTTAAATTATGGACCCTCTATACAATGGTCACTGTGGAGGCCTTTCTTTATTTCTGTGCCGATGGATGAATACGTAGTGCCGTGGGAAAATGCACCCTTATATAATATAAAGTAATATAGGGATGTATACTATGATTGGATTTTTAAAAAATAACATTCACGTTAATAAATTCAATAAACTGTAAATAAGTACAAGAAAATAATGTAATAAGTTTCTTAAGCTGTGTATGAAAGCATAATTGACTGATTTGGCAAACTTATTTTTCAGTGTATTATATCCATGAATTTTGGATTACCTTTGTATTTAAATATGAAGTAACTGAATATTTGGTTACTATTTATATGTATTTGTTTAATCCTTCCTTTTCCTAGAAAAGAATTTGTGATTAGATGTCAAAATACTAAGCACTGATCTCTGGTTCACTTCTTAGCATCATGAACATATATCTTACTCCTTTTCCTTTAAAAAATTTACTTTGTATAATGAAACAATAAGCCTGCAAAGAGTCGGACAGGACTGAAGTAACTTAGCATGCAATGACAAAAAGTGTCATTTAGCCTAATGACTAATTCAACATGCATAACTCCATGAAGGTGTTTTTATATCTTCCATGGCAGATACATAATTCCTTGAGGGAGTTGGTACTCGGTGTTTATTGAATTGCTGTTGGTTTTCTTTCTAAAGATAAAATATCTTTAAGAACTATATTACAGATTATTCGGTCACCACCCACCTCTCCAATACTGTGTAGTATTATTTGGCATCTGGCTCTCTTTGCTTCACATTGCATATTCCCAATTGTTACTTAACTTAGGGACCATCTGTACAATGGTCAGTCACTGTGTACAGATGTTCCTGTTATGCTTCAGTTAGCAGTAAATTATGGAGGGAAATGGCAACCCACTCCAGTATTCTTGCCTGGAGGATCCCAGGGATGGCGGAGCCTGGTGGGCTGCCGTCTATGGGGTCGCATAGAGTCAGACACGACTGAAGCAACTTAGCATAGCATAGCATGGAGGGAACAAGTGAGGTTGGTATTAGGATAGATGAAATGTCTGAGCCTTTCTCTCATGAACCTCTCACTAATCCTGGGCTCTGGCCTTGCTGCAAGGAAACCAGGGGCGGCCTGGCCTTACGCTCTTGGACTGTCCCCCTGTCCAAGTCTTCCAAAAACGGGTCCAAATGATGATTAGCCAGTTGCATAGGTTGATGCAGGTCACTCAAGTGAGTGAGGAAACAGCATCTTTTACCAGTTTGGCTGTGGCTTCCTGTAGCCACAAATATCCAGCCACAGGCTACCATCTGAAAGAGTTTTTTGAGGGATAATTTTGTGCTTGGGTACAGATGCTGTGTCTTGATACATTTTGTAAAAGCAGACATTTATTAATCAAATTTTTATTTAACCAAGGAAGTACAAAACTAACCGCTTAGAGAAACTAATTCAATTCTCCTGTCCTTCTTTTCCTGAAAATGAAGTATATAATTCAGCATACATGGAGCCCTTTCGTTTCTGTTCATGAACATTAGTAAGATTTTAGACAGCACAGTCAGGCAAGGAAGTGTCTTAGAAAAGCCCTTCCTTTCATTACACCCTCTGTATAGTTCTCTCCTTCAGGGAGAATCCCATCCTAATTTCAGGTCACTTGTTACCTAATCCTCTTTCCTGACACGCCTCCCACTCTTGAAAGCATTTGAACTTCCCAAATATTCAGATTTCACCAAATGTGGCAGGGTCAGTAACAACTACCCATCTCTTGCATTTTCAAGGTGGCTCTGATGGAATGCTCCTTTTCCAGTAGGTTCTGGTTTTCTTTTGTCTGCCTCTTTTTGTTCTATCCTTTTTTTTTTTTTTTTTAATATTTTTTGAACAGATATTTAAAGAGACGACAGCAGGCATATTTGGAGGTATGCCCACTAAGGCACTATTCTTAAAAGAACATTTGTTCGTGTCTTTTTTAACACTCCGGTGCTTTACTATTCCTGCACTGCCTCGTAGCCATTCTTATTATTTAGCATAGTTGGTTCTTCACATGACTTGCACTTCCCACATTGTAATCACCTGGAAAGATTTTGCAGTCACCATGCAAAGTCACCTTAGCATCTCTGGAGGTGGAGATCAGGTTTAAAGCCTTACCTAGGAGATGAGATAATGAGAACTTGTCTGTAGGAAGATGTTAGAGACATGAGGTCTGTTTATCTGCCCAAGTAATTCTGATTATTTAAAATCTACCTAGAAAAGGTAGCCATTCTGCCATGCCTCTAGATATGAGTATGTGAACCAGGACAACATGGGTCTCTCTTTCTTACTCTCTGAAAAAACTGAAATTGTGTTAGAGTAAAAATAAATACTCCAACAAATGCCTATAAAGTAGTTAAATCTTGATACTTAAACAAGTTTTTAAATTTTGATTTTGTTATATATTATCTGATATGAAATAAAATGCATTTAAATACTTTCAGTAGATTTTATAGTTATCTTTCTTGTTTTCTTTTTTCCATTATTATAAACAAAATTTTTTGCTAAAGATAGGAAAGCTTTCTATTCCCTCAGGTCCCGGGGCTAACCATTTTTGGTGCCTATATTTTTAAATAATGTTTTAAATGATATATAAATACTGTTAACACACTAATAAATATGTGTGACTTAATTGTAAGAGGATTTCTAAAACCACAAGGTCATTAGTATGTATTAGGATTAAGATTTTGTTCCAAACATGCAATTATAATGATTTATCATCTGAAAACTTCTAAGAAGTAAAAGTTTTTGTCTATGTAAACATGTTCAATATATATGTTAACATTATATTTTCAAGGAATTTAAAAAATTTGTTACCAATTGTGCCCAAAATTTGCTACAATTTATTGGGGTTAATAAAGTAAATTAATTGCCTATTGTGCTTAAAATGTATTACTTATTTAATTCTCAGAATAATGCTACAGGGAAGAGATTCTCTCCATTTTATAGATAAAGAAGCTTGGGTTCCATCACAGAATTAGTAACTCAAAAGGGTAGGATTTTGACTCAGCGCTGTCTTTCTGAAAGGCTTTTGTTATTTCTGCTTCTACCACATTTTTGACCTTATAGCACCCAGAATAGCATTTCTTCTCCAAGGTAATTACAAATAAGAAACGGAGTTTCATAGTTGGAGAGCAGCATAAGAGGAGTCTCTGTCTTGGCCATTACATTGCCATTCCTGTTTCATTTCCATGCACACCAAGCCCCCTCCTCTACCCAGCGGTGTATAAGCAAAAGGTGGCAGCTGATAAGAAATTCAGGCAGAGTTTGGGTCCGATGGCAGAGATAGCCTTAAAAAATTCCTGGAGAGAGGCAATTAGGAAGACACTAAGAAATTAATATTGACGACACAATGCTTGAGACCTTTAACATTTCTGAACTTTTCTAAACAAAAGAGGAAACATACTTTTTAATAGACAAAGTCTATGCCCTGGTATAAAATTGCCTTTGGAGAGAAAACTATTTCTGTTTCATTGCAAATGAGGTAAAGAATGCTGTTAGGTCAGTGGAGACAGCTAAGCTCTGTAAAGCTGCTTACTTTGCATTAAGAAACTACAAAGTAAGAAACAGCCCATTATTCCATCTCTAGAGTTATTTCAGGAATGGCACTGCAAAGTCCAGTGGATCCCATTTTAAACAAAGATCTGTTAGTTTTGTTTGAATCTGTAAAATCATCCTTAAAATTTTCTAGATTATAGTACTTTTCACTTTTTTACATGGGAGCAAAAGATTTAAAGGTTTAATTTTTGAAACATCAAAAAAAAAAAGCTGTCTTCTTTTAAGATTTACATGGAGAATAAAATATGTCAGCAGCTTATGAATCTTAAGCCTTTTTTATACTTTATTTCCCTTATATGGCACCATTCATGTTACCACTCTACTGGATTTCATATTATCAAATAAGTTTCTTTTTTTTTTTTTCAAATGAACTTCTTCAGAGTTGCCACCCTTAGAATATTTCTCATTTTGTTCCTCTATCAATTAAACTTCACCTCACTGTCTAATAACTATCTATGAACTTATCCTACTGTCTCTTAAGCTTTAAAGCATTCAAGAAAGATAGGCAGGTGGTTAATTCCTTCATTCTGTTTCAAAGATAAAAATTTTGTGTAAGAGATTAAGTACGGCCTTCAATAAGGTCTCAAAAGTGACACTAGCCATTTACTTTGTACAGAATGGTACCATTTTCACAAAGTGACCCAAGTTATAGTTTACTATTATTATTAATAAATTTGAAAAATCTTATCCATGACAGCAGGAAATTGCCCTCACATACATTCTGTTTGTAGTTTTCTTCATGTCTGTCAGTGCCCTGGCCACCTAAGAGACATAGGCTGATCATGACCTTAAAAAGTGACCATGGTATATCAGAGAAGTAGTTCATTAACTACTGTGTCCTCTCTGCTCTCTCACAGGCCAGTGTCTTTAGTTATGGAGCGGTCACCTAGGTTTGAGAGCCTTATTTTGAGAGAGAAAAAAACTGTCTTTACCAATTTGAAAAAGCAAATTTTGGAAGAACCAAGTGTTCATCTTGAAATAAGGTTTCTAGGACAGTGCAGCAAGTACTTCCCCCTTCTTCTAAAAATTCCTGAAATATTTTTAGCCATGTCACACATGCATATGCACACGCACGCACGTGCGCACACACACACACACACACACACACACACACACTATAGTGACCTCACTAGGATTGTCACAGTCCTCACTACTTAGGACCTGGCTCTGTGTGTGGACCAGCAGCATCACTGGGGTTGCTTGCTATACATACAACATATCAGGCCCCACCCCAGACCCACTGAATCAAAATCTGCATTTTAACGAGATCTCCAGATGTTTCATATGCTCAAACATAATCAGAATTTGAAGAGCTGGTGTCAGGGACTCAATCTCTGTCTGGCAGAAAGGCACTGTCTGTATTTTCACTGGAAAAAAAAAAAAAAGTATTTTTCTGTGCTTGAGAGAATCCTGCTTTTTTTTTTTTCCTAGGCAAGGGAGATCCTGAATGGGGTGGTGGAGACTTAGGCAGGTAAAGGTTTTATAACCATAATAATGTGACAATAGTTGAAAAGAATCCATTGTGACAGATTTCTTTTTTTCCCCTCAGCGATTTCCTCTTAGATTGTGTCTTCAGTTAAAGATCTGCAAAGAGAAAGGTCCATTTTTGGGGACTGGGATGATGTAAAATGTGGCCTTTCAGTAGCCTCTAAGGAAAACTGTTTCTTTTTATAGTAATCCAAACAGTATGAAGCTGTAAAAATATTTTTTGGAGGGTGTGGGAGTTCCGAGAGCCAAATCAATAGGAGTCCACTGTTTAGAATTGAGTACTTCTCATGCAATATTCATTTTGTTAACATGTGTCAACTAAAAAGAGATGCACAATGTGAGAGTTGCGAGTTAAGTTTTATTGGTGGCACAATGATGACTGCAGCCTGAGAGACAGCACCTCAGAGAGCTCAGAGAGGAGACTGCTCCAAAGAGGGAGTGGGGGAAGGTCAATATATCAATATACGATTTTGTTGAAGGGGGAGCTGAAGCATTTCTTTTACAGAAGGTTTTCTGCTAGTCATGAGGCACCATGAAGAAATTTACTGCTTTTCTAGATATGAGGAGATGCAAGGATTGAATTATGAAATCAGTTCCTGAAAATATCTAACCATCTAAAGACCTGGTCCATCTAGTCAAGGCTATGGTTTTTCTAGTAGTCATGTACGGATGTGAGAGTTGGACTATAAAGAAAGCTCAGCACTGAAGGATTGATGCTTTGGAACTGTGGTGTTGGAGAAGAGTCTTGAGAGTCCCTTGGACTGCAAGGAGATCCACCCAGTCCATCCTAAAGGAAATCAGTCCTGGATATTCACTGGAAGGACTGATGTTGAAGCTGAAACTCCAATACTTTGGCCACCTGATATGAAGAGCTGACTCACTTGAAAAGACCCTGATGCTGGGAAAGATTGAGGGCAGGAGGAGAAGGGGACGACAGAGGATGAGATGGTTGGATGGCATCACCGACTCAATGGACATAAGTTTGGGTAAGCTCTGGGAGTTGGTGATGGACAGGGAGGCCTGGCGTGCTGCAGTCCATGGGGTCAGAGAGAGTCACAGGACTGAGAGACTGAACTGAACTGAAAGACCTGTTCCACCAGTTTCCCTGGTGTGTGCCTCACTCTCCACCCTGAACTTCCTTCCAGGTGTGTCAAAGGTCAGCAGCTGCAGCTGCACAGGATTCAATTGCGGAGGCAGATGGCAAATGCCTTTGGCAAGTGCCAGCTTCTAGTTCACACATGTATTAGATGAACTTTCTTTTTACCACTAGAATTTCATTACAGTTTAGAATTTAGAGATGTTGATAGTTTCAGGTAATGACTTCTTATTGTTGACTGCTACAGTTTCTCTAAGGTTAATATTTATTAGCTGATTAGTAAATGCAGCCAGCAGAATTCATTAAGTTAATCTTCACAATGCTCCTAGGCAACTAAGGACTAATTATTTCCTTTTAGTACTGATGAAGAAACTGAGACCCTACAAAATTAAGTAATTTGCTAAAAACTGTATAGCTAGTAAGTGGCAGAAGCAAGTAATAAGTCCAAGATCACTCATTCCAAAGTCTCTCAATTATGATGCTAGATTGCCTTCTAGACTTCTTTATGGTCCAAGAGCACTGGCTGTTAGGAATGGAAAATATTTCAAACCTCATTATTGCTCTAGTTAGTAAAACCTTTCTGTAAATAATTACATGTAAATCTTTTGAGACAACCAAGCACCTATCTTATCATTCCCACCCAAATACTGGTCTCATTGGTGACTCATTACTATAATAATGCTATTAAAAGACACCTCTCTTTTCATTTGGAACTTATGCAAATGAGAAGTATAGAAATCTAGCTAAGAATTTTAGTTTCATTTTAAAGATATATTTTTATTTTTAAATTATCAATATATTGCCAAATAAGGTTAAATTATAGAAATGAAGGGATCATATAGTAAATTAATATCTAAAGTCATTTAAATCATGTCAAATTGATGCTTTAAGTATTCTGCTTTTTTAAAAAATTATGTTAAATTGTGTTTATTTATTTCTGGTTGAGCTGGGTCGTAGTTGCTGTGCAGGCTGCTCTCTAGTTGCGCTGTGCAGGCTTCTCATTGTGGTGGTTTGTTATGTTGTTGGGGCATTCTGAGTGGCACTAGTGGTAAAGAACCTGCCTGCCAATGAGGAGATGAAGAGACGTGGGTTCGATCCTTAGAGGGGGAAGATACCCTGGAGAAGGGCAGGGCAACCCATACCAGTATTCTTGCCTGGAGAATCCCATAGACCAAGGAGCTACAGTCCATAGGGTCCTAAAGAGTTGGACACAATTGAAGGGACTTCATACACACACACACACACACACACACTCACACTCTTGTTGCAGACCATGCGCTCTAGGACATACCGGCTTCAGTAGTTGTGGCATGAGGGCTCAGTAGTTGTTTCCAGGCCCTAGAGCATAGGCTCGATATTAGTGGCACATGGGCTTAGTTGATCTCCCAGCATGTGGGATCTTCCTGGTTCAGGGATCAAACCCATGTCTTCTGAATTGCCAGGTGGTTTCTTTACCACTGAGCCACCAGTGAAGCCCTTAAGATTTTTAAACATCTTCTAGTTTTGTAAGATACAAACTGGAGGACTTTTGAAAATATTTGCTTAATTTTACTTATTGTTGAGAAATCATCGGTTTTAGAAGCTGGCTATTGACTTATTGGCTTATTGATGAGTAAGAGATTTCCTTTTGCCAGACAATATAGTGCCATGTGATAATATGGAAATTACCAATGTGTTTAGATATTTATGGAGAATCATGAAAAACAAATCTAGATCAAGCTACACAAGCCAAGAACTTTAAACTTATGAGTTTAATTTTTGCTGCCTCTGTGTTTAAAAGAAAAAGCGTTAGTTGCTCAACCGTGTCTGACCCTTTGCAACCCCATGGACTATAGCCCGCCAGGCTCCTCTGTCCATGGAATTTTCTAGGCAAGAATATTGGAGTGGGTAGCCATTCCCTTCTTCAGGGGATCTTCCTGACCCAGGGATGGAACCCAGGTCTCCTGCATTGCAGGCAGATTCTTTACCATCTGAGATACTAGGGAAGCCTCTATGTTTAAATTTGGCAATTAAGGAATAAGAATGTTGTATGAACTTGAGTGCATGTGTTTTCATGGTTATTTGGAAATATATGGAATATAATGCAGAAAAGAAGAAACAGTTCCCACTCAGATTTTTACTTTTTAACAACACAATTACTCACTGGCTTCATTGATATCCTTAGTTTAAAGAAATTAGTAAGAATTCAACCAAGAACGTGATTAAGAAGGTATTAACAGAAGCAGAAGATATTAAGAAGAGGTGGCAGGAATACACAGAAGAACTGTACAAAAAAGATCTTCACAACCCAGATAATCACGATGGTGTGATCGCTCACCTAGAGCCAGACATCCTGGAATGTGAAGTCAGGTGGGCCTTAGAAAGCATCACTACGAACAAAGCTAGTGGAGGTGATGGAATTCCAGTTGAGCTATTTCAAATCCTAGAAGATGATGCTGTGAAAGTGCTGCACTCAATATGCCAGCAAATTTGGAAAACACAGCAGTGGCCACAGGACTGGAAAAGATCAGTTTTCACTCCAGTCCCAAAGAAAGGCAGTGCCAAAGAATGCTCAAACTACCGCACAATTGCACTCATCTCACATGCTAGTAAAGTAATGCTCAAAATTGTCCAAGCCAGGCTTCAGCAATACGTGAACCGTGAACTTCCAGATGTTCAAGCTGGTTTTAGAAAAGGCAGAGGAACCAGAGATCAAATGGCCAATATCCCCTGGATCATCAAAAAAGCAAGAGAGTTCTAGAAAAACATCTATTTCTGCTTTATTGACTATGCCAAAGCCTTTGACTGTGTGGATCACAATAAACTGTGGAAAATTCTGAAAGAGATGGGAATACCAGACCACTTGACCTGCCTCTTGAGAAACCTATATGCAGGTCAGGAAGCAACAGTTAGAACTGGACATGGAACAACAGACTGGTTCCAAATAGGAAAAGGAGTATGTCAAGGCTGTATATTGTCACCCTGCTTATTTAACTTCTATGCAGAGTACATCATGAGAAACGCTGGACTGGAAGAAACACAAGCTGGAATCAAGATTGCCGGGAGAAATATCAATAACCTCAGATATGCAGATGACACCACCCTTATGGCAGAAAGTGAAGAGGAACTCAAAAGCCTCTTGATGAAGGTGAAAGTGGAGAGTGAAAAAGTTGGCTTAAAGCTCAACATTCAGAAAACAAAGATCATGGCATCTGGTCCCATCACTTCATGGGAAGTAGATGGGTAAACAGTGGAAACAATGTCAGACTTTATTTTTGGGGGCTCCAAAATCACTGTAGATGGTGATTGCAGCCATGAAATTAAAAGATGCTTACTGCTTGGAAGGAAAGTTATGACCAACCTAGATAACATATTCAAATGCAGAGACACTACTTTGCCAACAAAGGTCCGTCTAGTCAAGGCTATGGTTTTTCCAGTGGTCATGTATGGATGTGAGAGTTGGACTGTGAAGAAAGCTGAGCACTGAAGAATTGATGCTTTTGAACTGTGGTTGTTGGAGAAGACTCTTGAGAGTCCCTTCTGCAAGGAGATCCAACCAGTCCATCCTAAAGGAGATCAGTCCTGGGTGTTCATTGGAAGGACTGATGCTAAAGCTGAAACTGCAATACTTTGGCCACCTGATGCAAAGAGTTGACTCATTGGAAAAGACTCTGATGCTGGGAGGGATTGGGGGCAGGAGGAGAAGGGGATGACTGAGGATGAGATGGCTGGATGGCATCACCAACTCGATGGACATGAGTTTGAGTTAACTCCGGGAGTTGGTGATGGACAGGGAGGCCTGGTGTGCTGCGATTCATGGGGTCGCAAAGAGTCGGACACAACTGAGCGACTGAACTGAACTGAAACTCTCTAAAGTCTATAGGGAACAAATTCATTCGTCAATTTTTATGTACTTATAACATGTTTTTCTATGTACGTCTTTTCTAAGTGGAAATTATTCTATGTAGGCAGGGAAATGTCTAGTCTTAGGAAGACACTTTAACAGGGAGATAACAGAAAGTGGTCCCAATAAAATTCAAACCCATATCTATTTCATTCCAAAATCTGTTCTCTAATAGTTATCTTTTTCTGTCTTGTCTTTGTCCTGATTTGTGATCACCCACATGTCCATAGACTGATTCAGCTCTTTTCTACAACCAAAGCAGACGTCTTTACTTTGGTAAACTGCTCATCTTGGGAATGGCCTTGGTGACAGTTTTCTCATCAGCGTCATCAGTGTCTTGAGTAGGGGGTTTCCAGCCAGGATTCACCTTGCGGAGTGGGCATTGGGATTGAGTAACTGGTAAACAATCCTTTTTTGATCAGTTTTGTCTTCTCTCTTTATTCTTCCTCATTTGAGGGGGATGCATTGTTTCCCTACCTAGCTCTAAACTGAAATCTTTCCTTCTGAACCTGCTTTGCAACTACTCTAGAAATACAAAACATGAAACCAGAGCTTGACATATTTTGACCTTATCCACAGATTCAGGACTGCCATTAAAGAGTACTTGAACTAATGAAGTAATTAAGAGACTTGTATTATATCTTGTCTGAAAATAATATAACATATTATTTATGGAAAAATATATATTTTTAATTATTTGTATTTTATTTCCAAAAAAAACTTTATGGAAAAAGTTTAAAGATAAATGGACAACAGCACTGGACTCTGGTTGGAAACACCCTGCACAGCTTCTCTCCATCTCGCCCCTGTTCTTCTATCTTCTATCTCCGGCCTAAGCACACCTTTCCCTTCCACCTCAATCGCCCTCCTCCCTCATTTCCTATCCAGCTGTCATGGACCTCTTACACTGTAGCATGCTGGATACTAGCCTTCTAAGGAGAAGGATTTTAACACACTCCTGGGAGCCTGTGTTGAAAGTGAAGGAGCAAGTCAGACCAAATAGAGAGAGGTGACTGCCTGATGACAAGATAAGAAAGGTGTCAACAACCAATGTTTTCTGGCTTCTAAAGTTAGTTAGATCTTTTGAAGTGCTGCGATTTCCTTCTTTACAAATGTATTTCTTGGCAGATGTCCTCTTTGTAGTGATTACCATTGCTGTATTTGGAATTAATTCTGTTCTTCAACACAAGGAGAATCTGCTTAAAGACTTAGCTACATGTTGTGTTTTTATTGGCAGTGGTCACTCCCGTGTGACACCCAAGCAGGATGACACTAACTTGCATCTGTCCTGCTCATTATATGTCATTAAGATCATTTGTGCAGGTTGGGGACAGTGGAGAGTTGGAGAGAGCAGTGCACAGCTCACTCCCGAGGAAGGGCTTCCTGAGTCATCTGTACTTTCAGAGGCTCGTCACTCCAGTGCTGCTCATGCAGGTTCCTTGGGGGTGAAAAGGGTATTCATATAACGTGTTCATATTTGTCATCAAAAAATCGCAAATGGACTAGTGATTTTGATGCCAGTATAATATTATAGGTATATACTGTAAACATAGTGCCAAGTTTATTGATTTGCAGTAGAAGATGGCTTTTCCAGTATTTAAAATATTCATGACTACTCAATGTGGCTCTCCTGTTCTTGTAAATAATCCATAAGAATTATGGATTGGGGTGGAATCAAAATGCAGGGAACCACCTAATTTTGTGGGTTATTTCACCTGTAATAGAAACTGACAAGACTGTGTATTACTAGTATTCAGCACATCATGGAGCATGCCCCTATATGACAGATTAAGTATTTTGCTTTAAAATTGTTATGTCAGTCACTTGACAGATTTTTTTCAAGACCACTCTTCTTGTGTTATGAAAGTCACTTGTGTTCTTGTTGTCATTATTGTTTTCTCAATGGAAAACTAAACCTTCTAATACAGTATTGTTCAAACTTTAGTGTGAATCCAGATCACCTGAAGAACTCTATTTCAGGAAGTCAGTCTGTAGAAATACAGATTCTTAATCATAGATGGTGCTGGTGATGATGGTTGTCACAACGCTTTGAGTTGCAAAGTTCTTAGTCATCCTAAGAAATGGCTAAGATTCCTTGGGACGGGTTATTTCTATACAACCTAGTGCTTCTCTTCTGAACTTGGTTTGAATTTACTCTATAAATGCAAAATATGAAACCAGAGAGGAGAAAAAAAAAAACCCAGAGCATGGAATTTTTTGACTTGCCATTAAAGAATAACTAATAATGAAAAACTTGTTTTATATAGTACAACATATTATTCAGCATAATATATTATATTTATACTTATAGAAAAAATTTATTTTAAGATAAATGAAAAACAGCACTGAAGTCTAGTTTGCATGAAAATTTCACTTCTATTTTTTTTGAGCTGGCATTGATGAGATATGCCATGTTTACTTAGGTCAAATGAAGCTGTTAGTTTTCTTTTTTAATGAGGTATCCTCACCATATCCTGGGATTAGGTATTTGATATTCCTCACACAATGTTATGATTCAGTCTACAGTAACTATTGACTTGCTAGGTACATAGAACAGAGATTAGCTATTAGTTAGCCTTTAACTGGTACATTTAAGAGCCTAGGAACTTGACAAAGGTATAAGTCATTCCGTGTAGGCTGAGGGGTGGAGGAGGGGAATGGGTATGAAGGAGAATCAGTAAGTCATAGTAGTAGTTTTTAGAAGATTTAGCATTGATTTTTTTCCAAAAGGTAAAATCACAATTTGAAGATAAATTATACTGAAAAATGTGTAGGCTGTAGCGCTGGTAATAACTGGAAAAAATGACAACACAGTAAAAGGCTCCTAGTCAAGTGATATGAAAAGGAATTAACTCAGAATGGCACACATAACTTAAAACTTCCGAATTGTCTGTTCCTGGGATTTTTCTATTTAATATTTTTGTAAAATATTTATATATTTTCATCACAGTTAACCAAAACTGAGGGATGTGAAAGCACAGGTAAGGGCTGGGGGGCACTCTGGTATCCTCACAGTATACATGACAGAGGACTTTGTTAAAAAGAAAAAACAAAAATATACAGACTTTTAAATTTTACCTGGAGGAGTGTAAAATTAGGAGTGCAGTTAATACTCTTAAAACATACACACGGGAATCAAAACCTTTCTGATTGTTGAAGCCTAGTCCCAATGCTGTTAAACACAGCCTGGGAAAAGTAAGAAGAGGGTAACAGCAAGAAGAGCATGTGACAATTTCCAGCAGTATCCCCTACAATTTAGTGGGTCTTATGAGACGGTAAAGCATCTGCCCGCAATGCGGGAGACCTGGGTTTGATCCCTGGTCAGGAAGATACCCTGGAGAAAGAAATGGCAACCCACTCCAGTATTCTTGCCTAGAAAATTCCATGGATGGAGAAGCCTGGTGGGCTACAGTCCATGGGGTCACAAACAGTTGGACATGACTGAGTGACTTCACATGTGATGAATTAAGTGGTACCACTTTTCATATAGTGCTAAGTTTTTAAAAATACAACATCCATGCAAGAAATTTGCAGAAAATAGTTAAACTGATAGTTTGAACTATTTGTGTACCACAGTTACTCTGGGGATGAAATTCTCCAGACCGAGTAAGCTACTTCTCAGGTAAGTGAGTATAGCCAGCTCTAATACTATGTCACAACCCACTAAAAAGTGTATTCCTCACTTGCCATAGTAGAAATAGTAACTCTGGGAATGTGAAAACTTATTTTGTGATTAAGAAAAAATTTTAAAACCTATTAGTATGGGAATGGGAATACCTCTTTATAGAATTCAATCAGGAGGTATCCTTTTGCATATGAAAAATTCTATTTCTACTAGAGAAAAGAGCTGCTCATTTCAGAATCAGTCATTTTGTGATATCTGTATGAAAAAGGAGGCATCCCACCAGTGAGGAAAAAGTAAAGTGCTTCTCTAATCTTTGGAGCTTAAAGAAGACTTCAAAGAGGGGACATGAGATATCTGCCATTATATAAATTCAGATCACGAACAAATTTCCATTCAGTTAGTTTTAGTGGGGGAGAAGTGGCGACCAGAAAATATCGTTTCCCTTTTAGTTGTCTGCCAGCTCCATTGGACTATGGAACACGATGGGTGTTGGCATTGGATAAAAACTGGAAAGAGACCACAGTAATAAGTGGACAGACATGGACAGTGGCCATTGTGGCTTACAGGGTACTTTCCCTGTGCCCTGTAAAAAAATACCCCCAAATGGCTCACTGAAAAAAATGTGAGCCATTCTGCAAGTTCAGAAGGGGACAAAAGGAATATGATAAGAAGCACAGGACCAGCTTACAGGAAAGTTGCAAGTGAAGCTGCTACAGTGGGGCTAAGCTATCTGTATGGTAGTCATTCTGCTTTACTGTATAGTCTCTCACACCAGCTGACTTTCTCGTATTTGTCAACATTTTACCTGAAAATCCAAAGCATCACAAGGTTCTTTTAGATTAATAAAACACGAATTCATACTAGTAGAATTTGAATATTTCTGCAAGAATCATAGTGACTGTCCAGATAAGAACCACTCCCCTCCATGTGGTTAATTATCAGTCACCTTCAGACTTCCCACTCCTGCTACTGCCCTCCTTGTGATCATCTGATAGACCCTTTTCTGAGTAGGTGGCCTCAGGAAATGCCGTTTCTGTTGTATTCCTCAGGTACATTGTGAGTATCCTTCAGATGTGCTGGAGCTGAATATTAGAGTTACCTGGGCAGCTTTTAAAAGATACCAATGTCTCTTACCCCTAGACAAATCAGATCCTCTAGGAGGCAGTTCTCAAATACTGTATTTTTTAAAGCTCTCTGTTGCTACTGCTAAGTCACTTCAGTTGTGCCCGACTCTGTGTGACCCCATAGACATCAGCCCACCAGGCTCTCCTGCCCCTGGGATTCTCCAGGCTAGAACACTGGAGTGGGTTGCCATTTCCTTCTCCAATGCATGAAAGTGAAAAAGTGAAAGTGAGTCGCTCAGTCCTGTCCGACTCTTAGCGGCCCCCTGGACTGCAGCCTACCAGGCTCCTCCGTCCATGGGATTTTCCAGGCAAGAATACTGGAGTGGGGTGCCATTGCCTTCTCCTTAAAGCTCTCTAGATGATTCTAATGTGTTCCAGGGCTTAGAACCATGCAACTTTCAAGAATTAAACATGAGAACTATCATTCACTCATTTATACCTCAAGGTGAGTCAGTTCCCCCTGGACTGAGTATTTTCAGAACAAAGAGGTATGAGAATGAGTGAATGAGAAATTTTAATAGTCATTGTGAGCCATTAAAAAAGCAAACATTTTAATAGTCTGTAAGTTTGGGGTAACAGAATTTATTTAAGCCAATATTTTGTTTAGTTTAAACTGTAAGCTATTTAACTGGTAGCAAACCACTTGCAGAAAAACAGCATAAGGCTTTGCCTTTTTCTTGGAGCCAGGAGCAGGGTATTGATATAATATGCTCTCAATAAGTTGTTAAATGTCCCTTTACCTGTTGGTTGTTAAGATCAGAATTAAGGGTTATCTAAGAAACATCAGAAAAACTAATCATTCTGAAAGAGTTTGCTGCTGCTGCTAAGTCGCTTCAGTCATGTCTGACTCTCTGCGACCCCATGGACTGCAGCCCACCAGGCTTCTCCGTTCATGGGATTCTCCAGGCAAGAACACTGGAGTGGGTTGCCATTTCCTTCTCCAATGCATGAAAGTGGAAAGTAAAAGTGAAGTCGCTCAGTCATGTCCGACTCTTAGCGACCCCATGGACTGCAGCCTACCAGGCTCCTCCATCCATGGAATTTTCCAGGCAAGAGTACTGGAGTGGGTTGCCACTACCTTCTCCACTGGAAGAGTTTACTGTGGTGTTTTTATGGTATTCAAGAGGTGACCTTTACACACGGTATTGTCTCTGTGTTGTTAAATCTTAGGCAGTTCTTGAAGACCTCAGCATATTCATTAAGAAATATTATCCTTGGTTGCAATTAACAAGCAGTCACTGAAGGCACGTGGACAATAAGAACATGCTTATTATCAATCAGATATTGTCAAAACTTTGAGTATTCGTTGATAATCTTAAAAATTCACAAAAATATTGTCTCTTGGTTACAAGTAAACAGTGCTCAGAACTGAAGGCAAAAAGTGATCCAAAACATTAAAAAGAACTAGACCCTCAGCATCAACAAATCTCTAGCAGAGGAAGTGGTTGAAATTAGTCCTGATTTGATACTTGAGTGCACAAAAACTTAGAAGTGAGGAGCATAAAGCAGCTGATCATTGCAATTGCAGAAATAAAGACAGTACAGGCTTCCTCTGGTCTTATCTTCTTGTAAAAAGAGAAAGTGGGAGGAGACCCAACTTCTCCACCTTTCTGTGGAACACAAAGTCAAGTTTGGGACTTATAGACAAGTGCTAGCCCTACCTCCATAGTGCCATGGGGAATAAAGAAGAAGCTTTCACTGAGAGCAAGTGAGTTCAGCCCTATCTATGGCAGCCCGGGACTAGGGGAGTCACAGATAATTAACATATGCTTGGAGTAGAGGGATACTGCGCAAATGGGGGTGACAGAACTATCCTGAACCTTCCCCAATGATGCTTAATGTGCCTAATTTAAGGGAAATTTAGGTAAGGTGTTCTGCCACAGAAGGGAAGGGGCAGATCAAAACCCTGTAAGACACTTAGATGTGACAAAACAGTTTGTAACCAATGAAAAGTTGAGATTCTTTGCTATGAAAGTTCAGCCACGGTAAGATGGTTGCAGTTGTTAGAGATTGTTATTGCTGAAAAAGAGGAAGAGGGTTAGAGTTAACCTGAAAAAGGAAAAAAAAAAAAAAAAAAACAACTTAAGATGTAGTTCACTTACACTTAAAAATTCCAAGTTAAAAGAAAGAGTTGGGCCAACTATGGCTGTCCAGTGATTACGACTCTGCACTTCCACCGCAAGGAACTTGAGTTCTGTTCCCAGTTGGGGAATTAACAGCCGGCATGCCAAGTGATACAGCTAAAAAAAAAAGAAAGAAAGAAAGAACAAGAAAAAGAGAAAGAGTTGGGTCAACTATACAGCCATTCTCTTCTTTGCTTCCACATCACCTCTAAAAAGAGATAAAAGAGTAGACATAGAAAAAGTCCAGATCCACCAGAGCAAAAGGAAGAATTTTTATGTGCATGGTTGTTCTCTAAAACCATATCTGTGAGCCAAAAAAGACAGTCATCTTTAACAGCAAAAATACTTTGGAAAGAAGACTGATTTAAATAAGGGGAAGTGTTACTGAGGTCACCATAGATTACCTATGCTGTCTGCCCATCTCTGAAAAGTAAAATATTGGCAGTCTAGGGCCCTAAGGGGATAAAAATGCATATTCAATTCTTATGTAAGTAAAAATGCATAGGCTCAGGTCCAGGGAACATTCTTGAATTTGATTTTTTTCTTTAAGCTTCCAAAATTTAGCCAGCTGAAATTCTTAAAACCAGGCTTTCCTAAAAGCAAAAAGAATTTTTTCATTTTGCTGTTTATTTCCTTAATTTAAAAAATATACACACAAAGCAAATCCCTATAATCTCACTCCCTGTCCTCCCACCTTGAGATATACTACTTTTCTTCTAGAACACTAGAGATATGTATCTGTCCATTCTTGTATCTATATCGGTATCTATAATGGTTTAACTTGATGTAAACCTTCATTAAAAAGATGGAAACTTGTGTCCTTGGTCTAGGTAGTCTTTTGATATTATATTTTTAGCTTTATCTGCTTAATCAGGGATAGTTTCTGGATTACAAGGCAGTTAAAAGTGAAAGTGATAGTTGCTTCAGTCGTGTCCAACTCTTTGCAACCCCATGGATGTAGCCCGCCAAGCTCCTCTGTCCATGGGATTCACCAGGCAAGAATACTGGAGTGGGTTGCCATACCCTCCTCCAGGGAATCTCCCCCATCCAGGGATTGAACCCGCGTCTCTTACATCTCCTACTTTGGCAGCTGGGTTCTTTACCACTAGTGCCACCTGGGAAGTCACAAGGCAGTTAAGTGTAGTCATTTGAAGGCAAGTAGCAGGGCAGGCGATACCTTGAGGCAGTTAAAAGACAAAGAAGCCTGACAGGCTACATTCAGAGTGGGACAGTATTGAGCGGCTAAGCACACACAAAGCAGTTCAGGACTCCAGCCTTACCTCCATCCTTCCCTAACACTGCCTGGTCCTACCCACACAATGACTGTTTCTGAGCCCATTACACAAAACTCTATTTTTCAGACTTTTCAGCATGTGTTTCTTTCCACCTTGAATATTCTTCCATGCTTCTCAAGGCCAGCTCTTTCTCATTTTTGTGATCTCAATTTATGTGGCACCTCTATTGAGATATTCTCATTCTCCATCTAAAAGAGCTTCCCACCCTCAAACGCTGTCTTTCCCAGTAATCTTTCATGGGCCCTCT
Source organism: Bubalus bubalis (assembly GCF_019923935.1). Lineage (NCBI taxonomy): Eukaryota > Metazoa > Chordata > Mammalia > Artiodactyla > Bovidae > Bubalus > Bubalus bubalis. Next base: position 90,525,557 of record NC_059163.1, read on the forward strand.
CTGGCAGTCCAGTGGTTAAGACTGCATTTCCACTGCAGGGGACATGAGTTCTATCCCTGGTCGGTGAACTAAGATCCTGCATGCCTCCAAGTGTGGCCAAAAAAAAAAAGCAACTCCTAGTACTCTCATTTTTTTTCAAAATGCACCATACCGGGTTATTTTTGTTTATCTGTTGGTTAACGTCTCTCCCCTACTCAACAGAATGCAGTGCCCATCTTTTTTCACTACTGTGTATCCAGCACTTCACATAGGGTCTGGCAGAGAATAGGTGTTCAGTATATATTTGTGGAATTAATGATCTGTATATCTGTTTATTATCATTATATATTATCATTAGCACAAATCCACAAACAAAACTAGCTTGCTTTACAACTGTGAGGTAGTGAAGAGGTTAGTGTTGGATTGCTTTTTATTAGTCATGTTTTACCAAATTAAAAGTTACTAGTAAATTTCTAGTAGTAGCTTTGTCAGTAGTAAATTACAGAGCATGCCGTGTTACTAAAGTGGGTTACCATTCTTGAGAAACCCAGCAGCAAGGGATAAGAACCTCCCTGCACATTTTTATAATGACTTGGCAGAAGCTGTGGGATGGAGGAAAGAACTGTACTTTTCCTAATCATAGATCTTCTATTTCTTAGTCACTTATTAGTAACTTCTGTTTTTTTCTAAAGAGCCTCCATTTTCTTACCTGTAAAAGGCAAATGATTTGGTCTCATAGGAATAAGGTAGGTGATAACATACAATTAAAACCTGCCATAATATATAAGTGAAGCTGAAAGTCTTATTATTTTGAAATGAATGAAAAGGGAAACACATGCAGCTGACTGCCTGGGAATTCCAGACATGTGTGAGCCCACTGCCAATTGTGTTAGTTCCACAAATTTGTTTTTGTCTCAGAGTGGGTTGCCAAGGAATCTATGTAATGTTAGTAGAAGTGTTTTGTGAGTTGCAAAGTGCCAAATGAATTTATGGTCGCTTTATTATTATGTGGTTAAAAAAATAGATTCTATTAATAAGTAAGAGAAATCAGTTTATAGTGACTCTTAGTTTTTACCCGGAGAAGGCAATGGCACCCCACTCCAGTACTCGTGCCTGGAAAATCCCATGATGGAGGAGCCTGGTGGGCTGCAGTCCATGGGGTCGCTAAGAGTTGGACACGACTGAGTGACTTCACTTTCACTTTTCACTTTCATGCACTGGAGAAGGAAATGGCAACCCACTCCAGTGTTCTTGCCTGGAGAATCCCAGGGACGGGGGAGCCTGGTGGGCTGCCGTCTCTGGGGTCGCACAGAGTCGGACACGACTGAAACGACTTAGCAGCAGCAGTAGCAGCAGTTTTTACCTTTTAAATTTAGATAGACTTACTAGAAGCATGGGCTTCCCTGGTAGCTCAGCTGGTAAAGTATCTGTCTGCAATGCCAGAGACCCTGATTCGATCCCTGGGTTGGGAAGTTCCCCTGGAGGAGGGCATGGCAGCCCACTCCAGTATTCTTGCCTAGAGAATCCCCATGGACAGAGGAGCCTGGCAGGCTACAGTCTATGGGGTCGCAAAGAGTTGGACACGACTGAGCGACTAAGCACAGCACTAGAAGCATCAGCTTAAATGACTCCAGTATAGTCAAAATAACTTGTAAAACCTGGTCAATGGTAATATTTCTTCATGTAATCAAGCAGGACCCTGTAGGGTCTTCTCGGGACAGACTTCCTGCCCCATACCCTCTGCTTCAGCTCCTCTCAGAGGTGCTTAGATAATACCATCTGATGCACATCAGAGGCTAAAACTACCACCAAGTGAAAGAAATTAACTACTTAATGACCATGAGCATGCAGCCCCAAGACCTCCTGGCACCTAAGACTCATCAAGTCTTGTGACGCTGCCCTATTACCTCACCATCCACCAATCAGAGAATCGTGCCTGAGCTGATCACTTACCCTGGGACACCCCTATCTCACCTTGCCTTTAGAAGTGCTTGCTGGAACCCACGGGCAGCTCAGGCTTTTTGAGCGCTGGCTGCCCTGGACTCCTTGTCTGGTACCTTACGTAAACTGCCCTTTTCTTCACAACACCCTGGTGTTGGTACATTGTATTGTGCATGGGCAAGTGGACCCAAGTTTGGTTCAGTAACAACAGTGAAAATGTCCTCCTCGCCAGGGAATGGAAGGTGAATTTGTTTGCTCCATTTCAGATTGACTTTGCCCTCTGCTGGACTTCCCTGGTGGCTCAGATGGTAAAGCATCTGCCTATAATGCGGGAGACCCACGTTTGATCCCTGGGTTGGGAAGATCCTCTGGAGAAGGCAATGGCACCCCACTCCAATACTCTTGCCTGGAAAATCCCATTGACGGAGGAGCATTGTAGGCTACAGTCCATGGGGTCACAAAGAGTCAGACACGACTGAGCGACTTCACTTTCACTTTCCAATGTACCGCCCAAGAAATTAGTCACAATGGTGCACTTTTTAAGAGGAGGCAGCCATAAAGTGCAAAATCACTAAAGGCAGCCAGCCAGTGCCGGGTTTATACTCAACCAAGGTAGATTTAATACCAGCTCAGAGTTAAGGAACCTCTGAAATCTAGTGCTGGAAGGAACTAAAATGTACTTATATTAACCCCAACGTTCTCTTGATTTCCAGTCTTCTAAGGAAACCAAAGAAACCAGTTTCATTGTATTTCTTGACCTTTATATAAGGCCAGATCATAAAATTTCCAAAGGTGCCATTTTCCCTACCAAACTTTGACTTGTGTCCTCAGGCTTCCAGCCAAGAAGAAGGAAAGAGCATAATTCTGAGTTTATGTGATTTCCACAGCTCTTTAAATGACAATGCCAGAAGACTGGATGTTTCTGTGATAAGGGTTTTTTTTTCAGACCTCTTTTCCTTCTTCCTTCCTACCTTTTCGTTTACTGAAATAATCATAGGCTTTACTCTTGCTAAAGTACAGATGGTATGTGTTCTTATTTTCTAAAGGTATAAAAACAGAGTTTCTAACTACTTGTTTTAGAGGCTTAGAGGTCAAGTTTGCAGAGTCATTTTAAAAAGTAGAAGCCCTTCCAGGAATGGTGTTTAGAGGCGTTCAGCATGGTGGTCCCAAGCTTGACACACCATCGCAGGCTCTCCTGAAATACAGCCTCTAATAAAACTAGGCAGTGTTCAACCCCTGGTAGTAGAATTACTTGCTTCTATACCAACAGGATTGGGGAAAGCACCAAAATCTGTATGTGGCGTGTGCTGAGAAGTTCATGCTGTGAGACCTGAAGTTCTTGAGAGGTTACCTAAAATGAAAAAACATGTCGGCAGGGCCTGTGGTGGGCCCATCTGTGCTAAATGGGTCTGTGACTGGGTCAGGCTCACTCTCCTTACTGAGGAACAGAAAATCCTGGTCAAAGTATGAAAGGCACAACCACAGAGTCAGAAAGTTTTTTTAAAAAAGTGTTTTGGTAATTAAAAAGCCTGAAAGACTTGTTTTATTTTAAAAGAAAAAACAGAACGAAACTAAGGCACTGTGCTAAATAGCTATGAGATGAGGTTTCAAAAATGTAGTCCAGAAACATTTCGGTTGAATTTGGTGTGTTTAACTCTTTCCTACCTTATTCTTCTTCTTGCAACACCAAAAGAGTCTTTTGGGAAATAAGGACTTCTCAGCAGAGGACTTTGCTCCCCAGGCAGACATCGTTAAGATGGAGTTAAGTCAGGGTTAAAGAGAGAAAAGCTCAGGATAAGGAGGTGATGCTGCAGTGCCTTTTCTTCCTGTCCCCACTTTAATCTCAGACTCCTTCCTTCTGAAGCATGTCATCTCACCTCTTTTTGCTGTTCGCCCGAATGCAGCTTCCCCCAGTGCTTTGCATATGAATCAATTTCCATTCACATCTACAAAGTGCAACATTTGTAAGGAAATGGAAATGCTTTTGTTATGCTCCCAAAGTAGGATGATGCTGTCCTTTCAGGTTTATCTTTCCAGCACCTGGCACTCAGGGGACTTCAGTAAATATTGGAAGAAATGAATGATCCTTGCACAGAGGAGGCAAGCTTTTGGAACACTCTTTATCAGCACTTATCTGTCTTGATTGCTCCGGGACACTTGACCGTCTCTGCTGTGACCTTTTTTCCATGATACTCCTAGGTTTTCTTCTTACCTTTTGATTGTCTCTTGTTCTTTGCTACTTGTTTCTTTTCATCTCCGCCTTAAATGGTGATACCTCCCTCCCAGTTGGAGAAGGAAATGGCAACCCACTCCAGTATTCTTGCCTGGAGAATCCCATGGACAGAGGAGCCTGGCAGGGTACAGTCCATGGAGTCGCAAAGAGTTGGACATGACTGAGAGACTATCACTCACTCCCTCCCTCCCAGTTACCTTGATTTTCAGGACATTCCCCCTGGATGATCTCATCCAGTTTTGTGACTTCAGCCATCACCATGCAGACGTGGATGGCTTCCAAATAGATACCAGACCAGCCCAGACATTTCTAAGTCCCACGCCCTATGGGTCTCTTTTAATCTCTACCAGCAAGTCACATAATCTTACTAACTCTCTTTGTTAGTAAATATTAAAATGTCATTTCTTTACTCCCCACCCACAAAACTAACACCAGTTACCAAGTCACACAAACCAGAAACCTAAGAACCATCACCTAATCTCTCTTTTTTGCCTTTCTCCCCAGGTTAGCTTAGTTGCTAAGGGCTTCCCAGGTGGCACTAGAGGTAAGAAAAAATCTACCTGCCAATGTAGGAGACGCTAGAGACACGGGTTCGATCCCCAGGCTGGAGTGATCTCCTGGAAAAGGAAATGGCTACCCACTCCAGTATTCTTGCCTGGAAAAATCCCACGGCAGGCTGCAGTCCATGGGGTTGCAAAGAGTTGAACACGACCAAGTGACTGAGCACAGCCACATTAGATTAGTTGCTAAGACCTATCTGTTCCTCGTCTATTGAATTCACTTCAATCCACATAGGGAATGATTACTGTGGGTTACCATCTCCCAAATGGCATGCCCCTGCCTTCACCTGTCCTGGCTTCTTCTCTTGAGAACTGCAGTTCCCAGGCCTCTCTGCCTCCATCAGATTGCATTCCTCCCAGGTGTCCTCTGTGTGACTATGGCCTGCAAGCTTTCTAAAAATTGAATTTAACTCTGCCCCTCATGCCTCAGCCCTCAGCTACCTCCTGTGCCTTCAAAAGTTCAAACAAGTCCCACATAGAAAAGTCATTCGGGACACCACTTCCCAACTCTCCCACCTCATTTCCGACTCCTCAGGTGTCCCGGTGATTCCAAACTCCTCATTCAGTTCCCTACAAGCCTCACCCAGTGCTTGTCCTTGCCGTGCTTCTTTCTGCCTGAGCGCTTTCCTCCCATTCTTTTGCTGTTCCACTCTTAAAACTAGTTCATGTCACAAGGGAGCTTAGTCTCACTTGTGCACTCAGTTTTATGCCTTCACTCCTCTCTGAATACTTTGAAGGCATTGGAAAATTGTTGTTTCTTTGTGTCTCTCACTAGTCTGAACAGTCTGAGCTTTGTATCTCTAGCATCTAGAAGCATATAGATTAGCTCAAAGGGAGATCTCAAAGGGAGGTCCACAGGCCTTCCTGGGTCAGATTCATTTAGCTATTGTCAACATTTATGTTGTTGGGCTCTCCTCTCCCCCACAGGACCCAGAGAGTCAGAATTTCTGCTTTTGTTTTTTAACAGGTTCCCCAGATAGTTTTATGAATATATGTATTTAACAAATATTTTAAAATAAATCAGCCAGTGCCTTTGAGCTTATATTTTACTAGTTCACGTACACTATAGTAACTTGGATTTGTTGCTGATCATTCTATAAATACTCATCCTGTTTCTAAAAAACCATTTAATTTCTTAAAGAAAAGTTGACCTCTACATTATTAAATGAACTGGGGATTTGAAAGTCCCATGATCAGTTCTAATCAGTTTAATAAACAATTTGAACAGTTCGAATGAAATAATCCACACAACTAGATTTAAGCAGGCCAGATGACTCTTCTTGTTAATTACACAAGCACTTGGTCTCACCTCTCTGGAACTCAGTTTCCTTCTGTGCAAATTCAAATTCCTGGGCATAGCTCCAGATGGCTTATAGGAATTTGAAAATCATTGTGGCGGACACTTTATGTGTTCTATCATTTTGAGTTCAATGTCCAGGTGTAGCCCCTACACATAGTATAGTATTAATGCTTAGGAAACTCCCTTAACTGAAATTTTTATTATATGCAAAGAAAACTATAAAACAAACAGTGCAGCCGGAACTTCTATATATGAGTGGGAATGAGAAGTCTCTTGTGATGTTTAAACTTACATATTATTTCCTTGAACAGAAATATGTACTTACCAACATTTATTCCTTTTAAGTGCCAATATAAACACATAAATCCATAAGGATGACTTTGCTGTGTTCGGTATCTTATAAACATTTATTGTCATGTGGTTATAAACTAGCCTGAAGATCCTGGAGTCTGCCAGACAGGTTGCACAATAGCCGGTAGCTGTTGTGAGCTTTAGCTCACATGTTTGTGCAAAGAGAACCATCCAGTCCCTGGTGGCTAATGCTTTTGGCTGGTTTGCGCAGTGCTTACTATTGCATAACTTTAATTTTCCCCAAATTGTCCATAAAACATTTGGTTCTTGATTTTTTAGAAAGTTATATCCTTGGGCCAGTGCGTCTCTTCTGCTTTAGCATTCAGGGCTCAGTCATTTTTAATACTTGACCAATCAAGCTCAACTAAGTGAAGGTAATTGTGGCCAAAATGCCTTGGCAGAATGTAGAGAGTTTGGGGGTTTTGTTTCCCTGCTGTTTTTTGGTAACAACACAGTAGATCAGGTAGCCCAGCATTTTTTCCATAAGGAGGCTCTACAAATGTCACTATATCAACATTTATGTTTTGGAGGTAACGTCTTGCTTGTTCCCAGCCAGTGTCATCAACTTGCCACAGAATTCCATATATATCAGTAGCAAAGAGAAGTTTGAATAGAAATTCAGGGTGCTGATTAAGAGTATGTTGGAAACTAACAGAAAAATCAATAAATAGAACCTCAATTAAGTATAGAGATTTCCTTGTTTCATTCAACAGAAATCCAGAGCACACAATCCAGAGTTGGTAAAGCAGCCCAGTGATGCCATCTGAAAACCAAGCTTATCTCACCTTTCTGTGCTGCCAGCTTTCTCTCTCATGGCTACAAGATGGCTGCAACCAGGCATCTGCTCTGTGACAAGGCCAGAAAGAAGTACCCAGTAGCAAAACTCTGAAGGGGCATGTCAGCTTAAGCAAGAAACCCAGAAGTGCCTTCTGGCCACTTCTACTTTTTGTGTCATTTCCAGAGCTCCATCACGTGACTAGCCCTAGACCATTTGCCAGAAGGGAGACAGGGAGAACGGCATTGTGATAGGCAGCTCAGTCATACCGCCATCCTCAGACAACCTCCCTAAGGATGCAGTCCGCTGAAACTAGGGTTCCAATCAGAGGCCATCTGCGGAGCACATCACTCTCTGTAATGTTTGCCCTGGTGGTGGGGCATCTCTTGAGAGATTAGGGACTTTGCAGGAAATGACACTGGGGACACTCTCCTCTCAGCTGGCGAGAAGCTGGAGCAGTCCAGCATAGATGGGCCTCACTTGAGAAAATACATAATACAATAACAAGATTTGATTCAGTTCCTCTTCAGTAGGGAAGCTCCCCAAAGTTTCTCAAAATAGTTTAAAATAATTTAGACAATTGTATATAATTAAACAATTGTACAATTAAACAATTTTCTGGGGAATCTGTTGTTTAAAGCAAGATAAACCTGTACTTTAAAAAGGTTTATTTTACTTTTGAGACATGACTATAAAATTCATAACAAAATCTTGGTAATCAGTCACCTGTGTATTAGATCTGCATAAGTGTGTTCCACATGAAGTTAGAACTTTAAAAGTTCTGCCTTGTTGGTTAGGAAAATGGGTGAATGTTTTCTTAGTCCTGACATCATTGCACATCACTGTTTGACACATTATAGGAAGGAGCAGAATTTTATACCAAGATCATGATAAGCACCAAAACCGTGAGGAAATAATATACTTTGCTGGGTTCCCTATACTCATGGATGGGTAGAGTGAAAATAATTTGCAGAAGTCACTTGACTAACCTCATACACCCTTCCTTACACTGAGGATTATTAAACTTTATGATCTGTTCCTATGAAATGACTCCCTAACTCGGAATGTCCACACTGGAGACTTCCTAAAACCATACTGCACTCTCCTCCCTTATCCTCAGCTCCAGGACCTGCCCTTATCTGAAATTTGTGCCAATCATTCAAGACTTAGTCAAGCTCCTGCCATCATCTTATCAGTGAGCAATCTTGACATATTCGAATAAGAGCATATTGACTTCATTTATTTAAAGTCTTCAGTGGCTTCCTGTTGCTCTTAGGATTAAAAAGAAACATTTTAACATAATCTGTAAGAGCCCTCATACTCTTGCTTCTACCTATTTCTTGGGCTGTCAGCTCAAAACTTTCAAAACCTTATCTTGGAATTTGAAGATCAAGCCCACTAAACTTCTTATAGTTGCTTGAATGTGGTTTCTTTCTCTGCCCATGCTATTCCCACTCACTCACTCATTTGGTCGAAATATGGGTTAAAGAGCATCCTTATTATTTTTTTAATTAGGGTATAATTGCTTTACAATGTTGTATTAATTTCTAACATGAAACCAATCAGCTACATGTATCTCTTCCTCTTGAGTCACCCTTCCATGGCACCCACCCAACTAGGTCATCACAGAGCATGGGGCTGAGCTTCTGTGCTGTATAGAGGGTTCCTACTACCTAGGAGAATCCCAGGGACAGGGGAGCCTGGTGGGCTGCCATCTATGGGGTCACACAGAGTAGGACACGACTGAAGCAATTTAGCAGCAGCAGCAGCATATATATGTTAATCCTAATCTCGCAATTCATCCCACCCTTCCCTTCCCCATGTCTGTTCTCTATGTCTATGTCTTTATTCCTACCCTTCTAATAGGTTCATCTGTACCATTTTTCTAGATTCTATATATATGCGTTAATACATTTGTTTTACTCTTTCTGTCTTACTTCACTGTGTATGACAGACTCCAGGTTCATCCACATTTCTACAGACGACCCAGTTTCATTCCCTTTTATGGCTGAGCAATATTCCATTGTACATATGTATCACATCTTCTTTATTCATCTGTTCCTGGGCATTCAGATTGTTTCCATGTTCTGGCTATTGTAAATAGTGCTTCAGTAAACATTGGGGTACATGTGTCTTTTTGAGTTATGGTTTTCTCAGGTTATATGCCCGTTTGTGGGATTGCTGGGTCATATGATAGTTCTATTTTTTTTTTTTTTTTTTAAGAAATTTCCATACTATTCTCCATAGTGGCTGTATCAATTTACCTTCCCACCAACAGTGGCAGGAGGGTTCCATTTTCTCCTCACCTGTTACTGGAGTGTTTCCTTATTATCTATTCCTCCACTTTCCCATTCACTTGTCTATTACCCACCAAAAGCTTTAAAGTCTCCAAGGGATCAGGGAGTGTGTCTGTTTTGTCAACCCTTCTCAATGCCTTCATGTAGTCAGCACTTAATAAATATTTGTTGAATTGCAATATGAAAGAATGAATGAATCAGAACTCTCCATACTCTTGGCCCAGATAAACTCTTAGCAGTACAAATTCAGCAAAATTTAGTTCTGTAAGCCAAAAGACTTTGTAAATTGATATGAACTAGGAGATAACTATCTTTGATGTATGTTATTAGACTAAATTATCCTCCTCCAAGGAATTCCTTAAAAAGTATATCTTTCAACTGAAATAGCTTATTATCTATGAAGAGAAGGTCCTATGTTTTAGTTATCTGTCTAAAGGGCAAAGAATGAGACTAATGTGTGTATTAAATTCTCATATAAAGGAGAAGCTTAGTGAGACGTAGACTTACCTTCTCATCATCAGAGTCCTAGGGCAGCTGCTGTGCAATGTCCTGTCTCTATTATCAATGCAGAGTACAAGAGATGTGTGCCACTCTTCCTTCTTTGGGTCTTTCCTGGTGGCTCAGTGGTAAAGAATCTGCCTGCCAAGGCAGGAGACCTGAGTTCGGTCCCTGGGTCAGGAAGATCCTCTGGAGAAGGGAATGACAACCCACTCCAGTATTCTTGCCTAGGAAATCCCATGGACCAGGGAGCCTGGCGGGCTACCATCCATGGGATCGCAAAGAGCTGGACATGACTGAGCGACTCAACAGGAACAAATTCCTTTCTTTTTGTTTTCCTCTCTTTTGTCAAAGTCTTTGCTCTTTGTAATGCACTGATTTTTTTCTTTTTTGTAAATATGGTATTAGAAGTTTTTTAATTTGATTGTAGGATATAATTGATTTTGTGTGTATTGCTGCTGCTGCTGCTAAGTCATTTCAGTCGTGTCTAAGTCTGTGCGACCCCATAGACGACAGCCCACCAGGCTCCCCCATCCCTGGGATTCTCTAGGCAAGAACACTGGAGTGGGTTGCCATTTCCTTCTCCAATGCATGAAAGTGAAAAGTGAAAGGGAAGTCGCTCAGTCGTGTCCAATTCTTCATGACCCCATGGACTGCAGCCCACCAGCTCCTCCGTCCATGGATTTCCCAGGCATATAATTGATTTTACTGTGCATTACAGTTGTGTTATATTTGAGGTAGGAAATCAAAGAACCAGAAGGGATGGTGTTGGCCAAAGACAGGAAGCTCAGTTTGATCCTGATGTGCATCGATCAAGGTTAAGTCTAAATGTCTCCTAAGAGATGTACTGAAGTGCAGACTTTTAGGGTTACTTTTTATTCTCAGTCTGTTCAGGCTGCTATAACACAGTACCATAGACTGAGTTGCTTAAGCAACAAAGTTTTCTCACAATTCTGGAGACTGAAAAGTTCATGATCAAGACAGTGGCAGATTCCGTATCTGGAAAGGTCCTTGCTCCTTAGATGGCCATCTTCTCTCTGCAACCTTATATGGAACTTTCTTTTTTAAGGACACCGATTCCATTCAGGCTATCTCTACTGTCTCCCAAAGGCCCCGTCTCCTACCACTGTCACACTGGAAGTTAGGATTTTGACACAGATTTTAAAGGGAACACAAACATTTGAACCATAGAACTCTCTAGATTCAGGTCTAGGTCTGGGGAGTTAGAATCTGCCACTGTACCAAGCACGCAGAGGCTCTGATGCAAGTAGTCACTGGACCACGTTGAGAAACACTTAGGATTTGCTAGGAAAAGGTGCATAGTTAGAAAATGTGCACTTGTACATAGATTAGAAGACCAGCACCCACCTCCAGATCTGCTTAAACTCTTGCCATATTCTCAGGGATCAAGTTAGAAGGTGGGAGAAAACTGGCTTCTAATCCCTCATCACCTTCCATAGAAACACTTGTTCCAAAGGCCTCCTGAGCTACCGAAGGGACAACATTGAGCCACTGGTTTGCCATTCCTGGAAATGCCAGGCCTTCCTCCAACTCAGACTAGGACCTGACATTTTTTGTTTAAGACTTTCACTTTTTGCCAGTTTTCCTCAATTCTCACTCCCAATCTTTAGCTCTCTTATCTCACTCAAATTAAAACTTATAAAATATATCCTGTTTTAAAATACATCTTGCAAAACACAAGTAGAAAGTAAGTTACCCCTAAACCTACCATCTCAATGTTTCTTTTTAATAAAGAGTAAATAAAGAAAATTAACTTTTATCCAGTCTTATCTTTATATATATTAATATAGTTTTAGTCTTTCATTTCGCAGGCAGCAATCTGAGTTCTATAAGGATGTGAAGATAATCTTTTGTGATATTAGAAAGGATGAACTAGACAAATACAGAATTTTTTAAGTAAGCTATTAGTTTTTGGCTTTTAGAGAAACAACTAGCCCTTATATTTGAAGTATTATGATGACTTCCTAAAGTTGGGATTAGGTTATAGTTATATTGTGTTATTGGTTGAAAATTTAAAACCTAACTGCAACTCATTTAAGCTCTAGAATAAAAAGCCTAAATTTTTTTAAAAATGGAAATAGTTGCTACAATATATTTTAAAAGAAATTCACTTAGTTCCTTTTTTTTAGTTTTAAAGTCATATTTTACTCATTTGCCTTTTTTTCTAAAGTTTTGATTTCTACAGTACCCTTGGGCTTTGCTTCTTAAAGGATGTTTAGAAAAATATACATTAAAAAGTCACTTCTGTCCTACAAGCCCCCTCCCTGCCCATCCCCGCGCTGATTCAGGAAGAAAACTGAAAACTTATTTCCTTGTCCTTGTCAGGAATTATTACCCCCTTTTTGCTACTTGGACCTAAAGCCATTTTGCCGGTAAAGCAGAATTAATGTGCTCACAGAAAATCAGACTCCTTGTTTAGTTGGGGAATAATCTTGGCAATTTTTTTTTTTTTTTTTTTAAGAACCAGCCTTTGCTTTTTTATATTCAGGTTTGGGTTTGCAGGAGGAAATCCTGAAAGAATAATATACATCTTCTTCATGAGAAAGATTAAATAAATTCATCTCTAGTGTCAAGCTACTTTAGATCTGTCTTAATTTAAGATTCTACTATGGTACCTCATAATCTTTTGTCTACAGACTACCTTAATTTACAAGAAATCAGAAACTCAAAAGTTTAGGGATTTCTTAGGAAATCAGATTTTCAATTATAATTATCCCCTAAATAAATATCATTTGCTTATATAAATGAATAACTTTCTTTACCATAGTCGAAATACTTTTATGCTCATTCTTTCTGAATGATATTTATGACTATGCAAACATAGCTGTATTTACAAGAAAAGTTACTGAAACAAGCGGAATTACTTTTTCAGATACACACTTAGAGATACATGCCCAAAGGATATCCCAGTATACTGAAATTTCCAAAGGCAAAACTGGCAGAACCTGGTAACAGTAAACATGGAAGACAGTTCTTGCCCTGGGATTTTTCTCAGCCTTACACAGCTTTTCTCAGAGTGATTCACTTCCTTTCTATAATTTTTTTGCTCAAATTCACCTTCTCAGTGTGTCTGCCCTGGCCACCCTATTTAAACTGTGGTCTGCCCCTCATTTCCTGCCTGTTTTTCCTGCACACTGCTTTTACTTTCTCTTTTTTCTACCATATGTATAATCTTCTAACATACTTTATCCTTTATATCTTTTGTAAAATTTATTTATGCATGTTTTGTACCAAGTCTTACTTGTAGCACGTGGGATCTTCCGTGGGACCGTGGGACCATTAAATCTATATGATTAAATGTTTATGTTTCCTTAGATATAGTCTTGTACATGTGTCCTCAATAATTTTTGAATACTAGATTTTAAGAACCAAAACACAGAAATACAGCATGTCCTTTTGGACAGCTAGAACTCTACAGAGTACATCATTCTAAGTAGGAGGACACAAAGGCAGAAAATTATTATGCCACAGATTACAAAGAAATCACATGGAGAATTGTGTAAAATCCCAAAGTATGTCCAACCATTAAGCGAGCCAGGGAATATCCCTGTCAACATACGAAAAAAGTAGGCAAACATCAGACTGAAAGAGTCAGCTTCTAGCATGCATTGGCTTTTTGAGATGCATTCGCTAGAGACTTTGACCTCTTGGGCAAGGGCACTGTTTTATCTTCTTCAAGCTATTTCTCTCTATTGAAATTAATAGCCTTGTTAATATGACTTAAAAGGAATACTTTTTTTGAAGAACAAGTGGATTTCAAGAGTAAGTGATCATTTACATTCATGAATGGTAGCATGCTGGAGAACTAGAAAAAGTTCTTTCTTTGAAAGAGCCAAAGAGGAAGTAGTCTAATATTTTGAATAGGAACCCAATGTAGTGGTTCAAGGCCCTGGGCTAACACTTGGCTGCCTTGGTTTAAGTCCCAGCACCATCACTGAAAAGTTTTGGGTTCTTGTACAATTTATGTAATCTTGTTCTTTAGTTTCTTTGTCTGCAAAATGGACATGTTCTCTGAAATGTAAATAAGACATTTTTTATAACAAGTCCTTGGAACACTAAGAATTAGGAATGTAGTAATGCTTGGTGACAGAGAAGGCAGTGGCACCCCACTCCAGTACTCTTGTCTGGAAAATCCCATGGATGGAGGAGCCTGGTGGGCTGCAGTCCATGGGGTCGCTGGGAGTCAGACATGACTGAGCGACTTCACTTTCACTTTTCACTTTCATGCACTGAAGAAGGAAATGGCAACCCACTCCAGTGTTCTTGCCTGGAGAATCCCAGGGACAGGGGAGCCTGGTGGGCTGCTGTCTCTGGGGTCGCACAGATTTGGACATGACTGAAGCGACTTAGCAGCAGCAGTGCTTGGTGAAACAAGTTATTATTACTCACCAAATTGAATCTTAGTGGTCTTATACCAAATATTCCATCTTAGTGGTCTGGAGCAGTACACAAATATGCGTTCTAGGCCAGTGTTCAATTCTGTGTCTATTGTGGAATAGTAAATTCATGTAATAGAGATTTATTGTGGGTGCTCAGTAAACACCCATGGTAATGTTGGTGTTTAATGTCATTGGTGTTTAAATGTCGTTATAGCACATAGGTGAGGCTTCCCAGGTGGCTCAGTGGTTAACAATCCTCCTGCCGATGCAGAAGATGCAGGAGATGCAGCTTCAATCCCTGGGTCTGGAAGATCCCCTGAAGAAGGAAATGGCAACCTGCTCCAGTATTCTTAGTTCATGGGGTTGCAGAGTCGGACACGACTTAATGACTGTGCATGCACATGCATGCTCATAGCACGTAGGCATCTAGAATTTTTCAAATTGTTTCAGAAATGCTTTAGACTGAAGGATGTATTTTGAATTAACACTTACCAAATCATTTTTTAACTTTTTTTTGTTGGAGGTGGGACGTGGACCCTTTGTGTAAACATAGCTAAGTAAAGAATATTCTTTCTCCCAAATCTTGTTGCTTATTAAATTGGCCTTGACAAATAAGAAAAGCAAAGGCTGAGGATGACTATTTAGAGTGATGGCTCTCTTGACACAGCATGTGCATGCCACTGTGAATGATCTCAAGGACTCAGTCCCTCATAATGCACATTTCCGGGGGAATGCTCTTGGGAATATGGGAAGACCCATCAAGCTTCCAGCTTTCAAAGAAACTGTGAGTCAGATACACATGTGTCTCCTTAAGAAATTTTACTTCCTTCTGAAATTGTCTGATTGAAGAAAGGCGTGCTCTGGGCATATTGCTATTTTAAGAATCTCTTTTCTCAGAACACATACTTGATAAATCCCAGCTGTACCTTAGTCATGTCTCAGGATTCACCTGCCATGCAAGTGAAGTAGAAATTATTCTTGTCTTACAGCCCAGTAGTAAAAAGAAACTTTAGAAATGAGACAAATTCTCTTTTCACTTTCTGGAGAGTTGGGAGCTGTGCTTTTCATTTCTATGTTTGATAGACCTGGAGATTTTTCTATTAAACATTTTCCCTAAGAGAAATTGTTATCATTGTTCCTAGCTTTGATCTTATAATTGAAGGATTTTTTTTTTTTTTAAAAGAAAAGTGAAAGCCTCTGTAGGAAACAATGAACACAGATATAAAGATAAAAAGCTCCTAAACCAGTTATTGGCCACTCTCTGGCAGGTTTTATTCTGGTTCCCCTGTAGAAATTGATGACACACACGTAATAGAGAACAGCTTCCTGTTCGACTCGTTCAGCCTGGTACACAATCATCAGGAGAGGATCAGTATCTCTCGACATGGCAGAAATACAGAAGACCCAACGCCTGAGTGTGGCTAATAAAAATAATAATTTGTTCTAAGATTTAGAAAACAGTGCAGTTTATTTTATTCGTTACAATTGGCATTCTTTGGAATATGATAGCACCTACTTACATAGTTCTGAGATTTACAAAACAGAGTTATCTTAATTTTTAAAAAGTTGCAGCACAGAAACCGTTATTGTTATCAAATTGTCATACTTTGATTTAGAAGAAATTGGCTAAGAACGTTTAAGATCAGATTTAGAGGTTAAGTCCTGATAGTCTAACGTTATTTTTACAGCATTACCCTAGCCAGGGCTAGTAAAGTGTTGGCCATCATTGAATTTTTATACTCAGGGTGAATGGAAATAACTGAAATTCTACTTCAAAAGGAAGTTGTCTTGGCGATTACTGTTCTTCATTTCAGGTTATTTGTTTCTTTTGCCTAGAGGATGTTATGAAATGCAGTCTGGATGACCTTCTTGGCAAGGGAAGCATCACAACAGGTGTACAGTTTGTAGCAATGGATCATTCCAGGCTTCCCATGGTGGCTGGACCATGACTTGATTATAGGCAGAAATGAACCTAATTCTAGAGCAGTGCAGGGAAATATTGCTCCAAATTGGTGGTTCTGTTTTAGTCTCAATTTTAAATGAAACTGCTGATTTGAAACCAGGTGCTTACTTTGTCTACTCTGTGCTTGGTTTGAAGCCATTTAACCCGAGGGTATCTGAAGGATAAGTGACTGTCATTCTAACCAACAAACACTTTGTGTTTTGCAAGCTGTATCACATTTCAGCATACACTCTTACATGTTTCAACTTCTCTGTTCTTCAGTTCAGTTCGGTCACTCAGGCCTGTCCATCTCTTTGCAACCCCATGGACCACAGCACGCCAGGCTACCCTGTCCCTCCCCAGCTCCTAGACTCTTTCTATGCTTCTTCTCAGCCTTGGCACTGTTGACCTTAGGTGTGGATAGTGCTTGTTGTGAACAGCTGTCCCATGCAGCACCAGCAGGCCCTCTACACACCACGCACCAGCTGTGTGGACGTCTCCAGACATTGTCAAATACCTTCTACAGGAGGCTTTCACCCCCTCTGAGAACCACTGGTGTGGATGAAGAGAACAGAGGTCCACAGACTGTACCCTGGGAGCCCTTCAAACTTTAAAGATTGAGGGAACTGAAGAGGGAGCTAGCAAATGAAAATGGAAAAAGGAGCAGTGGTGAAATTGAAGAAGAAACACGAGAATATAGTGCACCATAAATCAAGTGAAAAAAGTGTCGCAGAAAACAAGGGATTACCATTTGTGTCAAATGCTGCTGTTCATCAGGCCACTCGAGATGAAGACTCTTCCTTAGGTATTTAAGGGTTTTAAAGTTTAGAACAAATGGATTGCTGCGATAGGAAAATGTACTTGATGGAGCCTGCAGTGTGTGTGTTTCTAAGGCATTAAACAAAAGCTTGTTTAATATGTCATAGAAACAAGTTCAATTGCTTTTTCTCTTTTGGCCACACCAGGTGGCATGTGGGGTCTTAGTTCCCCAACTAGAGATTGAACCTATGCCCCCTGCAATGGGGGGACAGAGTCTTCACCACTGAACAACCGCTAGCGAAGTCCCTATAGTATATATTTTAAAATTGAAATTCAGAGGGTGGTCACAAGCCAAATAAACTTTGTTGTTGAAAAATAGTATAAGATGGCACTTTAGAACCTGTGACATTTGGGATAGACTGCTGCTGCTGCTGCTGCTAAGTCGCTTCAGTCGTGTCCGACTCTGTGCGACCCCAGAGACGGCAGCCCACCAGGCTCCCCCATCCCTGGGATTCTCCAGGCAAAAACACTGGAGTGGGTTGCCATTTCCTTCTCCAATGCATAGACTGAGTACATACTAATTTCTGATTGCACATTTCACTAGAAATCCTAATCTTTGGTGCCTTGTCCATTTATGGTATTAATAGTATATGATAAGTCATTTGTTACTAATGCAAATTCAAGTAAATTTGTGAATTTATATATTCATGAGTCGTTTCAGGACAGTCCTTAACAGTGTGGCTCTCAGCCTGTTGAATTCTAAAATGCTTTCTTGAGCTGGAAAGAAGAGACTGCTTTTGGATCTAGCAAACCAAGAATAAAGGTGAAAGGTTTGCCATCTGTAGGGGATTCCTCTCCGTCACAGTAGAAAAGGGGCTTTAGACTCTGCTCTGAGTCAGCATAATCCATGTGGTAAAATGAAAATAGTCCCTCCAAGATGTCCATGTCTTAATCCCTGGAAGTGTTGACTATGTTACCTGACAGATCAAAAAGAGACTGTGCATGTGTAAGTAAGTTTAGGAAATTAAGATGAGGAGAGTGGTCTGGAATATCTGGAGAGACACAAAAAGGCAAAGGAGCAGATTTCCCCCAGAACCTCCAGAAAGAATGCAGCCCTGGGAACACCTTGATTTTAATCCCATGAGACTCATTGGAGACTTCTGACCTTCAGAACTATAACATCATAAATGCATGTCATTTTCAACCCACTAACTTTGTGGGAATTTGTTACTGCCAATAGTAGGAAAGTAATACAATCCAATTTGTAAGGCAGTTTTTCTTGATGACCAGCCTTCTCAAAGCTACTGTCCTTGGGCCTTATCTTATGTCACTGAATGAGCATTCACATTTTGAAGTAGCAGTGTGAATAGCCTAATTAAAATCTTGCCTTATTATTATTTTCAAGAGTAAAATGAAATTGATAGTCTTTGCTTGGATAAGTGGGTGGTATCTCATGGGTGAAAAAATGTCTGTTAAGCTTTCTAATGGGCTTCCCTGGTGACTCAGTGGTAAAGAATTTGCCTGCCAATGCAGGAGATGCAGGAAATGCAGGTTCAATCCCTGGGTCAGGAAGATCCCCTGGAAAAAGAAGTAACACCCCATTCTAGTATTCTTGCCTGGGAAATCTCATGGACAGAGGAGCCTGATGGGCTACAGTCCATGGGATTGCAAAAGTCAGATACAACTTAGCAACTAAACAATTAACAACTACAGCAACTTGCTAATATGTCATTGCTTCTTCTTGTCATTGCTAATTTTTACTCAGTCTTCATTTCTTATGTAAATATGATTTGGTGACAAAAAGGGGTCCATGAGTTAGACCATGAAGCAATCTTTATTATTGCTGACTTATTTTCTCCCTAATCCAGAAATATATTTAATCACCCAATAGTTAACATGAAAACGTAATTTTTTTTTTCCTTGAGAGTATTTTCCAACTTTAAAGTTGCCTGAAGCAATGAATGTCAACAAAAAAAATGGTTTTGACTTGTTATTTTGTATTGGGATATAGTTGATTAGCAATGTTGTGATAGTTTCAGGTGGACAGCAAAGGGACTCAGCCACATATACACATGTATCCATTCTCCCCAAACTCCCCTCCCATCCCGGCTGCCACATAGCATTGAGCACAGTTCCCTGTGCTATACAGTAGGTCCTTTCAACTAAAACTCTTTGTAAATATAAGGAGATAGTTAACAGAAATGGATCACCTTTCAGTTCAAACAGTTCCTCCTTGATTGTAGAGAAAACGCTCTCGGATTTGGGTACATTTATGCATATTTACCAGAGAAGGCAATGGCACCCCACTCCATTACTCTTGCCTGGAAAATCCCATGGATGGAGAAGTCTGGTGGGCTGCAGTCCATTGGGTCTCTAAGAGTCGGACACGACTGAGAGACTTCACTTTCACCTCTCACTTTCATGCATTGGAGAAGGAAATGGCAACCCACTCCAGTGTTCTTGCCTGGAGAATCCCAGGGACGGGGGAGCCTGGTGGGCTGCCGTCTATGGGGTCGCAGAGTCGGACACGACTGAAGTAACTTAGCAGCAGCAGCATGCTTATTTACATAGTTATCTGTGTGGCTGTCATTTTGACTTAAATCTGGGAACATTTTATGTCTGAATTGGATTTAATCTTCTAAACCTGAAATCCTATTTCCATTCCATTGTGAACAATTATATGCTTTTCAGTGTTTTCATTTCTGGTTTTAGTCTCCAGCGCTGAGATAAACCTATTATCCACAGAACATTCAGGGCTTCTTCAGAATAAAGACTAACAGGAAACATTTTTAGTTTGACTCTGATTTTATTTTTATTTTTTATATATTTTATATTTCTATAGTCAGCTGGCCATTTAAGTGGATGACAAGATCTTTTTTTAAGCTTGCAGCCTTGAAACAAGCCCATAATTCTACATTGTACAACTTCTGGTCCAAGAAAATTTCATATTCAGGGGGCAAAAATCATCAATACCTCATTTATATTACTTGGTAGGTTTTAAGCCTGTGAGAGGTACAGTTTAATCTGTTCACAGGAGTGTCCCTCAACTGCTTCTATTTAATAGCCATTTCAGAATTCTGGTATGCTTTCTTTTTTTTTTTTTTTTTTATGCTTTCTGTATTACCTTTATTATTATACTTTAAAATAACCAACAAGTGAGCATTTCTTCATTGGAAATTAAGATGCAAGCTTTCTGTTTCTTAGAACAAAGGGCATTTCTTTGGCTTTAGCACAATGAAACGGAATTGTTGATGAAATTACTTTCTGGATTCTCTTTCTGCTTGGTGCCTCTCCTATTAGGAAAGTACTGTGTTTTGTTGTTTGTGTTTTTGGTAATGGCCTCTAGAGTTTAACGTTGTACCATGACTAGTATCAGTAGCTTATGTATTATATAAGACAGTTATTTGAAAATTCTAACTTGAAGTGATGATCATTAGCAAAGAATCAGGATGATTGAGAGCAATATTTGCAAACAAAACAGAAGCTAGAAATTGTTTTGTCAATGCAGAGCTCATTGTAAGATGGGAGGAGATGTGTCTAATTAAAACCACTGACACATTTTTGGCTAACGTGTTATTCAGAGGTTTTGGCATGTGTTTACCCTTTTTAAGGAAATAAAACTTTGTCAAAGAATTCTTTTTCTTTTATTTACTGTCCTCAAAAATCTCTGATGCTCACTTTGACATTAATTCTTTCTGATTGGTTAGGTTAAACCATGTCTTCCAAAACAAAAATATTCTTGTATCTCTCGAGGATGCAGTACTTTAGGATTAAAATTGACCTTTACTCTATGTGACAATTCAGGACACAGCTTGACTGAAATAATGCCATGATTAGCCTAGCCATCTTCAAAAATTTTCTCAGAACAGGAGGATATCCATTCTTAAGTGATAAGTTAAATAAATGCCTGTGAAGAGGAATAATTCATTAAAGAAGATCCTTCAGTTCATACATGTGCTTTAGTAACTCCTGTAGCTATAGATGCTGACAATATAGATTGTGAGGAATATGCCAGAATGTACTAACTTAGAGTACTAGGATTAAAGTTCAGCCACATCTGCCCACTAGAATAGACGTATTTAATGCCAAATTTCTCTGTGAGCATATCTTTTCTTTAATTCTTTGTTGTAGTTGTTCAGTCTCTATGTCATGTCTGACTCTGCAACCCCAAGGACTGCAGCATACCAGGCTTCCCTGTCCTTCACCATCACCTGGAGCTTGCTCAAACTCATGTTCATTGAGTCAGTGATGCCATCTAACCATCTCATCCTCTATCGCACCCTTCTCCTTCTGCCCTCAAGCTTTTCCTCAAGCTGCATTTCTCAAGATGCAGCATCAGGGTCTTTTCCAGTGAGTCGGCTCTTTGCATTAGGTGGCCAGAGTATTAGAGTTTCAGCTTCAACATCAGTCCTTCCAGTGAATATTCAGGGTTGATTTCCTTTAGGATTGACTGGTTTGATCCCCTTGCAGTCCAAGGGACTCTCAAGAGTCTTCTTCATCACCACAATTTGAAAGCATCAATTCTTTGGCACTCAGCCTTCTTTATGGTCCAACTCTCACATCCATACACAACTATCTTAAAAACCATAGGTGTGACTAGATGGGCCTTTGTCGGCAAAGTAATGTCTCTGCTTTTGAATATGCTGTTTATGTTTGTCACAGCTTTTCTTCCAAGGAGCAAGCGTCTTTGAATTTCATGGCTGCAATCACTACCTTCTGTGATTTTGGAGCCCAAGAAAATAGTCTGTCACTGTTTCCATTGTTTCCCCACCTATTTGCCATGAAGCAATGGGACTGGATGCCATGATCTTCGTTTTTTGAATGTTGAGTTTTAAGCCAACTTTTTCACTCTCCCCTTTTACCTTTATCTAGAGGCTGTTTAGTTCCTCTTTGTTTTCTGCCATTTAGGGTGGTGTCATCTGCATATATGTGGTTATTGATATTTCTCCCGGCAATCTTGATTCCAGCTTGATCTTCATCCAGCCTGGCATTTTGCATGATGTACTCTGCATAGAAGTTGAATAGGCAGGGTGACAATATACAGCCTTGATGTACTCCTTTCCCAATTTCGAAGTAGTCTGTTGTTCCACGTCCAGTTCTAACTGTTGCTTTTTGACCGGCATACAGGTTTCTCAGGAGGCAGGTAAGGTGGTCTGGTATTCCCATCTCTTTAATAATTTTCCAGTTTATTGTGATCCACACAGTCAAAGGCTTTTTTATTCTGCCCCCTCCCATCTCTAAGTCTTTCATTGCTCTCCACGACTTAAACCAGCATTCTCCATCTCTCTCTTTCTGGAATCATTATCCATCATTCTTCCCTGCCTTCTTCTTGCATCCAAGTCACATAATATATTTTAAGAAGGAGGAAGGAAAAGAAAATTAAGCCACAAATTTTGGTACTGTACTTTAATTATTAATGGTAACAAATTACTGGCCCCCTGCCTTAAAACCTATTGCAACTTTGAGCTAAGATCCAGGCAGAGTTAGCTCTGCTGTTTTCAGAACGCTACATACTTTGACTTTCCCCTTTATTTCCAAACTAGCTTTCTCTACTCCACTTAGCTCATGCCAAACACCACTGCTTCTTCCCACCCAAGTTCTCTTGCCTCTGTCCATCCATCCAAAGCCTTAAGCGTCCACCTCAAAGCACCAACACATTTTTTCCTGTCAAAGGCAGAATTTGTTCCTACATAGCAATTTTTTTTAAACCGTTCAATGGCATACTAACCACACTGCAAATGAAAAAAATGATTACATTTTGAATGGATGGATAGATGTCAGCATTTTTCATCAATAGGTGAAAATATCTAGGGAAACAAAGGTAATTAATTGGTATCTTACCAATTTAAGTATTAGGTGGCATTTTTTAGGGGGCTGTGTGTGTGTGTGCATTTTACACATTTTGAAAGTATTTTTCCCCAAAAGATCTTATTTCCAAATGTAAAAAGAAAATAACAAAACAGTTTTATCAAGTTGGGTTTTTTTTTTTTTTTTTTTTTTTTTAGCAAAGGGAAAAAAGACGTTGACAGATAATGTACAGACAATATTCTACAACAGATCTGTCCTAAGAGGAGTGGTCTTCCCAGGAAAGGGATATATGACCATGTCATTGAATCCATTGTATTAATGTAACTACTTTGATCATGACCTACTTTGACAATAGAATGATAAAAAAAAAATGGTTTTCTCACCTTAAATAAAGAGAACCTGTGATCTTTAAATTAGAATGTGAGGGGAAAGCAGAATGAGAAGCAGAGGTGTTTGCAACTCAAAGCTCAGAAGTCACACAATATGTGCTGGGTCAAACAGATTAGAATAACACCCTTTTCTTCAGTAATGGTTTGTCTTGCCGTTATAAACTCACCATTTGTATTAATTATGGACATACTCCATTATTCACAAAATTATTTCTCAGAATTTCTGGGCACAGAGTTAATGCCCAATTACAATTTACTTAAGGATAAAAACTGCTGAAAATTTCCCATCATTTTTAATATAGAAAAATGCTTGAAGTCTTGGTGGAACTCTCAAGAAACTGACAGTCCTGCCCTGGCTAGACGTGTGCATAATTTCAGGATCCCTCACCAGAAAACCTCCTTTTATACCCTCATCAAATTGTAACCATGATACACATCCCCTGAATGTCTTGTTGGGGGAGAAAGCAGTATATTTCCTTCAGTCTCTGGGTCTTGTTTGACATCAAACAAATAGATGACCAGATGTTTCTCTAGCAAAGATGAATTTATTGGGGATCAGCAGAGAACTGCAGTTTAGGGTGTTACAACCATGGTGAACCTCATGCAAGGAAAGGACAATGCTTTTATAAGGAAGTACAGAGGGCTATAATAAACAGAATCCATGACTTTTCATTGGCTGTGTTGTTGCCAGGCAAAAAGAGAACTCGTTCTTTTTCCTGTTGATCTCTGCTGTGGTCACAGGGGCTTCCCTGGAGGCTCACTGGGAAAGAATCTGCCTGCCAATGCAGGAAACGCAGGTTTGATCCCTGGGTAGGGAAGATCCCATGGAGAAGGAAATGGCAGCCCACTCCAGTATTCTTACCTGGAAATCCCATGGACAGAGAAGCCTGGCAGACTACAGTCCATGGGGTTGCAAAAGAGTCGGACACGACTTAGTGACTAAAACAACAAAGAGAAGATGGCTGCGGGATGGGAATTTCCCCTTCAGGTCTCCGGACTCTATTTAATTGAGGTTTCTGTTCACTGATTTTTAGTCTCCAATTCATGTGTGTCCTACAATTACTTTTAGAACCTTGAATTATTTTTCTGACTTGAATCAGCAACCAAACTAAAGGAGAAATCTTAAAGAACATGTGGCCTTACTGAGCAGCATACTTTTTTGAGCTTCACACTCTTCGGCTTAGAAGGTGGAAACTTTCTATGTACCAGATAGATCAGCCAAAGTCCTTTTAGGTCTCCTTTTTGTTCCTTTTCTCCCTCACAGCATAATTTTCTATTTCACAACTCCTTGTGTCTGACATGTACATAGTAGCCATTAAAACAAGATTGCTGATATAAAGACGCTCAGGTCATCTCCCCATGGGGTTCATTAGCAATTATCCTGTGTGAAGTGCTACCTACATGAAAGTTTTGCCATTTTCAAACCTGTCGGACTTCCAAAGGAGTGCAAGTCATCTGGCAGAGATTTTGACGGGCAATTCAAGCTACTAAGTGCTGGTTCAGTGTAATCCCAGGAGTTGAAAAGAAAAAAAGTTGAATATATATATATATATATATATATACACACACACACACACACAGATACACACATAAGCTCATTAAGAAGTTTTGTTAGATAGAACAATAAATATCAATACGAATCATAAACAGATACACAGACTAGGTCAGAATAGGAAAAACATGTAGGAATGATTTGGAACAATATAGCATGATGACGAAATCCAGATTTCTGAAGACAAAAAGTAAAACTATTGTTTTGATTAATTATGGGCTATTTTCATTAATCATAGGGACAGAAATAAAAGGGGAAGAAAGGGTATATACAAACATATCCATATTGCATTTGGGTGGTCCTTATTTGGTTGGTTACTTCTTATGTGTGCTAGGTCACTTCTGTTGTGTTTGACTCTTTGCAACCCCATGGACTGCAGGCCACCAAGCTTCTCTGTCCATGGGGTATCCAAGCAAGAATACGTGAGTGGATTGCCATTTCCTTCTCCAGGGGATCTTCCCAACCCAGAGATCAAGCCCACATCTCTTATGTCTCCTGCATTGGCAGGTGGGTTCTTTACCACCAGCACCACCCGGGAAGTCCTATAACTAATGTAACTGGGCTGTAGAATGACTGTCTCAAAAGTATTCAGTTCAGTTGCTCAGTCGCGTCTGACTTTTTGCGACCCGCATGGACTGGAGCATGCCAGGCCTCCCTGTCCTGCACAAACTCCCAGAGTTTACTCAAACACATGTCCATTGAGTCGGTGTCATCCAACCATTTCATCCTCTGTTGTCCCCTTCTCCTCTCACCTTCAATCTTCCCCAACATCAGGGTCTTTTCAAATGAGTCAGTTCTTCATATCAGGTGGCCAAAGTATTGGAGTTTCAACTTCAACATCAGTCCTTCCACTGATTATTCAGGACTGATTTCCTTCAGAATGGACTGATTGGATCTACTTGCAGTCCAAGGGACTCTCAAGAGTCTTCTCCAACACCATAGTTCAAAAGCATCAATTCTTCACTCAGCTTTCTTTATAGTCCAACTCTCACATCTATACATGATCACTGGAAAAACCATAGCCTTGACTAGATGGACATTTGTTGACAAAGTAGTGTCTCTGCTTTTTAATATGCTGTCTAGGTTGCTCATAATTTTTCCTCCAAGGAGCAAGTGTCTTTTAATTTCATGGCTGCAGTCACCATCTGCAGTGATTTTGGAGCCCAAAAAACACAACGTCTGTCACTGTTTCCACTGTTTCCCCATCTATTTCCCATGAAGTGATGGGACCAGATGCCATGATCTTAGTTTTCTAAATATTGAGCTTTAAGCCAACTTTTTCACTCTCCACTTTCACATTCATCAAGAGGCTCTTTAGTTCTTCTTCACTTTCTGCCATAAGGGTGCTGTCATCTGCATATCTGAGGTTATTGATATTTCTCCCAGCAATCTTGATTCCAGCTTGTGCTTCTTCCAGCCCAGTGTTTCTCGTGATGTACTCTGCATAGAAGTTAAATAAGCAGGGTGATAATATCCTTGACGTACTCCTTTTCCTATTTGGAACCAGTCTGTTGTTCCATGTCCAGTTCTAACTGTTGCTTCCTGACCTGCATACAGATTTCTCAAGAAGCAAGTCAGGTGGTCTGGTATTCCCCTCTTTTTCAGAATTTTCCACAGTTTTGTTGTGATCCACACAGTCAAAGGCATAGTCAATAAAGCGGAAATAGATGTTTTTCTAGAACTCTCTTGCTTTTTCAATGATCCAGAGGATGTTGGCAATTTGATCTCTGGTTCCTCTGCCCTTTCTAAAACCAGCTTGAACATCTGGAAGTACACAGTTCATGTATTGCTGAAGCCAGACTTGGAGAATTTTAAGCATTACTTTACTAGCATGTGAGAGTGCAATTGTATGGTAGTTTGAGTATTCTTTGGCATTGCCTTTCTTTGGGATTGGAATGAAAACTGACCTTTTCCAGACCTGTGGCCACTGCTGAGTTTTCCCAATTGGCTGGCATATTGAGTGCAGCACTTTCACAGCATCATCTTTCAGGATTTGAAATAGCTCAACTGGAATTCCATCACCTGTACTAGCTTTGTTTGTAATAACACTTCCTAAGCCTTGCTTGACTTCACACTCCCCATGAGTGACCACACTATCATGGTTATCTAGGTTATTAAGACATTAATGATCTTAATAATCATTAATGATCTTCCTTAATGATCTTCCTCAGTGATCAGTGCAAAGAAATAGAGGAAAACAACAGAATGGGAAAGACATTGTACAGGAGACAGGGATCAAGACCATCCCCATGGAAAAGAAATGCAAAAAAGCAAAATAGCTGTCTGAGAGGCCTTACAAATAGCTGTGAAAAGAAGAGAAGTGAAAAGCAAAGGAGAAAAGGAAAGATATAAGCATCTGAATGCAGAGTTCCAAAGAATAGCAAGAAGAGATAAGAAAGCCTTCCTCAGCAATCAATGCAAAGAAATAGAGGAAAACAACAGAATGGGAAAGACTAGAGATCTCTTCAAGAAAATTAGAGATACCAAGGGAACATTTCATGCAAAGATGGGAGTGATAAAGGACAGAAATAGTACGGACCTAACAGAAGCAGAAGATATTAAGAAGAGGTGGCAGGAATACACAGAAGAACTGTACAAAAAAGATCTTCACGACCCAGATAATCACAATGGTGTGATCACTCACCTAGAGCCAGACATCCTGGAATGTGAAGTCAAGTGGGCCTTAGAAAGCATCACTGCGAACAAAGCTAGTGGAGGTGATGGAATTCCAGTTGAGCTATTTCAAATCCTAAAAGATGATGCTGTAAAAGTGCTGCAGTCAATATGCCAGCCAATTTGGAAAACTCAGCAGTGGCCACAGGACTGGAAAAGGTCAGTTTTCATCCCAATCCCAAAGAAAGGCAATGCCAAAGCATGCTCAAACTACCGCACAATTGCACTCATCTCACACGCTAGTAAAGTAATGCTCAAAATTCTCCAAGCCAGGCTTCAGCAAGATGTGAACCATGAACTTCCAGGTGTTCAAGCTGGTTTTAGAAAAGGCAGAGGAACCAGAGATCAAATTACCAACATCTGCTGGATCATCGAAATAGCAAGAGAGTTCCAGAAAAACATCTATTTCTGCTTTATTGACTACGCCAAAGCCTTTGACTGTGTGGATCACAATAAACTGTGGAAAATTCTGAACGAGTTGGGAATATCAGACCACCTGAACCTGCCTCTTGAGAAACCTATATGCAGGTCAGGAAGCAACAGTTAGAACTGGACATGGAACAATAGACTGGTTCCAAATAGGAAAAGGAGTACGTCAAGGCTGTATATTGTCACCCTGCTTATTTAACTTCTATGCAGAGAAATGAGAAATGCTGGGCTGTGAAAAGAAGAGAAGTGAAAAGCAAAGGAGAAAAGGAAAGATATAAGCATCTGAATGCAGAGTTCCAAAGAATAGCAAGAAGAGATAAGAAGGCCTTCCTCAGCAATCAGTGCAAAGAAATAGAGGAAAACAACAGAATGGGAAAGACTAGAGATCTCTTCAAGAAAATTAGAGATACCAAGGGAACATTTCATGCAAAGATGGGAGTGATAAAGGACAGAAATGGTACGGACCTAACAGAAGCAGAAGATATTAAGAAGAGGTGGCAGGAATACACAGAAGAACTGTACAAAAAAGATCTTCACAACCCAGATAATCACGATGGTGTGATCACTCACTTAGAGCCAGACATCCTGGAATGTGAAGTCATTTAACGTCATGAGAAACGCTGGGCTGGAAGAAGCACAAGCTGGAATCAAGATTGCCGAGAGAAATATCAATAACCTTAGATATGCAGATGACACCACCCTTATGGCAGAAAGTGAAGAGGAACTCAAAAGCCTCTTGAGGAAAGTGAAAGTGGAGAGTGAAAAAGTTGGCTTAAAACTCAACATTCAGAAAACTAAGATCATGGCATCTAGTCCCATCACTTCATGGGAAATAGATGGGGAAACAGTGGAAACAGTGTCAGACTTTATTTTTTGGGGCTCCTAAATCAGTGCAGATGGTGACCGCAGCCATGAAATTAAAAGACTCTTACTCCTTGGAAGGAAAGTGATGACCAATCTAGATAACATATTGAAAAGCAGAGACATTACTTTGCCAAAAAAGGTCTGTCTAGTCAAGGCTATGGTTTTTCCAGTAGTCATGCATAGATGTGAGAGTTGGACTGTGAAGAAACCTTGGCACCGAATAATTGATGCTTTTGAACTGTGGTGTTGGAAAAGACTCTTGAGAGTCCCTTGGACTGCAAGGAGATCCAACCAGTTCATTCTGAAGGAGATCAGCCCTGGGATTTCTTTGGAAGGACTGATGCTAAAGCTGAAACTCCAGTACTTTGGCCACCTCATGTGAAGAGTTAACTCATTGGAAAAGACTCTGATGCTTGGAGGGATTGGGGGCAGGAGGAGAAGGGGACGACAGAGGATGAGATGGCTGGATGGCATCACCGACTCAATGGATGTGAATTTGAGTGAACTCTGGGAGTTGGTGATAGACAAGGAGACCTGGCGTGCTGCGATTCATGGGGTCGCAAAGAGTCGGACATGACTGAGCGACTGAACTGAACTGAACTGAAGCATGGCCCCGCCCATCAGAACAAGACTCAGTTTCCCCTTCAGTCAGTCTCTCCCATCAGGAAGCCTCCGTAAGCCTCTTATCCTTCTCCATCAGAGGGCAGACAGAATTAAAACCACAATCACAGAAAACTAACTAGTCTGATCACATGGAACACAGCCTTGTCTAACTCGATGAAACCATGAGCCATGCTGTGTAGGGCCACCCAAGATGGACAGGTCATGGTGGAGAATTCTGACAAAATGTGGTCCACTAGAGAAGGGAATGGCAAATCACTTAACTGTTCTTGCCTTGAGAACCCTATGAACAATATGAAAAGTATTAAGTACCTACAGTTAAAGGTTGTGCGGTATGATTGTGCATTTAAGAGTACATTTAGTAAACAAGAGTCCATACCATCTAGAAATTTCTAGTTATCTGGTGATAAAATAGTGCAGTGTTACAATTATACCCAGCTATGGAGGCCTGTCAGAATATGAAGTATTATAGGATTACTGTTGAAGTTTTAGGGAAGTCATCTATCCACATTAAATAGTAAGTTGGCCTGCGGCAAGTCATTATTCATCTTGACTGTAACTGAAACTTTACCAGAGAGATACCAGGATGGAAATACAGTTTTAATCCACTTAAATCACCCTTTTGGCTAAAGGTGGCGCTCATTATTGACTGCCTGGGACCCAGATAGAGCCTAGACAATTGATTATTGTTTACCTGCATGCTTGATCACAGCCATTTCCATTTTTGGTAGTTTTGACCAATATGTGTGAATGCAGCCACGTGACCCTGAACAACCAATGTCATCAGCACGCCCCACCTCATTTCCTTTTCTGTAGAACATTTGTCCCTCACAGTTCTCAAATTCTGCATGTTTATACTGATCAACTTGGTTGCCCTAGCTGTGGACTTGAAGATTCTTAAAGAGATCTTTAGTAAACACGTGGAAAAGGGAACAGCCCCGGCCAGGAACCTAGCAGTACCTTAGGACTAATTCTCATTCTAGAACTGAAGAAATTTGAGGAAGGACTACAGAGGGAGGACTTTTATTCTTTGGTTCGTTCTTCAAGGCACATTATTTTTCCCTTAGGCTAGAATGATAGGATCATATAGACATTCTTTAACTTGGTTCATAATTGGGAGTAATATAATTAATATAACTATAACAGAACTTGGAATTAGAGTGAATGAGCAAGAGAAAGAATAATAAATCATTGAAAGGAAGAGTTTTCAGGGATACATATAGTGAATTTGTTCTGAAGAGAATTTGGATCAAAGACTTCCACTGCCCAGAAAATGTGGCAGTTGAAACAAAGGTGTAGAGGTTTCCTCTTCATCTTTTCACAAACAGGGTGCCACAAAGTTACAGAACAGCCTTGTAGTTCTGTAAAGGGGTTTAAGGAATTCTTATAACACAGCAGATAAATTCTTCTTACCATAGAACTGAGGCTACTTAATCTCTAAGTCAGGCTCCTTGGCCATAACACGAAGAAAATGTTTTACCTACATTAAGGATGATTAAGAGAATTAAATACCAAAGTTTTTAGCACTATCTCTACCCCCAGGAATCACTCCTTAAATCATAATACCTTTAATTTAGAAAAGAATATATGCTTTTGCTTATGACTACTGTCTACATTAACTTAATAAATTTTGTTTTTCTTGAGTGAATCCTTATGTACACATAAGTAGAGTGATTCTGATTTTTAAAGTAATGCCATACACTTTCAAACTTAAAAAGAGTAAGGCAATAAATGTATTTATGGCCAAAACTGCTTTATTCTTCAAACGTTGAATAGTTAACAGTTTCCATAAATTGTCTCACTTTTCCGCTTCTCTTTGAAATACAGAAATAACCTCTTTCTTTCTGGAGGAAGAAAATGCATCATTTTTTTTTCTAAATATTTTATTCTTTTTAAGACATTAACTGGGAAAGGGAAAGTGAAAAAGTGAAACTGTTAGTTGCTGAGTTGTGTCCGACTCTTTGTGACCCCATGGACTGTAGTCTGCCAGGTTCCTCTGTCCATGGAATTCTCCAGGCAAGAATCCTGGAGTGATTCCCTTCTGCAGGGGATCTTCTCAACCCAGGGATCAAACCTGGCTCTCCCACATTGCAGGCAGATTCTTTTCCATCTGAGCCACCAACTGTTGATTTACACAGTGTTCTCTGAGTTTCCATGTGTCTGAGTACATTAATTATATTTTCTCTTATCAGAAAATTCAATATGACAAGAGCATGATCATTCAATAAGCATTTATTAAGCACTAGTCTGTGCCAGGTCTTATGTTTCCAGAGTTTGTGGAAGTGATTTATTTAAATCTATTTACCAGTTGATTTCAGAAATCAGCACTTTATTTGGTGGTGTTCACCAAGTCAGTCACTGGCAATCACTGGAAGAAGAGTGGTGCTGTGTGAACAATAAGATCTCTCATGAGTCAGCAATTCATGGCAGTCGTTGGGGAAAAAATACAAAGCCCTTTACAAGCAATGCTCTTTGGGTGAATGCATTTTTCTTTTTGTATTACATCTCAGAACTTATTTTTCAGCCCTTGAGTGAGGAGTACCCATTTAAAAAGAAACATTGCTTTATCATATCAGAAAGTACTCAGTTGTTTCAGTTATTTGTAATACATGGCCTCTGTTACTTTATATTGAATTGTACTCAATGAAAACTGTGTTTTTGTTCTTTATGGCATTATCGATACTATTGTTCACTTCTCCTTGGTACACTAATAAATGTGCAGGACATGCAGATTCTATTCTATTTACCTAGACCTTCCTGACTAAAAGTCCCACCTAAACCTAACAAAAAGAAAAAAGGACTCATAAGATCCTGTGTTCCATCATTTTTTTTGTTACTCTCCTTTCATCTCTCCATTATTTTTTCTTTTTTATCTTTTTTATTTCTGAAATTTCATTTATTTTTCTGAAAATTTTTTTAGACTTGTTAAAAATTACCACTTTTAGATTTTCATTAAAAATAACAGTGTAACAACTAGGACCTATTGTATAGGATGTGGAACTCTACTCTGTGTTCTGTGCCAGCCTGGATGAGAGGGAGGTTTGGAGGAGAATGGATACATGTGTATATATGGCTGAGTCCCTTGCTGTTCACCTGAAACTGCCACAAGATTGTTAATAAAAATAATTTATTTTGTTAATACAAAATAAAAGGTTTAAAGTTTGAAAAATAATCAGCTTGCCAACATATGAGGAAGCCAATTAAATAATTATTATGTTATTTGACATAATTCAAATGAAGATGGACTTTAGCTAAAAATTTCCTATGGGTTCTTATATAATTTAGTAGTAAAAAAAGGTGAAGTTCTATTAGATCCAACTGTTCTTAAAACTTAATTGATTCTCTTGAGTTTGCCTTTTGGTTTAGAATGCCTGAGCTCTTGGTTGTTTTCCTAATTTCATACATTATGTTGATAAAACAGTCTTCAAAAACAAAGAAGTTCTTTAAAAGTGTTTGTTGGTGGGTAGGTATTTCCTGAAATGTAAGGGTTTTTTTTTTTACTTTATTTATTTTTTAATTGAAGGATAATTGCTTTACAGAATTTTGTTGTTTTTAAACCTCAGCATGAATCAGCCATATGTATACAGCCCCTCCCTCTTGAACCTCCCTCCCATCTCCCTCCCCAGTCCACCCCTCAAGGTTGATACAGAGTCCCGGTTTGAGTTTCCTGAGCCATACAGCAAATTCCTGTTGGCTGTCTATTTTACATATGGGAATATAAGTTTCCATGTTACTCTCTCCATAATCTCACCCTCTCCTCCCCTCTCCCCATGTCCATAAGTCTATTTTCTATGTCTGTTTCTCCATTGCTGCTCTGCAAATAAATTTTTTGGTACCATCTTTCTGGATTCCATATGTATGCGTTAGTATATGATATTTCTTTCTCTTTCTGACTCACTTCACTCTGTATAATAGGCTCTAGGTTCATCCACCTCATTAGAACTGACTCAAATGTGTTCCTTTTTATGGCTGAGTAATATTCCATTGTGTATATGTACCAAAACTTCTTTATCCATTCATCTGTCGATGGACACCTAGGTTGCTTCCGTGTTCTAGCTATTGTAAACAGTGCTGGAATGAACAATGGGATACATGTGTCTTTTTCTCAGGGTATATGCCTAGGAGTGGGATTGCTGGGTCACATGATGGTCTTATTCCTAGTTTTTTAAGGAATCTCCATACCGTCATCCATAGTAGCTGTATCAATTTACATTCCCACCAACAGTGCAGAGCGTTCCCTTTTCTCCACTCCCTCTCCAGCATTTATTGTTTGTAGACTTTTGATGATGGCCATTCTGACCAGTGAGAGGTGATATTTCATTGTAGTTTTGATTCACATTTCTCTAGTAATGAGTGATGTTGAACATCTTTTCATGTGTTTGTTAGCCATCTGTATGTCTTCTTTGGAGAAATGTCTGTTTAGGTCTTTTCCCACTTTTTTGATTGGGTTGTTTATTTTTCTGGTATTGAGTTGTATGACTGCTTGTATATTTTGGAAATTAATCCTTCGTCAGTTGTTTCATTTGCTATTATTTTCTCCCATTCTGAAGGTTGTCCTCTTACCTTGCTTATAGTTTCCTTTGCTGTGCAAAAGCTTTTAAAGTTTAATCTTGTTTACTTTTGTTTTTATTTCCATTACTCTAGGAGGTGGGTCATAGAGGATCTTGCTTTGTGTCATCCAGTGTTTTGCCTATGTTTTCTCTAAGTTTTATGGTTTCTGGTCTTTCATTTAGGTCTTTAGTCCATTTTGAGTTTATCTTTGTGTACGGTGTTAGGAAGCATTCTGATTTCATTCTTTTACATGTAGCTGTCCAGTTTTCCCAGCACCACTTATTGAAAAGGCTGTCTTTGCCCCATTGTATATTCTTGCCTCCTTTGTCAAAAATAATGTACGCATAGGTCCAGTTCAGTTCAGTCACACAGTCATGTCCCACTCTGTGAGACTCCATGGACTGTAGCATGCCAGGCCTCCCTATCCATCACCAACTCCTGGTGTTTACTCAAACACGTGTCCATTGAGTTGGTGATGCCATCCAACTATATCATCCTCTGTCATCCCCTTCTCCTCCTGCCTTCAATCTTTCCCAGAATCAGGATCTTTTCAAATGAGTCAGTTCTTCACATCAGGTGGCCAAAGTATTAGAGTTTCAGCTTCAGCATCAGTCCTTCCAATGAATATTCAGGACTGATTTCCTTTAGGATGGACTGGTTGGATTTCCTTGCAGTCCAAGGGACTCTCAAGCATTTTCTCCAACACCACAGTTCAAAAGGATCAGTTCTTCGCTCAGCTTTCTTTATAGTCCAACTCTCTCATCCATACATGATTACTGGAAAAACCATAGCTTTAACTAGAAGGACCTTTGTTGGCAAAGTAATGGGTTTATTTCTGGGCTTTCTATCTTGTTCCATTGGTTTATATTTCTGTTTTTGTGCCATTACCATACTGTCTTGATGACTGTAGCTTTGTAATATAATCTGAAGTCAGGAAGGTTGATTCCTCAAGCTCCATTCTTCTTTCTCAAGACTGCTTTGGCCATTTGGGGTCTTTTGTGTTTCCATATGAATTGTGAAATTTTTTGTTCTGGTTCTGTGAAAAATGCCATTGGTAATTTGATAGGGATTGCACTGAATCTGCAGATTGCATTTGGTAGTATAGTCATTTTCACAATATTGATTCTTCCTACCCAAGAACATGGAATATCTCTCCATCTGTTTATGTCATCTTTGATTTCTTTCATCAGTGTCTTACAATTTTCTGCATACAGTTCTTTTGTCTCCTTGCTGCTGCTGCTGTTAAGTCGCTTCAGTCGTGTCCAACTCTGTGCGACCCCATAGACAGCAGCCCACTAGGCTCCTCTGTCCCTGGGATTCTCCAGGCAAGAATACTGGAGTGGGTTGCCATTTCCTTCTCCAATGCATGAAAGTGAAAAGTGAAAGTGAAGTCGCTCACTCATGCCCGACTTTTAGCGACCCCCATGGACTGGAATCTACCAGGCTCCTCCATCCATGGGATTTTCCAGGCAAGAGTACTGGAGTAGGGTGCCATTGCCTTCTCCCTTAGGTAAGTTTATTCCTATATATTTTATTCTTTTTGTTACAATGGTGAATGGGATTGATTCCTTAATTTCTCTTTCTGATATTTCATTGTTAGTATATAGGAATGCAAGTGATTTCTGTGTGTTGATTTTATTTCCTGAAACTGCTAAATTCGCTGATTAGCTCTATTAATTATCTGATACTATCATTAGGGTTTTCTGTGTATAGTATCATGTCATCAGCAAACAGTGAGAGCTTTACTTTTTCTTTTCCAATCTGGATTCCGTTTATTTCTTTTTCTTCTCTGATTGCTGTAGCTAGGACTTCCAAAACTATGTTGAATAATAGTGGTGAAAGTGGCACCCTTGTCTTGTTCCTGAACTTAGGGTGAATGCTTTCATTTTTTTCCATTGAGAATGTTTGCTGTGGGCTTATCATATATGGCCTTTATTATGTTGAGGTAGGTTTCCTTCTTTGACCATTTTTTGAAGCATTTTAATCATAAATGTATGCTGAAGACCCTGTGTTTCATCACTTTTTAAAAAAATCTCCTTTCATCTCTCCATTCTTAATATTGCCTGAGTTCTGTTTGTTTCCTAGAGTATTTTAAAGCAAATCCAAGACACATAATTTCACCCACAAATATTAACTGATAAGAACTTTTAAAATTGTGACTGATAGTTTTCTGATTTTATTAAAGATTTTTTTAAACATCTGTTCAAATAAGGATCCCCAAAAGTTCAACATGTTATATTTAATTATGTCTCTCAAGTTGCTTTTAATATAGAACAGCCCTAGATTTTGATTTCTTACCACTGACATTTTGAAGAAAGAAAGTCAGCTGTCCTACAGAATGTCCTGGACTTCCCAGGTGGCTCAGTGATAAAGAATCTGCCTGCCAAGATGGAGACGCCTGCTCAATCCATGGGTGGGGAAGATCCCCTGGAAAAGGAAATGGAAACTCACTCCAGTATTCTTGCCTGGAGAATCCCATGGACAGAGGAGCCTGGCAGGCTACAGTCCACAGAGTTGCAAAGAGTTGGACACAATTTAGCAACAGAATGTTTCAGTTTGGCTCTATCCCCATCTTTTCCTATCAGTTCAGTTCAGTTCAGTTGCTCAGTCATGTCCTACTCTTTGCAACCCCATGAATTGCAGCACACCAGGCCTCCTTGTCCATCACCAACTCCCGGAGGTCACCCAAACTCATGTGCATTAAATCAGTGATGCCGTCCAGCCATCTCATCCTCTGTCATCCCCTTCTCCTCCTGCCCCCAATCCCTCCCAGCATCAGAGTCTTTTCCAATGAGTCAACTCTTTGCATGAGGTGGCCAAAGTATTGGAGTTTCAGCTTTAGCATCAGTCCTTCCAAAGAACACCCAGGGCTGATCTCCTTCAGAATGGACTGGTTGGATCTCCTTGCAGTCCAAGGGACTTGCAAGAGTCTTCTCCAACACTACAGTTCAAAAGCATCAATTCTTCGGTGCTCAGCTTTCTTCACAGTCCAACTCTCACATCCATACGTGACTACTGGAAAAACCATAGCCTTGACTAGACAGACCTTTGTTGGCAAAGTAATGTCTCTACTTTTTAATATGCTATCTAGGTTGGTCATAACTTTCCTTCCAATAAGCAGGTAGAAAAATCAGATATTTGCCGAGATTCAACCTCAAGGTTTTAGGCCAGTGTACTGTAAGAAGTTCTGTGTTCTTCCTATTGCATTGTATGATGTCAACAATTAGGCTTATTATTAATGATTATACTGACATTTAATACCTGCCTCCCCTGCTTCCCTGGTGGCTCAGATGGTAAAGCGTCTGCCTACAATGTGGGAGACCCAGGTTCAATCCCTGGGTCAGGAACATCCTCTGGAGAAGGAAATGGCAACCCACTCCAGTACTCTTGCCTGGAAAATCCCATGGATGGAGGAGCATGGTAGGCTACAGTCCATGACGTCGCAAAGAGTTGGACACGACTAAGCGACTTCACTTCCCCTGGTGAAGGTGTCAGGAATCCATCTTTCAGGAGCCGTAATTCATGTAGCTTGGTTTTAGTGTTTTAAATCATGAAGTGTTTCTCCAAAGTCATTCTTTAGTATCATTAGTCTGTTAGGAAGATGGCATTTTTAAAGGCTTTCTTGTCCTAGGACACAGGTCTGTCACCTAGTTTTTCTATTTCCAACAAAATGGTCCTTTTAAATTAATCTATCTAAATTGTCCAGCAAACTCTGAAAATCGGTGCTCTTGGTAAAAATATTTCTTTTTGTACCTCAGTACCATGTTGATGAAATGTTTAGAGTTACAGAGCCTCAAAAGAAAATACATCTATCCTGACAAGAGTTAACCTGGATGGCCTACTTTATCAGGGGAGGAGTCACTAGCCACCCTGTTGCCAAATAGACTCAAATTTCTCTCTTTAGGGAAGGGGGCACATTCCCAAGAGTATATTTTCAGTGAGTACGAAGAGAAGAGGGGTAGAAAAGTTGGTGAAGCAATATACATTTCTAATGAATAAAGATAAATTGCTTAAAGCTCTTTATTTAATAAGATTTTGTTTTTCTGTTTGTTCCTAGGAAGAAATCTTTCCTGTTTTCCGCTCTGTATGCTGCCTTTGTCTTTGGTGGTCGGCACCTAATGAACAAGCGGGCGAAGTTCGAGCTGAGGAAGCCTTTAGTGCTCTGGTCTCTGACCCTTGCAGTCTTCAGGTAGGTTTTTTTTGTTGTTGTTTTTCATTTTCCAAATAAAATCCATCTATTTCATCAGATTAGCTGAAAGACAACGACGTTTAATCCTGCATCTCATATTTTTTATCCTTAAGGATGTAAAATAGCACCACATCCCGAGGGAAAGGCTTCATGCAGCCAAGCTTGCCATGCTCTCTTCATTTTGAGAACACTCAGGCCATCTCCTCTCTTGTCCAGATTGTTCGTGCAGTAACTCAGTTTATGTCTTAGGACTAGAAGCAGTACATCAGTTCCATTTTTTGGCATATAAATAAAGATGTAGGGGTAAACTAGCAATAAACTGTTGAAGTGTATGGTAGTGTTCAGATGGGGTGGGCATACTCTACCTGACTGGTACATAGTCAAAAATAGCTTTCGAGCATTTGATGAGACACTGGACCAGAAAATGCTTCTGTTCTGTATCCCCAAAGCATCCTCCACCTGAACTGACTCACAGGCATATGCTTATGCATTCAGGTCTTACTTTGCGTCAGACAAAACTCGTCATAGAGGCTGGTCAGGATCAGGCCTGGTCTCTCCAGGAATATCTGCCAGCCAACATGCAAACACATTCTTGGAACCCTGGAGGACCATGTCTAGCTTCGTAATATTTGGTGATTTGACAATCATAAGATGAATTAACACACAGCTGGTATCCAAACAGGTGCCAGAACTTACCTACAGTGCTAACAAAGGCACCTATTCCTTTTGTGTTTTGCTTGTCAAAACCAGCAGGTTGATAACTAGGCCTGGGGATGGGTAGGAAGCAGATATAAATATGCTACAGAATAAAAACCTATTCTTTCTAATATATAGGAGTATTTCTACTTTTCTTGTATTACATATTAACAGTTCTACCTCTCCAGTGGTTCAGTGGTAAAGAATCTGCCTGCAATCCAGGAAGCACAGTAGACACTGGCTTTGATCCCTGGGTTGGGAAGATCCCCTGGAGGAGGGCATGGCAACCCACTCCAGTATTCTTGCCTGGAGAATTCCATGGACAGAGGAGCCTGGTGGGCTATAATCCATGGGGTCACAAAGAGTCGGACATGACTGAAGCAACTTAGCATGCACCACTAGTGAGAAACACATGGACTCATTAAAAGCCTCATTAGTCACTTAAGGCTTTTTAAAGATGATCAGGCAGGAAGAGAATTTGCACAAACTCTGATCTGTACATTTCCGTCAGGCTGGCTCCCTGCGTCTGAAACACTGATGTTCTTGCTACTGCAGGCACTCTTTATTTTGGTGCATTTCATAAGGCACTACATGTGAGATACTTGTGATCTGAACCTATCACTAAAGATGCATTTCATAAGGCACTACATGTGAGATACTTGTGATCTGAACCTATCACTAAAGACGCCTTCCGTTTCATATGCATCAGGTCCTAATTCTCTAATACAAAGCAGAATTTTCATTTTTATTTACATGGAAGGTTCACAGAGTCTGCCTCACCTTAAGTACTTTGATATTTGAGGGAAAAATTATCTTGATGATGCCTTTCAGCATTTTACAGATCTTTCAACATCCCCTGAACCTTTATCTTCTGTTTTTTTAACCTTAGCACATATAAGAGGGAAGAAGAAAGTCCAGGGACCCCCACGCACCTGTTCTCCGGCTTAAACAGTTATCAACACTGTTTCATCTATGTTCCCACCAACTTCTCCCTTGACCCAAATTATTGGGAACTATTACAGACTCAACTATTTCTGAATGAAATGATACCATTTCTAAAAGTTAAGTAGTCTCACTAGAATGGTCAGTGTCCTTATCTCACCTAAATTAGTAATAATTCTTTCTTATTGAGTGTTCCATTTTCTCCAGGTGTTTCAAATTTTTTTTGTACAATTCATTTTTAAGAATTTTGACCCAATGGACTTATACACACTGCTGCTGCTGCTAAGTCTCTTCAGTCGTGTCCGACTCTGTGCGACCCCATAGATGGCCCACGCTCCCCTCTCCCTGGGATTCTCTATATATAAAATAGTCAACTGATAAGGACCTAAACAAAAGTAAAGAATCCTCACCCAAACGGGTCCACGCTTTGCCATTGGTTGATTTAACTTATAGGTTTTGTCTTTCCTTCCACTTCCAATCCATTCTTTGGATAATCCAAATTGTTTCTCTTTTAGAGTTTCCCCCAGACAGGATGTTACTGATTGCGTTCTTCTGAAACCCTGTATTCTTTGTTAGTCAACAGAACTAGAAATTTTATTATATTTAGATTTGATAGGACTTTTTATAAGAAGTTAGTGAAACAAAAGCAAGGATAAGTACTTGATTCTTTAATCATATTTAGCAGTTTCAAAAAAAATTAATTTGATTACTTAGCATGTAAATAATAATGGGTGTTTTTAAGTATCATTATGAACTTACAGAATTATACTTTTTTACATGTCAGTGAGTGTGAGGTGAATTTGGATATGATGTATTGTAGCCCAATGCTATTCTTTTTGATGTTAAGTTAACCCATGTTTAGCCAGAGGGAGTTTCTTCAGATTAGCTCCTGAATCCTTTTCTCATCCTGAGTAGTGCTCATAGCTTGATTTTGTGTATGTGTGTGTATTTTGGGGTGTGTATGTGATGGGGGGTGGGGGTGGGGATGACAAGCTGTCCCAGGCCAAGCATGTTGCATATCCTTGTCCAGAACTGAAATCAATCATTTCTCAA
The DNA here is from genome assembly GCF_019923935.1 of Bubalus bubalis. NCBI lineage: Eukaryota > Metazoa > Chordata > Mammalia > Artiodactyla > Bovidae > Bubalus > Bubalus bubalis. The sequence goes on from NC_059163.1 coordinate 90,566,359, forward strand.
AAGATCCCAACTTCCTTTGGAAGAAGGAGTAGTATTTAGAAATAACTCTAAGTACCAGGGGTGGTTGTTGTCACTAAGTTCTTATCTTTAGGCCTCTTCAGTTCAGTTCAGTCGCTCAGTCATGTCCGGCTCTTTGCGACCCCATGAATCGCAGCACGCCAGGCCTCCCTGTCCATCACCAACTCCCGGAGTTCACCCAGACTCACGTCCATCGAGTCAGTGATGCCATCCAGCCATCTCATCCTCTGTCATCCCCTTCTCCTCCTGCCCCCAATCCCTCCCAGCATCAGAGTCTTTTCCAATGAGTCAACTCTTTGCATGAGGTGGCCAAAGTACTGGAGTTTCAGCTTTAGCATCATTCCTTCCAAAGAAATCCCAGGGCTGAGAGCAGAAAAAGAAAATTATTTGTTATTTTGAAAGAATGTATACAGAGTTTTTACTTAATAGATTTATCTTTCCTCCTATGCCAAAACCCAAGTTCCCAAGGTCAGTACTTACACCACAGAACATATGCAATAGTCGTTAACACTACCATCTTTTTTAGATTGACAAGTTCCTGTTTCATCTTCAATTTCCTTAATTCTGTTGGTTACTTTACTTTCTTCAGAGCCATGTTTTGTATAAAATTGTAAAAGCTGGAACTACAGAAAGGTGTCCAAGCATGGACTGTCTTGGGTCTTATAAAAATTGATCATAATATTCTAATCAGTTATTTGGAAACATTATAATGGAATTCTGTGGTTGTATTAATTGAACATGGTCCCATGTTAGGAAGAGTCTATTAAGGTTTCTCTGTGCTTAATTCTGATCAACAGTGCATTGAATGAAAAGGCTTAATACAGAATGAATTTTTTAATGGAATGTTTATGTAAATTTTACTCCTAGACATAAAACACATGTTGTTCATTAATACATTTAAGTATTTGTAAAAATATCTAAAAATATAATAGAAGAAAATATACTCAATTCTTACAGCTACGGTAAGAGAGAGGAGACAGGTTTTTTTTAAATGCCCACTATTTACTGGATAATAAGCAGAAAAAAATTTCAGAGCTTATAGAGGTTGGTTCTAGTGGACCAGTAATCTAGAGCAAAAAGGATTTAAATTTTTTTGTGATGCTTTATCTTCTTATTCAAAAGAAATGAAACAAGCATCATGTTGACAGCTTAATTCTGGATATTGGGTGTTTATTATTCTTTGTGCTTTACTGCATTTACAGCATTTCCTAAAATATACACACATGCATACACAATCTCATACACAGCTTAGAGAATCTCAAGTGCTCTTTCTTTTGGAAAAATAGCTTTCAAATGAAATTGACATAAAGCATAAATGTATATAAAGCATCAAAAAGATAAGCTCACAAACAGTTGTTTTGATGAGTATTAATAAAAATTCTATCTAGGTAATATATTAATAAAATAACTTCATTATTATAAGAATATGTTTGTAGAAGATTATGACTTATTTTATTATAATTCACAAATTTTCAAATTCACCTATAAATGGTGTTTGATATATAAGTATATAAGGTCCTTACACAAGAGATTCCTGCATGAGATGGTATGCAATTATGAAGGACCCTTAAGAGCCACTGCTTACCACTAATAGGATATCATGGGTTTGGAAAAAAGAGGAGAGAGAACCTAACTTTTCTGTTAGAGGAATTAGAAATGAGGGAGAGGAAGAGTAAGATTTTGCTTTTGGAAAATCACTGAAAAGAATTTTTAATGTATATTACTGCTTAAAACGAAGGTCTTTTCCCCAGTTTTTCAAGCTTGCCTGTGAGCTCCTTTACAGTAACTAGAGACCCAACTTAGACTTATTTCCAGATACTCCAAACTGTGTTTACTCATGAACTGAGACAACTGGGTGGAAATTAAATAAGATATGTAGGCTCCCTAAGCAAAAACAAACCCCTCTCTTTTTACTACTCTGTTTCAGAAGGAGGGAGGGGATGTTATATGATTTGGTGAGCATTACCTGTTTTCTTTCTTTATCTTTGTATTTTGACCGAAGTTTTCATATAGGTCAAATGCATTGTAATTTATTGAAGGCTGTCATAAGTTTTGACAGAGTAGATAAGATATGATCAAGTGAGGTTTTTCCCAGGTCCACCATAGATTTATTTCATTGAAAAATGACTTCTCTGGGGTTTTCTTGACAATTTCTTCCCATTAACCTCAAGCCATGCCTCCCCTTTTAGACCCAAGCTGTCAGCTTCTGTATCAGTCTTTACGGATAAGATTAGGACATAGCAGCCTACAACCCAAGGATAAACATTTTCTTATTTGATGAGGCAATTCCAGGTGGCATTTGGCCCTAGATATTTGGATATTTCCTTAGAGTAATACAAAAAAAAATTCTGGCAATTTGAACTAGTAAATCCTGAGATTAGTGCTTATGGCAGACAGCCTCAAGCCCTTCAAGATGCCAGCCACCCATTCTTCCTGAGTCATTAAATCATGTTGCTATAGCATCTCAGCGGGGTTACTTCTGTTGATTTGCAAAGGACTTTCTATGTACTGATTTAATAACTTTAAATCCTTCTAGATTGGGTGCAGATGTGCATGCTTCTGATTCAAGCAGCCTTTACCAGGTCTCTCTCTGGCAGAGTTTTCTTCTTACTAGCAGAATAAGGAGCCTTCTTCTAGGTCTCTGACCCAGAGCAGATCAAAGGACAGGTGTCTAGTCAATGCACATTAGAATAAGTTAATTACTTTGTGCAGCATATTTGTAGATGCCAGTATCACACCTGCTTCAAATTTGCTTATTCCTGTCTCCTGGTGATTCACTCTGGCCTCAATTGCTTTAGGCTTTATTTGTTCAAAGCCAGATACCCTAACTTTACAGTTGGACTTTTTGCCATGTTATTATCCAGCAATTTTCTCTGTTGAAACTCATTTTTATTTGCTGGCCTTATTTTTATTTAGTCATTGGATTTTATCTTAAGCTTAAGTATAAAATATATTCAAAGTGAATAGAAAATTACTCTTTTTCTTTAGTAAGAGTTCCATGAACAAAGGGCTTATATATACCATAGGACATATTCAGAAGAGTGTGTTTAACAGAGCAAAGATGCACATGAATGATATTTGATCAAATCTACTTGTGGTTTTATTCACCCATCAGTATTTAATATTGGAAGAATTATTGGCAACTGCCTTATTTTTAAAGAAACAGACATATAATAAAACCAATTGTTCAGATGAGAAAAATATAACATTTTAAAAACCCATATTGAAGGAGTTAAGTACATCATTGACCTATAAAGTGATGAAACATTGAAAATAACAAATTTCAGAACTGAATTTATACTCATGCGCCTTGTATCTAGTGCTTTGTTATGGTTTCCAGAAGTGGTCCTTCTTAATCCACAGAGAACATTACAGACAATGATTACAGTGATATTAATATTATGAAGGAAATGAATACATAAACTGTAAATGTCATAGGGGAAAAGCTCCTAGTTTTTCAACAACAGGTTATAAACTTCACATTTTCTAAGACACAGCATCAAAAGGCCAAATGTAACAAAGCAGAAGGCATTTCTAGAAAGCATATACTAAGTAGCAAAAAAAGGCAAGCTGATGAATAATTGTGGTAATGTGATACCTTTTGTGAAAAGTTTCAGTTCAGTTCAGTCACTCAGTCCTGTCCAACTCTTTGCGACCCCATGAATCGCAACACGCCAGGCCTCCCTGTCCATCACCAACTCCCGGAGTTCACTCAGACTCACATCCGTCGAGTCACTGATGCCATCCAGCCATCTCATCCTCTGTCATCCCCTTCTCCTGCCCCCAATCCCTCCCAGCATCAGAGTCTTTTGAGTCAACTCTTCACATGAGGTGGCTAAAGTACTGGAATTTCAGCTTCAGCATCATTCCATCCAAAGAAATCCCAGGGCTGATCTCCTTTAGGATGGACTGGTTGGATCTCCTTGCAGTCCAAGGGACTCTCAAGAGTCTTCTCCAATACCACAGTTCAAAAGCATCAATTCTTTGGCGCTCGGCCTTCTTCACAGTCCAACTCTCACATCCATACATGACCACAAGAAAAACCATAGCCTTGACTAGACGGACCTTTGGCAAAGTAATGTCTCTGCTTTTGAATATGCTATCTAGGTTGGTCATAACTTTCCTTCCAAGGAGTAAGTGTCTTTTAATTTCATGGCTGCAGTCAGCATCTGCAGTGATTTTGGAGCCCCCAAAAATAAAGTCTGACACTGTTTCCACTGTTTCCCCATCTATTTCCCATGAAGTGATGGGACCGGATGCCATGATCTTCATTTTCTGAATGTTGAGCTTTAAGCCAACTTTTTCACTCTCCACTTTCACTTTCATCAAGAGGCTTTTGAGTTCCTCTTCACTTTCTGCCCAACCCATAAATTAACACTACATTGTATTTATTAACATGTGTGTACTAAAACATAAAAAGAACATTTCAAAAGTTCAAGCTAGTGATTCTTTTGGGGACGCAGGGAGCCCAGTGAGATCAGAGAGGGTCTGACGGAGGCTTGCCCTGATTTTGTATGACCTTGTTATTATGAAAAAGTTAAATAAGAAAAACAATAACTGTTCGAAACAAATATGGATAGCAATTTTTTTTAAGTTGAAAGCACATAATGAAAAGAAGTCAGTTGTTTAAAGGAAGGATAACGATTGTAGTCATTTATAAGATTCTGGCAAAATGCTGCTGCTGCTAAGTCACTTCAGTTGTGTCCGACTCTGTGTGACCCCATAGATGGCAGCCCACCAGGCTCCTCCATCCATAGGATTCTCTAGGCAAGAATACTGGAGTGGGTTGCCATTTTGTTCTCCATTGGTGTACATTAAATAAAGCAAGTTTATATCAAAACACAAACTTTGTGCCCTGTTGATCCAAACACGCACCACAATAATGGCAGATTTATGTTAGAATTAAGAATGGTTTTTTATATATTGTTGTTGTTCAGTTGCTAAGTTGTGTCCAATCCTTTGTGACCCTATGGACTGCAGCACTCCCAGCTTCCCTGTCCTTCACTATCTCCTGGAATTAGCTCAAACTCATGGGACTGAGCAACTTCACTTTCACTTTTCACTTTCATGCATTGGAGAGGGAAATGGCAACCCACTCCAGTGTTCTTGCCTGGAGAATCCCAGGGATGGGGGAGCCTGGTGGGCTGCAGTCCATGGGGTTACACAGAGCTGGACATGACTGAAGTGACTTAGCAGCAGCAGCAGCAGCAGCATGTCCATTGAGTCAGTGATGCCATCCAACCATCTCATCCTCTGTCATCCCTTTTTCCTCCTCCTTTCTATCTTTGCTGGCATCAGAGTCTTTTCCAATGAGTCGGCTCTTCACACCAGGTAGCCAAAGTATTGGAGCTTCAGCTTCAGCATCAGTCCTTCCATTGAATATTCAGGGCTCAGTTGAAGTGGAACCAGTACACTAAAATCCATACATATTGGTTTGCTCAGGATAACCTTAGTTTTATACCCATTGCCTCAGCATAATTATTAATAGCTCCCCTTTCACTCTCAACAGTGACCCACTTTGAATGGTAAAAGATAATGGTTAATCTAGTTATAACCCAATGAGGAAGTGAGTTGGCTTAATAAAACAGAAAAAGGGTAAATTGCAACTATCATTTGCCAAGTTGCCCCAACAAATCTTTATTTTTAGTATTTCTCTCCTCTCTTAAACTTGCTCTTCTGTCCATAATATTCCCAAACATTTAACATACTGTCACTCAAATTTAAAATATTCAAACCAGATGTCTTTTTGATAGCCCTTTAAAATTTTTTGGAGAAGGCAATGGCACCCCACTCCAGTACTCTTACCTGGAAAATCCCATGGATGGAGGAGCCTGGTAGGCTGCAGTCCATGGGGTCGCTAAGAGTCGGACACGACTGAGTGACAAAATTTGTCACTATTTTCCTAGTTAACATCTTTAAGTCATTCAAAAATAAAAGCTCAACTAGTCACTGAATTGTAAAGTGAAGTGTTAGTCGCTCAGTCATGTCCAACTCTTTGCAACTCCATGGACTGTAGCCCACCAGGCTCTTCTGTCCATGGAATTCTCCAGGCAAGAAGACTGGAGTAGGTTGCCATTTCCTTCTCCAGGGGATCTTCCTGGCCCATGAATCAAGCCTGGGTCTCCTGCATTGTGGACAGATTCTTCACAATTTAAGCCATCTAAGTGAATGCTGGAGACCATGTCACTTCTTGGGAAGATGAAGCTGGTTTGAGACCCATGGTCAAATAATCCGATGGAGTGTGAGTTTCACTTTTCAGCTCATGAGCTTGGTGCCAGGTAGCTGTATTCTTTGTTCACAACAAGACAGCCATACTTATACCAGTAATTGTAAAGGATGAGGTAATGAAGCTATGCAATAGAAGGAACTATGAACTGGGCTAATCTAGATTTTACTGATCCAGCTCATCTTTTATGGATTTTAAAATCTTATCTAATATGCTCTCTCAGGGAACCTGAGAGGCAGGAAGGACTGAGAAGATGGGTAAATTCAACACAGTTGTTCTGAGTATGATTCTTATTTCTTTGCCTTGCACTATGCTAACCCACCCACCCCCCCCAAAAAAAAGATGAACACTAAAGGAGAGAAATAAATGCAGAGTGAAATAGAACCTCAACCCAAGTAAATCTCCTCTCATTGCTACTGAGACATTTTTAAAGGTATCGATATGCATTCCCAGACCAATGACAAGAGTCACTTCCTATCTCAACACTCTGGAGTTTGGGGTCAAACTGCCTTCAATACTCCCTGAGTTGATTCTGGGGACACCTAAGGACCTTTTTACACTGTGTCTGGGAGATGATATGCCATGTACATGACAAGGTTATGGCCAACACCCAGGGAGACTGAAAGATCTGGAGAAAAATCTCTTTGGGAAAAAATCATCATAAGGTGATATTATTTAAAATAAAGCTGTAAATCCATAGTCAGTTGCATCATATGATAATCTGTTGCAATAAAAAGATATTTCTGGTTTGAATAGCAGGAAGTATCATCCATCTGTAACTCCTCTCCCTCTGTTAAATGGTTCCCGTGGGTCATATAACTGCTCCAACCCCACCTCTCTGCCCTAATATTGTTACTGATATAAAGCTAAGTCCACCACAGAAGGAACAGCTAGAACCAACATTACTGATTTGGTTTGGCTTGTTTGTTTTTAAAGGCTGTATTTAAAGACTCACCAACTGCTGGATTCTGAATATCCAGTGTTCTTAGTGTCCAAAAACTCCTCTGAGTTATAAAATTCTTCTTAAATATGTTGAGTAGCTGTCTCATCTCCATTTCCATGCTGGAATCTCTGGTCTGGCCTTCATCACTTCACATCTTAGTACTGCAAACCATCAGTTCCTGTTTCCCAAATGTTTTCTCCATCAAAGCTACTCTACATATCTTACTTATTTCCCTGCTTAAGCATTAATTGAAATGCCTTTGCCTTTAGGTTGACACTTCAACCTGCCCATCAAAAATTAGTCTTTCTTTAATGGATCTTTCATCACTGCCCTATGCAAGCTTTCCATTCAAGCCAACTTGCCTCATCGTTGCCCCCCAAAATACATACTTTTGCCCATGCTCATTTCCTATCTTTGAACCCAATATCCCTCCTCTTTCTCCATTCATCCTCCATTCCCCTCCCCCCACCTTTAAATCTCATCCATTTTAGAGTGTCTTCTCTGTAAAGGATTCTCTGATCATCTCAGCCCATATCTCAGCTTCTGTCGACCTTGTTGCTCATGGTCACATAGCCAGGCTATATGCGACCTTATCTATGTACTTCTGAGAGGCCATGTGAGTTCCTTGGGGCCAGAATTGTGTCCGGTTGTTCCTGGAACACCCTGGCATGCACACAATTTCTGAATTAATGAATAAAAATCTCACACTTAGCTACTTCTCCAGTCATGTGTAATCAATGTTTTTATTCATTGCACTTGTTCATCCTTTATATTTCTTGTATCAACTGCCACAGACAGACCCCAGTCCAATCTTCCTTTAGTATCATCAGGCTTCACCTGGGAAAGTACAGATGCACTTTAAGAAATCCAGGGTTGATGTCCTGGAGTTGGAGGTGCCTTGCAGAGGCCTGCAGAGCCTGACTTTGTTCCTGTCTGACTTCTCCTCCTCTCCCATCCCTCAGGCCAGAGTGGCAGGCAGCTCTGTTCTTCCTCAAACCTATTAACAAGGTTGCTGCCTCAGGACTCTCACACTGGCCGCTCCCTTGACTGGAACATTCATTGCCCATTATTCTAACAGCCTGTCCTTCACCTCCTTCAGACCTTGGCTCGGATCTCACCTTCCCACCTCCCTGTCCAAAAATCACACTAACACCCACCCTCACTCCTCATTGTCTTGATTTCTTTTTCTCCTTGACAGGGATCACCTTCCAGCCACTGTGTGTATTGCTAATCTTGCTCATTCTGGTCTGTAATTCAACTCTGAGTTCCATGAGGGGAAGGATTTTGTCTGATTTTTTTGCTGTGTCTCTAGTGTCCGCCTAGGCATTGAAAAAAATAGCTTTTCAAAATGAAAAAAGGAAATGAAAAGAGATTTGTAAATAGTTGTTAGTAAGTCTCCTTGCCCTTTATGAAAAGTCTTCTTTCCAAAGAGGGAAATAGGGTATTTTTTGTGCTTTTCCCTTGACTCTGGGAACAATGTGGATTTTCTAGTATTCCTAGGAAAATAGTAATTAGATTGATTAACTAAATGCTTAATATTTTGCTTTAAAAAAATTAAGATGTCCATTATAGAGGAGGATTCGGAGCTGCTAAGAGGCGCTTTCTGAGGAAGGCCAGGAGAGCAAACCCTGCTTTGCAGGTGGAATCTGGTCGCTGGGCAGAGCCCTGGCCTCTTCCTTGGGGATGGCATGGACCTGCAGGTCACTCTGCTGCTCCAGATTAAGAGAAAAATCAACTCATAGTGTCGTGATCTGGTCCAAATAGGAGAAAAGTGTATCATTTGTTGTAAACGTAAATTATGAGAGGACCTAGACTGTCCCCAGTGTGTACATGAAGGGAGCTACAGGTTAATGAGTCCAGGCAGCAGTGGCCTCCTGCTCCCACAACTACAGTCTGCCTGCCAACCTTTGCTTCTTTACAGCTGGAAATGGGATCCAGTAGTCATTGTTTAATTAAATGATTTTTTATAGTCATAAAAATGAGAATTTGCTGTTCGTAAAACTGGTAACTGCGGAAAAGCATGAACACAAAACCTTTCCTTTCAGAAATCCACATATATTTGCTATTAATATTTTGGTGCATGCCCTCTCAATAATGTTAAGCTTGAGATTCTTTCCTCATAATTTTAATTTTGTGTAGTCCAATTAATATATTTGAGTCTGGATGAAAATAGGACTTCAGTAATATGTTTGTATTACAGGTGCTGGAACAATGTAAAACAGTGACACACAGGGAATTTTAAATCCTTTTACCAAAAGGAATTAGTATGTAAATAGCTAGAATAACAGCTTTTCTGAAACTTGTGTGAGAAATAACATGAGCGTTCTTGAAGAGATTTCACAGTCATTTAGGATATAAGTGTTATAATTCTGAACCGTTTGTTAAGGATTATTTTGAGTTAAAGCTGAGTTAAGGATTACTTTGCTTATAAATTTGCAGTATTACTTCACAAATTCTTAAAGAATCCTTGTTTAGTAGGGTTTAAAAAATATATGATATTGAACAAAAAATTGAATCCTCAAAAGACTCTTCAGACCTAACTTTTCATAAAATCCCCTAACTGCATAATCTAGAGTACATCAGGTGATGTGACATCCTTATTAAGATGAAGTAACTGGTTGGACTGCAAGGAGATCCAACCAGTCCATTCTGAAGGAGATCAGTCCTGGGTGTTCTTTGGAAGGAATGATGCTAAAGCTGAAACTCCAGTACTTTGGCCACCTCATGCGAAGAGTTGACTCATTGGAAAAGACTCTGATGCTGGGAGGGATTGGGGGCAGGAGAAGGGGACGACAGAGGATGAGATGGCTGGATGGCATCACCGAGTCGATGGACGTGAGTCTGAGTGAACTCCGGGAGTTGGTGATGGACAGGGAGGCCTGGCGTGCTGCGATTCATGGGGTCGCAAAGAGTCGGACACGACTGAGCGACTGAACTGAACTGAACTGACTGAACTAGAATCACCACAATTGTAGACTGGCTGAAGAAAACAAAATGAGTAACATGGAAAAGTACTAGAAGCTTGTTCTGGAAAGGCCTGTTTGCACAGAATTAACTGAAATTTGGAGAGGGAACACTTCCTTCTTCTCAAGGTCCACATGTCCTCAAGGCATGAGTGTGAGTAGAGGGTGAACTATAGGAAAGACGCGAGATGAGGGTTCGGGAAAGAAACATCGATAACTCATGCTAGGGTTAACCACAGCTATCAGAATCAATGGAAATATGAAATAATTCTTGCAGGAGACTTCTGACCTCCATCTTGAAAGTATCAGCAGTCCTTTCATGAGAACTATCAATTTTTATTCTCTGTATTTCAACCAAGAACTCCACAGAGTAACTGCTCATCTATTTTTGATGGTGCTGTAAAATTGACAAGCTGCCCACATCCCACTTGATTTTGCATGTGATAGAAGGACCCAGTTTTCTCCCTGGTAACTAACGAGCCTTGTAGTCCATGCTACCAATAGATGGATTACTTTAATCGATTGCTGGTTCTCCTTGGAACTTCTTGAGTGAAAATTGATGGAGGCTGTTGGATACCTTCTCATCACTTAGGACTGGACGGTCGTTTGTGGTGGAGGCTGTGGTACCCCAGCAGTCCTCACTGTACTCATTGCAATCCACTATTTCCTTTATAGTTTCAGAGCCCTGGGGTTTACAAACAAATTAATATGACCCAAATGGTTGGTTTGGAGCATAATACTTCATAGCTCTCATGCTGCATTTTCCTAACAGCATGATTTTCTTTTATTCTTTTTTATTTCATTATGAACAGTACCATGGTGGACAGACAGGTGGCTTTTGTTTTCTTTTGTTCTGAGAAGCAGACGAGCAGGGTGATTACAGTAGCTGGAGGAAAGCTGTCCATTGATTCTAGGCATATATGTGTTAACCCACAGCAGAAATTGTCAGTACAGCGTAGAGAATTGCCTATCACTTGAAGAAATTATGAATCATTAGCTATTCAGAGTTCTCTTATGCAGGAGGCAGGGATTCGGGTTCTCTGAAAGGGTTTAGCTTTAAATTATAGTTTATACTGACTTGGTGAAAAAAAATTTTTTTCAAAAAGATCCAGGTCAAGTACACAGAGATCAGGAAAGAAGTGCTGAGGAAGGAAAATAAAAATTTTGCCTTTAAAAAGAACGTAATTAAAACTCTTAAAAAAGAAAGAAAAACCGTCTAGAATTTTTCCAATTTTGAAGGGACAGCCTGGCCCAGGAGGTTGCATCTAAACTTCTCAAGATGTTCTCACCACCACTTACATTCTTGCTGAGACCAAACCCATCTTTTGCCACACCCAGCCGTGAGGGAATCGCACTTGAGCACGCACGAATCCGCTGATTGACACCTCTAGGATGTAAATGTATGACATTTCCTGCCCTCCTTAAGGACTTCTCTCTAAATGCATTGAGGAGAATAGGCTTAAAGTTTGAAGTCATTAAAAGTTAAAGCAAAGACCCATTTTCCTGCCTTGTGTATTTCTTTTCTTTCTTTCTTTATTTTATTTTATTTTTTTTGGAGGACCGATGCTTTTTTATTTATTTTTGCCACTTTATTTCTTTAATTGAAGGATAATTGCTTTACAGAATTTTGTGGCTTTCTGTCAAATGTCAACAAGAATCAGCCATGGATACACCCATGCCCACATTTTTTTTTTTTAAGTTAACATTTTTTTAATGGCCATGCCCTGTGGTATATGGGATTTTAGTTCCCCAGCCAGGGATCTGACTTTCACAGCTGCCTTGAGGTATATGTTGTCTCCTTTTACAAATGAGGAAACTGAATCTCAGAGAGGTTTAAGTAATCTTCCCTTGCTTACTGCTAGGCAATAAACCTAAAGCCTATTGTGTTTTACAAGAAAATTGCTGTGAAGCACCTACTGCCCTTTGGGCTAAATTACTGCTCTCTTCCTCCTCGTAGTCTAGTCATCATCATGACTGTGCTCTTCTGCAGCCCACGGCCCTTTGGGTAGGAACACTACATTGGTAATATTTATGACTTGCTGTCCTGATGCAATGATACCACATCAGAACAGAGAGCAGCTCTGAGGAGAAAAGATGGCCCATCTGAGTGCAAGTTCTCATCGGGCAAGAATCCCGTGTAGTCCACAATGTTAGCACCCAGTGCCCATGTCTAAAATTTTTTTTTAAAGGCACGTGATCTGTTAGTGATTTCAGTTATTGAGAAATGCAGAGATGCAGTGTTGATCCATTTGTGAGACTGCCAGTAGAAATGGACACCAGGTGTGTAGGCAGCCTGTAGAGTTTTATATTCAGCCAAATGCATGTTTTCATACACAGTGTCCATTATTTCTTCATGAGGAAAAGACTGAACATCTATTTCTTCATGAGGAAAAGGCTGAATTGTTCATTTTGATTTTTTTAAAAACACTTTATCCTAAATATGTGATTATCACTTGAAATATTTATCAAAGTAGCATCTGCCAGAAAGGGAAAAAATCAAATAACCCCCCCAAAAAAAGACTTTTTTTTTTTTAAAGAGGAAACGGAAATCTGTTGTGAAAGTTGTGGCTAAGTTAAATAATAGAGTCTCTACATTAAAACATCAGTATACGCAAGTAAGTCCTCCTGCTTTCACTTACTCTTGCTGCACTCGGCATTTAAATAGAAAGTAATATTTGTTCTCATGAAATATACAAGCCATAAAACCCTGATGGTGGCTTCAGTGAAAACAAACTCCATACTTAGTTCCACTGAAGCCTTTGAGGAGAAATGACCAAAGGTTGTATAAGCTTTTATACCACTGTCTCATGTTTCCTTGAAACTTCTGGGCAAAGCCCTATGAGATGTTCTATAAATCCTAAATAGACTTATAATTTAAAATGTTTTTAAAGTCAATAAAACCATATATTTTTTTAATCTTTATTCAAAAAGGAAAGACTAGAACCAAAGTGACTGATTTTTAAGGACAAAATGAGCACTTTTGACAAAACAAAACTGGTAGAAATCACTTTGATTAAAAGTATTTTGTACCAAAAACCAACCAAAAAATCGGAGGTACTTTAAAAAATTAACTCCTCCTCTATCCCACCGTAAGTTTTAAATTATTATTTTTTAATGCAGTTTAAGTAGCTACACAGACAAGGTAAGGCCGAGTGGCTCTGCTGTGACATTAGTGACAGGTGCACTAAGAAACTCATTCAAGTATGTTTGCAGAATGAGAAGTGTCAGAGGCAGCTGGGCTTGCAAAACCTTCCGGAAGTCTTATTGTTTTCTGTATTGGATCAAGTCCAAAAGTGAGGATAATTACCCTCTAGAACTGCCAAGTTTTCAGGCTATTCAGAAAACCCTGATCTTGTAGTAGGAAAGAAATGTGGGCCAAGGTATAAGAATAGTGACTGGATTTTTAAAGGAATATTTCTAAAGGAGCAATTTTCTTAAAAGTGGTCCTTTTGCTTTGACTAACAGAATGCAAAGTAGAGAACCATCCAGTCAAAACCACAGACAATAGAAAGAGAGGAAATCAGACTCATTATCTACTCCTGCTGCTGCTGCGTCGCTTCAGTCGTGTCCGACTCTGTGTTACCCCATAGACGGCAGCCCACCAGGCTCCTCCGTCCCTGGGATTCTCCAGGCAAGAACACTGGAGTGGGTTGCCATTTCCTTCTCCAGTGCATGAAAGTGAAAAGTGAAAGTGAAGTCGCTCAGTTGAGTCCGACTCTTCGCGACCCCATGGACTGCAGCCTTCCAGGCTCCTCCGTCCATGGGATTTTCCAGGCAAGAGTACTGGAGTGGGGTGCCATTGCCTTCTCCGTTATCTACTCCTAGGCTACCCTAATAATCGAAGAGCTGAGAATTTCAACCAGGCTTCACTGGGACTTTTATTTAGGTAATTCATGAAAGCCTTTGCGGGGGCAGGGGAACAGAAGTAGATCTCAATGTTGAATGGGAAATTTTTATTGTCCTGAAAGCTCCTTATTTTCCAAAATTTTTAAAGATTACCCTGATTTAAAGTGAACAGATCCCCTTTGTTTAGAATAGAGAAGAAATGATAGGTTTTGCTCTACATTTCCAAACCTAATAACCAGGTCAGATGGTATATGCTGGTTACTTTATCTACACTGTTGTATTCATCCTCACAACAGAAAATTCTATCCTAGGGAGGTCACATTTTTCCAGGTGAGATGAGTTCTTTGGATATTTCAAATAATTTAGAACTTTCATAATTCAAAAGCATTTTCCCATAGGAATAATTTTAAACACAACAAATATTACCTAGCTGAGAGCCGAAGAATTGATGCTCTTGAACTGTGGTATTGGACAAGACTCTTGAGAGTCTCTTGGACTGCAAGGAGATCCAACCAGTCCATTCTGAAGGAGATCAGTCCTGGGTGTTCTTTGGAAGGAATGATGCTAAAGCTGAAACTCCAGTACTTTGGCCACCTCATGCGAAGAGTTGACTCATTGGAAAAGACTCTGATGCTGGGAGGGATTGGGGGCAGGAGGAGAAGGGGACAACGGAGGATGAGATGGCTGGATGGCATCACCAACTCGATGGACGTGAGTTTGGGTGAACTCCAGGAGTTAGTGATGGACAGGGAGGCCTGGCATGCTGCAATTCATGGGGTCGCAAAGAGTAGGACACAACTCAGCGACTGAACTGAACTGAAATGAAGAGTAACTTTTCATCATATCTAAATTTTGTTTCTTCATTTGAAAGTTCTTGGTTTCTAACACATTTTTCTGTACTACCACTGACCCCTCCACTTAATGACTACTCAAATAGCATTGTTATAATTTAGCAACAATGATTGTTAAACTAACAGCCCCCTGTAGTCACCAAAATCACCATTAAGACTTCTGAGGCACCTGAACGAAAGAGTGGTTCAAAAGATAATGACCAAAGCTCTGGGTATTTCTGTTCCTCATTGCTGTGGTGCGCCTGTGGGCAACACAGTAAAGGTAGTTTAAATCAGGTCCACCAGCTTTGAAATTGTATGATTCTTGAGTGTATTTTAGATGTGGGGGATTCATAGTCCTTCAGATTTTACATATTAGGTACATCCTGATTAATATCATATAATACATCAGTATTTCACAATGTCATGATCCAAATCTATGTAAAATGCATCTACATTGCTATTTTGCATAGAGTGATGAAGAAATTTACGGCTTATAAGTGACAGGACCACATTTAGTTGGTCTGATTTAAAAACCCATACTGTGTGCTCAATGCCATGCTGCTCACATAACTGAGAAAATCAAAAATAAAAGTCCTCATTCCAGAAAGACTTTGTGAGTGGCTTACCTAAGAGGGGGAATATGATCTTACAAGGGAAGGAGGAGAAACAACTGTTTCTCAAACTGCGTCAAAACATCTGAAATGTCTATTAAAAATTCCCAGCTCTGGGTCTTCCTCCAAAGCTATTAAATTGGCACCTCTGGTGGTAGAGCTTGGAAATCTGCATTTTTATTGACCTCCATGGTTTACTGTCATTAAAATTCCTGTGTAATTTCAAGGCTCTTGAGACATCACCCTGTCCCCTAACCCGAAATCTAGATAACTCCCCACTACACACACACACACATAGCCCTACACACACACCAGCAATAGAACAGCAAAAGACTCAGAAGATGTTCAGTGTGTGGTAAGCTGCCCTACAGGGGTGACAGGCTGACTGCCAAGTCCAGCACACTTGATCCTTACTCATGCATTTCTTACTGTGCCTCTGCCTTTCTACAGACTTTCTCCAGCACCATGGAGTATTCACTCAGGCGCGTTATATCACAATCAGCTTCCTGGTCAACCAAAAGCCATCTTGGCAGAGCCAGGGGAGGCAAAACCAGCCGCTCCCCAACAGTGTCTCAGACCTCCACTATGACTTCCTGTGAGGGAGGTCTCTCCCTAATTCTGGTTTCTCCACCCCACCTCCCTCCGCTCAACATGCACACCTGATTTGCCAAGTCTTGAGTTCCTGTTCCATTATCCATCTGCATTTTCTCTCTTGGCTGCCCCATCTGGCCTCACTACCTGAACCTGTTTAATGGAAAATGTTCACAGCCAGACCCTGAACTCAAAATTTCACCGTGGGGAATATATTGCAAGGAAATAAAGTCAAACAAGGAGAGGCTTCCTGTATAATGATGTTTATGGCAGCATTATTGGCACTTAAATAAGCAATATAGAAAGAAAGAAAGAAAGAAGGAAGTGGTAAGTTACAGTGCAAACATCCGGTGGAATCATGATGCAGATATTAAATAGGGGGTTCAGGAAAACTGGGTAGCAACGTGGGAAAATTGCTGATGATAAGTTGGAAATGTACTTAGGTAGGCTGCTCTGCTTAGGTACTCTAAGCTCAACCATGAATGGAAAGTGAACAAGACTGGAAGGTATTAAAAATTATAACCATTGTGTTATGTTTATAGAATCATGATTGGTCTTTTCCTCTGTATTTTCTGAATTTTCTAAAGTCTATATGCTGTAATTATTTGTTTATCTTTTTAATAAAGCTTATCAAACTTTGCAATCAGGGTGGCCTGATGGCGTTCTATTTACGAGGCTCAGTGGAGGGAGTAAGCTTTGCCTTCACCCTCAGCAGGCAGCTCTCTGCTCAGGTGACCACTCTAGTGGACCTTACAGCAGCTTCCTCACTCCCTCTGCAGCAGTGCTCCGTTGCACCTCTCTGCTCTGACCTCTGGAAGTCAAAGTGTCCTAGGGCTCAGGTGCTCTCTTCCCCTCTATTTCAGTTCTCTCCCTAAGGGATCTCACCTTATTCAGCCCAAGTTTAAATATCAGATGACTCTTAACTGAAGTGTCCAGCCCTGATCTCTTCCCTAAACTACAAACTTACCTTCATCTAAAGCTACTTCATCTTCACTTAGATGTGCATATGGTAGGCATCTCCTGTCTTTATGTCCCTAAACAGAGGTCTGGATTTCCTCTCTGACTTAATTAATATGCAGATAAGTTAATTATTAGGTCAAGTCCTCTCTAGCTAAGTACCTGGCATCATTATCCATTCTTGTTCATCAAGCCAGAAATCTTAGTCTTCCTCCTTGTTATTTGGCCCCACTCACAGTGGTCCAGGGCATCCTCTCAGGTATACAGATTTGTCTGCTGCTTTCTGTTCATGTCTGCTGTGACTGCCTCTCTCATTTGGAAATAGAGATATAATATCCTTTTAAACATTCTCCCTGGTGGATTTCTTACATAATGATAAATTATCATTTAATATTATTCATAATTACACATTAGTCTTAATTATATATGATTATCTATTTTTTAAAAAATTTTATTTATTTATCTGGCTGTGTCAGGTCCTAGCTGCAACACCCAGGATCTTCGTTAAGTCGCGATGGATCGTTTGTGATGCAGCTGGGGCTCGTGAACTCCCTAGTTGTAGCCTGCAGGCTTAGTTTCTTTGAGACATGTGGGATCTTAGTTACCCAGTCAGGGATCGAACCCAAGTCCCCTGTATTGCAAGGCGGAGTCTTAACCACTGGACCACCAGGGAAGTCCCTATGATTAGCTGTTAATGTTACATTAATTATTGTGGTTGTCTGTGATTGTATTATAGTCTACTCTTCACACAGTGGTCTGAGTGATCATTAAAAACATATATCAACATTGTGTCACTCCCTTGCTTAAAATCCATCAGTGTCTATGCAGTGCAGTTAGAATGAAGTACATTTTATGACGTTCATTGTTAATTTTTAATCTTACTATCACTGTGACATATGAAACCCTCGAAGGCCCTACCAGTGCTGGGCTCTGTCCACGTGCTGAAGCGCATTTCCCTCCTGCCTCTGTCACCTCCCAGCCTCACACCACAAGCACACACAGCTCACTCCGCTCTGCTGTCACCTGTCCCTGTCGTGTTCTTCTCCAGGTCTTGGCCAGAGTGGCTCCTTTTCATCAGTTCACATATCAGTTTTTTTTTTTTTTTTTTTTCTGTAAGCCTTTTTATTTGAGATGTTCATATATATTCAGAAAAATTCACAAATGATTAATGTAGAACGCGATTTTTTTTTCTTTAACAAAGTGAACTCACTTGTGTAATCCCCACCCCAGTCAAAGTTTAGAACGTTACCAGCACCTCGGAAGCTTCCCTCTGTGCCCTTTCCCAACTGTTACCTCTCCAAAAGTAATCTTTGCCTGTGTTTGAACTTCACGTGAACAGGATCACACACTGTATATCCTTGCATGTCCAGATTCTTTCATTCATTACATTTGTGAGAATCATCCATGTTTTGCATGTAGAAGTTGTTGCTTTGTTCTTATTACTCTATAGTACTTCATTGATTCATTTATTTTACTCTATGGTAGGTTGACATTTGGTTTTTACTATGTAGATATTATGAATAATGCTGTTGTGAACATTTGAATACCTGTCCTTTAGCGTGTACTATGGAGAAGGCAATGGCACCCCACTCCAGTACTCTTGCCTGGAAAATCCCAGGGATGGAGGAGCCTGGTGGGCTGCAGTCCATGGGGGTCGCTAAGAGTCGGACACGACTGAGCGACTTCACTTTCACTTTTCACTTTCATGCATTGGAGGAGGAACTGGCAACCCACTCCAGTGTTCTTGCCTGGAGAATCCCAGGGACGGAGGGGCCTGGTGGGCTGCTGTCTATGGGGTCGCACAGAGTCGGACACGACTGAAGCGACTTAGCAGCACCAGTGTGTACTATGTTGGCATTTCTGCTCGGTTTGTACTTAAGAGAGGAATTGCTCAGTCAGAGGGTTTGGCTTAAATGTTTTCCAAAGAGTTTGTACCAATTTAAGTTCTCACCAACAGCATGTGAAAATTCCAGTTGCTCCCCATTCTCTCCAACCATTGATATTGTCCCTTTCTCTTAGCTTTAGCAATTCTGATGGAAGAATTAGTTGTTTCTTCTTTTGAAATAAATCAGCTGCCTGGATGGATTAAATCTACAGGAACGTTTTTGTTTTTTCCTACTGATGTTGTGTGTTTGTCAGCAGATCATAGGAACTTTCACACTGTGAGGAATAAAAAGGTAGTAGTATTTTTAAATGAATAAACCTAGGTAGAAACAATCTGATAAAATTTAATTTTTGTAAAGGTATATATGTGCAATGATTTTACTTACGATGAATGCCAGATTCTTGTCTCGGGATTCAAGTAAGGATTATGAATTCTGATATTTACATGTAACAACACCAATGGGTTCCTTAATCTGAAATTTCTATGAACCTACTAAGAGGGTTTGTTGATAATGGTCAAGTTCATTATGATTCTATAATGAAGACCATAAAGAAGGCTGAGCACTGAAGAAATGATATTTTCAAATTGTGGTGCTGGAGAAGACTCTTTCTTGGACAGCAAAGAGATCAAACCAGTCAATCCTGAAGGAAATCCATCCTGAATATTCACTGGAAGGATTGATGCTGAAGCTCCAATACTTTGGCCACCTGATGCAAACAACTGACTCATTGGAAAAGACCCTGATGATGGGAAAGATTGAAGGCAAGAGGAGAAGGGGACTACAGAGTATGAGATGGTTGGGTGGCATCACTGACTCAATGGATATGAGTTTGAGCAAATTTGGCGGGGATAGTGAAGGACAGGGAAGCCTGACATGCTGCAGTCTGTGGGGTCCCAAAGAATGGGACGTGACTTAACAACTGAATAAGAATAAAAACATGATACATCCTATAACATATAGTTATATATAGTATATTATAGAGAAACGTTCTGATTTCATCCTCCTCCTCTCATGCTTTGTAGCATTCCTATCCCAAGACATTTGTACTGATGTTTATCTCTCTTTCTTTCCTTCAACCACTCATCACTGATTCTTCACCTTTAGTGATAAATGGATTCAATTTATGGCTGCAAGTGCTGAGTCATTTATCAGGCAGTCTCTTAACTTTGTTGTTGATATTGGCTGTGACTGGGCAATTTGGAACCAGTCTGTTGTTCCGTGTCCGGTTCTAACTGTTCCTTCTTGACCTGCATACAGGTTTCTCAGGAAGCAGGTCAGGTGGTCTGGTATTCCCATCTCTTGAAGAATGTTGATCCAATTTGTTGTGATCCACACAGTCAAAGGCTTTGGCATAGTCAATAAAGCAAAAGTAGATGCTTTTCTGGAATTCTCTTGCTTTTTCGATGATCCAGTGGATGTTGGCAAAGGCTGGTTCCTCTGCCTTTTCTAAATCTAGCTTGAACGTCTGGAAATTCTCTGTTCACATACTGTTGAAGCCTAGCTTGAAGGATTTTGAGCATTACCTTGCTAGCATTGAAATGAGTGCAATTGTCTGGCAGTTTGAGCATTCTTTGACATTGCCTTTCTTTGGGATTAGAATGAAAACTGACCTTTTCCAGTCCTGTGGCCACTGCTGAGTTTTCCAGATTTGCTGGAATATTGAGAGCAGCACTTTCACAGCATCATTTGTAAGGATTTGAAATAGCTCGACTGGAATTCCAGCACCTCCATTAGCTTTGTTTGTAGTAATGCTTCCTAAGGCCTGCTTGACTTCACACTCCCTGTGAGTGACCCAACCATCATGGTTATCCAGGTCTTTAAGACCTTTTTTGTACAGTTCTTTTGTGTATTCTTGCCACCTCTTCTTAATCACTTCTTCTTCTGTTAGGTCCTTGCTGTTTCTGTCCTTTATTGAGTCCATCTTTGCATGAAACTTTCCCTTGGTATCTCTAATTTTCTTCAAGAGATCTCTAGTCTTTCCCATTCTGTTGTTTTCCTCTATTTCTTTGTATTGTTTGCTTAAGAAGTCTTTCTTATCTCTCCTTGCTTTTCTTTGGAACTCTGCATTCAAATGGGTGTATCTTTCCTTTTCTCCTTTGCCTTTAGCTTCTCCTCTTTTCTCAGTTATTTGTAAGGCCTCCTCACAGCCATTTTTTCTTGTTGCAATTCTTTTTCATTTCATGCATCCATTGATCTAATGGAGTTTTAGAACAGCCCGACAAAAGGAATTGGGCACATAGAGAGCAGAAACTTATGGCTTATGTCTCCTCCCTTTCTTATGGGTAAAGCATGATCTCACGTAATTTTAGGGCTCAAATCCTAAAAGACATTCCTAGTCCCCAGCTTTAAGGATGTGGAAAGCTGAGCATCATAGTTACTTTTCTCTTCCCTCCTCACTTTCTTTATTTTTTGTTTCAGTTTTTGGGTTAGAGGAGAGACCATTTATACAAAGAATGCTATATATATTCAAGTACTCTCCCAATGAAATTTTCATTAATCATCTCTCAGGTGGAAAAAAAAGTTTGATTTCTTCTTGCAGTTGCAAACCCTAGTTAAGACTGTGCAATGGGATTAATGGGTCAATGCTACTTGTCTTGGCACTGGAGTTACCATTGCCTAGTAATTTGGGAATATTCCAAAAGAGATTAAGAGTTTTCTCAAAGGAACAAAGCTTTCTGTAGAAACAAGATAAGTAACCACTTTTGTAGTTCTGGTGAGTTTTTTGCTTCAACATTAATTTCTACTATGCCCACATTTATTTTCAGATTCTTTTTAGTTCATTCAAGTCTCTTTCTTTAATTTTCTGCCATACTCAATTAGGGTCACTAATCCTAAGACTTTATCTCATTGTTCCCATCTTAAAAGTCCAGGAATCAGCACATTGTTCTTTCCATATGTTGGTGACAGTCAATAAACCTTAGTCATGAGCAAGTCTCCACTCACCCAAGCATGAGTCAGATGACATCCCATCAGTGGTGAAATTCAGGGAGAAGAGCTCTCACCTAGGACAGCAGTGATTCAGAGACAGGCATCTGTCTTCATCAGTTACATGGACGGCTTCATCCAAAGGCTTGTGGAGTAGGGAGTGGAAGGCAGTCTGCAGGGTGAAGGCTCCAGGACATCCTTAATTCAGAGCCAGCACTCGGTGCTTCCACATCCAAGATGCCAAGTGAATTGGTATGAGATGGGTCCTGGGTATTAGAATTGTTTTAGCATGCATCTTGGTGATTGTAATGTCCAGTCAACTTGAGAATCACTATACTAAATGAAAGCCTACTGGCAAGTAAAGGGTCAGGCCTGGGTAAAGGGCAAAGGACTGGAGCTATAGTCAGAAGATTCTGCTACTTAGTAACTGTAATCTCAGGCCAGTCCCCTGCCGTCTCCATGCCTATTTCTCTCTTTGTCTATGTAACCATGAAGGTTACATACCACACCATAGTGGTACCACATGAAGTTGTTGTGAAAATAAAATTTCATAATGTAGGGACTCAGTAAATTTGTTTAAATGTGAAGTACTATGCCACCATCTAGTTAAGTACTTGTCAGCCAGAACTGAAGCTGGTTTCATGTGGCTTACCTTCATATATTTTTTTACAACTCACAGTCTATGTATGTATAATCTTTTTTAAATGTATACAACCTGGATCATCCTATAGAATGTTCTGTTCCTTATATTTTTCACTTAATCACCACATATCCTGGAGCTCTTCTATGTCAACACCTAAGGCAAATGTACCTGGTATATTTTATTGCTATATTGTTTTCATTGTAATTAATTTAATCATTTCATGTCAGTTATATTGAGATGTGTATATTATGTCTTAGCCATCTTTTTTTTTTAATCAATTTTTTAAATTGCAGTAACATTGGCTCATAATATTTTACAAGTTTTATGGGTATCGAAAGTTGTTGATCGCTCAGTCATGTCAGACTCTTTGCCACCCCATAGACTGTAGCCCACCAGGCTCCTCTGTTCATGGGATTCTCCAGGCAAGAATGCTAGAGTGGGTTGCCATTCCCTTCTCCAAGGGATCTTCCTAATACAGGGATTGAACCTGAGTCTCCTGCATAGCAGACATATTCTTTACCATCTGAGCCAGCAGGGAAGCCCACTGGTACTGGGTTGGCCAAAAATTCATTCGGTTTATTCCACAGGATGTTACAGAAAACCCCAAATGAACCTTTTGGCCAGCCCAATCAAAACATAACATTGTTACTTCTGTCTACCTTATAGCTTGCTCACCAGCAAACTTCTAGTATCTGTTACCATAGCGTAGATCCCCTTTACCCATTTTGCTCTCTGGTAATCAATACCCTCTCTCTTCTGCATCTACATGTTTTTTTGTTTGGTTTGGCTTATGCATTTATTTTGTTGTTAGTTTATTAGTATTCTCATATTCTACATCGGAGAAGGCAATGGCACCCCACTCCAGTACTCTTGCCTGGAAAATCCCATGGACGTAGGAGCCTGGTGGGCTGCAGTCCATGGGGTCGCTAAGAGTCAGACACGACTGAGCGACTTCACTTTCACTTTTCACTTTCATGCATTGGAGAAGGGAATGGCAACCCACTCCAGTGTTCTTGCCTGGAGAATCCCAGGGACGGGGGAGCCTGGTGGGCTGCCGTCTCTGGGGTCACACAGAGTTGGACATGACTGAAGCGACTTAGCAGCAGCAGCAGCAGCAGTTTATTAGTTTTCTCATATTCCACATATGAGTGAAACTATATGGAATTTGTCAGTCTGACTTTTTTCACTTACCTAATAACCTCTTCAAGGTCCACCCATGTTGTCCCAAATGGCTAGGTTTCAAAAGATGTGTATATTTTCAATTTTGATGAATATATATATGTTGTTCAGTTGCTATGTTGTGTTTGATGCTTTGCGACTCCATGGACTTGCAGCATCCCAGGCTTCCCTGTCCTTCACTATCTCCTGGAGTTTGCTCAAACTCATGTCCATTGAGTCAGTGATACTATCCAACCATCTCATCCTCTGTCGTCCCCTTCTCCTCTTGCCCTCAGTCTTTCCCAGCATCAGGGTCTTTTCTAATGAGTCAGCTCTTCGAGTCAGGTGGCCAAACTATTAGAGCTTCAGCATCAGTCCTTCCAATAGAATATTCAGTTGCAAACTCTGGTTAAGACTGTGCAATGGAATTAATGGGTCAGTGCTATTTGTCTTGCACTGGAGTTTTTATTGCTGTTCTAGTTAATTTTGGAATATTCCAAAAGAGATTAAGAGGTTGATTTGCTTTAGGATTGACTGGATTAGTTCCTTGCTGTCCAAGGGACTCTTGGAAGCCTTCTCCAGCACTACTCTCCAAAAGCATCAATTCTTTGGTGTTCAGCCTTCTTTATAGTCCATACATGATTACTGGAAAAATCATAGCTTGGACTATACGGACCTATGTCTGCAAAGCGATGTCTCTGCTTTTTAATGCACTGTCTAGGTTTGTCATAGCTATTCTTCCAAGGAGCAAGTGTCTTAATTTCATGGCTACAGTCACCATTGGTGTTGATTTTGCAGCCCAAGAAAATGAAATCTGACACTGTTTCCACATTTTCCCCATCTTTTTTGCCATGAAGTGATGGGACTGGACTCCATGATCTTGTTTTTGAATGTTGAGTTTTAAGCCAGCCTTTCAGTCTCCTCTTTCACCTTCATCAAGAGGCTCCTTAGTCCCTCTTTACTTTATGACATTAAAATGGTATCATCTGCATATCTGAGGTTGTTGATATTTTCCCCAGCAATCTTGATTCCAGCTGCTGAGTCATCCAGCTCAGCATTTCACATGATGCACTCTGTATATAACTTAAATAAGCAGAGTGACAAATATACAGCTTGGACTTATTCCTTTCCCAATTTTGAACCGGTTTGTTATTCCATGTCTAGTTCTAACTACTGCTTCTTGTCCTGCATACAGGTTTCTCAGGAGGTAGGTATTCCCATCTCTTTAAGACTATTCCACAATTTGTTGTGATCCACACAGTCAAAGGCTTTAGCATAGTCAATGAAGCAGAAGTAGATGGTTTGTTTTTTGTTTTTTGTTTTTTTAATTCCCTTGCTCTTTCTATCATCCAGCATATGTTGTCGATTTGATCTCTGGTTCCTCTGCCTTTTCTAAATCTAGCTTGTACATCTGGAGTCTTGGTTCACGTATGGCTGAAGCCCTGCTTGAAGGATTTTGAACATAATCTTGCTGGCATGTGAAATGAGTGCAATTGTACAGTAGTTTGAACATTTTTTGGCATTGCCTCTCTTTGGGATTGGAATGAAAACTGACCTTTTCCAGTCCTGTGGCCATTGCTGTGTTTGTCAAATTTACTGGCATATTGAGTGAAGCACTGTAACAACATCATCATTTAGAATTTGAAATAGCTCAGCTGGAATTCCATCATCTCCACTAGCTTTGTTCATAGTGATACTTCCTAAGGCTTACTTGACTTTGCACTCCAGGATGTCTGGCCCTTAGTGAGTGACCACACCATCGAGGTTATCTGGGTCATTAAGTGCTTTTTTGTACAGTTCTGTGTATTCTTGCCATGTCTTCTTAATATCTTCTGCTTCTCTTTGGTACTTGACATTTTTGTCCTTTATTGTGCCAATCTTTGCATGAAACTTTCCCTTGGTATCTCTAATTTTCTTGAAGAGATCACAAGTCTTTCCCATTCTGTTGTTCTACCCTATTTCTTTGCATTGTTTGCTTCAGAAGTCTTTTCTCTCCTTGCTATTCTCTGGAACTCTGCATTGAGTTGGGAATATCTTTCCCTTTCTCCTTTGCCTTTTACTTCTCTTCTTTTCTCAGCTGTTTTTAAGGCCTCCTCAGACAACTACTTTGCTGTCTTTTGCATTTCTTTTTTAAGAAGAAATATATATATATATTCATTACATTATGCAGTTTTAACATCGACTTTCTTGATCCACAAGAAACTTCAAACTTTCTAATGGAGATATGCAACTAAATATCCAAGAGCAATCAGTCACAGCTATAAATGACCACTCAGTAAAAAGTGAAATTGTGCACTCTGAATTGTTAGTGAAGGAGGAGTAGAGAAAATAAATTTTTAAAATCTACATTGTGTGGGGTTGGCGAAAAGTTCATTCTGTTTTTTTCCATAGTATCGTACAGAAAAATATGAAGGAACTTTTTGGTCAATCCAATACATCCCCATTTTACTGCCTGTTTATTGGACAAAAAAAAAAAAAAAGCTTCAGACTTTGACTTGTTATATTATTATTGGAAAATATGTTTGTAGCAAGGAACAGTCTAGACCAAACAAAAGGAGACATTCTCTATTACAGATATGTGTCCTCAAGTGTGGAAAGGGGGGTTGTCGAAAAAGACAAGATACCGATGTGGAGATGCCTTCATTCCCTGTCACACGCACTGTAATATTTTGGTTCTCATTGATTTGCTTTAACATATTCGGGGATCATTGAATATTTTTCCTATTCTGGAAACTGTCAGAGTCTAGGACAGTTGTCAGAGTGTGGCTCAGACGGTAAAGCATCTGCCTACAATGTGGGAGACCCGGGTTCGATCCCTGGGTCGGGAAGATCCCCTGGAGAAGGAAATGGCAATCCACTCTAGTACTATTGCCTGGAAAATCCCTTGGACAGAGGAGCCTGGAGGGCTGCAGTCCAGGGGTCTCAAAGAGTCGGACATGACTAAGCGACTTCACTTCGCTTTATGACAGTCTAATGGAGTTAAAGTTTGTTATTGGGGAAATCAGTGGCCTCGCCCATGTTTACAGACTTGCTACTGTTAGATCAGCCATCCCCATTTTTTGACAACTGATAAGATCTCGTAAATTTTTTTTTTTTTTCTGATGACAAGATACAAGTGTAATGAAACATTTTTGTTGGTCAATACTGGAAGGGATTGCACCTTTGGTTATTGAGTTAGCAGGGGGTAGGGGGCAGAGGAAGGGAGACCAGTGTGGTTGGCACTGTAGAATAAAAAATCTTTGAGAAACCTTGTTTTGATCCCTAAATACATTTAAGTTGAGGGCCGAGAAGGATGCAATGCAAAACTGGTTTTATCAACTCTTAGTGTTCATGCAGAAATAATTGAAAGTATTATTGATGATTTATACTCATGGCTCTTTATTCTCAGGGTAGAATTCTGGAATTCTTATAGTCATTACTGAGATATTCCATTTTTGACTTCCAGAAGGCACTAAAATTGGAAGATTAGAATACAGTTATTCAACTTTTTCTCAGGTAAATACATAGTCAGACCTCATGATCACCGCGTAGTTTTGAAAGATTAGCCATATTGCTCAAGCTTTTTTAGAAGGGACCCCAGTGTTTATGCCATGAGTTGTTTCTGTCAGAATTTGAAAGTTGTTTATATAATATATGTTTATTACCACTTATAATGAGCTGTAGAGAGTCTCTCCCTGCCCCAGTGGATTATAATGTCTGATACTTGGTGGATGCCGATGACATAGATGTTGGTTCAATAAATGAGTCAGTCTTTCTTCACCAGTGCTGTGCGTCATCCACGGGCAGATCAGGGATTAGTGTTGTATCTCAGTCTCTAAGAAATTGCAAGCTAGTGTCATCATGATTATTCAGCGTATCAGTTGTAAGTAGGTGCCTATTTTAAAATGTATTTTTTAAATTGTCCGTCTAATACCAACTTGCTTTCCAGTAATCAGGCAATGCAGAAATGTGTGTACAGTACAAAATAGAAGGTTCCATCTTCATCCCCGGAGAGTCACAGCAGGAGTCCAGTGGGCATTCCTGGCACCTCCTTGAGTACATGCTGTGGCAAATGGTGATGATGATGAAACAGGCTTCTTCTGGGTCAGAAATCTGGAACATCTGATTGAGAAGAAGCACCTTAGTTAATCAGGGCTGTGGTTACTTCCCGATCTTCCAGCAATGTGTCTAATAGGACCCAGCAGCTGACACAGGACGGGAACATCTACCTCCACTGAGCTCTCCCCTCTTCCTTTAACTGTTATAATCAAAACTAGACTCAGGCAAGAAAAATAATGTATTTCTTTAAAAAAAAAAAAAAGGATGCTGGTGTGACTTTACAGCTGGGAAAAGGGTGTGATGATGTATGTGGTCACATGCCCCCATTTAAATACAATGGCCCATACTCTTAGCCTCTTTGAAGCCCTAGATTTACAATCTTTATCATCTGATCGAAAGATAAATTTCACATGAACCAGGAGCTCAACAATCTCTTCTTCCTGTTAGAAAATGCCCATAACACTTAAGAATAAAACACATAATAACATGAATAATCATCAGTGCCGATCAAATTCTACATTTATCAATTTCCTTGACTTTCAATTAGGATAATTTCAATTAAGGATATTTAGTCTTAACTGGAGAAAGTTAAAAGTGATTTTCAACACTGAAGGACAGATGAAGTAAAGCAGCAGTAAAATAAAATTTTTTTATTATAGTAAAAAAAATAATAGTATAATAATTTATTCAGCACCTACATATGAGAGGCTGTGTGCTAACTAAATACCTTACTTATATTGTCCTATAAAATTTATAGAATTTACAAATTAGGTATTAATTCAGATGAATAAAGACTGAGAGAGGTTAAGTAATTTGTCTAGTCATGAAACTAATGAGAGCTCTGTGATTGGAATTTGCAACTCTAATCTATGGGTATTGGCTCGAAGTGATCCAGACATGTGGCCTGGAAAGTGTGTCAAGATTGCTAAGAGTACTGTCTGCCATGAGTATGAGTAAGGACTGGGAATAGCCAGACATAAGCTGTATATTTGTCTCTTGCATCATATCAAGATAATGTAATTATGGAGGGGAAAAAGCCTCCTCCCTTAAAGTACATGTTGGTGAAGTCTCCCAGCCTAAGAACCCTGTGCCCACTTATAACAGAAAGCTGCCTGGTTCCAAAGCTCACGGTGGCTGAGATATGCTAGGGGTAGAGGTACTGGTTTCCCACAAATAACAATAACCCCATTGGCCAAGCAGCTCCCTGATGGCTCCCTGGCAGTGGCATTGTTACATCACAACAAAGCGCCTTTGCCCTCAGACACATGCGCCCGACGGCTGGCACTGAGGTTTTCCCTGAAAAGTGTACTGTCCTCTGTTTTGAGTCAGCCTTATTGTTCAGAGCTTAGGGGGTGAGGCGCATGTCCAGACATGGGACAATAAGATGAGCTATGGACTTGTTGCCAGTAATATTGTGGATCACTGTGAGACCTAAACTTTGAATTCTGCAGTGCTCTGAAATGACCTCCCCTTCGTGCCCTCCTAAGAGTCTGGATACCTATTTAACCCTAACTCAAATGCCACCTCCTCTTCCAGGACTGCTAGCAGCAGCCAGTGTTAGCGTACCAATTCTTGTCACCCTGGCACCTGGAACATTGCCAATGAGTATTTAACAAATGAAAGAATGAATAGCTGTGCCAATACTTAGAATATTGGGTATAGTTAAACTACAGTGACTTTTGAAACTTAGGAAGATTAAAAAAGTCATTATTCCAAAACTCCTTTCCTTGGATCTACTATGATCATGTCTGAGGCACATAGTCGAGCAGCAAAATGTGGTGGAGGAAGGGCTCTGCTTCCTGGGTGTGCTGGGCGGGGCTCAGCAGGGAAAGACATGGTCTCCACAATGTTGATTGTTCAGAAAAGTCACTGATCTGGGGCTTCAGGAGCAGGGACTGATACATCTTGGAAGTGCATCAAGTGAGTGTTTCTTTGCTTTCAACTGGTATTGAAATCACTGATGTATCTCCCACTGACGTATCTGTCTATGAAAACCAGCCAACTGATACAGTCGGTGGTTCACCAACAGCATCTGTGACCAAGACATATTTGATAGCCACAAAAGGTTAACCAGTGTTCAGAAGTTTCCTGAAAGTAGGATGCTCTGGGGTCTAAATAATAAAAAGCAGGACTCCAAATGGCTTATACAGTAAGAAAGCTCTAGCCCCAAACCAAGAAGTCTTGTGGTCAAGTCACTGAAAGATTTGGTGCATTCAGCAGGTCAGTCACACCTTGGAGGAATACTTTGCGGTACTCTCTCACTGAACTTTATCCTCGAGGGAGCTTCCTCCTGGTGGCCAGATGTCTGCTGCTCTTCCAAGTAGTATGTGGTAATGAGCAAGGAAAACTTTCCCCAGAAGGCCCCCAGCAGCTCTCTCCTTGCATCATATTGATTAGAATTGGGCCATTGTCCATCCTAACAAGTCATTGTGAGAAAGGGAAATGGGATTACTAAAACTTGCTTAGGTAATTAGGGTTTACTCCTAAATTGAAGATAAGATCACCTTCCTGGAGGCAATCGTGATTTGGGAAAACCTGGACAAAATCAGAGTTTTCACATGGAGAAGGAGGAAGGGACTTGGCCCCCGAATAGACAACCAGAATGTCTCTCTGTAGGCTCAGTGGACGTGCCATATCCAGTTTTGCGTACTACCTTCCACAGCAGCAAATCAGTCCCCAGTTTGCTAATAATTTGGTGATGGTGGCAACTTTTCATATGAAATTTAGCCATTGTCTGGTGGAATAAAGACAAAACAGTAATAATCAATTCAGGTTAAGACAGAAAGTTCTCCATTATTTGACAGTACCAATGAAATCCAACTCCCTAGTCTCAAACTGGGACAAGTTTATTGACTCTAAAGGCTTTTAGGTCATTCCACCAGGAGGGGACATTTCTTTGAGATAAGAGAGTGAGAAGAACAGCCTTCAAGTAAACACAGAAAAAAAGCTCCGCAAGAAGAGGAAATAGCATATGCACAGGTCCTAAGGCAGAAAACTGGAAGGATCAGAACTTGTTGGAGTGATTGGCTCACAGGAGCAGGAAGAGTGTGGCAGGATGCAGGGGTGAAGAAGGAGGGGCCATCCAGAGTCTGGCAGTTTCTGTTAAGGAGTTGGGGGTTACATTCTGTGTTCAGCAGGAAGACACTGAAGGATTAAACAGGGATCTGCAACTGTAAAATCATACCAATAATCCTATGCAGAATGCTATTATGTGTTGGAAAGAGTAACTCAGTTTAAGGTAGGTCATATGTTATTAGAGAAGCTGCTTATAGAGTCCTCACTTAATTAATAGGCAGTTGCCAAGAATTGAACTTCATCACCTCTATTCTATGCAAAGCTGGCCTTTAGTTCTCGCTAGCAGATGCATGTTTGTGGATTGGATAGCCGAGTGGAATGACTTAGTCAAGCAACACGAAGACATTTTAAATGCTAAAGTGATTCAGTTATACATGCATATATATGTATATGTGTGTGTGTGTGTGTGTAGCTCTTTTTCATATTTTCCATTATGGTTTATTATAAGATACTGAATATAGTTCCCTGTGCTACACAGTAGGACCTTGTTGTTTATCTATTTTTTATATAGTAGTGTGTGTGTCAGCTAATCCCAAACTCCTAATTTATACTTCCCCCAACCCCCTTTCCCCTTTGGTAATGTAAGTTTGTTTTCTATGCTCACTGACTTTGGAACCTAAAAAGGGAATGCTGCCAGAAAAAAAGATGGGCAAACACATCTCTCCCGTGATCAGTCAGCTCTCCCTTCACTCATGCACGTGGCTTGTGAACTCTGGGACACATGTCTATGGGGTTCACACCATGCTGGAGGCTGTGTGTTCCAGTTGACAAGTCCTTTCATACTTCACTCACATCACTGAGCTCAACACACTGCAGAGCTCTCCCGTTTCTTTAGCGGTTCCGTGATAACAAGTCCACATGTAAGTTTACTTCTCAAGCCACGATCTCACTTTTTCAGCCCTTGGAGCACCTGTGACTATGCAGAGGCAGATACATTACAGGCCACTGAAGAACGGGGTTGACGCAGTGTCAGGGCCTAGTTCTGGGAGCTCAAGGGAGTGAACCTGGGTGGGCTGCAGGGTTGGCAGTAGAGCTCAGCCTTCTTCCTTTGGCTTCTGTGATAAAAAAATGGATTAGCGAGATTCAAGGGAACAGAGGCAGGGGATTTGGAGAATGATTGGACAAGGGACAGAACTGAGATAATTCCAAAAGTTTTCAGCCAATTCCCTCTCATCCCCAAGGGATAGTTGTCAAGTTGAAACACTAAGGTAATTGGAGTTCTTGAGATCCTGCCCTGGATCTAGTCCCCTTTTCTATGACCTCGTTTTGGAACATGGGTGAAGAGCGAAGTGGCATGGCCTTCAGAATAAAACTCTGAGTAGTTTTCTTGCTCTTGTTAACAAAACATTTTTAAATGCTTCTGGGTAAATGCAAATGATTGTGGTGCAGTTCTGCCTATTTCTGCCAACAGCAGTCTTCTACTGATGGTTAATGTCAGACATGAAATTATTTTCCTGAATATTGTTTCTTTTCTCTTTTCATTATGAAGTATATTCGGTGCTCTTCGAACTGGTGCTTATATGGTGTACACTGTGATGACCAAAGGCCTGAAGCATTCAGTTTGTGACCAGGGTTTTTACAATGGACCTGTCAGCAAATTCTGGGCTTATGCATTTGTGCTAAGCAAAGCACCCGAACTAGGTGAGTGTCTTCTCTCCTTCCATTTCCTCCCCCACCCTCACCCCTTTGTAGTTACACACCCGTAATATTTATTGAAAAATCAACAAGGAAATAATTTGAAGGTCCTATTTTACTGGTTGCAGGAAAATTACAATAAGTGAATCTGCATTCTTAACTAACTTCCATTATTTGTGTTCTCTTCCCTCCTTTTAAATAATTGTACCTTGTGTGTATCAAGAGCCAAAAAGTATATATAGAATGTGCATGGATCCAAGCCTCACTGAAAGCACAGTTCCAGGGGCTAAGAACATCTACCTAGCCCCTTCTCTGAGGCCTTTAACAGCTGAGCTAATATTAGAATACTGGGGACAGTTAGCCTCACAGCTATTTCCCAGTCTCACAAGGAAGCGTATGTTCAGCTCTGGAGTTTGGATACAGACTAGGACATTCAGCCTTTTGTTTGGGTAGCCTCATGTTCTCATTCACAAAATATTAAGGGTTCACTTCTGATGTTGTTTAATTTTAATCAATTGAAGAAATAGGCCTTAGAGAAATGTAATTCATCTTCTAGAAATTAATCCAAAATGCTGGTACTAGATAGGTAGATTCCTAATAGTTTTTGCTTTAACTCTTTAATAGTCTTGAATATAAGTGTGTCACAAGTTTTACAGACACAGTGGAAAATCAAGGAGCAAGGGTTGTTTTTTGTTTTTTTTTTTTAACACAAGCACAGTTCCCCAGGAAAATATCTTTGTTGCCAGAAAAAGGGAGCCACCAGTGATAAAAAGATCTGAGTTCATCTATGAGCCATGCTGGCCAGCCTCTCACAAATTGGTCCACGTCCTTAGGGGACACCTGTCTATCCTCTGGGTTTCTTAATGTTTTATCTGTAATTAAGAATTGGCTTATTTAGTTCAAAATTTTAATCTATCAATTGTGTTCCATCTCCTGTTTCTCCTGAAAAGGGGGTTGGAAGTTGGAATTTCATTTTAAGTTACCTACAGTATTAGCTATCGAGTCTTTCTGCAAGGTTCCCCTGGTTTGTATCTGTTCACAGAGGATATGACATGCCTTTGATGTATGCATCCTCTGCCTATAGCCACTCTTCACCAGGGGCTCTAATCTGCTGGCAGTTGGTTTGAACTGTTGGTTTGACCACTTCTTCCCAGGTCAAAGACAAGGGAGGAACAGCAGGAAAAACTTCAGCACTCACACACACAGCCTATCAAAAGTCTTAGAGTGAAATGCATTAGTATGGACTCAGTTTATTCCTTTAATAAATTTTTAAATTTTTTTATTGAAGTATAGTTGATTTACATGTTGCCCTAATTTCTGCTGTACAGTAAGGTGATTCTGTTATTCATACACATTCTTTTTCATTATGGCTTATCATAGGGTATTGAATATATTAATAGTTCCCTGTGTTCCAGTAGGACTTTGTTGTTATCCATTCTATATAAAATAGTTTGCATCTGCTAATCCCAAACTCACACTTCATGCCTCCCCTGCTTGTCCCCTTGGCAACCTCAGGTCACTTCTCTATGTCTGTGAATCCATTTGTGTTTTGTAAAATTCATTTGTGTCATATGGTGGATTCCACATATAAGTGATATCATATGGTATTTGCCTTTCTTCTTCTGACTTATTTCACTTAGTATGATCATCCCATCCACACTGCTGCATATGGCAGTATTTTATTTTTTATGGCGGAGCAGCATTCCACTGTATGTATGTGCTGCATCTTCTTTATTCATTTGTTGACAGATACTCCAGGTTGTTTCCATGTCTTGGCTATTGAGAATAGTGCTGTTATGAACATAGGGGTTGCATGTATCTTTTTGAATTATAGTTTTGTCTGAATATATGCCCACAAGTGGGATTGCTGGATCATGTGGTAGCTCTGTTTTCAGTTTTTTAAGGAACTTCCATACTGTTCCATAGTGGGTGTAATAACTTACATTCCCACCAACAGTGTAGGAGGGTTCTCTTTTCTCCACATCCTCTACAGCATTTGTTATTTGTAAACGTTTTAATAATGGACATTCTGGCTGGTGTGAGGGAAGACATCATTGTGGCTTTGATTTGCATTTCTCTAATAATTACTGATGGTTGAGCATCTTTTCACTTGCCTATGGGTCATCTGTATGTCTTCTTTGAAGAAGTGCCTATTAGGTCTTCTGCCCATTTTTCAATTGGGATGTTTGTTTTTATTGTTGTTGAACTGTATGAACTGTTTGTATATTTTGGAAAGTAAGCTCTTGTTGGTCATGTTATTTACCAATATTTTCTCCCAGTCCATGGGTTGTCTTTTTTTTTTTTTTTTTCCTTGTGTATATTTTCCTTTGCTGTGCAAAAGCTTGCAAGTTTAATTAGCTCCTTTAATTTTTGCTTTTATATCTATTGCCTTGGGAGAATGGCCTTAGAAAATATTGGTAAGATTTACATCAGAGAATGTTTTGCCTATGTTCTCTTCTAAGAGTCTTATGGTATCATGTCTTATATTTATGTCTTTAAGCCATCTTGAGTTTATTTTTGTGTATGGTGAGAGGGTGTGTCCTAACTTCATTGGTTTATTTACATGAAGCTGTCCAACTTTCCTAACATCCCCTGCTGAAGAGACTGTCTTTTCTTGTATACCCTTGCCTCGTTTGTCAAAGATTAATTTGACAATAGGCGTGGGGGTCCTTTAATAAACTTATAATAAGCACCTACCATGGGCCAGACATTTAAAGTGCTGAAATGGAATTGCTACTTTATCAAAAAGAGAAATTTATCATATGCATTTTTTATGAACCAGGCCCCCAGGCAGCTATTTTTTAATATTTAGATTAGGACCACTAGCTGCAAAGTTTTACACTAGAGAAGTGTTTTTCAGACTTGGAGCTACAGACGATGCCTAAAAGCCTACAGATGTGTTTTTTTAGCAATGTCAAAATTCTGTGAGGACATTTTAATTTTGTATTTTCAGGTATAGATAAAAGATTGTCTACATTTCTCATAGTGATTTTTTATTTAGAGTCATAGAGTCTGCTATGAGTCAGACTAAAGAGTTATTCAAATTGAGAAATATATCCCTTTGACTTTTAGTTTATTCAGTGTAAGTATCCTTATGAACTTCCTCCCCACCTTTTTGATAAAGAATTGTCTATAGATACATGAATACAGTAAATGTATGAACCTTGATTCCCTCTGCATGCCATCCCTGAACACCTTCACAGTTTCCCCCTCCCCACCCTCAAAAAGTACTTTCTTCCTTGCCTTAATCAGAAAAGGTACCTCTATGCTTCTGGCCTTTAGGCCTCTAATTGCAAAGGAGCTACTTCAGTCTTGGCTTCTAGAAATGCATTTCCCTGCCAAGGCTGTTTGTCTGTGTTCTGAGTTTTATCCAGTTGTGTCTGAGGGACTTGAGAATAAAAATGGTTCCTTCTACCTTTTGAAGGAATAATACATGGAAGAGCCACATCAACCCATTCATAGTGGCCATTTTCCTTCAAAGGCGTGAGCAGCTCTGTGCTGTCTGTCCTCCCAGCTTGTACTCTAGATGGACAACTGAGTCGTAAGGTTAGGATTTGCGGATGAGAACTGCATCACTCAGAGGTATTTGTGCTATAATCCTCTGTCTTTTGGAGTGTTGTTGGTCTTGAGGAGGGTAGGGCAGTCAGTCACCTGTCGTAATTAATCTAGGCTTGAACATACTACTCCCTCCTGCCCCAATGTAGACCTTGTAATTAGACACAATTCTGTTCCCTCTTGAGGCCCAAAGGAGCTGTACTCTAGTTCCTTATGCCATTGGCTTGATAATCACTTTGCCTGGAGAAGCCTCATTCACCACAGCAGTTTATAGGCTGCATATCAAACAACCCATTCCTTCACAGTTCAAACAAGGGATTAGAGTACTGTCAGTGGGCTAAAGAGTTGAAAAATCAATCCTAAACTTGATGCAGCTCTTTAATGAGGGTAGTGTGTGACACCAATTCTTCATGTGGTTTCAGATCCATTATACAGATATTTTCAGTCTTGAGTACCGTTTTCCAGTTTTCAAATATGACTTGTTCCCTTTCAGATATCCTGGATCTTACTTGATAGCTATCTTCCCAAGGTAAACTGCTTCATCAAAACAGATCCTAAACCAGTTCGCCTAGTTTAGTGAACATGTGTGCTTTGGATGGCTTTTTGTTGGTTTGGGAAGTTAAATTCCTTCCCTGTAAAACATTCTCAGAAAACCTTGTCGCTACTATTTAATTAAGAAAGCTTTATTCATTTGGATTATTTAGAATTTTTCTTATTTTTTAGGTTCCCGGTTCTGCTTTCAGTTCTCTATTCTGAACTTCCTAATGTATACCAGAAAGAAAAGGTCTTGAGAGAAAAAAAAGAACAGTTCTTCCATGTTCAATATTGAAAACTCTATTTCCCCACTCCCAAAACCTGCCTGCCTACAGTTTTCACTAAAGTATTTGTGTGTGTGTGTGTGTGGCAAAGCATATGTAAAATTGGCTATTTCTAGGTGATAGGGCTGCTGCATTATGGGCGTTGGCATTGTTGTGCAACCATCACACCATCCACCTCCAGAACTTTTATTTTCCCCAACTGAAAACTCTGTGCCCATTAAACGCTAACATTCCCCCTTCACTGGGTTTTTAATAGCAAGAAGGGCTTTCTGTCTCAGCAGAGAACAATGAGCTCATTTCAGTGAATTCCACAGCTATGGTCTACTAGAACAAGTGAGGGGAAGACAGCCACCAACCTGCTTTGTGTGCCAAAATCTTTGACTGACTACTGTTTGAATTACATTAAAACCTGCTGAGATTTTGTTTTGTTAAAACTTGGAAACATCTGCTCTGAGTCTAGGTCCTTGCTCAGTTGAGCTCGTCATTGTTTTTGAAACTCTGACTCAGCGGAGCTCCCGCTAACTCTGCGAAGAGGGGAGCAGCCATCTGTAACAAACCTCACACACAGTGGGCGCTCCATCTCTTGGCGGCTAGGGCTTCCACATGCTCGTGAGCGTCTCCAGAGCTGCACACAGGGCTGCACTTGACAACACATGCGCTGCAGGCATAGTTCAGGACGGACACTTAGATACCGGATCACCATGATCTGGCTTCAGGCTGGCTCTTGACTGGAAAAGAGCCAAACCAAAGGTTAGACTGTGGTAAAGAACATGACCAGAGGAGGCTAAAATAGGTGACATGCCCTAAGGATTCACGGGTCAGAAGATCCACTGCTTATACTTGGCCAACATTCTTCCCATAGTGCCCGCAGGACTTTTGACCAAGAAAGATTGGTTGGCTGACACTGTATTCACAGTCTCAATATGTTTTGTTTGCATTTCTCGGTCACTCTGTAGCTGTTGAGAGGCCTGGATGTGGAATGCTATCAGTATGACTGGCTCACAACAAATTAAACGAGTTATTGTGTGGTTTTTCCCAGAGGAAAAATAATTCATAATTCCCAGAGCTGCATGACTGGTGCGTCTCAGCTGTGATATCAGAAGAACCGTGAGAGGTCTCAGGGTGTCCTTTCTAGAACCTCACTCAAGGGAAACTCCCCTTCTCTGCGTTGGTGGCCTTCCTGGAGGCAGTAACTTTGATATGGAATTGGAGTGCTACTCCTGAGAGATTCAGGGCCATTACTGGAAACTCCTCATCTTCCTTCTCCATCTAATCACCCTGCATAGCTGTTCTGAGAAAAACTGTTATGTGTATCTAAATTAATTTCATTTTGAAGATCTCATGGCATGACCTTTGCCCCCACCTCCCCATGTTAAATGAAAACACCTAGTATGTCTTATATCAAGCCAGAGACCCCCACTCAGACAGGAAGAACACAATATTATTCCAGATTTGTAGCTTCTATGTTAGCCCATTCTCATGATCTGTGTTTTGTCCCCTACCACTCTTCCCACTCAGACTGTTCTTTAGACAATAAAGGTTTAATATAAAGGTGATGACAGAGGTCAAATTAAATCTAAGGAATTTAAAAGGATAAAATGCTCATTATTTTATGGCAAATAATTATGCTTGAATATTGTACAGGCTTTATTTTTATTTTAGTTAATACTTGGAGACTCAAAGTCTCAATTACAAATAAATTTGCTTTTAACGTACAATTCCTTGGAAATTCTAACTTCTTTCTGCTGTGAGCAAAGGTAAGTTGAAATTACCATGTCTGTGTTATAGTCCATAGAAGGAAGGGAGGCGCAGAGTAGTAATTACACAGAAATAGTGGGTCTTTGACAAGCACACAAAAATAGCACAGATTAACACAAATAAGTAGACACCAGGTCTCCTAACACTAGTTGTCTCCCTTTAACATACAACTGAGAGTTACTGTCACCATCGATCATTATTTGTCTGACATTTATAGGTTTAATATGTC
This sequence comes from Bubalus bubalis, assembly GCF_019923935.1. NCBI lineage: Eukaryota > Metazoa > Chordata > Mammalia > Artiodactyla > Bovidae > Bubalus > Bubalus bubalis. The sequence continues at coordinate 90,605,067 of NC_059163.1, forward strand.
AAACATCTCACAATAGAGAACACTTCAAATGAAATTTTATAAAAGGTTCAGAAATGCAGCAGCTGGAAACTTCCTTTCTGTTCTAAACAAATAAGTAATAATGTTGGAGTTTGCTTTTTCTTTTTTTTTCATATTCCTTAGGTAGTAACTGACTATATGTTTTCTTGAAGAATAGCTGATTTACAATCTTGTTAATTCCAGGTGTACAGCAAAGTGATTCAGATTTTTTGTTTTAAAAATTTTTTCCATTATAGTTTGTTACAAGACATTGAATAGTTTTCCATGCTATACAGTGAATCTTTGTTTGTCTATTTTATATATAATAGCATGTGTATCTGTGAATCCCATTGCTGTTATTGTTCAGTCACCAAGTTGTGTTCGACTCTCTGTGACCGCATGAACTGCTTCCGATCAGGTGGCCAAAATAATTAGAGCTTCAGTTTCAACATCAGTCCTTCCAATGAATATTCAAGGTTGATTTCCTTTAGGATTGACTGGTATGATCTCCTTGCTATCCAGGGGACTCTCAAGAGTTTTCTCCAGTACCACACTTCAAAAGCATCAATTCTTCAGTGCTCAGCCTTCTTTATGGTCCAGCTCTTATATCCATTCATGACTACTGGAAAAACCATAGCTTTGACTATATGGACCTTCGCTGGCAAAGTGATGTCTCTGCTTTTCAATACACTGTCTAGGTTGGTCATAGCTTTCTTCTAAGGAGCAAATGTCTTTTAATTTCATGGCTGCAGTAATCAACCACAGGATTTTGGAGCCCAAGAAAATAAAATCTGACACTGTTTCCACTTTGTCCCCATCTATTTGCCATGAAGTGATGGGACCAGATGCCATGATCTTAGTTTTTTGAATGTTAAGTTTTAAGCTAGCTTTTTCACTATCCCCTTTCACCTTCATCTAGAGACTCTGTAGTTCCTCTTTGCTTTCTATCATCTGCATATCTGAAATTATTGATATCTCCTGGCAATCTTGATTCCACTTGTGATTCATCTAGCCTAGCATGATGTACTCTGCATATAAGTTAAATAAGCAAGGTGACAATATATAGCCTTAAGTTACTCTTTTCCCAATTTTGAACCAGTCCATTGTTCCATGTATAATATTAACTGTTGCTTCTTGTCCTGCATACAGGTTTCTCAGAAGGTAGGTAAAATAGTTGGGTATTCCCATCTCTAAGAATTTTCCACAGTTTGTTGTGATCGAGACAGTCAAAGGCATGGTCAATGAAGCAGAAGTAGATAAGATTTTTTGGAATTCCCTTGATTTTGCTATGATCCAGCAAATGTTGGCAATTTGATCTCTGGTTCCTCTGCCTTTTCTAAATCTAGTTTGTACATCTGGAAGGTCTTGGTTCACATACTGTTGAAGCCTAGCTTGAAGGGTTTTGAGCTTTACCTTGCTAGCTTGTGAAATGAGTGCAATTGTGTGGTAATTTGAATATTCTTTGGCATTGCCCTTCTTTGGGATTGGAATGAAAACTGACCTTTTCCAGTCCTGTGGCCACTGCTGAATTTTACAGATTTGCTGGCATATTGAGTAGAGCACTTTCACAGCATCATCTTTTAGAATTTGAAATAGCTCAGCTGGAATTCCATCACCTCCACTAGCTTTGTTTGTAGTAGTGCTTCCTAAGGCCAACTTGACTTCACACTCCAGGTGAGTGACCACACCATCATGATTATCCGGGTCATTAACTGTCATTTTTGTACAGTTCTTCTGTGTATTTTTGCCATTTCTTCTTAATCTCTTCTTCTTCTGTTAGGTCCTTGCTGTTTCTCTCCTTAATTGTGCCCATCTTTGTATGAAATGTTCCCTTGGTATCTCTAATCTCCCATTCTAATATTTTCCTTTATTTCTTTGCATTGATCACTCAGGCTTTCTTCTCTCTCCTTGCTTTTCTTTGGAACTCTGCATTCAGTTGGGTATATCTTTTGCTTTCTCATTTGCCTTTAGCTTCTCTTCTTTTCTCAGCTATTTGTAAGGCCTCCTCAGACTACCACTTTGTCTTCTTGCATATCTTTTTTTTGAGAATGGTTTTGGTCACCACCTCCTGTACAATGTTACAAAGCTCTGTCCATAGTTCTTCAGGCATTCTGTCTACCAGATCTAATTTGATCTCTGGTTCCTCTGTCTTTTCTAAATGCAGCTTGTACATCTGGAAGTTCTTGGGTCATGAACTGCTATAGCCTAGCTTGAAGGATTTTGAGCATAATTTGCCAACATGTGAAATGAGTGCAATTGTATGCTTATTTGAACATTGTATGCTTATTTGAACATTGTTTGGCGTTGCCTTTCTTTGGGATTGGAATGAAACTCCTAATTTATCCCATGCCCTGCTCCCACTTTTCCCTTTGGTGACCATAAGTTTGTTTTCTATGTTTGTGAGTCTGTTTTGTAAATGAATTCATTTGCATATATTTTAGATTCTACATATAAGTGATATCATTATAATGTTTGTCTTTGACTTCACTTATGATATTTTCTAAGTCCATTCATGTTGTTGCAAATGGCAGTATTTCTTTTTTATGGCTAAGTAATATTCCTTCGTGTGTGTGTATAGTAGTTGTTGTTTAGTAGTTAAGTCCTGTCCAACTCTTTGTGACCCCCATGGACTGTAGCCCACCAGGCTCCTCTGTCCATGGGATTTCCCAGACAAGAATACTGGCATGGGTTGCCGTATCACATTTTTATCCATTCATCTGTTGATGGACACTTTTGCTGTTTATCATGCTTGTATGAACATTGGAGTGCATGTATTTTTTTGAGTTAGAGATTTTGTCTTTTCACAATATATGCCCAGGAGTGGGATTGCTGATCATATGGTAGCTCTGTTTTTAGTTTTTTGAGGAACCTCCATACTGTTCTTCATAATGCCTGTACCAATTTACATTCCCATCTTATCTTTTCTGTTTACTTAAGGTCCCATCAGAACCTTAAGTCTTTCCAAGATCCAACATTGTCTGACCCTCCTTTGTACCCAATGTTTTAGGGCATCCTTGAAGAATAAGGGATAAGACAAGGGTAAGTACTAATTCCCCTTGTGGCTAATTAAATTTCAGAATAAGAAGAGGGACCACCTAGTTATCCTTGTTATACAAAGAAGTCGAGGTCACCAAAGGTCATGAAGGATATTGATTTTTCTCATATCTGAAAACCTCAGAGATAGGAAAGAGAATGAAGCATCTGCCACATAAATCCTGCTTTTGCCCCACATCCCAGTGCTTGTTGTTTTGGTACTTGTTAATGGAATTGGGTGTATTTGTTATGTGCCTGCTCTTCATCTATTTTTATGTAAGTGTTCTAAAGTATATTTTTCAGAATCCCTAGGCTTTTCAGAGAATCATTATCATCTACCTACATGAGCACCATTCTTGCTCCTATAATGTAAATTCTCTACCTTAGATGTGAATAGTGGTCTTTGGGGTAGCCAAAATAGCTCAGATGAGAGAGTTAGACCAAAGAAACATTAGTCTTTTTCTTCAAGGGGTTAATGTTACTGAGATTTTGGATAATCCTGTAAAGCATTTTCAGAGTTAATTCCAGAAGAAAGTGTCATTCTCAGTTTTTTATCACTTGATTCATTGCTACCAAAATAATACCTATTATCCTCCAGTAAATACAGAAGATAATTTTTGTTCTTTTTCTGTTTTTGTCTTTTAACTTTTCAAAATTTATGTTAGAGTACAGTTGGTTTACAATGTTGTTAGTTTCAGGTACACAGCAATGATTCACTTATAAATATATATATATACTCATTCTTTTTCAGTTTCTTTTCCCATATAGATTATTAGAGGATTGAATAGATTTCCCTGTGCTATACAGTAGGCCCTTGTTGATTATCTAAATGCCTAATTTATCCCTCCCCCGCCCTTTGGAAACCATAAGTTTGTTTTTTGAAGTCTGTCTTGCAAATAAGTTCATTTGTATCATTTTTAGATTCCACATATAAGTGATATTGTGTGATATTTGTCTTCCTCTGACTTATTTCACTTAGTATGATCATCTCTCATCCATTGCTTCAAATGGCATTATTTCACTCATTTTTTATGACTAATATTCATCGTGTATGTGCACCACATCTTTTGCATTCCTCTCGTGATGGACATTTACATTGCTTCCGTGTTTAGCGTTTGTAAGTAGTGCTGCAGTGAACATTAGGGTGCATGTATCTTTTCAAGTTATGGTTTTCTCTGGATAGATGCCCAGGAGTGGGACTGCTGGATCATAGGATAGTTCTATTTTTCATTTTTTAAGGACCCTCCATACTGTTCTCCACGGTGGCTGTACCAATTTACATTTCTACCAACAGTGCAGGTTGCTTCCCTTTTCTCCACACCCTCTCCAGGATTTATTGTTTGTAGACTTTAAAAAAAAGAAATTTATTGGAGTATAGTTGATTTATAGTGCTGTGTTAGTTTCAGCTTTACAGCAAAGTGAATCAGTTGTATATAGGCCATTATAGAGTATTGAATAGAGTTCCCTGTGCTCTACAGCAGGTTCTGAGTTATCTATTTTATATACTGTAGTGTATATAAGTCAATCCCGGTCTCCCATTTTATCCCTCCCCTACTTTATCCCCTAGTAACCATACATACCATAACCTAGTTTTCTACATCTGTGATTCTACTTCTGTTTTGTAAATAAGTTCCATATACACACTGGAATATTACTGTCATTAAAAAATTACAAAATATTGATATTTGCAGCAACATGAATAGATCCAGAGATTGTCATAGTGAGTGAAATAAGTCAGACACAGAAAGACAAACATTATATAATATTACTTATATGTAAATAGCCTAAAAAGGTATTTTTTGTAGACTTTTTGATAACGGCCTTTCTGACTGGTGTGATGTCTTTGTCTTTGGATATAGAGTATCTTTTTTGTCAACAGTTGTTCAGTACTTACTTATGATTTTGATGTTTTTGTGAGAAGAGGTAAGCTCAAGTCCTACTCTGCTATCTTGTCTCTTACCCAAGAATAGCCTTTTGTTTAAATTTTACTTTTCTAATTTCCATATGTCAAGGCTTCACATTTTATAGGGAACCTACAAAGATATGTTTTTAAAGAGTACTTTTGTCGTGTACCAAAGAAAGGTGGTTTTATTACTCCAGAGCGGCCTAAGAACAATGAATATCACTTGACTCTCTTCTAGGTGATATTTCCTAAAATTCATAGCCTCATTGGAAATGGACAATATACTTACTAGTGTCCCTTCCAAATCAAAAATACGACTGTGTGCAAAACACCTTTCTGACAGTAACATTTATGGAGTGCTTACCATGTGCCTGTTTTGTATCCTATTTAATCCTCAAATAATTCCAAGCTATTATCTCCATATTACAGATGAGGAAACTAGAAAGTAGGATGAATAACCTGCCAGGGTCACCGAGCTAGTAAATATCCGTCCACAAGTCTAACCCAAATCCATCTCATTCTGAGGTACAAGTTCAAGACATTCACCTTCCTGATATGGAGTATAGTCAGGGGGCTCACGTCCATTTCTGTTTGTGTCTTCCAGGAGATACAATATTCATTATTCTGAGGAAGCAGAAGCTGATCTTCCTGCACTGGTACCACCACATCACTGTGCTTCTGTACTCCTGGTACTCCTACAAGGACATGGTTGCTGGGGGTGGTTGGTTTATGACGATGAACTATAGCGTGCACTCTGTGATGTACTCTTACTATGCCTTGCGAGCGGCGGGTTTCCGAGTCTCCCGGAAGTTCGCCATGTTCATCACGTTGTCCCAGATCATTCAGATGCTGATAGGCTGTGTCATTAATTACCTGGTCTTCCAGTGGATGCAGCATGACCAGTGTTACTCTCACTTTCAGAACATCTTCTGGTCCTCACTCATGTACCTCAGCTACTTCGTGCTCTTCTGCCACTTCTTCTTTGAGGCCTACATCGGCAGCAAGATGAGGAAAGCAACGAAGGCTGACTAGTGTCGGAACTGAGGAGGAAGCCGTAGCTCAGGGTCATCAAGAAAAATAATAGACAAAAGAAAATGGCACAAGGAATCACATATGGTGCAGCTAAAACAAAACAAGACATATAAGCAAACACACAACCCAAGGCAGCTTAGGGATAATTAGGTTGACTTAACCCAGTAAGTTAGTGATCCTTTTCGGGTGAGGACTCACTGAGTACACCTCCATCTCAAAGGACTGCTGCTGGAAGACCCCATTCCCTCTTTATCTGTCAGCTCTAGGACAAATGAGAACAAAGTGGGCCAGAGGCAGAGAGAAGGCCAACAAGCTATTAACAGTATATGGAAAAAAATGAATTTACTGTTATATTTCTCTAAGGATCAAAGAAGTTTACTTAAAAACCATGTGAGCACATACATACAATCCTTTCTAATCTTTTTTGACACTAAACTGGAGCCAACGGAAAAGGTAAAAATGGAAGCAACACGGGGTGTATACCTAGAGTAACACTTTTGCAAAATTGAAAGTACTTTTTCAGAAAGGTTACGGGTTGTAGCCCCCGTGAGAAAAGATGTCTTAATCACCTCCTGAGAAAACAGATGATAAACTATATTTCAACTAAGAGAAAGACTCGTCCCCCTTCATAGCACAGCCTCAGTCTAGTGAGTTCACCATAACAAAACGGGGCACAATATTTTCCCAGGGTTCTCCCTGGGAGGAAGGAAACAGTGCCACCCGACTCTTGAAAGGGCAGCTCCAATCTCAGTATTTCTGATAGTTTTATTTCTACCCCTAAATGGGGTAGGACACAGCATCCTTTGTTCAGTTGCCTTGGGCTTTCAAACAGAAGAATAAATATAGAATAGAAAACAGACAACTCAACCAAATTATTTGAAAAATAGACTCTCTTACCTATAAAAAGTTGCAGCCCTACACTGAAGTTCTTGAGCTGGGAAAGAGGAATGAGCTGAAGATCAATATAAGAGACAATAAGTACACCCCTCCATAGTTGACTCCACACATAACTTTCCAAATGAAACCCTGTGGTACAGTCCATATTTTCTATATTTTTGTGAATTTCACAAAGCAACCCACAGGGCTCTCCTTGATCTTGGGTGAACACTGTGTTTCTGCATCATCTGCCTTTGCTCCCTAAAGCAATGCAGAGGTGTTTAAAGTGCCCTCTGCTGGTCAAGCGGAGATACTTTGACAAACACACTTCATGGCAAGTTGAGCTGAACAGTTGACACACAAACGGCCCCCTTCAAGACTTATTCTTCAAATTTTAAATGATATAAAATATTCACCATATTTTTGGCCAAATCAGAAGACATTCTTACTACTTTGAGTCAGCTTCAGAAATTTTTTGAAAAGGGACTTACGCTCTGGAATTCAGAAAATCAACTTATTAAGAGCCATATTCTTTTAAAAAAAGCTAGATACTATAATATCTGTAATATTTCAGTCCTTTACAAGCCAAATAAATGTGTAAACATTCCTGTATTTCAAAGAAGCAATTATGTCAAGTTGGTCAATGTGATATAATAGTATTCTAATTGGTTATATAGCTTAATGATTAGACAAACTAGATAAAAATTAGGGGCTACTACAGTGCATAGATTAGACATGCATAACCACACATATATACACACAGATGTGAAGTCCACCAAACTTTACAGCCCAAATAAATAGAAACATGTTTTCTGGCTAGCAGAAAAAGAAGCTGTTTAGCTTTCTTGCTTTGAGTGTGTACAGAAAAGGGATTTTTCAAATTATTTTTATATTATTTTAGCTTTAATTGTGCTGTCATTCATGAAACAGAGCTGCTCTGCTTCTCTGTCAGAGATGACAAGGGCTTTCTCAGCATCTCGTCTATGTGTGGAATTAAAAAGAATAAAGTTTTATTCCATTCTGTGTGAATGGTCTGAACCATGAACAGAGAATCCGTACAAACCAAGTCATGACTGATGGGATGGAGGGTGGGCTGTATGCAGGGAAGGGAAGCTGTTATGTCTGTGTTAAATTATTGTGAACAATCTATGACGTCTTGACATGGGTTCATAGATGCATTGATCGAAGAATGTATTCTTAGGGCAAAAACTGACATGGACTGAAAAGACAAGTCCTGCTATAACAACTAATAGATTATTAGGATGCAAACAATGTTATTTTGAGCTTTGAAAATACATGATACTGTGCAATAAGCTTCTTTTTTCTTATAACAGAAAATGAGCAGAATAATGAGGAAAAGGCCAAATAACAGTTGACTTGAATTTAACTGAAGGACAGTTAGAGCTTATTTGGTTAATTTAATTTAATGATTTAATCCATTGATTTATCAGTGATCCTTTAATGCAGGTTAGAATAAGGAAATAATCATAGACCTTAAACAGACTCTGATGCTTCCAAAGCACTTTCATCTTGGTACAGGTTCATAGTTGTGTCTACTTATGAGATAATTTAGAAATTTTGTTTACAGGTTGAATGTCTAATAAATAGTTTTAAAATTAGCTAAATATATCTAAAGGCATTTCCGATGTTTATCATGGGAGGGGGAAAAAAATCACACCTTTAAAAAAATTGAAATTCTGGTATTACAGGTTCAATACACTGTTTTTAACATCTTAGCTTAAGTGATTAATTCTATTAATATATGAGGCAGGACCACTACCCCATGGCAAATTGAAGCCTATCGGAGAATTGACTGCCACATAGATAATCCTGCTGTCACTTAACATTCCAGAAAAAGTTGGGCAGGCAAGTTTTTATAGCTGCCCCACTATGCTGCAATAGATTTCCTTTCTCTTGAAGATTTTCCACTGCACTTCAATTCCAGTATCGTGAAAACATTCCTGGATTGAACAAGTTTTTTAAATCAAATCTTCATTTCAGACAAAAATCATGCAATTTGATGCACAAGGTCTGAGCATCAACCCAAGTCTATGAGTTTGCAGTGAAAAACATTCTAATGAGAAATGCTCTGTTCACAGATCAGGAGGTTTGATCTGGACCTTCTAGTTTGCTCATGAGAACAGAGCCACTACCATATTCAAAAATCATGTATTGAGGTGATTATTCCAGTTGATTTACTCCCATCCTTCTAAGTATCTGTTCCCTTCTCCAGGGGATCTTCCCGACCCAGGGATCAAACCTGCATCTCCCACATTTCAGGCAGATTCTTTACCATCTGAGCCACCAGGGAAAACCTTCTAATCATACACTGCTATAGACACGAGGGGACAGGGACAATACATTCATATACGTTGCTGATGGGGAAAGAAAAAATTATAGCCCCTATCATTTCTATTAATGTGGCTCTGAGTCTGGAACTTTACTGAGGGGGTTTTTGCAGAACGGGATGGAAGAACACTTCTAGGAAAGAGACTCACAGAAAAAAAAAATTTTTTTTTAAATCAGCTGTGTTATCATCATAAGATAAAACCTGTCACATTAAGAACAACAAAGCACCTGGAGTAAACTACACTGAAATAGAATATTCCACAAGTCTGGTCTGGTTCCAGACTGCTGGGTTACCAGGGAGAAATAAGCTCAGGTTACTATCTATTATGAGAGAACAGCCTTTCTTCAGACGCAACTAAGCTCCAGCACACTCCCCACCCCCCCTCCAGTTTGGTTAATGAATCTTCAACATAGTTGTTGGGTTGGTCATGCGCTGACTCAAGAGGGCTGTTAGGAGAGTGGTGATGGTCAAACAGACCACCTCCCTGAGTTCAGTGCTTTGAGCTGTGTGTGCATGGTCTGTGCCTGTCTCTTAGACACTTCTTTCCCTGAAAATGTTTCCATCCTGAAAAGTACAATTGTGTGAGAGCTTTATGATGAAAGTCTAGTGGTCCAATATTTTGTTTTCAATAATAAATATTTTGCTATCAATTCAGGATGGTAGCAGAGCCTATTTTCGTGCTGTGAGTCATTGTCTCCTGTAACTTGGTATTCTGTCCCTTTTCTAGCTGTATACAGGAACCAATTCTTTGTGCCTCAGACCCATCACCAACCAAAAGAGATTTTGATAAGAATGCACCACAGGGTTTGGCCTCTGTTGCATACACATTAAAGTGAGAGCTGATAAAGCAATGATACTCTGTTTTGTGCTGACAATCAGGATGAAGTGTTAGGTCCCAGTCTTGCAGTGAACCAACAGCCTCTGTATGCTGGTACCTAATACTTAAGCAAAAAAAGAATCATTGTAGTTATAGCATTTTCTTGAATGCCAGTTGTAACATGCCAATTATAAACATCTTTGAGCCATATGGCAAAACCCAAAGCTAAAGAGACCAGTTAGGTACCCCTGTGCAGAGCATCAAAGACTATTCACAGGCCTGTTGAATCACCAAGTTACTTGCTTCATCCTCAGATACTTTGAAAATTCAGGGCTCACAGAGAGGGAAAAATAGGCCCCAGGTCTCCCTTCCTCCTGAATTATTCTACTTTAAAAAAAGTGAAACAAAAGTTATTCTAGCACTAAAGAAACAGACAGTGGGAACCCATCTGTGGCGGAGTTCAGGGGGGCTGGGGAAATCTTAAGAATGGCAGTTTAATTTCATGTTGGGCAAGTCAAAGTCTTCACATCAGATGCACTTCATGGAAATTCAAACACGAAACTACATTGTAGTAAATAGCTCCTGAAGCAACTGGTTAAAGAAACTGGTTGCATAAATCACAGGCCATTTTTGCAACATATTTAAGCCAGGATTTCAAGGTCCCGACTCATGCTGGTATTGAACAATGTCATTCTCTCAATGCTTGGTGTCTCTGGAGACGTTTTCCCAGAAGACAGAACCCTAGACTGCTCCAGAAGTAGCCTCATAGTGCTGCCCAAGCCTGTCAATTCAAATGGGTCTGCTCTCTGGGCATGTTCAGGCAGGAGGTTGCTTACTGCTACCTGGAAAACCACCGGAAGATTCCGCTTCTTAGAGGACCCAGCGCCTCTATTCAACTAAAAGCCCACCCATATACGCCTCACAGAGCAAATCACAGCAATGTTGGAATTGTCATTTTCAAGTGCTGATTTCACGACATTAAAAGAAATATTTTTTTTCTGGTATACTAAAAATAAAATCATAACTTTTGATTTAAAACCGAACTGTTTCTGGTTTCTTTTTTTTCTTCTGAGCAGTGCAAAGGAGGCATCCATAAGGGCTACTTAGAAATCTCAGAAAGGCCTTCCAATGTGCTCATGGAACACAGGAAAGTCACTGAAACTCCCCAGTTCTCAAGCAGAGCCCAGGAATGATGTGGGTGCCAAATACTTCTGATCAAAACCCCACAGGTGTTCTGCCCTCCCATAGTGTTTCAAGGGTGAAACAGCACATTCTCCAGAACTGACACGTCAGGGCAGTCCTCGTGGGGCAGGTAGCCCAAGTTGGATCCCTGTTTAACAGGTTGAGAAAAATGTGTTCGTTAGATCAAATGTCACCAAAGTAGAAGGAACAAGATGTGAACATAATCTCCTGAAAGAAGTATAAATGAGTGAAATTCCAAGGCTCAGCCCTGAACTAGGAAGCATGGTGCCATGTCACTGGACAAAGAGTTCCAGAACAAAATGTGTTGGAAACAGGAAACGTAGCCCCTACCTCCCAGGAGGGGCGGTACATCACTTACACACCCGTGACTAGCAAGGGGGCACAGCCGTCTACTCCCCACTCCTACAACTTGCCCTTCAACTCCTAACGTTTTTGTATGATCTGTTGTATATGTTTCAGGCCACACGTTCGTGTTTTTCTCTACAATGTGTACAATAGCAATGTCCCTATAGCATTTATGTTTAAAACTAAGAACCTGTTACTTGGGAAGTTTCTCCATAGCTAAATTGCTATGAACACGCCTCACTTTTCACATCATCTCAGAATAAGACAAAACTTCCCATTTGTAACTCATTTAATGGATGTTCTTAACTCAGGTCAAAATGGGTGGATGGGGAGGGGGAGACCTATACTGCACAGAAAGTCATTTTTATTAACCGCAACAACAACAAAAAATAGTGTGTGTAAAGGAAAAGCAGAAGCAAACCTTAGAGGTGTTTCTCTTTTTCATAGCAGTCGCAGAACCCCAATGATTGCGCCAAATGATTGTGCCATCAGGTAGCTTCTGGTAGAAACACAGTCTCGTATAATAGTATACAAGCTTCAGAAATGAATATGGCACATGTGAAAACGAGCATTTTATGTCACTATCTAGCAAAAACGCTGTCCTTATGACACTTCAAGACCAAGAATATGCTATAGCAAGCTTCCTAGGGATGGAAAAATAAGAATAGGGTCAGAATACAGTATTTCAGCAACATGACCACTCTTGGTTATTTCTGCAACATGAATGAAATTAATTGGATCCATAATAAGGTATCATTAAATGCATGGTCAACACAAAGTAATTAAAAGGGCTCCCCACTGGTTGGTCTGTTGCTGATGAATCTCCAGGCCTCGTAGATCTGGGGCAAGGTTTCATTTATTGCCACACACCTGTCCTGAGACTAAACAGGGAGGTCTTGCTGAGAAGCACTGGTGACCACAGGGGTTTCCATTGTGCGGGGAGAGGTGGGCTGCACCAAGTGACCCCAGCCCTCACAAAACTGTACACTCAGACATACACAGAATCATTCATATGCTCTCCCCCTTAGCCTGTGATATCTGCACCCTCGTGTCACCATAAAGGGCTCCAGGCAAGATTAAGAAGCTCTGGATTAGATCAGATGAAATTCACCAACCCAGTTCACTCTAACCTTTGACATTTCCTTCTGCTTTTCATTCTTTACCTATGTGATAGTTGAAGGATGTAACCATTAGTATTACACCTTACTTATATATGGCTCCTCTGTCCAGGGGGGTCTCCAGGCAAGAATACTGGAGTAGGTTGCCATTCCCTTCCCCAGGGGATCTTCCCGACCCAGGGATCGAACCCAGGTCTCCTGCACTGCAGGCAGATTCTTTACCATATGAGCCACCAGGGGAAATATATGCATTATAGAAGACGTATTTATATGGAAAAGATAACATACATAGGTTCTCAGAAAACAACACAGCATCCTCAGGGTTAAACCCGTGGGGTGGCCCCTCCGGACACAACCCCTGCATCTCACTACTGGATTCTGCAATCTTTGGTGTTTTCAGCCCCCCAGGGTGAAAGCCCTGAGCTACAGGCTGGGGTTTCATACACAGCTTCCTTTTCTATTGACTACACTAATTCCTTTCATACTAGAGGGAAAAACTGCCCCCCTGGGTATTGCTCTGCTATGTTTTATTTATGAAAACTCTACTGGGTGTTTCTGCAGGCAGCCAATCTCTCTCTACAAAGAGAAGGCAAACAGGTTTGCAATGCTTGCATCTTGTCTGGCTCGTAACTGTGGGAGTGACTATAAAATGCCAGTGCATTTTTGCAAAATGAGCACTTTGTCTCCTAATCAGAAGCAGTTCTTATTTCAACTTGGTTTTAGAATAATCAAATCTATACAACATAAATCTACTGAGCTTCTAAACAGACTTAGGCGGCCAAGGCAACTCATTTGTTTATATTCACCTAAGCCAAATTTCCCCCGGACCCACTGGCCTGTAAAGGCAAATTGCTGGTTTGTAGCTCCCACTGATGCAGGACCTCTGACTTCCTGCCAAGTCCCTTGCGTCTAATTCTAGAAATCGCCAAGTGGAGTCTCACAGCCTCTGTCAGGCATTTCTGCTATGTGGTCACTCCCACCCCACCTCCCTGCCATCCACGGCCAGCCCAGCTGCTATTGCATCTGTCCACTGGGCCCTGAAACCCCTTGGCCTGGCCAGGTGGAGCGGTTCTCAGAAGGCCTCCACTGCCCCTCAGAGAGACAGGGTACCCTCTGGTCTGCAATGAGACAAGATGCCTCTTTCCCTTGGTTAGATGTGCTTTGTGAGAAAAACCACCCCCTTCTCTACCTAACCGCCAGACATGCGTCCAGGAACTGAAGAATGGATTTGAGAAATGGCCACTGCACTGAATCAGAATGTCTATTTCCTCTCCTGCCTGGGACAAAGCTGGCCCTTGGGTTGAGCTCATTGGATCTCCTTTTACCTGGAGAAGTATTATCCCCAGAAGGCCCTCAGCCCCACTATAAATGGACTCCCGTGGCGACCACCTCTGCTCCCTAGACTTGCCCTGACATCTCTGAGTCTAGCAGAGGACACAGGTGGAGTTCCTTTTCTAGAAGCCTCCCAGGTCTCCTCCAGGCTCCCCTTTATCTGTCCCCACTACAGGTCCAGGCATCTCTGAGATGCACTTAAATTCAGCCTAGGCACCCTGCCAAGTTTGTAAAAATGAAATGCTAAGCACACTGACCAAGGGAACATTTCATGCAAAGATGGGCACAATAAAGGACAGAAATGGTATGGACCTAACAGAAGCAGAAAGACATTAAGAAGAGGTGGCAAGAATACACGGAAGAACTGTATGAAAAAGGTCTTAATAACCTGGATAACCATGATGGTGTGATCACTCACCTAGAGCCAGACATCCTGGAGTGTGAAGTCAAGTGGACCTTAGGAAGCATTACTACAAACAAAGCTAGTGTGGGTGATGGAATTCCAGCAGAGCTATTTCAAATCCTAAAAGATGATGCTGTTAAAGTGCTGCACTCAATATGCCAGCAAATCTGTAAAATTCAGCAGTGGCCACAGGTCGATTTTCATTCCAATCCCAAAGAAGGGCAATGCCAAAGAATGTTAAATCTACCCCACAATTGCACTCATCTCACGTGCTAGCAAGGTATGCTCAAAATCCTTCAAGCTAGGCTTCAATAGTACATGAACAGAGAACTTCCAGACGTACAAGCTAGATTTAGAAAACCCAGAGATTAAATTTCCTACATCATAGAAAATGCAAGGAATTCCAGAAAAAAACTACTTTTGCTTCATTATCTACTCTAAAGCCTTTGACTGTGTGGATCACAACACACTGTGGAAAATCCTTAAAGAGATGGAAATACCAGACCAGCTGACCTGCCTTCTGAGAAACCTGTATGCAGGTCAAGAAACAAGTTAGAACTGGATGTGGAACAATGAACTGGTTCAAAATTAGGAAAGGAGTATGTCAAGGCTGTATATTGTCACCCTGCTTAACTTAACTTATATGCAGAGTAAATTATGTGAAATGCAAGGCTGGATCAAGTTCAAGCTGGAATCAAGATTGCTGGGAGAAATATCAATAACCTCAGATTTGCAGATGACACCACCCTTTGGCAGAAAGTGAAGAAGAACAAAAGAGCCTCTTGATGAAAGTGAAAGAGGAGAGTGAAAAAGGTGGCTTTAAATTCAACATTCAAAAAGCTAAAATCATGGCATCTGGTCCCATCACTTCATGGGAAATAGATGGGGGGAAAAAAATGGAACTAGTGACAGACTTTATTTTCTTGGTTCCAAAATCACTGTGGATGGTAACTGTAGCCATGAAATTAAAAGATGCTTGCTCCTTGGAAGAAAGCTATGGCAAATCTAGACAACATATTTAAAAGCAGAGACATTACTTTGCCGACAAAGGTCCATCTAGTCAAAGCCATGGTTTTTCCACTAATCATGTATGGATGTGAGAGTTGGACCGTGAAGAAGACTGAGCACCGAAGGATTGATGCTTTAGAACTATGGTGCTACAGAAGACTCTTGAGAGTCCCTTGGACTGCAAGGAGATCAAACCAGTCAATCCTAAAGGAAATCAACCCTGAATAATCATTGGAAGGACTGATGCTGAAGCTGAAACTCTAATACTTAGGTAACCTGATGAAAAGAGGTGCCTCACTGGAAAAGACCCTGGTGCTGGGAAAGATTGAAGGCAACGAGGAGAAGGGGGAGACAGAGGATTAGACGGTTGGATGGCATCACCAATTCAATGGACATGAGTACTGAGCAAACTCTGGGAGAAGGACAGGGAAGCCTGGCCTGCTGCAGTCCATGGGGTCACAAGCAGTCGGACACGACTGAGTAACTGAACTGAACTGAGCTACTGAACAATGAAAACATACTTACACAAGTCCTTTCCTTTCTAATGAAAATCAGCTTTTGAATTAAACAGGCAAACTGCAGAAAGTCATGACAATTTCTTAGACTTTCTCTCTATCCCTGACTTAGGGCCTTCTCACGTGCACGTTTCATCTGCCTGGAAAACAGAGGTTAGGGCACTTGTTGAGTTCTCATGTCCCTGCCTGTGCATTCCTACCTCATGTGGCTAATCACCACATAAATATATAATTTGTTATTTGTGGACTGTTGAAAAATCTGACTTCTATAGATTACAATCTTTACAGCAGTGGTCCCCCACCTCCAGGATCTAATGTCTGATGATCTGAGGAGGAGCTGTTATAATAATAATAGAATTAAAGTGCACAATAAATGTAACACTTGAATCATCCTCAAGCCATCCCCCCGCCCCCCACTCCTGATGCATGGAAAAATTGTGTTCACAAAACCAGTTCCTTGTGCCCAAAAGGTTGGGGACTGCTGCTTTATAGCACAAAGAATCAAGTTCTCCCGTCCCCCCTGGCAACTCCAGTGCCTTGGAGTTAAATATTTGTTGAACTGTTGAAAAAAAATGTTAGTTGCAGCTGTGGATGTAAACAGAATTTTAGATCTCCGTCTTCTTTCTCCTCTGTGTGCTGTGTGTGTTTGTAAATGTTTGTGTGCTCTGGGAAAGCTCTTGTTCTTTTTCATTGTATACTTACAAATAGGCAGAACTGTGTTTTGAGCCACGGGATTAGTTACTTATTCCAGTGGGAATTTTTTAAATCTCATGCAATATCATGGTTTGATTAGCAAAAGTTCTTGTCTAGGACTTCAGAAAACAAGCTCTGGAATCAACTTGCCTAACTCTGCCATCTGCCTGGAGGTAGTTATTTGACTACCCTGTGTCTCAGTTTCCTCATCTGTGAAATGGGCATAAGAATGATACCTAAGTGTTAGTCACTCAGTTGTGCCCAACTCTTTGCAACCCCATGGACTGCAGCCCACCAGGCTCCTCTGTTCATGAGATTTTCCAGCCAAGTATACTGAAGTGGGCTGCCTTTTCCTTCTCCAGGGGATTTTCCCAACCCAGGGATCGAACCCAGGTCTCCTGCACTGCAGGCAGATTCTTTACCGACTGAGCTACAAGGGAAGCGTGAATCTCAAATACATCAGAACATAAAGAAACCTATACACTTTCCCAGAATACTGAGGGTTTATAATAAGATTCATTAGCTCCAACTCCATGTTTAGTCAGCTGCTTTTTTCTTCTGAATTCTTCTGGATTCTGATTTCTTTCTCATACAAAAGAAAAGGAAAAGTTACCCTCTGCAAGAATGTTTCAGTTTAGTCACATCTCAGAAATAAGCCAGCCCACTAATTTGGGAATATGAGAGAGAGAGAGAGACCATGTGTGTGTGCACACGTGAGCATGTGTGTGTGCATGCACCTTCATGTGTGTGGGAGGTGACGTAATGAAGGAGTGGAATAATACTGTTCTAAGCAACAGCCATTGGGTAGGTTTTCAAATATTTGGTTTCAGTGTCTATGCTACAGTATGTACTCCTAAGCATCTAAGAGAAAGAAGAATTTTCCGTCCTTTGCTCACAATCTCTCTTTAAAAGAGATTGTGCTTGATTGTAGGGGAAAGATGCCTTATTAGATTACAGTACATCAGAGCCTACCTTTGGAAATGGAATGGGACGGTGTTGGTGAGATCTCTATGTGGTATGTTTGGTCCATGTTGGTGGTCCTGTCAGCAAATGTTAATTACAGCAAGTCCCAATCAGTCATAGTGATCTGGACTTACACTGGTATACATATAGTGACATTCATCAACCAGAAGGGCTACGAAATGTGGATTTTTTTTTTTTTTTAAGTTCAGAGCCTATGTGATTTTATGGGGAAAACCCTCTTCTAAAAGTAAAAATTCCTAGATTCAATGGACAGTCATTCAGATAGGATCATTAGAAAACCATTAAGAGATTAGTGATCTTAAATGACACCTTGTACTAGTTGTGCTTAATATGTATCCGTAGGACATTACATCCAGAAACAGGAACACGTTCTTCTCAAGAGTACATGCAATGTTCTTCAGGATGTATGTTACGCCACAAAACAAGTCTAAACAAATTTACGAGGACAGAAATTATATCGAGCATTTTTTCTGACTACAGCATTATGAAACTATAGGTATCATTTACAGGAATAAGAATGAGAAAAAACACAAACAGGTGGAGACTAAAAAACATGCTACTAAAAAACCCCCAATGTTTTAATCAGGAAATCAAAGAGGAAATTAGAAAATACCTTAAGACAAAAGAAAATAAAAACTATCTAAAGTCTATGGGATATAGCAAAAACAAGTTTATAGAAACACATGCCTACCTCAAGAAACAAGAAAAGTCTCAAATAAACAACCTGAAAGAAAAAGAACAAACAGAGCCCAATGTCAGCGAAAGAAGGAAATAATAAAGATGGAAAGGAAATAAATAGAAACCTAAAAATATAGAAAAGAACAATAAAACCAAGAGCTGTTCCTTGGAAAGATAAACAGAATTTATAAATGTTTAGCTAGATTCACCAAGAAAAAAGAGAGAGGACACAAATTAACAAAGTAAGAAATGAAAGAAGAGAAATTATAACCAATATAACAGAGATTAAAAAACATGATAGAATATTCAGTTCAGTCGCTCAGTCGTGTCCGACTTCTTTGCGACCCCATGAATCGCAGCACGCCAGGCTGCCCTGTCCATCACCAACTCCCGGAGTTCACTCAGACTCACGTCCATCTAGTCAGTGATGCCATCCAGCCATCTCATCCTCTGTCGTCCCCTTCTCCTCCTGCCCCCAGTCCCTCCCAGCATCAGAGTCTTTTCCAATGAGTCAACTCTTAGCATGAGGTGGCCAAAGTACTGGAGTTTCAGCTTCAGCATCATTCTCTCCAAAGAAATCCCAGGGCTGATCTCCTTCAGAATGGACTGGTTGGATCTCCTTAACAGCTATAAAGCATAAAGCAATAAATTGGACAACCTAGAAGAAATGGATAAATTTCTAGAGACATACAATCTACCAGACTGAATCAGGAACAAATAGACAATCTGAAATAGACGAATTTAAAAAAACTCCTAGCAAACAAAAATCCAGGACTAGATAGCTTCACAGGGGAATTCTACCAATATAGAATATATATAGGGAGAAGAGCTAATATCTATCCTTTTCAAAATATTCTAAAAAATTTGAAGCAGAGGGAACACTTCCAAATTCATTCCACAAAGCCGCCATTAATTTGATACTGAAAATAGGCAAAAACAGTACCAAAAAAAATTATAAGCCAATATCTCAGATGAATATAGATATAAAATCCTCAACAAAATATTAGCAAACTGAATTCAACAATAAATAAAAAAGATCAGACACCATCATCAAGTAGGATTTATTCTAGGGATGGAAGGATGGTTCAAGATCCATAAATCAATCAATGTGATACACCACATTGACAACAGGAATACAAAAAATACAAATAATAAATGTTGGTAAGGATGTGGAGAAAAGGGAACCCTGGTAGGACATTAGAGGGAATATAAAATGGTACAGTCACTATGGAAAGCAGTATGGAAGTTCCTCAAAACAGTAAAAATAGAACTACCATGCTGCTGCTGCTGCTGCTGCTGCTAAGTCACTTCAGTCGTGTCCGGCTCTGTGCGACCCCACAGACGGCCTCCTACCAGGCTCCTCTGTCCCTGGGATTCTCCAGGCAAGAACACTGGAGTGGGTTGCCATTTCCTTCTCCAATACATGAAAGTGAAAAGTGAAAGTGAAGTCGCCCAGTCGTGTCCGACTCTTAGCAACCTCATGGACTGCAGTCCTCCAGGCTCCTCCGTCCATGGGATTTTCCAGGCAAGAGTACTGGAGTGGGGTGCCATTGCCTTCTCCATATGATCCAGTAATTTCAGTCCTGGGTATTTATCTGGAAAAAAAGTGAAAACACCAATTCGAAAAGATAGATGCACTTCAATGTTTATAGCCAAGATATGGAAACAGCCTAAGAGTCATCAACAAATGAATGGATAAAGATGATGTAGTGTGTGTGTATACAGTGAATGTTGTTCATCTGTTAAAAAGGATGAAAGCCTGCTATTTGCAACAGCAAATATAACAAAACAGAAACAGACTCACAGATATAGAGAACAAACTAGTGGTTACCAGAGGGAAGAGGGAAGCAGGGAGAGGCAAGATAAGGGTAGAGGATTAAGAGGTGTAAACCACTATGAATAAAACAGGCTCTCAGGATATATTGTACAGCACAGGGAATATAGCCAATATTTTATAGTAACTTTACACGGAGTATAATCCATAAAAATATCGAATCTCTGTACTATAAACCTGAAACTAATATTATAAATCAAGTATTCTTCAGTTTTTTAAAAAGGCCCTATTTGTATATGCTAAATTCCATCAGAGTTACTTTGAAAACAATGTATATGAGATAGCCGTACAAAACCATTTCGGACAATGACTTCTTTGGAGGGGTTTTATTTAGCGATAAAAGCTTCTTTTTAAAATTAGATGAATTGTTTTGCAAATTTAATGGAAAAAGCCTGGCTAATCACAGTATGTTCAGGAGTAACTCTTGGGTATGTCCTGAATAATTATAATGCTAGGAAAATGTGCTGAGGTAAACCATTTTTCTACAGGGGCCTCTCCACGTCATGTTAATAAGTCACTTACTGATGAGGTGGATAAAACTGGAGCCTATTATACAGAGTGAAGTAAGCCAGAAAGAAAAACACCAATACAGCATCAGATGAGATCAAATCAGTCGCTCAGTCGTGTCTGACTCTTTGCGACCCCATGAATCGCAGTACGCCAGGCCTCCCTGTCCATCACCAACTCCCAGAGTTCACTGAGACTCACGTCCATCGAGTCAGTGATGCCATCCAGCCATCTCATCCTCTGTCATCCCCTTCTCCTCCTGCCCCAATCCCTCCCAGCATCAGAGTCTTTTCCAATGAGTCAACTATACTAACCCATATATATGGAATTTAGAAAGATGGTAACGATAACCCTGTAAGTGAGACAGCAAAAGAGACACAGATGTATAGAACAGTCTTTTGGACTCTGTGGGAGAGGGCGAGGGTGGGATGATTTGGGAGAATGGCATTGAAACATGTATAATATCATGTATGAAACTAATCGCCAGTCCAGGTTCGATGCAGGATACAGGATGCTTGGGGCTGGTGCACTGGGATGACCCAGAGGGATGGTACGGGGAGGGAGGTGGGAGGGGGGTTCAGGATGGGGAACACGTGTACACCCGTGGTGGATTCATGTTGATTTATGGCAAAGCCAATACAATATTGTAAAGTAATTAACCCCCAATTAAAATAAATAAATTTATATTAAGAAAAAATATAAGTCACTTACTAGACCCAGCCCATTAAAAGTATAATTCTGTGTAGCTTGTTAGTTTTACAAAAAGGAAGGCATTCCTCTGACTTCTCTGAGTGCGTGAGATTAAGGTAACCTCAGAGAAAGCTGAAGGGAGAGGAAGTGATGATACAAGCACCAAGCCGTTCACTTGGAATCAACTTAAAACAACTGCTTGACTGCCTCATGAATCATCTAGCACACTGTTTCCAATGAAGACTCTCAGGCTACGTTCAGTAGTTTAATAACTTGAGCCAGCAAATGAACAGCAAGGTCTGGGTGAAAACTTAAACGAAGGACTTCGGATGCAGGTGAGGCCGCCACAGCTAAGTATCATTGCAGACTTAGTACAGGGTTCCAGAATTAAGTACGGGAGCTGATCGGTGCAAAACAACCCATTTAGATTATTATCCAGACTCCAACCTATTTTTATGGTGGTTTGAACCAGTTAATTATTTTAATTTATTTGCCAACAGCTCTTTTTCTAAGTGGAGGATACTCAAGTAAAATTTCTTTTTGTTTCCTTGCTTCCAACATAAAGGAAATTACTATGCATCCTGCAACAAGTAAACAAGGCCTCCCCCCGCCCCACCCCCACCAAATCTGTTCTTTATTGATAATGGGCATACCGATAACTTGACGTATCAATCTAAGAATGTAATGACTAAACTGACATACAGTTAAAATTTCAAGATCAGAACTACAGTGAGGATACATATCCATGTGTGAGGATATCACACACATACACACACCCCCTTAATTATGACCATCCCGCTGATTTCTTTTCTGCCATGTTTCCACTTAACTCTTACATCTTTATCCCAAGTCCTAACCTTGTGCTTCAGATTTATTTATCCAGATGCCTTCTAGACATCTCTTCCTAGATATCTAACATTCAGCACATCTGACACCAAACTCATGACCTTCCCTTCTAAACCTGGTTCTTCTATTTCTATATCAGTGAAAGGTGGGCTATCAGACCAGACTTCTGGAGCATCCTTGATCTGTAACTTTAACTCATCTCTTCCCCATAGCCAGTTAGTCTGCCAGTCCTGACTATGTTGCCTCCAGACCGTTTCCTTCATTGTATTCTCTTCTGTCTGTCCTGAAGTCACTGTCCTACCTGATCCTTATCTCTTTCCTGGATACCTGCAGTTTCTCTCATATACTCATGTATAGATTTAGTTCTTTTCTCCCCATGTAAATAGTCATGGGTTAACCTTTTCTGCATAATGCCTTTAATTAATTAATTATCCTTACTTTTTTCCCAGTGGGTTTTCCAGACTTATCTCTAGCTAGCATCTTCAAATAAACCTCTCCTACAAAGGTATTTCTTCTCCTTAATCTGCTTTTTTGACGTAGTGCCTTTCCTTTTTGCCTGCTTTTTACATTACTTGTCTCTGCCTATTGAAATCCCACCATTACATCAAAATTCAGCTTCAATCCCAGCAATACTGTTGTTGTTCAGTCGTGTCCGACTCTGCACCCGTGGACTGCAGCACGCCAGGCTCCCCTGTCCTTCACTGTCTCCCACAGTTTGCTCAAACTCATGTCCACTGAGTCAATGATGCTGTCTGTCTCATCCTCTGCCAAAACCCCAGAAAACCCAAACTGAAAACTGTCTGTCCTTCAAGTTCTTGTTGTAATTCCTATCAATTCCAATGATTCTCAGTCCTTAAAGTATGAAGATGACATTCCTAAGTCAAAAAAAGATTTTACCAGCTCCTCTTGCCTTTGACATAATACCTACCACATAGTTATTGTGAGGAATTTATGAGCTAATCCATGTAAAGCCCTTAGCATAGTACTTGCCACATAGCAACTGCTCAATAAATATTAGCTAATATTACTACGTTTGTTATTTCTTACTTTCTCTCTTCTGGATGATAAAATACATGCGTTGTGCTTAGTCACTCAGTCACGTCTGACTCTTTGCGATGCAAGAACTATATGAAGCCCACCAGACTCCTCTGTCCATGAGGATTCTCCAGGCAAGAATACCGGAGTGGGTTGCCATGTCCTTCTCCAGAGGGTCTTCCCAACCCAGGGATTGAACCCAGGTCTCCCACACTGCAGGTGGATTCTTTACCACCAGGCGGATTCTGAGCTACCAGAGAAACCCAAGAATACTGTAGTGGGTAGCCTATCCCTTCTCCAGTGGATCTTCCCAACCCAGTAATCAAACCAGGCTCTCCTTCATTGCAGGTGGATTCTTTACCAGCTGAGCTACCAGGGAAGCCCACAAATACATGAACCTCTGTTTTTTCCTCACTGTGATTCCTAAAGTTTGTCTATATAAATTGTCTTATTATTATAATGCATTCTACAAACAACAAAAATATCTTTTCCAGGTTAAAAGAGAATGAGATGCTAGGTTAAAAAAAAAGTCAATGAGGGTAAATGTAAAGTTTTTTCTGACATTCCTGTCATGGTTTGTTTTTTGTTTGCTGCTTTTGATATCAATTCCTGATCAGCCAAGATCCTTGAGAGAAAGAAAAAAAAAAATCTTTCATCTGAGTACCCAGTATTTGTGCCCAGATATTATTCTAACTTATCCTAAAAGATCATTTGGCTCCACAGCTCACTTCTAGCATCAATACTGTAGCAAAAAAGAATTCTTGAGGAGATAGAGGTGAGTTCTTGTGATGCATAGCTTTAATATTAGGTTTTCAGCATAACGCAGTGAAAAGTTGCCAGGGCTCTCAATACAACACAAACAGAATGGCCTTCCTGTATCATGGCTCTGGTGGCTGTATCTGTCAATAACAAATGTGTGCTTTTTAATGAAGCTTTCTAATCAAAGAAACTTGACTCCAGGAATACAGACATCTCCCAAAGGATTATTATATTCAAAAGGCCCTAAAACTCTGGAATTTACATATAAAATTCTAAGCTAATTAAACATGTACTTGTCATTCAAAAGTAGTGAATGAAATATTGATCACTAGAAGCATCATTAGATGTAGACCTATTCCTTTACTTTTAAGCTCACAAATAAAACTTCAATTTTTAAGTGTCTGTAATGAAATCTTATGAAAAAAACTTGTCCCTGTGCAAGGAGTTATATTTGTCTATTTGAACTAGATTAAAGGCATTTTGAGGTTTTAGACCATGGATTTTGGTTTGAACTGTGGGAATTATTTAAACCTCATTTAATTTATATTGCCATTAAATATAATAATAGTGTATAATGCCACTAAAAAGGGTTCTCTTTGTTTAGAATTTTCATGCACTTTACATTTCTGTATTAATCTGCAATTATGTTACAGTAACTGCATTTTAATTATAACAGCATGGTTTTTCTTCAAAACTGTGGTTCTACTTAGTGGATTTATCCAATGTACAGCTCTGAAACTAGAATAAAGCCAGCATCCCTAACAAACAAGATGTTAGAACCTGTTTACATTTCCTTTTTTTTTTTTTTTTCCATGAAAATTGTTTATCAAGAAAAATCCTTACTATATCTGAAAAGCTGTTTTGGTTCTTATCAAAATATCCCACATTTACATATATATATATATGTTTATTTTTTAAAGGAATTTTCAGTTTTTTCTGTATTTTGGGCTGCTCCTTAGAGCTTAATTCATAAAGATTTTATTGAGCCTAACCTCTCACAATGAGGTAACAATGGAAACAGTGTGAGACCTTATTTTCTTGGGCTCCAAAACCACTGCAGATGGTGCTTGCAGCCATGAAATTAAAAGACACTTGCTCCTTGGAAGAAAAGCTATGACCAACATAGACAGCACATTAAAAAAGCAGAGACATTACTTTACCAACAAAGGTATGTCTAGTCAAAGCTATGGTTTTTCCATTAGTCATGCATGGATGTGAGAGTTGGACTATAAAGGAAGCTAAGCACCAAAGAATTGATGCTTTTGAACTGTGGTGTTGGAGAAGACTCTTGAGAGTCCCTTGGTCTGCAAGGAGATCCAACCAGTCCATCCTAAAGGAAATCAATTCAAATATTCATTGGAAGGACTGATGCTGAAGTTGAAACTCCAATACTTTAGCCAGCTGGTGTGAAGAACTAACTCATTTGAAAAGACCCTGATGCTGGGAAAGATTGGGGGCAGGAGGAGAAGGGGACAACAGAGGATAAGATGATTGGATGACATCACCGACTCAATGGACATGAGTTTGAGTAAACTCCAGGAGTTGGTGATGGACAGGGAGGCCTGGTGTGTTGCGATTAAAGGGATCACAAAGAGTCAGACACAACTGAGCGACTGAACTGAACTGAACTAAAACTAACTGGGATGGATGAATTTAATTCAGATGACCATTATATCTAGTACTGTGGGCAAGAATCCCTTAGAAAAAATGGAGTAGGCCTCATAGGCAACAAGAGTCTGAAATGCAGCACTTGGGTGCAGTCTCAAAAGTGACAGAATGATATCTGTTCGTTTCCAAGACAAACCATTCAGTATCACAGTAATCCAAGTCTCCAACCACTAATGCTGAAGAAGCTGAAGATGAATGATTCTATGAAGACCTACATAACCTTCTAGAACTAACACCAAAAAAAAGATGTCCTTTTTCATCATAGGGGATTAGAATGCAAAGTAGGAAGTCAAGAGATACCTGGAGTAACAGGCAAGTTTAGTTTTGAAGTACTAAATGAAGCAGGGCAAAGGCTAACACAGTTTTGCCAAGAGAACATACTGGTCATAGCAAACACCCTCTTCCAACAACACAAGGAACAACTCTACATATGGACATCACCAGATGGTCAATACAAAAATCAGATTGATTATGTTCTTTGCAGCCAAAGATGGAGAAGCTCTGTACAGTCCACAAAAACAAGACCAGGAGCTGACTGTTGATCAGATTATAAATACCTTATTGCCAAATTCAGACTGAAATTGAAGAAAGTAGGGGAAAACACTAGGCTATTCAGGTATGACCTAAATCAAATCCCTATGATTATACAGTGGAAGTGACAAATAGATTCAAGGGATTAGACCTGATGGACAGAGTGCCTGAAGAACAATAGACAGAGGTTCATGACATTGTATAGGAGGCAGTGATCAAGACCATCCCCAAGAAAAAGAAATGCAAAAAAGCAGAATGGTTGTCTGAGGAGGCTTTACAAAAGCCAAGAAAAGAAGAGAAGCAAAAGGCAAAGAAGAAAAGGAAAGATATACCCATATGAATACAGAGTTCTAAAGAATAGCAAGGAGATATAAGAAAGCCTTCCTAAGTGATCAATGCAAAGAAATAGAGGAAAACAATAGAATGGTAAAGACTAGGGATCTCTTCAAGAAAATTAGAGATACCAAGTGAACATTTCATGCAAAGATGGGCACAATAAAGGACAGAAATGGTATGGACCTAACAGAAGGAAAAGGTATCAAGAAGAGGTGGCAAAAATACACAGAAGAACTATACAAAAAAGATCTTAATGACCCAGATAAGCATGATGGTGTGATTCACCTAGAGCCAGACATCCTGGAGTGCAAAGTCAAGTTGGCTTTAGGAAGCATTACCACGAACAAAGCTAGTGATGGTGATGGAGTTCCAGCTGAGTTATTTCAAATCTTAAAAGATGATGCTGTTAAAATGCTGCACTCAATATGCCAACAAACTTAGAAAACTCAGACAGGTCTGGAAAAGGTCAGTTTTCATCCCAATCCCAAAGAAAGGCAATGCCAAAGAACACTCAAGCTACTGCACAATTGCACTCATCTCACATGCTAGCAAAGTAATGCTCAAAATTCTCCAAGCTAGGCTTCAACAGTATGTGAACCGAGAACTTCCAGATGTTCAGGCTGGGTTTAGGAAAGGCAGAGGAACCAGAGATCAAATTGCCAATATCCGTTTGATCATAGAAAAAGCAAGTGAATTTCAGAAAAATTCTACTGCTTCCTTGACTCCACTAAAGCCTTTGACTGTGTGGATCACAACAAACTGTGGAAAATTCTTAAAAGATGAGAATACCAGACCACCTGACCTGCTTCCTGAGTAACCTGTATTCAGGTCAAGAAGCAACAGTTAGAACTGGACATGGAACAATGGACTGGTTCAAAATTGGGAAAGGAATATGTCAAGGCTGTACATTGTCACCCTGCTTACTTAACTTTTATGCAGAGTACATCATGTGAAATGCCAGACTAGATGAAGTTCAAGCTGGAATCAAGATTGCTGGGAAAAATATCAATAATCTCAGGTATGCAGATGAGAAATATCAATAACCTCAGCTATGCAGATGACATCACCCTTATGGCAGAAAGTGAAGGGGAACTAAAAAGCCTCTTGATGAAAGTGAAAGTGGAGAGTGAAAAAGTTGGCTTAAAGCTCAACATTCAGAAAACGAAGATCATGGCATCCGGTCCCATCACTTCATGGGAAATAGATGGGGAAACAGTGTCAGGCTTTATTTTGGGGGGCTCCAAAATCCCTGCAGATGGTGATTGCAGCCATGAAATTAAAAGATGCTTACTTCTTGGAAGGAAAGTTATGACTAACCTAGATAGCATATTGAAAAGCAGAGACATTACTTTGCCAAGAAAGGTCCATCTAGTCAAGGCTATGGTTTTTCCAGTGGTCATGTATGGATGTTAGAGTTGGGCCATAAAGAAGGCTGAGCACCAAAGAATTGATGCTTTTGAACTGTGGTGTTGGAGAAGACTCTTGAGAGTCCCTTGGACTGCAAGGAGATCAAACCAGTCAATCCTAAAGAAAATCAATCTTGAATATTCATTGGAAGAACTGATGCTGAAGCTGAAACTCCAATACTTTGGCCACATGATTAAAAGAGCCAACTCAATAGAAAAGACCCTGATGCTGGGAAAGACTGAAGCCAGGAAGAGAAGGGGACAACAGAGGACAAGATGGTTGGATGGCATCACTGACTCAATGGACATAAGTTTGCGCAAGCTCCAGGAGATGGTGAAGGACAGGGAGGCCTGGTGTGCTGTAGTCCAGTGGGTTGCAAACAGTTGGACACAACTGAGCAACTGAGCATCAACAAATTATTAGAGAAATGCAAATAAAGACTACAAGCAGGTATCATCACCTCACACGAGTCAGAATGGCCATCATTAAAAGATCTACAAATAAGAAATGCTAGAGGGAGAAGGCAATGGCACCCCACTCCGGTACTCTTGCCTGGAAAATCCCATGGATGGAGGAGCTTGGAAGGCTGCAGTCCATGGGGTTTCTGAGGGTCGGACACAACTGAGCAACTTCACTTTCACTTTTCAGTCTCATGCATTGGAGAAGGAAATGGCAACCCACTCCAGTGTTCTTGCCTGGAGAATCCCAGGGATGGGGGAGCCTGGTGGGCTGCCGTCTCTGGGGTTGCACAGAGTCAGACACAACTGAAGTAACTTAGCAGAGAGTGTGTGGAGAAAAGGGAACCTTCTGACACTGTTGTTGGTGGGAAAGTAGGCTGGTGAAACCACTATGGAAAACAGTATGAAGGCCCCTCAAAAAACTAAAAATAGTGTTGCTGTATGATCCTGCAATTCCACTCCTGGCCATATATCCAGAGAACACTAATTCGAAAAGATGCATACACCCCAGTGTTTATTGCAGCACTATTTACAACAGTCAGGACATGGAAACAATCTAAATAACCATCAATAGATGAATAAATAAGATGAGGGGGCGGTCCTAAGATGGCAGAGAAATAGGACGGGCAGACCACTTTCTCCCCCACAAATTCATCAAAAGAACATTTGAACGCTGAGTAAATTCCACAAAACAACTTCTAAATGCTGGCAGAGGACATCAAGAACCCAGAAAAGCAGCCCTTTGTCTTTTAAAGGAGATAGGAAAAAATATAAAAGATAAAAAGAGAGAAAAAGAGGTAGGGATGGAGATCCATCCTGGGAAGGGAGTCTTAAAAAAAGAGAAGTTTCCAAACACCAGGAAACACTCTCACTGGTGAGTCTGTGGCTAACCTTGGAACTTCAGAGGGCAACATAACTGGGAGGAAAAACAAATAAATAATTAAAACCCACAGATTTCATGCCAAATGGTAACTCCCAGCAGAGAAGCAGTGCAGAAGCCCACATCCACCACTAGCAAGCAGGGGCTGGGCAGGGAGGCATGGGCTGCATTGCTTAGAGTAAGGACCAGGCCTGAATGCCCCGAGGGCAATCCGAGGGAACTAACTTGCAATAGCAAACCAGACTGTGGGATAGCTATCCTGTGAAAAGCCCTAACCCTAAGACACTGCCAGGCCTGCTCACAGAACAAAGGACTGAGCAGAGCTAGCCAGCTGCGGACCAGTCCATCCCCTGCTGGAGACAGGCAGGTGGGGGCAGCCAGAGCCAGAAGGGGCAATTGCAGCCCCAGAGAGGCATCATCCACCAAACTGCAAGCAGGCTTTGTTGCTAACCAAGACTTCTTGGGATTCTGGATGGTCGACATCCACCAGGCAGGTCTCAGCCAGAGATCAGCTCCCCAGAAGAGACACACAGCACACCTGAGAAGGTGGGCCAGTTTTACACCCAGAAAACCGAGCAGCAGGGACAGGGGAGGCAATAAGTTACAGTGACCGCGCTTGCCAAGCACCTGGTCACCTGAGCTGCTTGGACCTGGGAAGGGCACAAAATGCAGGTCCAATCGAGTCTGCACCTTTGTGGAGTACCCGAGTACCTGAACCTGAGCAGCTTAGACTTGGGAAGTGCACTCAACCCAGGGCCCACCTCAGACAGTTCCTGGCAGAACAACCTAGAGCCTGAGCAGTGTAGACAGGGAAAGCACACACACCATGAGCAGCGGCAAACCCAGTGTGGCCGAGACACTGTGAGCACATGCCAGTGTTCTTTGTTTGCAGTGTTCCTCCCTCCCCACAGCACGACTGGACAAGCGAGCCTTAAAAAGTGTCCACCACCACCCGCTTGTGTCAGGGTGGAAATTAGACACTGAAGAGACCAGCAAACAGAAGCTAAAACAAATGGAGGGAACCGCCTTGGAAATGACAGGTGCAATAGATTAAAACCCTGTAGTTAGCACTGACTACATAGGAAGGGACCTATAGATCTTGAGAAGTATAAGCCAGATCAAGGAACTATCTGAAAATTAACTGACCCCACACTGTCCACAACAACACCAGAGAAAATCCTAGATATATTTTTACTATTATCATTTTTTAAATTAAAAATTTTTTTTATTTTTAAGTCCTCTATTACTCCTTTAATTTCATTTTTATAACCTATTACTTAGCAAAAAAAAAGACCCTATTTTTTAAAGCAAACTTCATACATATATATTGTATAATTTTTGTGACTTTGTTTTTTTCTTTAATATTGTGTTTTTGAGAATCCAACCTCTACTCTAGACTTTTCATCTTTGTTTTTTGATATTTGCTATCAATTTTGTACCTTTAAGAACCCAATCTTCAGTATCCATTTTTACTTGGGAGCGAGATTACTGGCTTGACTGCTATCTCCCCCTTTGAACTCTACTTTTTCTCTACTAGGTCACCTCTATCTCCTCCCTCCCCCTTCTCTTTTCTACCCAACTCTGTGAATCCCTTTGTGTGTTCCGAGATGTGGAGAACACTTAGGGAACTGATTACTGGCTGGATCTGTCTCTCTCCTTTTGATTCCCCCCTTTATCCTCCTGGCCACCTCTGTCTCCTTCCTCCCTCTTCTCTTCTCTGTATAACTCCATGAACATCTCTGAATGGTCCAGACTGTGGAGAGCACATAGGGAAGTGATTACTGGCTAGCTTGCTCTCTCCCCTTTAGATTCCCCCTCTTCTCCTCCTGGTCACCTCTATCTCCCTCCTCCCTCTTCTCTTCTCCATCTAACTTGGTGAACCTCTCTGGGTGTCCCTCACTGTGGAGAAACTTCATCTTTAACCTAAATGTTTTATCATCAATGCTGTATAGATAGAGAAGTCTTGAGGCTATTGTAAGAATAAGACTGAAAACCAGAGGCAGGAGGCTTAAGTCCAAATCCTGAGAACACCAGAGAACCCCTGAAATCCAGGGAACATTAATCGATAAGAGCTCATCAATGCCTCCATACCTCCAGTGAGACCAAGCACCAACCAAGGGCCAACAAGTTCCAGAGCAAGACATACCATGCAAATTCTCCAGAAACACAGGAACATAGCACTGAGCTTTAATATACAGGCTGCCCAAAGTTACACCAAACCCATTGACATCTCATAACTCATTGCTGGACACTTCATTACACTCCAGAGAGAAGAAATCCAGCTCTACCCCCCAGAACACTGACACAAGCTTCCCTAACCAGGAAATCTTGACAAGACACCCATCCAACCTGACCCACAGCGAGGAAACTCCACAATAAAGAGAACTCCACAAAGTGCCAGAATAGGGAAAGCCCACCCCAAACACAGCAATATAAACAAGATGAAAAGGCAGAGAAATACCCAGCAGATAAAGGAACAGGATAAATGCCCACCAAACCAAACAAAAGAGGAAGACAGAGGGAATCTATCTGATAAAGAATTCCAAATAATGATAGTGAAAATGATCTTGAAAACAAAATGGAGTTACAGATAAATATCCTGGAGATAAGGATTGAGAAGATGCAAGAAAGGTTTAACAAGGACCTAGAAGAAATAAAAAAGAGTCAATATATAATGAATAATGCAATAAATGAGATCAAAAACACTCTGGAGGAAGCCAAAAGCAGAATAACTGAGGCAGAAGATAGGATAAGTGAGATAGAAGATAGAATGGTAGAAATAAATGAAACAGAGAGGAAAAAAGAAAAACGAATTAAAAGAAATGAGGACAATCTCAGAGACCTCTGGGACAATGTTAAACGCCCCAACATTCGAATCATAGGAGTCCCTGAAGAAGAAGACAAAAAGAAAGACCATGAGAAAATACTTGAGGAGATAATAGTTGAAAACTCCTTAAAATGGGGAAGGAAATAATCACCCAAGTCCAAGAAACCCAGAGAGTCCCAAACAGGATAAACCCAAGGCAGAACACCCCAAGACACATATTAATCAAATTAACAAAGATCAAACACAAAGAACAAATATTAAAAGCACGAAGGAAAAAACAATAAATAACACATAAGGGGATTCCCATAAGGATAACAGCTGATCTTTCCATAGAAACTCTTCAGGCCAGGAGGGAATGGCAGGACGTACTTAAAGTGATGAATGAAAATAAGTTACAGCCCAGATTACTGTACCCAGCAAGGATCTCATTCAAATATGAAGGAGAAATCAAAAGCTTTACAAAAAAGCAAAAGCTGAGAGAATTCAGCACCACCAAACCAGCTCTCCAACAAATGCGAAAGGATCTTCTCTAGACAGGAAACACAGAAAGGGTGTATAAACTCGAACCCAAAACAATCAAGTAAATGGCAATGGGATCATACTTATCAATAATTACCTTAGATGTAAGTGGGTTGAATGTCCCAACCAAAAGACAAACACTGGCTGAAAGGATACAAAAACAAGACCCCTATATATGTTGTCTACAAGAGACCAACCTCAAAACAGGGGACACATACAGACTGAAAGTGAAGACCTGGAAAAAGATATTCCATGCAAATAGAGACCAAAAGAAAGCAGGAGTAGCAATATTCATATCAGATAAAATAGACTTTAAAACAAAGGCTGTGAAAAGAGACAAAGAAGGACACTACATACTAATCAAAGGATCAATCCAAGAAGAAGATATAACAATTATAAATATATATGCACCCAACATAGGAGCACAACAATATGTATGACAAATGCTAACAAGTATGAAAGGGGAAATTAACAATAACACAATAATAGTGGGAGACTTTAATACCCCACTCACACCTATGGATAGATCAACTAAACAGAAAGGAAACAAGGAAACAAACTTTAAATGATACAATAGACCAGTTAGACCTAATTTATATCTATAGGACATTTTACCCCCAAAACAATGAATTTCACCTTTTTCTCAAGTGTACACGGAACCTTCTCCAGGATAGATCACATCCTGGGTCATAAATCTAGCCTTGGTAAATTCAAAAAAATTGAAATCATTCCAAGCATCTTTTCTGACCACAATGCAGTAAGATTAGATCTCAATTACAGGGAAAAAACTATTAAAAATTCCAACATATGGAAGCTGAACAACATGCTGCTGAATAACCAACAAATCACAAAAGAAATCAAAATATGCATAGAAACAAATGAAAATTAAAACTCAACAACCCAAAACCTATGGGACACTGTAAAAGCAGTGCTAAGGGGAAGGTTCATAGCAATACAGGCATACCTCAATAAATAAGAAAAAAAGTCAAATAAATAACCTAACTCTACACCTAAAGCAACTAGAAAAGGAAGAAATGAAGAACCCCAGGGTTAGTAGAAGGAAACAAATCTTAAAAATTAGGGCAGAAATAAATGCAAAAGAAACAAAAGAGACGATAGCAAAAATCAACAAAGCCAAAAGCTGGTTCTTTGAGAAGATAAATAAAATTGACAAATCATTAACAAGACTCATCAAGAAACAAAGGGAGAAAAATCAAATCAATAAAATTAGAAATGAAAAATGGAGAGATCACAACAGAGGAATACAGAAATACAAAGGATCATAAGAGACTACTATCAGCAACTATATGCCAATAAAATGGACAACTTGGAAGAAATGGACAAATTCTTAGAAAAGTATAACTTTCCAAAACTGAACCGGGAAGAAATAGAAAATCTTAACAAACCCATCACAAGCACGGAAATCGAAACTAATCAGAAATCTTCCAGCAAACAAAAGCCCAGGACCAGATGGCACCACAGCTGAATTCTACCAAAAATTTAGAGAAGTGCTAACACCTATCCTACTCAAACTCTTCCAGAAAATTGCAGAGGAAGGTAAATTTCCAAAATCATTCTATGAGGCCACCATCACCCTAATACCAAAACCTGACAAAGATGCCACAAAAAAAAAAAAAGAAAGAAAGAAAACTACAGCCCAATGTCACTGATGAACATAGATGCAAAAACCCTCAACAAATTCTGGCAAACAGAATCCAACAACACATTAAAAAGATCATACATCATGACCAAGTGGGCTTTATCCCAGGGATGCAAGGATTCTTCAGTATCCGCTAATCAATCAATATAATACACCACATTAACA
Source organism: Bubalus bubalis (assembly GCF_019923935.1). Lineage (NCBI taxonomy): Eukaryota > Metazoa > Chordata > Mammalia > Artiodactyla > Bovidae > Bubalus > Bubalus bubalis. The sequence goes on from NC_059163.1 coordinate 90,639,476, forward strand.
AATTGAAAAATAAAAACCATATGATTATCTCAATAGATGCAGAGAAAGCCTTTGACAAAATTCAACATCCATTTATGATAAAAACCCTCCAGAAAGCAGGAATAGAAGGAACATACCTCAAAATAATAAAAGCTATATACGATAAACCCACAGCAAACATTTTCCTCAATAGTGAAAAATTGAAAGCATTTCCCCTAAAGTCAGGAACAAGACAAGGGTGCCCACTTTCACCATTACTATTCAACATAGTTTTGGAAGTTTTGGCCAAACAATCAGAGAAGAAAAATAAATAAAAGGAATCCAGATTGGAAAAGAAGAAGTAAAACTCTCACTGTTTGCAGATGATATGATCCTCTACATAGAAAACCCTAAAGACTCCACCAGAAAATTACTAGAGCTAATCAATGAATATAGTAAAGTTGCAAGATATAAAATTAATACACAGAAATCCCTTGCATTCCTATACACTAACAATTAGAAAACAGAAAGAGAAATTAAGGACACAATTCCATTCACAATTGCAACAAAAAGAATAAAATACTTGAGAATATATCTACCTAAAGAAACAAAAGATCTATATATAGAAAACTATAAAACACCAGTGAAAGAAATCAAAGAGGACACAAATAGGTGGAGAAATATACCATGTTCATGAATCGGAAGAATCAATATAGTGAAAATGAGTATACTACCCAAAGCAATCTATAGAATCAATGCAATCCCTATCAAGCTACCAATGGTATTCTTCACAGAGCTAGAACAAATTTCACCATTTGTATGGAAATACAAAAAACTTCGAATAGCCAAAGCAATCTTGAGAAAGAAGAATGGAAGTGAAGGAATCAACCTGCCCGACTTCAGGCTCTACTACAAAGCCATAGTCATCAAGACAGTATGGTACTGGCACAAAGACAGAAATATAGATCAATGGAACAAAATAGAAAGCCCAGAGATAAATCCACGCACCTATGGACACCTTATCTTTGACAAAGGAGGCAAGAATATACAATGGAGAAAAGACAATCTCTTTAACAAGTGGTGCTGGGAAAACGGGTCAACCACTTGTAAAAGAATGAAACTAGAACACTTTCTAACACCATACACAAAAATAAACTCAAAATGAATTAAAGATCTAAATGTAAGACCAGAAACGGTAAAACTCCTAGAGGAGAACATAGGCAAAACACTCTCCAACATAAATCACAGCAGAATCCTCTATGACCCACCTCCAAGAATATTGGAAATAAAAGCAAAAATAAACAAATGGGACCTAATTAAAATTAAAAGCTTCTGCACAACAAAAGAAACTATAAGCAAGGTGAAAAGACAGACTTCAGAATGGGAGAAAATAAGAGCAAATGAAGCAACTGACAAATAATTAATCTCAAAAATATACAAGCAACTCCTGCAGCTCAATTCCAGAAAAATAAATGACCCAATCAAAAAATGAGCCAAAGAACTAAATAGACATTTCTCCAAAGAAGACATACAGGTGGCTAACAAACACATGAAAAGATGCTCAACATCACTCATTATCAGAGAAATGCAAATCAAAACCACTATGAGGTACCATTTCATACCAGTCAGAATGGCTACTATCCAAAAGTCTACAAGCAATAAATGCTGGAGAGGGTGTGGAGAAAAGGGAACCCTCTTACACTGTTGGTGGGAATGCAAACTAGTACAGTCACTATGGAGAGGAGTGTGGAGATTCTTTAAAAAACCAGAAATAGAACTGCCATATGACCCAGCACTCCCACTGCTGGGTATACACACTGAGGAAACCAGAACTGAAAGAGACACGTGTACCCCAATGTTCATTGCAGCACTGTTTATAATAGCCAGGACATGGAAGCAACCTAGGTGTCCATCAGCAGGTGAATGGATAAGAAAGCTGTGGCACAGCTTTTTTTTTTTTTTTACTCAGCCATTAAAATGAATACATTTGAATCAGTTCTAATGAGGTGGATGAAGCTGGAGCCTATTATGCAGAGTGAAGTAAGCCAGAAAGAAAAACACCAATACAGTATACTAACACATATATATGGAATTTAGAAAGATGGTAACGATAACCCTGTATGTGAGACAGCAAAAGAGACACAGATGTATAGAACAGTCTTTTGGACTCTGTGGGAGAGGGCGAGGGTGGGATGATTTGGGAGAATGGCATTGAAACATGTATATTATCATATGTGAAATGAATCACCAGTACAGGTTCGATGCATGATACAGGATGCTTGGGTCTGGTGCACTGGGATAACCCAGAGGGATGGGATGAGGAGAGAGGTTGGAGGGGGGATTCAGGATGGAGAACACATGTACACCCATGGCAGATTCATGTCAATGTATGGCAAAACCAATACAATATTGTAAAGTAATTAGCCTCCAATTGAAATAAATAAATTTATATCAAAAAAAGAAGATGAGGTATATAGATATACAGATAAAATGGAATATTACTTGACCATAAAAAGAATGAAAAATGCCATTTGCAGCAATATGGATGAACCTAGAGATTATCATCCTATGTGAAGGCAGTCAGACAGAAAAAGACAAATATTATGATATCACTCTCATTGGAATCTTAAAACTGATATAAATGAACTTACTTATAAAATGGAAACAGACTCACAGACATTGAAAACAAACTTATGGTTACCAAAGGGGAAAGTGGGTGGGAGGACAGATAAATTAGGAGCTTGAGATTAGCAGATACACAGTACTATAAATAAAATAAACAGCAAGGTCCTACTGTATAGCACAGGGAACTATATTCGGCATCTTGGAATAAGCTATAATGGAAAATAAAAAATAATCATTCTCTATCAACTCAGGTAATTCAGGCCTCTCAAATATAATTTATGTCAGAAACTAAAGGTAGGATAAATTCTTAATTCTATCCTTAAATGATTTTCCGAGTGTCTATCTGGTGCAGCCATGACTTCCAAAGGTGACAAATGAGTTTTGAGATTTTTTTTTTCCCCTTTCACTCTCTTATTTTCATTATCTTTATTAACTCATGGGTTTTTATACTTTCCATATTTTTCAACCAATTGTAGTCATTATTCTCTTTTGGCTACTCAGCTTTTCCCATCTTTAGGCAGTGAGCACCCTTTGGGACTGCTGCTGTGTCCCTGTTGCATGTCCTCAGAAGTCTCTGAGAGGTTCCTCTCCTTCAGCCAAAACAGAAAGTCCCAAGCTCACCTGTGCTTTTCCTCATCCAGACCCAGAATCAACCATCTCTCTAAGGAGTCACAGTTACTCTTAGTGGGGGAAAGTTCCAATTTTTTTTCTACTCTAAAATACATTTCAAAATGAAGCTGAATTTAACTACATTATCAATTTGAAAATCAACTTATTTCAAAGACTAAAAACCCATTTACATGCTGCTCCCAAAAGATGTTTTAATTAATATAATAATCACCAGGCACACACAAGTAAGATTATCAAAGCACTTTGGGCATTTTATCACTGGTTCTGCAATATTCCCATTAATTTGGTACAAGATAGTTTTATCCCCATCTAACAAGGTGAGCTGAATAGAAAAGCAGAAACTTAATTGCACAGAATATTAGATGCATGTAAACCTTAAGGCATGAGTCGTGTTCTCTCACAATTAACGAAAAGCTAGTCAAGACTTTAAAGAAATTGTACAAAGCATCCAAAAACTATTATGCAAATAATACTTAACTGGCAGTTCTTTGATTAAATGTTAGTTAAGTAACTTAAAAGAAGTGTTTTGAGCATAATTTTGAATTTTTATTTCACATAAAAATAAAGATTAGCCAGGGAGGTAAAGTATTGGCTAGAGCAAACATTCATTCATTTAGTCAATATATATTTATGTACTTAGAAACATAAAACACTAACACTTAGTCTTTGGGGTTGTGATGTTTTAAATTTTTAGAGATAGAATACTTTTCCTGTGACTTTAAATTAATTACATTTGAATTATCCCACAACTGTCAAAGGTAGGATTACAGTATCATGATCTCTTCAAGATATAAGAAGAAGAAATTGGTCTAATTTCTCTAGATATCAAATCCCTTGAGTTCCTTGGCATTTGGCAGTTGATAGTCTCTTGTTTTACACTGTGGGTTGGGGTAAGGTTTTCAAGCTATAAATCTGGGTTATTCTCATTTTGGTTGCCAGCTTGTCTCTATCACCATTGGAACCAGCCCCAGCCACCTCATTGTCAGGCATCTACTGTACCAGAGAGTAAACCCAAGCTGAACATATTCCTCCCCAGAGGGCTTTCTCGGGCTGAAAGGCCCTGGAGACTTCCAATAGGACAGTTTCACCATTGGAGTCTGTCTCTGTCAGCAGACACCTTATCACCCGCACTGTTACTTTTCAGCTTTTTCAGTTTACAGGGCACCATTGTGGAAAGAGCTCTGTTCCAGAAAGTGAACATCCTAGGCTCCCATGAAGTCCCTCTTTGAACTATGGCCCCTGATTATGCACAAGCCTCTGATCCTCAAAAATCCAATAAATTCACATTAGCAAAGAGAAACACACTCAAGGTCAGATCCAGGAGACTTCATTTACATCACTGCGCTTCAGGTCTTTTTAGTTGGTACAAACCCAATTGATACAATGGGATGGAGAATTTAGGAAAATGGATGGAAAAAAAAAACACAGTAATTGAGAACTTATACACCATCCATCATCGCAACCTGACTTTTTCAAATATATGGGTTGCCAAACAGGGTTGACTGAATTCACCAGAAAATAATCCAGGGCTTCACTCAAACTTTTTGCTGGGACACTGCCTTTCTTCAAAGTAATTTGAATGATATAAGCCTACAAATGCCTCCTCCCGGTTAAGGTTATGCTTTTGGAGGCTGTGTAGCAAAATAGAAAAAGAGCATGTGCTCTAGAGTTAAACTATCTGGACTGAAATCTTACTCTATCACTAACTGTGTGACCATGGGCATGTTGCTTAACCTCTCTTTGTCTCAATTTCCTTATCTATCAAACGTGGGTGGTAAAAGTACCTCCCTTTGGCCGCCATGGTGGTCCGGTGGCTAAGACTCTGAGCTCCCAAGGCAGGGGGCTCAGGTTCGATCCCTGGTCAGGGAACTAGAACCCACATACCACAACTAAGACCTGTAGCAGCCAAATAAATAAAAATAAATATAATATTAAAAAGTACATCCCTCATAAGCAAATAGCGTTTCAGATAGCGTTTGGTACAGCCTGAGCCCTCAATAAATATTGGCTAGTATGCATCAAACCAAGCTGCCATTCCTGACCAAAAAAAAAGAGAACTGTGATTTCTTTCAACATATCACCATCACCCTTCATCACCCACCACCAAAAGCTCATGAGTCACTACATTTTTACAGATTATACAGCACCTGTGGGGACAGTTAGATTTTCAAGGCAGTCCAATAGAGAAACCATAACTTCCACATATTTCTAGAACACTTTCTTCAAGTTAGTGCCTATCCAGTTGCAGATCAATCAAACCACTGCTGAGCCAGTATTGCTCTCCTGAGAGCTGTTCAAATATTCTGTCTCCTGGCAGGCAAAGTGATCTACCTCTTCGGTGGATTTTTTTTTCCCCCCTGAAAGGTCATTATCTACTTGTGGCCTTAAACTTACACTGAAATGTGTAAGTCTCTCTTTTTAACAGGATTCTTCAGGCTACTTGTCCTACACCACAGACCTCAGCAGCTCTCACTTCTAATTCTCAAAGCCAATGACTTGAACAAAGATTGAGCACTTCCTCAACAAAGATTGAGCACTTCCTGTCTGCATGATTGCTGCAACTGTTATAATATTTTCATAAGAAAAATTTATAAATGGGTTTTACTCAATGCAAAATTTCCCCTAAATTCCTTCACGTATGCAGAATATGGGAAGAAAATTAGAGTTACCTTCAGAAAAGTACTTTTTTTTTTCGTTTTCTGCCATGAGGACTAGTCAGAGTAGCTTGAAACTATGAGAACATGCCTGAGATGTATTTGCTTGTCAACTATAAATAGATTCACATTTCTGGTTTAATAGATCACTCTGGAAGTTTCCCAGCAGCTTTCAGAAAAGCAATTTCTCAGGTGTTTCCATGAAATTATTGAGACAAAATGGATTTTTCTACCCAAAATGTTAATTCTGGTTCACATACTGAAGCATGTATTTTGGTAAATATATAATGTAATACTGTATCCTTCTTCACTAGCTGTAAGCAGGAGACAGGAGATAATTCACTGAATGGAAAACCTTTGCCTGGACTGTAGCTGACCAAAAAAAAAAAGTGTTCTTACCTCAGAAGCTAACAGACAGGCATACTTAGGAGAGGAGTGTGGGGGAATTCATCGGGAGGCCTATGGGGAATAGGAAGAAAAAATTATTACAATGCACCTTTTTATTAACACTCTGTTTAATAAATTCACTTGTTTTTCCCATTCAAATTAAAAGACTGTTCCACTTGGACACAGTTTAACATTAAGGAAAATATAGCCTTTAGTAGGAGGAAAGAACTGGCATCAGTTTCACAACAACAGGTAAAGGGAAACTTTCTAGTTGTAAAACTGGGAAACTTTCTGGTTGTAAAACTACAAACTACTTTTCCATAATATTCTCCATCATGTCAATGGATAACAGTTTTCTAATGATGGGTACTCCACTCCCTTTACAACCTGGCGCACCCATGCCCCTAGTCACTGTGTTATAACTAAGGAAAACAATTTCAGTGATATAAACAAAGTCAGAACAGAGTCTCCACTTGAGGAACTGCAAAATGGATCAGAAGGTGGGATGCTTTCAGAGAATAAAAAATAAGAAAAATTTTGGTAAAGGAAGAGAAAAATAGAAAACATGATTGGCTGGGCCACACAGTTAACCCGGGATGAAAGAACAAGGAAATAAGTAGAGTCCAGAGTCGTCTGGGCGTGTGGGGATTGGTTGGCTGGATGTAATGCATTTCTGGTCAAGAGGGGACTTTACAGGGACACATAAGGTATCTAAGTATCTGTTTGCTGATAAAGTACCCCAGGCAGGCTCCTTCCTGGGCCTAGAAATTCAATTCAACAGCTGATAACAACTCAATGGAGAGCTGCCCACTGCTGGGTGTGTGCTGAGGGGGTTGGGGACCAAAAAGGCAGACAACCATCAGATACTGACTAAAGGTGAAACAGAAGACCAGTCTTCTCACCTCAGGAGAGGTGAGTCCTTCAGGGCAATTCCTGCCCCAGATTTTCCACACTAGAAAGCCGGTCTCTAGCTCTGCCCTATCCCTGCCTCCTCTCCTCTTCTCTAGAAAGCTTTCTTCCAATAAACAACCAGAACACGAAACCCCACGCAGGCTCCTTCTGGGGAATCTAACCCGGTGTTGTGTTTGACCCTAGGAAGCAATGCCGAGGGTGGACGCTCTGCCTCCCTACCTGGCCGGTTGGAAAGGAGGCTCGCTTCATTGGTGGGGCCGGGGGAAGGCTACTAGTTCTCAGGCAGGCTGATTGCTAAGATTTTAACCTGTGGAGAACTGCAATGAGATTCAGGTGGAGAGCTGTGCGTTAACTGGTTCAATGAGCTAGGCATTTAGGGTATGTGGGAAACAGTAAAGCCAGAGGAATTTAAAAAGAAAATGACTGGCAGATCTATTAACCAACAATTTAAAGCAAAGTTTGAGAGCAAAAAAGAAAAAAACCTCTGACAGTCTTTTACAGGGACCCTCCTCTCCCAAAGTTAGAAGACTTACTTGTAAGAACAGCAGAAGTTGAGAGAATGGGTTCCCAGCAAAGGCCAAAGTCAGGGCCCTAATGGGGAAGACGTTTCTCCCCATTGCTGCATTTCTCTTTGTGGGATGCAGTCTCTGGCACGCTTTCCCGTGGGGGTGACTCCCAGCTGCACCATCATTATGTCTTATCAGCTCAGCATCTCTGCAAAAACAAAGGGAAGAACTCTATCTCAGGGAATTTCCTGCTGGTTCAGTGATAAAGAATCTGCCTGCCAAGCAGCAGGTGAGGGTTCAATCCCGGGGTAGTGGGGTGGGGTGCTGGGAAGATCCCCTGAAGAAGGAAATGGCAACCCACACCAGTCTTCTTGCCTGGGAAATCCCATGGACAGAGGAGCCTGGTGGGTCACAAAGAATTGGACACAACTTAGCAACCAACCAAACAACAAACTTGAGAGAGCAGAAATCCCAGGAAAGAATGTTATTATCCTGATTGAGATCAAGTGTCCATTTCTGTAACCAGTCAATGTAAACTGAGGGATGAGAGATTACCTAAAGAAAGAACAAAAAGGAGAAAGGAGTCAAGACTACCAATAAGATAACCATCCTTTCCTGAAGGCACAGAGCTTTCTGATTTCTAGAGATATTAACTTCCCTGCCTCATCCTCATTGGAATAATCTTGGCCTACAGGAATATTTCCCTTCTTTAGGCTGACTGATTCTCCTACAACAACAATAATAGTTCAGTTCAGTCGCTCAGTCGTGTCCGACCCTTTGCAACCCCATGAATCGCAGCACGCCAGGCTGCCATGTCCATCACTAACTCCCGGAATTCACCCAGACTCACGTCCATCGAGTCAGTGATGCCATCCAGCCATCTCATCTTCTGTCGTCCCCATCTCCTCCTGCCCCCAATCCCTCCCAGCATCAGAGTCTTTTCCAATGAGTCAACTCTTCGCATGAGATGGCCAAAGTACTGGAGTTTCAGCTTTAGCATCATTCCTTCCAAAGAAATCCCAGGGCTGATGTCCTTCAGAATGGTCCGGTTGGATCTCCTTGCAGTCCAAGGGACTCTCAAGAGTTGGTGGAAATATAAAATGGTACAACCATTTTAGAAAAAATATCGGTGTCTTATAAAACTAAAAGATACACCTAGAATTAGAATCCTACCTGAGAGAAATAAAAATATATCTCCACAAAAAGATGGCATAAGGATGATCATAGAAGCTTTATTCATAATGGTTAAAAACTGGAAACAGACAAGAGAATGGAAGCAAACTGTGGTGTGTTAACATAATAGAGCACTATTCAGCAACATAAAGGAATACAGTACCAGTGAGCACAGAAAAATAGGAATGAGGAAAAAATTAGGCTAAGTGAAAGAAGTCTTACACAAAAGAGTCCATATCATGATCCTAGTTAACTGAGGTTCTGGAATAGGTAAACTCATCTATGGTGAAAAAATCAGAACTGTGGTTCCCTGGAGATGAGGGTGGACAGAGATGAAGGAGGACCAGGCAAAAGGGAGCTTTCTGCAGTGATTCTGTATTTTTACAGGAGTTTGGGTTATAATACATAATCATTTTTGTCTACTCAGTAAATTTTGCTAATATAAAAAAAAAAAAACTAAATAGATAATCAACAAGGACCTACTGTACAGCACAAGGAATGCTACTCAATATTCTGTAATAACCTGTATGGGAAGAGAATCTGAAAAAGAAGAGATATGTGTATATGTATAACTGAATCATTTTGCTATACCCCTGAAACTAACACAACATGGTATATCAACTATACCCCATATAAAATAAAAAAAATTTTTTAATGTAAAAAACGAAAAAGGAAAAAGAAACTATTAGCAAGTATAGAACTCTCATTAATAACCTGCACACAGAAGGGTTTTAGGAGAAATGCGCCATTGTCCGCAATGCATTAAAAATAAGATGAGCTGATGGCTCCATCAAGGGGTGGCTAGAAGTTTAGATATGCGATGAAGCAAGCACAGTGAAATGTTAGTGGAGAATCGAAGTGGCAGGTTTACAGCTGTTCACTGTAAAATTCTTTACAACTGACTGCATTTCAAAAATTTCCATAATTAAATGTTGGATGAAAAGTAAATACCTAACCATTAAAATAGTTCACCTAGCTAACACTCGAAAGCACTTCACCTCCCTTTAGTAGTCCATGTTCAGAGCCTGCAAACACTGCTGAAGCAGAAATTTGCTTTTTCTTCACATCCAGATTCGCAAAAGAACATTTGTTTCCAGCTCTGTTTAAGCTGATAAACTGAGTGAAAAAGTTATGATTTAGGTTCATATCCATCTCTCCACTTTTCATGTCAAAAATTACACATTTCCTCCAGTCTGTCTCCTTTCCAAGCTTTTCTGAAACAAAGGAACAACTGACTAAAATTTTGTAAATGAGCTCTATTTTCCTGCAGAAAAGTCATTCTTTAGGAAAAGAGAGGGATTTGGCTTTTGGAAGTCTTGCTCACTGCACAAATATGTCTCTAACTTAGCATGGAAACAAATGGAAACAGCATGTGAGAGAGAAATCAAAGCTGACCATGATGGAACTCGGTAAGTTTTGTAAGCATCACCACTTAAATCATTGCCTGAGATGCTGTTAGAGTTATAGTATGCAGCTATCAAATACTTGAATGCAATAACAACCCAAATCAATATTGATTTGGACCAAAATATTTTTGTGTGACAAATTAATGACTGCCATTCAGATGGTTGAAACAGTAGTCCTTCATTAAAAGAAACTGGGAAAGCCAGAACAGCAGAGCAAACTGTTCTAATATAAACCAAATTTGGAGCTTGGCAGAATAAATAAAATGATTATTTTTCAAAGCCATAACAATTACTATCTTGATCAAGAAAAGCACTAAAGACAAATATTCATCAGTCTGAAAGAGTTTTAATAGCTATTAGCATAGATTAAATTTGTGAAGGAAAAAAATAGCACATAGGCTTGTGCCTTGCTATGGAATCCAAAAACTCAAAAGCCTATAAAATGCATAAATTATTCTAATTAGGCAATAATAAGGACTGTTTATTAGAACTGTAATTCAAATGCAAGCTTCCATTTTACATTATCTAGCACTAAAAGGGATAAATTAGTTGCTATTAGGAAAGAAGACACCCTTGTTGCTATGTGCTTTATATCTGTGTATAATCTAATAGAAGGTAGGAATCAGATCAATGTTTCTTCTTATAATATCTACATGAAAATTATACTTATTAACTACCTAGATGAGATAAACTCAGACTAATGATGTTTATTTGAAATTAAAAAAAAAAATGACAGTGATATAAAAAGAAAAATTATAGAGCATATTAAGACTGTAAGCCTTCAAAATTGCCTCCTATGGAAGAGGACAAACCTCTGCAGCTACAGCCAAAGATAAATTACAGATGGCTAAAAAAAAAAAAGACAAGAGAGACATTCCCACTAAGAAAATCAGAGTGAGGAAACTATGGATTCGGTCTTGATATCTCCCATTTGGTAAAAATGGAAAACTCTTGTTGAAACCATGTGATAAACAGACACACCATGAACATGGCTGGGATCATGCATCAGTGGTACTGATACTGACAGATTCACACAAAGACGCTTCTTTTTATTTTTCAGGGGCTTGAAAATTGATCTCTACCATGGTCCCAGGTGAGTGTCTTTTTGGCCTAACAAATCTCCCAGAGTACTTTGATTTTCTTTGCATCCCAAATGAATCTATCCATTGTGGCTATGCCTCTTAATTGACAAAATTGAAGCGATGGAGAGGAAGCCAAGTTTCTGATTAAATTTATGTGCCAATTTGCTGAATTATGGAAGACCTCTTGCAAACCCCAAATGGATCCTATGGTTTTTCTAGGACTAGTTTGTTTTTTTTTTTAACTGAATGAATGATAGTAACCAACTCTGACAAGCCAGGCTTGAAATGAAAGGTTATAAGATTTCGTCCTAGACTCCCCAAAGTAGAATCACATGGTTCCCCTCCCCAGTCTCGTGCCAGAGAACTTTCTCATTTTTCTGTCTCGTCATCACTTCTCCATTGCACATTCCCTCAAGTACTTCAGTCTCTACAAACTACCTATGTACTAGAGACTAAAGAAACTCTGGAGCCAATTGGAATACCGAAGCACTGTAGTATCATTACCAAGGAGGAAGCATCTAGATTGCGGAGCAAAAGTAAAATGCTGACATGGTTTCCAGTATCTTTAATGTAGCAGGGAAGTCAGCTTTCTGCATGGTCTGTGGGTGGGGGTATTGGGTGTAGGTTTTCATTCTGAACTACTATGTTTCCATCTGGATATTATTTGCACAGTTTACAAATCACACTCAGACTCCTGGAAGGGCCATGCAGGCCCACCATGAGAGGCTATTGAAAAGGGACATTTGACCATTGTAATTTCAAATTTGCACCCAGTTTAGGGCCTGGTACAAAGATCAAGAATGCAATAGAAAGGGTTTCCTTTAGGGTATCTGATACGAGAGCAAGTCTGTGTTTCCTTCTAAAATCTCACTGAAATGACAGAATAGAATCTAAAGTATGAACATCTATTTTAAGAAGATAACTGATAATTTTTTCTTTTTTGGAGTATTTTAACTTGACAGTTGTAAGCCCCACACATCGAACATAGGTTTAACCTAACGATGTGGACAGGGTTTAAAGGAAATTAGAACCATGCCAATCATGTTGAAAATGACAGTCTTTGTTGGGGGCCGGCGTGAGGCACTCCGCCCATGGCAAAGGTCATGAGGAAGGAGGCTCGACATACGCAAAGGTGGGATCGAGCCTCAGGAGTCCCCCTGGAAATCCTCGAGCATCTACCCCCATAACCAGAGCCTGCCTACTTTACTACTTTGTGCTCTCACCTACACCTCTGACTTTACGGGAGGCTGTCCCCCACCACCTCTTTCGGAGAAGGAGTTAACCTAGAGCTCCAGTTAATAATAATTCCTGGGCGTGATAGGAGTGTTTCAACCTACAAACTCCTCTGAAGGTTCTCTAGCCTGCCTGACAGGCTTGTCCGGCCACATGTGATTGCTCACAGCCTCCCAACCGTGAGAGGCACGAGATGCTTTAAACCTTCTAAAAACAGGTTCTTTAGAGAAGTTAGAAAATTATTAGTATAAGTATAATGGGCTGATTCGAAATTGTATTGGTGAAGGGTTTTTTTCATTTGTTGAGCCAATGTTTGTTGCTAAGTCTCCATATCCTCTGCCCTTACACACATTAATGAATATATAGAAGAAATAAGTATTAACCTTTGATATAAATCATGTTAGACCTTTGCTAAGTAAATTCTTTCCTTAACTAAAACCCACTATACCCTCACCCTATAGGAATGTAACTTTATTTGGGTGGCCTCTGTTTAAGAATAATCACCCCTGGAGAAATAAGTGTCCTGGTTGACTGACCACTGTCACAAGGAGAGGGTCATAAATTGTCAGCAGGCCCCCCTGGCCAGAAGATGATGTAACACCCCTAAGACCTCTGTATACATTTGTATGAAGCACCTGACTTTGATAAAAGTCAGGACTGCTGACCCCGCGTGACTTTTGCATAACATCTCAGTGTATAAAAGTAGACCATGGAAAATAAAGAATTGGGATCAGTTCCTCGAAAGACTGGTCTCCCCATGTCTCTCTCTCACTCTGGCTGAGTCTCCATCTGGAGCGCAGAACCCACCATGCTTACTAATTATGCCTGGGCTTCTAAGATCCGACCGGGGAGGCCTCAGTGTCTCCTCTCCTTCGGGAGAATGGAAGGATGCCTGTGGCCTACGTAAGTGGTGCAAACTTCTTGTCTTGAAGTTTTATTGGTCCCCCGCGTAAACCAAGCTACTCAGCCTCTTTTCTCCACTGAATTTTCCTACTGAGCTATCCTCATTCTATTACTCTTTATATCTTTGATGAATAAATAATTAAATAGGCTGCCAACGCCGTCCCCGCTTCGAATACCCTGGATCAGCCGGGGCTGGACCCCGGCAAGTCTTTCCTGTTAGAAAAATTATACAAGAGCAAGATGTAAAATTTGGTTTAGTGAACCATTTGTATAAAAATGACCTGGGGATCGAGTTGACTGTTGCCATAGGTGCATTCTGGCATTTGGAACTACTCAGTCTACCCACAGTTCCAGGTGAAAGGGCCAACCAAGGTGGCTGTGTTTGTACTATGACCATCTATTCTCCTGCCAGTGGCTAATTGGAGCAGTGTGACCCAGGGTGAATGAACCAAAAATTAAACAAGGATAATCAGATTCCTTCTCCCAGGAACTGGGACCGGGAAACTGGATCAGCTGCATCCCGATTGCTTTGCTTCTCCAAATGTGATTTGTGGGTCAGCAGCTTCCGTGTCACCTGAGAACTTTAAAATATACACTCCTTCCCTTAGACTGAGTGAACCATTCTTCACATTTTTTTAAATATCTCTATGTGATTTGATGGATATGAAATTCTGAGAGACACTGAGCTGGATGCTGGGGAGAGGGGCACTTCAAATGAAAGGTTGTGTAGAAATTGGGTTAGGTTGGCTTCAGGGCACACTGGAGCGAGCACAGGCAAGCCAAAGTTATAAGGAAACAGAAAAGGCTGGAAGAGGCCACATTGTTAAGAGGGAGGGCAGAGTGGAGAGAAGCAGAGGTGAGAGCTCCTTTGGGGTAAGAGACTAAGAAAGAGCCTAACTTCTTCCATTCGTGACCAGTCCTCAGACCCAGAGATCTCTCTCCTCACATCTTGGATGGATGCCTGTAACCTGTGGCAATGTTACATTCAACACTTCTTTAGGGCTAGCCTCTAATCCCTGATTATTTATGTTTCCCATCTGATGTAGTTGCTATCAGAACTAATAAGATTTAGGAAGCTGAGTGCAAAAGGGTTCTCCCAGGATCTGGGCTACATCTGGAGTATGCTTAGATGCTCAGGTGGTGCTAGTGGTAAAGAATCTGCCTGCCAATGCAGGAGACATAAGAGACACAGGTTCAATCCCTGCGTTGGGACAATCCCTTGGAGGAGCGCATGGCAACTGACTCTAGTATTCGTGCCTGGAGAATCCCATGAATAAAGGAGCCTGGTGGGCTACAGTTGATAGGGTCACAAAGAGTCGAACATGACTAAAGTGGACTTAGCACGAGCATGTTCAGTTTGGGCCTCTCACATCAAAAAGGATGCTGCCACCCAGGAGTCAGACCTCCAAAGAGGCACAGTCCGAACTATGTCGGCAAGGTCTGAAATGTAATGGATAGCGGAATGGTCAACAAAAGCAGGAGTATTTGGCTCTTGTAAAGGAAGATTCTCTGGACACCTGGTTTGAAAAAGGAGATACTATTTTCTGATATTTTAAGGATTAAATGAAGAATGCGTCTTTCTAGATGTCAGACCCAGCCCAGTGGATGAGTTAACAGCTCATATAAGGAAGAATTTTCTTAGAACTCAGACGGTATAACGAATTGTCTTTTGGAGTACCAAGCTCCCTATGACCACAAGTCTCAAGTCAAAAGCTGAAGCCCAAGACCCTCTTCCAAGACTTGGGAGAGAAAATCCTACTTTGAACACGGACCTAGAAGATCTTTAGGGTATGTTGTATCTCTAAGATGGTCCATTTGCAGAGCTAGGATTTTAAAGGCTCTTTTCCCTCTTCTGTCCTTGAGCAGACAAAGAGGGACTGCTTTAGGGATCTGAGTGATCATGGAAGTCCAGACTTAGCTATTTGCCTTTATTGTCTGAGAACTCCACTGAGTTTTATGACAGTTTTTGAATAACAAGATGGTAACAATTGAGAGGGAATAAAAAGTCACTTGGAGTCCAAGAGAGAAACGGAAAGAAAGCTATGAGTTTGGAATGAGAAAGGAACAAAAGTTGGTTCCAAGAGTAAAAATTTTAATATTGCAGAGGGTTAAAAAAGCTGTTAGAGGATCTTGAAGCTTCTGCTTTCTTGCATTTGTGATCTTGATTCCCTCTCTATTTTAATTGCTCAAAAATTATCCCTATCAACTCTCTTATGATTGCAGGAAGTACAGACAGCTTCATTATCATTTCCAGCTCAGACCAAACATAAGCAACGTTGTGTGAATCTATTGAGTAATTTAGCAAATACAGAAAGTTGCATCAGGAATTGAAAGGCAGAATCTAAAACTAAAAGTTAAGGGGAAAGCCTTAACAATGAATTGGTAAAGGTCAGATGTGTTAGAAGAATGAAGCAAAAAGTATCACCAGAATTTGAATGACTCTTTTCATCATACTTAAAACATCATTTTTACTACCCCCAACCAGGTAATTTCTTATGAGACTCCAAATGCCAATTTCTTATTTTTCTATATGTTGCCTTCTACACAGCCTTTCTTTCTTCATAATCTGTTATCTCATCCTTCTTTCTTATCCCTCTATTTGCCAAAACTGTTCAGAGTATGTGGTAAACAGCACTCCGTGCTTGTCTTCATTCTTCCAACTGTGGAGGAAAATTCCCAGTTCAGAAACATGTTAATCCAGCATACATGCTCCATGGCTTCCGCGATCCAGAGTTCAGAAAACCTAACCCAGACAAATGCAAGGAATGTGAATAATTCTGCTTTGGAATCCATGAAATGCTCAATAGAATTGAGGGACAATTTCTTTTGTATTCTTTTCACTATTTCTTTTTTGAAAAAAATTTTTTTCACAGTTTTGGCAACTGGGAAACACACATTTTTTTCCCACTTTTTGTGTAATATGATATATGGGTAGTTTACGGAGAAATAATAACAATAGAAATATCTATGTCCCTACCAGTGAGACTTAAAGATAGGACACAACCAGACCTCAGAAGCCCCGGATGCCCATCACTGAAGATCTCCTCTCCAGGTGTCAAAGACAACTACCCTTCAGAATTTTTTTGTCAATGATTCCCTTGCTTTTCCTTATAAGTTTACCACATAAGCCTACACCACCAAATAGGATATTGTTTAGCTTTACCTGCTTATAACTTTACATACTGGAATTATTTCATACTTCATTTTTTCTTTTCTGTTTAAATACTGTTTTTCAGATTAATCCACTTTCATGTGGGTAGGTGTACTTCACTTAACAGTATTCTGTAATAAACCTATATGGTAATTTCTTACTCACATTACTGTTGATGGATATTTATATGGGTTCCAGTTTTGTTTTGTTTTTTGCCATTATAAACATTATTGTATTTTTTTTTCCATGGGAATGGTCTTGATCCCACTGAACTGAACTGAACTGAACTGAGATACATTATTGATGTAAGAGTTTCCCCAATATATATATCTCAGATTAGAATTGCTAAGTTGTAAAATATGAACATGCAGATGACACCACCCTTATGGCAGAAAGTGAAGAGGAACTCAAAAGCCTCTTGATGAAAGTGAAAGAGGAGAGTGAAAAGGTTGGCTTAAAGCTCAACATTCAGAAAACAAAGATCATGGCATCTGGTCCCATCACTTCATGGGAAATAGATGGGGAAACAGTGGAAACAGTGTCAGACTTTATTTTTGGGGGCTCCAAAATCACTGCAGATGGTGACTGCAGCCATGAAATTAAAAGACGCTTACTCCTTGGAAGGAAAGTCATGACCAACCTAGATAGCATATTCAAAAGCAGAGACATTACTTTGCTAACAAAGGTCTGTCTAGTCAAGGCTATAGTTTTTCCAGTGGTCATGTATGGATGTGAGAGTTGGACTGTGAAGAAAGCTGAGCACCGAAGAATTGATGCTTTTGAACTGTGGTGTTGGAGAAGACTCTTGAGAGTCCCTTGGACTGCAAGGAGATCCAACCAGACCATTCTGAAAGAGATCAGCCCTGGGATTTCTTTGGAAGGAATGATGCTAAAGCTGAAACTCCAGTACTTTGGCCACCTGATGCGAAGAGTTGACTCATTGGAAAAGACTCTGATGCTGGGAGGGATTGGGGGCACGAGGAGAAAGGGACGACAGAGGATGAGATGGCCGGATGGCATCACTGACTCAATGGACGTGAGTCTGAGTGAACTCCGGGAGTTGGTGATGGATAGGGAGGCCTGGCATGCTGCAATTCATGGGGTCGCAAAGAGTCGGACACGACTGAACAACTAAACTGAACTGAACTGAAAATATGAACATGTTCAAACTTGCTTGGTGATGCCAATGTGATTATACCAATTATCACCCCACCAGCAGAGAGTACTGGTTGTTCCACACTTCTTGCCAACACTTAGACTACACTGACTTTAACATTTTTCCCAGTGGTTGAGTGTGAAATGATCTCTCCTTGTGGTTTGATTTCCTTGGTTACTAAGGGGATTAATTGTCTCTTCATGTGTTTTTTTTTTTTAACTTATTTTAATTAGAGGCTAATTACTTTACAATATTGTGGTGGTTTTTGCCATACATTGGCATGAATCAGCCATGGGTGTACATGTGTTCACCATCCTGAACACCCCGTCCCACCTCCCTCCCCATCCCATCCCTCAGGGTCATCCCAATGCACCAGCCCTGAACACCCTGTCTCATGCATCGAACCTGGACTGGTGATCTATTTCACATATGGTAATATACATGTTTCAGTGCAGTGGTTTTGAGGTCACATCTGTGTTCCCTTTCCTGCCTTTCTTTCTATTGCACTTTCTTTCCTTCTTGTTCCCTTTGGGAAGTACTTATATTTTCTAGGTTTACATCCTTTGTCAATTTCAAGCTTCTTTCCAAAGTTACACCTTGCTTTTCTACTCTCTTTATGATGTGCTTTAAGGAACAGAAAAGTTCTTAATTTTAATTATAATTCATTGATATTTTTCTTTTTGAGGTCTTAAGAGATTTTCCTTTAACCCAAGGTTATTAAAATATGATCCTATAAATGTTTGTAAAGGCATCCCGCATTTAAGTTTACAGTCTACCTTAGATTGATTTTTTTTGGTAAATGTGTCAAATGGGTATTGGTTTTATTATCTTCTGTACAGAAAACTTTTTTTCAGGTGTATGTATTCTTCTCCCACTGATGTGCCACTCTGTCCCACTCTATCATCTTTCAAGTTTTTTTATATCAGTATTTTGTATTTTATTTATCCATTGTTATTAATATATTCCTACAATGATACTACACTTCTTAATGGCTATTGGTTTGTAAATAATTTCTGGTATCTGATAGATCAAGTCCTCCTAGTTAATTCTCTTTAACTTTTGTTTTGTAAATAAGTTTATTTGTGTCATATTTTAGACGCCTCATATAAGTGATATCTTATGGTATTTGTCTTTCTCTGATTTACTTCACTTAGTGTGATAATCTCTAGGTCTATCCATGTTGCTGCATATGACATGATTCATTATTTCGTTCTTTTTATGGCTGAATAATATTCCATTATATAAACAAACCACATCTTTTTTATCCACTCATCTGTTGATGGCCACTTAGATTGTTCATGGGTAACTTTTGACTTTATTCATTTAAATTTACTTATATATTTGTTCTTTTAATTGTTCTTCATTTCTTATATTTTCATGATTTGACCTGGTATCATTTTACTTCTGCCTGAAAAATCACTAGTATTTCCACTAGTACATGTCTTCTGTTGTCCAATTTTCTGTTTTTGCTATCCAAAGTTTTGATTTTTGCCTTCATTTCTTCACCAATATTTTTGCTGGATCTAAAAATATATTTATTTCCTTTTAACACTTTACATATATTATTCTATTTTCTTCTGACCTTTATCACTTCTGTTACCTGTCTTTTTAAAGTATATTTTTTAAATTTCTGAATGCTTTAAAATTTTATTTTTTGTATTTAAGTTTTTAAATATTTATCTTGTTTAATTTTATAGAATTTCTTTAACCTACATTTAATTCTTCTTTTAATTTGTTACTGCTATGTTACTACTGTTATGTTTTCTGGTTTAAATATTTAACCAAATGTTCATTTATCATATAATTTCCATTTGGTCATTTTAAGCTCTCTTTAATTTCTGAATTCATTAGTTAATATTTTGTTCAGACATTTTGCATCTATACTCATAATTGAGTTTGATTTATAAGCATTCTTTCTTGTACTTTGTCTAATATAGAAATAAGGATTATATTAACCCCATAATAGGGCTTCCCAGGTGGCTCAAGTGGTAAAGAATCCTCCTATTGATATGGGAAACACAGGAGACACAAGTTTGATCTCCAGGTCAGGAAGATGCCCTGGAACAGGGCATGGCAACCCATTCCAGTATTCTTGACTAGAAATCCTGGGCAGAGGACCCTGGTTGGCTACAATTCATGGGGTCACAAATGGTCAGACATGACTTTGTGATGGAACAATAATAACAACCCCATGAAATGAGTTAGGCAGTGTTTTCCTTTAAAATAACTTTTTTTATTGTTTCATAGAGGTTTTAGTTTCCCAGCAAAATTGGAGGAAGGTACAAGGATATCCCACATGCCTCTTGCCCCCACACATGCATAGCCTCCCCCATTTCTGACATCCCCCACCAGAATGGTATATTTGTTACAACTGATGAACTTTCATTGACACATCACAATCACCCAAAGTCCACAGTTTCAGATTTACTCCTTGGTGGTGTTCATCCTTTGAGTTTGGAAAAATGTATGACATGTATCTCCCATTATAGTATCACATAGAGTATTTTCACTGCTTTAAAATCCTCTGTGCTCCACCTATTCATGCCTCCCTCTCAACCCTTGGAACCACTGATTCTTTATAGTTTTGCTATTTCCAGGATGTTGTACAGTTGGAATCTATCAGTAGCTTTTTCCAATTGGCTTCTTTTACTTAGGAATTTTTTTTAAGGTTCCTCCTTTTCATAGTTTTGATAGCTCATTTGTTTTCAGTGCTAAATAATATTACATTATCTGGATTATCACAGTTTATTCATTCACCTATGGAAGGACATCTTGATTGCTTCCAATCAATTTGGCAATTATGAACAATGGCACCCCACTCCAGTACTCTTGCCTGGAAAATCCCATGGATGGAGGAGCCTGGTAGGCTGCAGTCCATGGGGTTGCTAGGAGTCAGACACGACTGAGCAACTTCACTTTTACTTTTCACTTGCATGCATTGGAGGAGGAAATGGCAATCCACTCCATTGTTATTGCCTGGAGAATCCCAGGGACAGGGGAGCCTGGTGGGCTGCCGTCTATGGGGTCGCACAGAGTCGGACACGACTGAAGCGACTTAACAGTTAGCAGCAAACACCCATGTGCAGGTTTTTGTGTGGAAACAAGTTTTCAACACCTTTAAGTAAATACAAAAAAGTTGATTGCTGGATCGTATGATAAGAGTATGTTTAGTTTTATAAGAAATCACCAAACTGTCCAAATGTGACATGAGAGATCTTAGTCCTGCAACCAAGGATAGAATCCACACTCTCGGTGGTGGAAACATGGATCTTAAACACTGGACTCCCAGGAAAGTCCCTTAAATTTTTAAGTTTCTTTAGTTGGTTTAAAACTATTTCTTCCTCTTAGTTTGGTAAGCTGATTTTTTTTTCCCTAGACAATTGTCCATTTGGCTTAAGTTTAAAATTTTATTATTAAAGTTATTTATACTTCCATTTAAAAAAAATTGCTACCATGTCTATAGTTTTATGGTGATTGCAGCCATGAAATTAAAAGATGCTTACTCCTTGGAAGGAAAGTTACGACCAACCTATACAGCATATTAAAAAGCAGAGACATTACTTTGTCCACAAAGGTCCACCTAGTCAAAGCTATGGTTTTTCCAGTAGTCATGTATGGATGTGAGAGTTGGACTATAAAGGAAGCTGAGTGCTGAAGAATTGATGCTTTTAAACTGTGGTGTTGGAGAAGACTCTTGAGAGTCCCTTGGACTGCAAGGAGATCCAACCAGCCCATCCTAAAGCAGATCAGTCCTGTGTGTTCATTGGAAGGACTGATGCTGAAGCTGAAACTCCAATACTTTGGCCACCTGATGTGAAGAGCTGACTCTTTTGAAAAGACCCTGATGCTGGGAAAGATTGAGGGCAGGAGGAGAAGGGGACGACAGAGGATGAGATGATTGGATGGCATCACCGACTCAATGGACATGAGTTTGGGTGGACTCCGGGAGTTGGTGATGGACAGGGAGGCCTGGAGTGCTGCAGTTCATGGGGTTGCAGAGTTAGACACGACTGAGTGACTGAACTGAACTGTGGTTTTATGTTCTTTTCATCCATAACATTATATAGCTTTACTTTCTTTTTTTCTCTGATTCCTTTTGTCATATAGTTGTTAAATTTTTCTCAAACAACTATATTTTGGCTTTTAAATTTTTCTTATTTTTTTCTCTATTTCAAAAATTTCTGCCCTTTATATCTCTGGTTATTCTGCTTTTGGATTTATTCTACTTTGTATTTATTCTGCTTTTTAAAAATTTCTTCAGTTGAGTGCTTCTCAATTCACTAGCTTTCCTTTTTCCTATACAAAATAAAGACATAAAGGCATAAAATTCCCTCTAAATGTCAGTTTAGTTATATACCATACATCATGGTACAAAGAATTTTCACACTTGTTCAGGTCCATTCTGATTATAATTTCCACTATGATTAAATCTTTCACCCATGAGTTACTTGGAAATGTTTTTGTAATTTCCAAGCATACTCATTATTGCTTATCATTTAACTCTTAATTTCATTATGGTCAGAGAATATAGTTTATATTACCACATTCACTTGCTCTTGTGAAACTTGCTGAAGATACATTATGGACTAGCAAATACTAACACTCATGAATTTCTATGCATACTATATATATCTGATTGTAAAAATTATATTTAAAGTCTTCTATATCCTCACTAATTTATCTCCTAAGTTTATTAATTACCAAGAACAGTATGATAAAATCTCCTACTGTGATCAGATCAGATCAGTTGCTCAGTCATGTCCGACTCTTTGCGACCCCATGAATCGCAGCACGCCAGGCCTCCCTGTCCATCACCAACTCCCGGAGTTCACTCAGACTCACATCCATTGAATCGATGATGCCATCCAGCCATCTCATCCTCTGTCGTCCCCTTCTCCTCCTGCCCCCAATCCCTCCCAGCATCAGAGTCTTCTCCAATGAGTCAACTCTTTGCATGAGGTGGCCAAAGTACCGGAGTTTCAGCTTTAGCATCATTCCTTTCAAAGAAATCCCAGGGCTGATCTCCTTCAGAATGGACTGATTATAGTTTTCTTTAATACTTCTTGTGAGCTGTAAATTTTTTGCTTTATATATTTGAGGCAGGGTTCTCACTGTATATGATTTTTGAATTATATTTCTGGCAAACTGAACATTTTTTCATTATGAAGTAACTTTTACCTCTAGTGATGTATTTTATTATTCATCTTCATTTTCCTTCTTTGGAAGGAAGGCTTTGGACACAATCTAGCTTTAGGAATAAGTAAAATGGAAAGAATGTCTACCCCACTAACTTTATCATTTGGGTGTGAGAATTAATGAGATCAAATAAGATAATGAATACAAAAGTCCTTAGTAAATTAAAAAGTACAATGCAAATGTAAGATAGAACTCAGAAGAAAAATATCTTAACAACACAGATATAAAGGGTTTTTGACCCAGTACAAACAATCATATATATTCACATCTATGTCCATTGAGTCGGTGATGCCATCCAGCCATCTCATCCTCTGTCATCCCCTTCTCTTCCCACCTTCAGTCTTTACCAGCATCAGGGTCTTTTTAAGTGAGTCAGCTCTTCACATCATATGGCCAAAGTATTGGAGTTTCAACCTGGAAGTTGTTTTTACTTTGGCTCTGTCTCTTCATTCTTTCTGGAGTTATTTCTCCACAGCCTCTTGATGAAAGTGAAAGAGGAGAGTGAAAAAGTTGGCTTAAAGCTCAACATTCAGAAAACGAAGATCATGGCATCTGGTCCTATCACTTCATGGGAAATAGATGGGGAAACAGTGGAAACAGTGTCAGACTTTATTTTTGGGGGCTCCAAAATCACTGCAGATGGTGATTGCAGCCATGAAATTAAAAGACGCTTACTCCTTGGAAGGAAAGTTATGACCAACCTAGATAGCATATTGAAAAGCAGAGACATTACTTTGCCAACAAAGGTCCATCTAGTCAAGGCTATGGTTTTTCCAGTGATCATGTATGGATGTGAGAGTTGGACTGTGAAGAAAGCTGAGTGCAGAAGAATTGATGCTTTTGAACTGTGGTGTTGGAGTAGACTTTTGAGAGTCCCTTGGACTGCAAGGAGATCCAACCAGTCCACTCTAAAGGAGATTGGTCCTGGGTGTTCTTTGGAAGGAATGATGGTAAAGCTGAAACTCCAATACTTTGGCCACCTCATGCGAAGAGTTGATTCATTGGAAAAGACTCTGATGCTGGGAGGAATTGGGGGAAGGAGGAGAAAGGGATGACAGAGGATGAGATAGCTGGATGGCATTACCGACTTGATGGACATGAGTTTGAATGAACTCCGGGAGTTGGTGATGGACAGGGAAGCCTGACGTGCTGCGATTCATGGGGTCGCAAAGAGTAGGACATGACTGAGCGACTGAACTGAACTGAACTTCATTCTTTCTGGAGTTATTTTTCCACTGATCTCCAGTAGCATATTGGGCATCGACCTGGGGAGTTCATCTTTCAGTGTCCTGTCTTTTTGCCTTTTCATACTGTTTATGGGGTTCTCAAGGCAAGAATATTGAAGTGGTTTGCCATTCCCTTCTCCAGTGAACCACATTTGTCAGAACTCTCCACCATGACCTATCCATCTTGGGTGGCCCTATGGCATGACTCATAATTTCACTGAGTTAGACAAGGGTTTGGTCCATGCGATCAGATTGGTTAGTTTTCTGTGATTGTGGTTTTAAGTCTGTCTGTCCTCTGATGGAGAAGGATAAGAGGCTTATGGAAGCTTCCTGATGGGAGAGACTGACTGAGGGGGAAAGTAGATCTTGTTCTGATGGGTGGGGCCATGTTCAGTAAATCTTTAATCCAATTTTCTGTTGATGGGTGGGGCTGTGTTCCCTCCCTGTTATTTGGTGGTGGTTTAGTCTCTAAGTCTGTCCCATTCTTGTACCCCATGGACTGTAGCCCCACCAGGCTCCTCTGTCTATGGGATTCTCCAGGCAAGAATACTGGAGTGGGTTGCCATTTCCTTCTCCAGGGGATCTTTCCGACCAAGGGATTGAACCCAGGTCTCCTGTGTTGCAGGCAGTCTTTACCAACTGAGCTACGACCTAAGGTCAAACCATGGTGGAGGTAATGGAGATAATGGCAACCTCCTTCAAAAGGTCCCATGTACGCACTGCTACACTCAGTGCCCCCAACACTGCAGCAGGCCACCGCAGACCCATGTCTTCACCAGAGACTCCTGGACGCTCACAGGCAAGTCTGGGTCAGTCTCTTGTGGGGTCACTGTTCCCTTCTACAGATGAGGAAACTGAAGTTGAGAGATTAAGCAGTTTGAACACAATAACAAAGCTAGTTAAGTGATGCAATGGGATTCAAACAGGGTTCTGTGACTTCAGAGACCATTTTTGTAATCACTACATTTTGTATTGTCATTAAATACATACAAGCATCACCTCGTCTATCTGGACTCGATAATGTGCACTCTGAGAATTTAGATGAGAAGAGTAAGGAGAACATCAAAGGATGCAACATGTCAAAAGTTTAAGGGCTAAAGTGTAAGTAATACTTTACACAGGAAATATTCTTAAATTCTCCTTCAATATTCATATATTCTTTCCTTACAGTGTTAACTTGCTTGGTTATCTCAACATCAAGTTTACAAAACAGAAGCAACAGGGAAGGTGATGAAGAGCATCTACGGATACAGGCGTGAGAGCAGACAACCTGAAAATTCATAAAAGTAATAAAAGATAACAGGTTAAAGTATTTCAACTC
This sequence comes from Bubalus bubalis, assembly GCF_019923935.1. Taxonomy (NCBI): domain Eukaryota; kingdom Metazoa; phylum Chordata; class Mammalia; order Artiodactyla; family Bovidae; genus Bubalus; species Bubalus bubalis. Next base: position 90,664,995 of record NC_059163.1, read on the forward strand.
AAGTTCTAAGGACCTTTGTATTCAGCAAAGGAGCTCTGATCATCACAAAATTATAACATGCTATCATGTTATGCCTGGTGTGTAACAAAATTCTTTTGTCATCAGGAAAATGTGTAACTGTGCTCCATGTGTTTCATACTGGGGTAGAGAAAGACCATTATTCTAAATTTTTTTTTTTTTTTAAGAATATTTGGTGTTTAGAGCAATAGGCCTTGATTACCTCAAAACCTCAGTGGTAGAAAGAACACCTTAGTTTGTATTGGAGTAGTTGTTACTTTAACTTGCTTCACATGAAGGATGCCTCATTTAGAGCTAAACAAACCGAGGTGCAAGCACCTGCCTCAGTGTCCTAAAGGGACTCCCCTAAGGGTTCTGAAAAATAGTTTTACTATACTTTATTGTTTTGGCAGGTGAGTGGTATAAATGAAAAATAAGAACCCAGATAATTCAGGCATTGGTCTGGGATTTACAACTGTTATTTAGAATGTACTCTGAAGGCTTAATTGTTGAGCAGGGCACATGGTTTTTCCTTCTGGCCCACCAGAAATGGAAATTGAATCATGTCAGAAGGGCCAAATATTCATTGTAGAGGAGAAAAAGTAGGAAATGATCACCAGTTAGGAAATTGTCCTGTTTGGTAATTTATGTGCTTCCTAAGGTCTCTGGTTCAGATAGGTAAATGATTAAGATGCAATGTCCATCACATTATTTTCCTACTGAGCTATGTTATTGTATGTGAATCTGCCTACAATATAGGAGACCCAGGTTTGATTTCTGGGTCAGGAAGATCCCCTGGAGAAGGAAATGGCAACCCACTCCAGTATTCTTGCCTCGAGAATGCCATGGACTGAGGAGCCTAGTGGGCTACAGTCCATAGGGTCACAAAGAGTCGGACACAACTAAGTGACTAACACATGTTATTGTAAGGATATGGCTACTAGCTACAGAAACCCTGCCAAGTTCCAAATGGAACAAAAGAGTTCAGCATGAAACAATGCAGAGAGGGTTTCTCATTTAAACTTAGAAAAAGAAGAAAGAAAAATTAAACAGCAAGAACAAAATCTTGCCTGTCACAGCTGTTTAAATTACCTAGATAGTTCCCCTTTCTCCCAATTTTTCTTTTTTTTAAGAATTTATTTAGTGTTTTTAATACATTTTCAATGATCACATAATAATCATTTATTTACATGGAAAGGATATAGTTGGAAATCAAGATTAACAGGAAGAACTGGAATCATGTTTCAAAAGAATTGAGTATACTACACCTTCTATTAGGAGCTAGAAAAGAAGGCAGAATGCTCACGTTATGTGTAGCAGGTGTTGTTGTTCAGTCACCAAGTCGTGTCCAACTCTTCGTGACCCCATGGACTGCAGCATGCCAGGATTCCCTGTCCCTCACCATCTCCTGGAGTTTGCCCAAGTCCATGTCCATTGATGATGTCATCCAACCATCCCATGCTCTGTCACCCTCTTCTCCTCTGCCTTCAATCTTTCCCAGCAATGTAGTAGGTGACATTTAGTCAAACAGAATCACAATCAGGCATTGTGCATGAGAGCATGAGATTTAGGAAATAAAAATATTCAGTCTGGAAAAGTGCAAATCAAATATCTTAGATGAAAATTCTCTTTGTAAAAAATAGATTTTTAAAGGAGGATATTTCTGTAAAGATGTGAAGCCTCAACAAAGGAAAATAACTCTTCAGGGTGACTTGCTGACTAAGGACACAAAACGTGTTTTTTCTCTATTTTGATCAGGGAGATGGTGTTAAAGCCTGATCAAGGACACAAGCTCCCAGCTTATAAGGTATCAGAGTCACTGTCCAGCTTGAAGATAACAGTTCAAAGAAAATGCTATGTTAAGGGCTATTATAGTCTCATGTCATCTCTTTGGTTATCATTGGAATCCTAAAAGAGGTGCTAAAACACTACAACGTAATCTAAACACAGCTTTAAAAATGCTCACTTTTGGAAGAAGCAAAAATATTCACACTTCATAATATAATTTTTGCATCATTGGGAGAATTATAACTATAGTTTTTCTGAGGTCTATTCACTCATTAGAGATAAAATGACAAGTCTTCTGATCCTCCAGATTATCAACTGTCATAGGAAAACTAAATGCAGAAAAATCTGAATTAACTAGAGGAAAGGGTCATGCTGAATAATTAACTAATGTAAGTTATTCTCGCCCCATGAAATCTTTACCAAAACTTTTAAGAAGTATCTGCTTGAGATGTGCTTCAACTGCTTTTCATGCTGACTTCTGGTATAACCAAAGTTCAAGGAGTTCAAGAGAAAAGAAAGACAAGACAAGCAAAGGGACTAGTGTTAATGCATAAATTGAATAATCCAAAGCCCCAAATGATCCACAGATAACTGTATTAAGTTGTATAATTTGTAATAACAATGTCTTGGCTCAAGAATGATCTTTAATTGGAATACCTTGTGAAATTTTATTTTATAACAGAGAGAAAGATTTCAAATATGTTTTGCTTAAAGTAACAATAGCAAGCTAGTCAAACTACTTTGCTTTAATTCTAACATCCCCTTAAACTATAATTTATTACTTAACCAGGTGTACAATAAGATGTTTATGTTATGCACTGGTTTTATTTAAATAATTAGAAGAAAATTTATTGCTGTCCAAAATAAAAATAAATCAGGCAATTTGCTTACAATCTCATATTTTGAAAATAAGTAAAAATTCTATGCAAACATACCAAGGGGGAATTTATCATTTTCATTAGAAGAAAAAATTCTGTGGGTAAAATGATAGTAATGACAGAAACAGAGAAATTTCTTGGGTAATGGTTTAAAACTTTTCCTTCAAAGATTTTAAAATAGAAAAAATAAGCCATGTAATTTTGAAGAAATAAGGTTCTAAATTAGTAGATTTTTCATTAATTTATCAAAATTCACTCTGCAAAATTACCATCATGGACCACGCCAATGATGTTAAATGCCTACAATGTATTATAACAACAATTTTAATATTCTAACAACTTCATAAGATTGAGCTAAATGTTCTGTCCAAATAAAAGAAATTATAACTGACCAAACAAGTATGATTGATTGCTTTAACCCTAGATTTCTTCTGGGCAGGAAAAAAATTTGTATTGATTATTGAACACTTGAACACAATTTATAAAGCACTATTTCCCCCATTTTGGTGTCTAATGAGATACCAAATAATTCTTCAGTTTACTTTACTTGAAAGTCTGCAATAAGACTACTTGAAGGAAGAAGCAAAAACACAATATATATTTGCCTCCAACGCTGAGTAGGTGATTTGTTGTAGAGATTATAGATGGAAAATCTGTATTTTTCCTCTACTTTTAAAATGAAGTATTAAAAAAAATAAAATGAAGTATTAACCATCCATCAATATGGTTTATTCCCCATGATCTTACTTTTAATTCAAGTTTTCAGAGTCAGCTCCATTTGGTGTGGAGATCTTTGTTGCCACAAAGGGTGAGCTGATGGGAGAGGACAGGATTCCCCAAGCCCCTCAGCAATGGGCCGTGCCCCTTGGGAGATGAGATGAAAGCTACACTTCACCCGCTGGTCACCAGAGCCTCTATCGCTGGATGATGCAATCATCCAATACAGCCTCCGTGTTCTGTGCCCATATACATCTGGGGCTCCGTTCTCCATGATGACTGTTCCAAGGACACTATACAACAGAAAAAAGGCATTTCAGTGTTCCCATCACTTACAGTGTCCAGCAAACAAGACCCTAACAGTGGTTGGAGAGTAGACCTGAAATATGAGATACATATGGACCTATTCTCAAGCCATTCTGAACCCAATTTTTAAAAAATTAAAATAGTTTTGGTTAGTTAAGATGATTCAAAGGACTGTGCTACCTGACATTGCTATTTAGCTTTCTCTGTGAACTTTCTTTCTTTCCATTTGGCCCATAAATGACTTGAAAACAGAGCCCAGGTTTTAAATGCAGTTGCATTCCTATTCCCTGACATGGTATTCTACCCTTAACCTGCACCAGCTGATGTTGGTTTAGGTCAATGAATAAGGAACTTCAGAGGCACTACTAATATAGCTTGTGCTTTAATGGGTTTTCCAGGAATAGACAAAGAATTGGTTGAGAGCCAATCTTGAGCTTTTATCTCATTTTCCACTCTACCTCCCCACCTCCAATCTCTACATGCTCTTTCATAACAGGTATTAAACATTTACGAGCTGGCTAGACATGACTGGGGATGTGATGACTCGTATTGGGAGACAGGTATATGAGTGGCTCATACAGAATGGGCCAAACTGTTTGCAACAGAATGAGCAAAAAGAGAGAGACTCTAATTTATTCCTGAAAATAGTTAGCTAACAGAGTCCTCAGTGTTTTCTGGGCTTAAGCATACTCTTTCATTTGCAAAATTGTATTATATGTATCTCTAAAGATTACTTTCATACCAAAAAATTATTTGCTTTTAGCTCCTCAAGAAAAAGTACTACGTAAGGTATTCTACTACTTTCAAAAATTACAAAACCCTAAGCAACTTTTGAAAGTGCCAAATATTTTCATTATCCAGGTTAACAACACATATTAAAACTACAATAAATATTATATATAATATATATTTTATATGTTATTAACATATATGTATAATATGTAAAATATTTACTGTAGTTTTAATGTTCAATTCTGAAATATACTTTAGTATCCAGAGCCTTCCTCAAATTAGGAAATAAAGTCATACTGAATCTGGGTTACATGGCAACATGAATGAGAAGGGGGTTTGGAGTGAGTTTTTCAAAACAAGAAGCCAGTGTTCTCTCTACAAGGAAGTTCTAGGAGGAGAGAATGGTAATCAGCGTATTTATGAAGGGCAAATATCAGAAAATATATTTTCTGAAGTGAAATATGAAGGGGCTGAAGTGCCTCTCATGAGCAGAGAAACTATTGTCTCAAAGTTTTTTCAGACTTTTCTAAAGGTTTATGATACAAAGTGTATTCAACCTTGTCCTGTGAGTTAGGAAATACGACTATGATATATATCTAAGACCCAAGCCCAAGAAGCTTATCATAATGCAACTCTTGGTAAAAGTATTATGTCAAATCATATATAACTCCATTTCTACCTGAAGCAGATTGAGCTCCACAACAGCCTGAAAATGTGAGTTGATTTTATGGCCCCTCTTCTAGGGGTCTGACTGGATTTCACAGATGGCCAGGCATCTGGCTGAGGGCTAGACCCTAATAAGACTTAAATAGTCCTCAATCCCTAGGAGAATCCCCAGATCAAAGTTAAATTCGCAAGAACCCTTTATTCTAGAACATGAAACACATTTTCTTGGAGTCATTTGCAATTTCGCTGGAACCATACTGACAGCAGCCAATATAGGTCCGTAACCCCAAGGATGACCTCAAACTCCGATGTAATTCAGAATAAGGTGGCACTCATTGTGTGCTTGCTTAAAGGCATCTAGCAGACTGCTCTGTGACCAGAGTTTTGAGTGAATGTGGTAACCTCACATAAGACAGGAATCTGGCCCAAATATATTTCTCTAAGCTCTATGGCATTCAAATACAGCCAGTTGTTCACATAGCTTATACAATTTCACTATTGCTTCTGTGCATAGATGAGACTTTCCACAGTCAGGGAAACATCAAGATAAAGATAATCATTCACCAGGATCCAGCGGGGAAAACTGGCCAACATCTGCTGCCAGGCCTTTCTTGAGGGCCTCGGGTGGACTCCCATTCCCGAGGTTTTGATGTTCCTTTACAACCACGAACTGCAGAGAACAAAAGGGAGAGAGGAAACACTTAAAATTCATAAATTATCTCAACATACATTAAAGTCTATGACTTTGTAATGTTCATCCTATAGGAGGGGAAAGCCAAAAGGAAGGCCCTATCAAATTTGTTTCTCTGGCTAGTGAAGGCTTCAGTTTTCAGTGAGAAGTCTTATGCTACTCTCTCTGAAAAGTGAAAGCGAAGTAGCTCAGTCGTGTCCAACACTGGTGTCTGACTCTTTGTGACCCCATGGACTGCAGCCTACCAGGCTCCTCCATCCATGGGATTTGCCAGGCAAGAGTACTGGAGTGGGGTGCCATCGCCTTCTCCGCTTAAAGCAACTAGGCAGTACTAATACCTTTACTGAAGAATCGATTCTAATTCTGGAATCCCAACTTTTGGGCCATGGATCCCTAGGGACTACTTTTTCCCATAAGCAACCCATGAATCTACAAGAGGTCTGAAGGTTGCCCCAGACCAGATAAATAATGCCTCTTATATGTATCTGCTCCAACTTTCCAAATATGCATGTAGGTGCTTAGTCAATAAAATTCACCTAAATATGATACCAAGGTCTGAATAATTTGGGCTCCTTAGTGACTAATAAGCACTCATAAATGCAGCTACTATTTTTCAGGGATCCATGAAATTCTCATGCTTGAACAGCTTGGGAACCAAAATTCTAAAAGACAGGCCCAGAAAACAACATTATTTCTCTTTGGTCAACAGAATTATTATTTATGTCATTGTTTGTACAGTCCACATTTGATTGGGCACTTGCAATGCAGGCTGACCAGAGTTAATTGGCTCACATTCACAAGAGATGAATCCACCTGCAATGCAGGAGACCCCAGTCCAATTCCTGGGTCAGGAAGATCCACTGGAGAAGGGATGGGCTACCCACACCAGTATTCTTGGGCTTCCCTGGTGGCTCAGCTGGTAAAGAATCTGCCTGCAATGTGGGAGACCTGGGTTTGATCCCTGGGTTGGGAAGATCCCCTGGAGAAGGGAACACCTACCCACTCCAGTATTCTGGCCTGGAGAATTCCATGGACCATATAGTTCATGGAGTCGCAAAGAGTCGGACATGACTGAGCGACTTTCACTTTCACAAAAGATAGATTAAAGTATTAGTAGGTCAAAGATAAAAGGAAAGAAAAGAAGTTACCCCATGCCCCAGGATGAAGGATACAGTTTAGTCAAGTCTTCCCTTGCCAATCAGTAACCCAGCAGAGAGGCTGCCCCAAGGCTCTGGTTGATTATGCTCCATTGGTTCAGAAATGGGCCCCCCACATAATGAGCCCATAACTCAGAAATATAGAGAAGAAAAGAAAAGAAAATTTCCTTGACCATATTTCTTTTTGAGAAAAGTATAGGAAGAATGAGTGGTTTATTCAGTTCAGTTCAGTTCAGTCGCTCAGTCGTGTCCGACTCTTTGCGACCCCATGAATTGCAGCACGCCAGGCCTCCCTGTCCATCACCAACTCCCGGAGTTCACTCAGACTCACGTCCATCGAGTCAGTGATGCCATCCAGCCATCTCATCCTCTGTCGTCCCCTTCTCCTCCTGCCGCAATCCCTCCCAGCATCAGTCTTTTCCAATGAGTCAACTCTTCGCATGAGATGGCCAAAGTACTGGAGTTTCAGCTTCAGCATCATTCCTTCCAAAGAAATCCCAGGGCTGATCTCCTTCAGAAGGGACTGGTTGGATCTCCTTGCAGTCCAAGGGACTCTCAAGAGTCTTCTCCAACACCACAGTTCAAAAGCATCAATTTTTTGGTGCTCAGCCTTCTTCACAGTCCAACTCTCACATCCATACATGACCACTGGAAAAACCATAGCCTTGACTAGATGGACCTTTGTTGGCAAAGTAATGTCTCTGCTTTTGAATATGCTATCTAGGTTGGTCATGACTTTCCTTCCAAGGAGTAAGTATCTTTTAATTTCATGGCTGCAGTCACCATCTGCAGTGATTTTGGAGCCCCCAAAAATAAAGTCTGACACTGTTTCCACTGTTTCCCCATCTATTTCCCATGAAGTGATGGGACTGGATGCCATGATCTTCATTTTCTGAATGTTGAGCTTTAAGCCAACTTTTTCACTCTCCACTTTCACTTTCATCAAGAGGCTTTTGAGTTCCTCTTCACTTTCTGCCATAAGGGTGGTGTCATCTGCATATCTGAGGTGATTGATATTTCTCCCGGCAATCTTGATTCTAGCTTGTGCTTCTTCCAGCCCAGTGTTTCTCATGATGTACTCTGCATATAAGTTAAATAAACAGGGTGACAATATACAGCCTTGATGTACTCCTTTTCCTATTTGGAACCAGTCTGTTGTTCCATGTCCAGTTCTAACTGTTGCTTCCTGATCTGCATACAGATTCTCAAGAGGCAGGTCAGGTGGTCTGGTATTCCCACCTCTTTCAGAATTTTCCACAGTTTATTGTGATCCACACAGTCAAAGGTTTTGGCATAGTCAATAAAGCAGAAATAGATGTTTTTCTGGAACTCTCTTGCTTTTTTGATGATCCAGTGGATGTTGGCAATTTGATCTCTGGTTCCTCTGCCCTTTCTAAAACCAGCTTGAACATCAGGAAGTTCACGGTTCACATATTGCTGAAGCCTGGCTTGGAGAATTTTGAGCATTACTTTAGAAAGAAATATTTGTGAGAGAATGGTGAATCCCCTGAACACATTTTCATTTTATTATTTTCCATAACACTAAGCATCCTTGCCACCTCCTCCTCATCAATAGTCTGCAGTAACAATGCAAAATTAATACATGACCCACTGTTTAAGGACACATGCCCATTTTTCTCAATGGAGAAGGGAATGGCAAACCTTTCCTAGGTATCATACCTTTCCCAGATGAGCCCCCCAGGTCAGAAGTGTCCAATATGCTACTGGGGAAGAGTGGAGAAATGAATGAACGAAGAAGCTGGGCCAAAGCAGAAATGACACTCAGTTGTCTGGCTCAGGCCAGACTTCAGCCCTCTGCACTGCACATTTTCCAACCGCATGCCTCTCTGCTAGAAGAACCTAGGTTCCAGGATTCTGGCCTGGGTTGGGGAAGGCAGCTGATGGAACCAAATTTGTTTCTGCTGCTTCTCCTCCTCGTTCAGGTGCTCCCCCCATTCTCACTGATGCCCGCAGCAACAGTTGGTGTCAAGATGGTTCTGACCACTGGGGGTCAGCCTCTCACCATGGCCCTGTGTCCATACGCTGCTCACGACAGTGGCAAGTGTCTCTGAGTTTTTAAATAAGAAGATACACACAGATTGCATTTTTCCTTCTCTCCTATTATTTAAATAAAATGAACTGAACTTGCTACCTAAAACCTGAAGGAAGTACCATATAGACTAACAATGAAATCAGGGTAGTTAAGGATTTGAAGACATGAAGCTTCAAAGATCTGAGGACATTTCTGTAACTAAGTTCACCCAGAACCACACATTTAGGGAATCACTAGAAAGAGAAGGGATCTTACAGCCCATGTAATCCGAATGCCTTGGAGTCCTCATGAGGAAACAGGGGTTAAGTGACTTGCTGAAAATTAGCCAATTGGTAGAAGAGTAAAGTCAGAATTAGTGTTTCTTATTGCACTTCTGTACTCAAGTTCAACCAAAAAATAAGTACACACTGAATGCCTACAACGGGTAGAGACAGATGGTTGCTTGTCCGTCAAAAGCGCAGCCACAGGAAAGCTATTCTCTGAAATGCATATGAGGTAGAGGCAGGAAAATGCGATATGGGAAGGACCCCAAATGATACCTTTGACCCTCCAAACCCCCTTAATAAGCTTTTCTCTATGTGCCCACAGGTTTCACTTCCCCATGGGCCTGTCATATATTCCAGCTTCTTCCACAATATATGCCACAAATGATACCAACAACACACACTGAACCAGTCAACGTGTCTCTGACAGGATCCTGGAAATGAAAATCCCAACCATTGCAGGAGAGCTTTGTCCCATGTCTGCCCTCTAGGATTCCAAGGTCAGTGACTGAAGAGGATGATCTATGAAGCATTTTGAACTTTGCAGTTACTCTGCTTTTTGGAAAATACAGGATACCTAGGAATATTTGAATTTAAAATTGAACTTTCAGTATTAGTCTGAATTTAACTAGGTGTTCTGTATTTTTATTTGCTAAAGCTGGCAAACTGTTTTGATGCTGAAGTTTAAGGACTTAAAATGTGTGTAAGAAAAGAAGTTTTAAGAAAATTAGGAGCATAATCTTCAGTTTGTAAGACATCCATCTGAAAGCGATCACCTAAAAATTGGGAAAGACTTTTCACAAAGATATAAAAAGCTAAGTTGTAGCAAGAAAGTACATGATAGGAAAAAGGATCCCATAAATGTCTTGGGCCATTACATTATGGCACTAGTTTAGCTTGTCTGATTAACTTAGGACACAGTTCCTCCAGCCCCACTGCCCACCCAGGACCTCCCAGTTGTGGTGTTGGGTAATATTAACACCAGCTGGAAGTTATAATAGGTTCCAGTCTCTTTCAACTCAGCAAAGAGCGAGAAGAAATGAACTGGGATTAATAGAAAGCCAATTTCTTGCTTCATGTACTTTGGTTACATTACCCAAGGTTGGGGGCAAGAAGGCATCCAACCTCGCCATCTGCAGGCCTGCTACGGATCACATCTCCACTCGGTTCTTCACAAGGATTCTTTGGATTTTTCAGTAGCCACTTCTGAGTCCTGCAATAAAGCCAAAATGTGAGACGATCTCAAAACAAAACAGTAGCCCATTCAACAACGGTCAGGCAATTACTTTTGTTACTGAAATTTAGGTACCTAAGAAGCATGAGAGAAGAGAAGTATTAAGGAGACTACGAGCATAACTTTGCGTTTTAAAGCCTTCTTTCCTGCATTATTTTACAGATTCTGTTTCACTATTTGCAAGGTACTGTGAGAAGGGAGGAGGAGGGCATGGGAGGCAGCGGAAGGCATGCATGCATTCATGGATATATCAACTGAGTACTAACTATATCCTAGGACTGGAGACAAAGCAATGGAAAAACAACAAAATCTCTGCTTAAATGGACTTTGAATTTGTAGAGAGGGGAGTGCCTATAGAAACACTATCACAGCAATTGTGTGACACACACAATATTAACTCCACCTTATAAGTGAAGCCAGTGGTGTTGGAAGACAGTAGTGATGTACCCAAGGCACATGGCTACCAAGGGCAGCCCAGGGGCTGGGTCACAGTGATGGGCCAGCTACAAATTGGCATGCGCCATCTACCTCTGTAAGGATTAAGTCATGAGCTGCTGAAGCTGCTGACCTTCAACATCCCCTGAAAGGAGTTCAGGGTGAAGAGCAGAAGTGAAGCATTCTGTGCTCTGGGAAAATCTGGCAGGACACATCTTCAGAGAGTTAAAAATTTTTCAGGAAAAGATTTTATGAACCAAATTCTTGCATCTCCTTGTACCTAGAAAAATACTAAAATTCTTCATGGTGATATTTGCTCCTCATGACTAGCAATAACCTTCTGCAAAAAAAATATGTGCTTGATCACACATACTCCCCCTGCCTTCACCAAAATCACATATATTCTGACGTTCCCCCCTACCTCTTCAGAATAGTTTCTCAGAGCTATCTGAACTGCTGTCTCCTGAGCTGTAGTCTTCATTTTGCTCCAGATAAAACTCAACTCATAACTCTCCTGTTGTGCTTTGTTTTGTTTTGCTTTCAACAGATATAAAGCCTAGGCTCCATCCAGGTCTATGCTAGGCATGGTGTCATGCCCTAGGGGAGGGGGCAAAAGGAAAGGAGATCTAACAGGGACCCCTGTCCTCAGAGCCCAGCCTCAAGAGGGAGAGAGGCTGGTGCATCATATTTGAGCAGCCATCTAAGGGAAGGCAATGAAGGAAAGGTGGTGGGGAAGACACCAGCCAGCCTCAAGATTCCCAAACAGCGCTACTACTTCAAGGCAGATGGCAGCTCAATTCCCTTTGGGAGTGCAACCCTCAGCCACACAGGCCTGTCTGCCCATCTGAAAGTGAAAACTGCTCAGTCGTGTCCAACTCTTGGTGACCTCATGGACTTTAGAATCCATGCAATTCTCCAGGCCAGAATACTGGAGTGGGGAGCCTTTCCTTTCTCCAGGGGATCTTCCCATCTGCCCATCTGAGGAAGGGCAATAGGAAGATAGGGGCTGCTCTAGAAGCCCATACCAGGAGCTGTGAATTCCAAGTAACAGATGGAACCCACTGGGAAATGGTGTGGGTTATTATTTTTAACCAAAGGCATCAAAGAGAACAATTGAAGTGGCTAATATAAACAGTTCCAAAGTTTCAAGGTATAGTTTGTGGAACATACTTCCTGTTGATTTTCTTACAAAGCAGGCCTTTCAAGAAATCAAGTTTCATGAAGTAATTACACTATCATATTTAAAAAAATTTAGTTTCACAAATAGCCTTTTCTGAGATACACAAAACAAATAGTGTTTGGACAGTTAATCTAAATAAGACAGGCAAGACTGATACAAAGGGAGGAATAACTGATTTTACCTCTTTAAAGAAAATTGCTTAACACGCCTAACTGACAAACTCAGTGCCAGAGTTGTATTTACTGGTCTATATCAGTGACACGGCAATATTTAAGTTGGCAGTTTTAATTTGATCCCAAGAGAATCTTATTATGTTGTAGTCCACAGAATAAGAAAAAAAAACAAACTTAACAATTATAGTACATGTGGACTTAAGTTTCTTCCTTCCATTTTTTTTTTTTTTACAGTATTTGCCAAACATCTGCTTTTCTTTTGACATTCTGTCCAATGGATGAACAGCTGATTATTCAGTATTCTGTCTACACACATCCAACATATTGATTGAACACTAGGCTAGAAAGTACAGTTTACTGATGGACCACTGAATTAAAATGTCAAATTTTTGCCCATGAATCCTGTGTCTCAAGATAGAAAAGGGTTTGGAACGTGGGACTCCTTGGGGAAGCTTACAGTTCTTGGAAAATCATAACAATAAGAACAGAAAGCATTTATTAAGCCCTAAATTAGCCAGACAAACTACAATAGTGCATAAAATGCTTTTCAATATTGAGAATAGTGGATGACACTGGCCTACTTTTTAAGAAAGTGGAAAATGAGCAAACAATACGATGCCCAATGTAGTGGGGTTTTTGTGTGTAATAAATATGTAAATACTATTATTCCACAGTTCTGAGCTTTTAATTGGAAATGATTAAAAACACAAACTCCAAGAACCAGAAACTTCCTTCCAATTTAGGGAAGACACTGATATTCTTGAACAGAAGTTAATATTTTATGGGAAATCAACTCAATGGACAGGATGTATGAAAAGTTATAGTTATGCAGGCTGGGGATGGGGTAAGGAGAAGCCTGTGATGCTAAAAGAAAAAGGTGGAATATGAAAATGCATGATGTTAAATAGCCACCCAATATACTACATAGGTCTATGGACAAAGACTGGAAAGGAACAATAAAACCACAGATGTTTTAGAGCAGTGAAACCCTGGATCATTTTTTGTTTTGTTTTGTTTTCTGTTTACTGTTCTTCCAGTTTTTAAACGAAATAAGTATGTAGAAGCAGCTCATCTCCAAGAGCCCCTGGGAGGAGCTTGAAGGAGGTGGAAAGTTCCAGTGGAAGCAAAATCACCTGTAGTAGTAGTGAGCTCTGCACAGCCCAGGGAGCAGCAGGAAAGCCAGCACCAGCACGCGGACAGCCACCAGGCTGACGTTCCACTGATGCCCACGGCCAGCGCAGTGCGGATCCCACCCATCGAAGTCTGCGTACTCACATCACTTCCCGGCATAGCCAACGGGACAGCTGTGGCAACACACAGAGAGAAGTCAGCAGTGAGCCATGGCCAGAAACACTTATATTCTTGTACTCACTAGCCAGTCACCTCTCAACCTCTACACTTCAGCCTCATACTTTGTGAAGAATATGGAAAATCCATCAGGGCTCAGTTGCTGCTGTTGTTCAGTCACTCAGCTGCATCCCACTCTTGCAACCCCATGGACTGTAGCCCACCAGGCTCCTCTGTCCATGGGATTCTCCAGGCAAGAATACTGGAATGGGTTGCCATTTCCTTCTTCAGGGGATCTGCCCGACCCAAGGATCGAACTGTGTCTCCTGAACTGGCAGGCAGTTTCTTTACCACTGAGACCCCAGGGAAGCCAAACGGGTCAGTTGAAAGCACTCTGATCTACAAGCTACTGCAGCATAGACTTCCCCCATTGGTCTGTTGGCCCTGGGATTGATTCGGGGTTACTCGCATACCACCTCTATAAGGCACTGCAGAACACTGATTAAAGATCAATTTCTGTTAAAAGAACAACTGCCTCTCTCTAAGACCAACACAAAGCAACCCTGCCCTAGGAGCAAAGGGAGTTTTCAAACAAATGTTTGGCCAGATTGCAATCAATATAAGTCAAAGGAAGGAAGAATTTGAAAGCAGAGTCTTTTACTTGAGACCAGGTTATAAAAGAATGTGAGTAGCCTCTGAACAGGAAGCAGAGGAAACCATTTTTCTTACTTTTTTCTTAAAAGTCATAGATCCAAAAGGTCTCAGTGGTAACAAGAAGCACGCACTTACTTTCTTCAAGAGAGAAAAACTAAGTGGAGGGAAAAGTGGCATTCACCAACATCCCGCTGTTCATTAGTGAAATTGTTACTGGAATTATTGTTGTTCATATGGGGCTTCCCTGGTGGCTCAGATAGTAGGTAAAGTATCTGCCTTCAATGGAGACCTGGGTTCGATCCCTGGGTTGGGAAGATACGTTGAAGAAGGGAATGGCTACCTACTCCAGTATTCTTGCCTGGGGAATCCCATGGACAGAGAAGCCTGGTGGGCTACAGTCCATGGGGTCTCAAGAAGTCCAAGACACAAGACGGGACAGAGTGACGAACACTATCAGCAACCAACACAGGCTGTGAACTTTTATGTGAAAGTAAATGAAACAATGCTGCCATCTACTGGGAATGCATGCTTCCAGAGCCTCTCAGGATCTTGAGTAGAATTAATTATTCTTTGAAAGAGCATAAACTTTAAAAATAGTCTACTAAGCATTTTGTGATGCTCACTTGTTAGGAATTTCTTCCCCTTGGCCCTGGATCCACTAACTATATACCCATGCCCCCACTTTATTCCAGAAGGAGATGAAGGTATGAATACACAGAGAACGGACATCAGTCCCCATGATGGGAAGAGGCAGCAAGGGACAAGCTTTAGATGAATCATGCATCTACTGCATGGATGAAGCCCCAGAAGAGACCTCAAGTCTAGTCCTAGTTGTACCTTGAGTTAGTCATAGGAGCTTTGGCAAGTCACTTTCAGAGACAGAAGGGAAAGAAACTAGCATTTGCTATACACCTTATGTTTCTGATACTGGGATAGTTAGATAGCATCACCGACTCAAGGGACATGAATCTGAGCAAACTCCAGAAGATAGTGTAGGACAGGGGAGCCTGGCGTGCTACAGCCCACGGGGTTGCAAAGAGTCAGACATGACTTAGCAGCTGAACACTGGGCACTTTTGTTTTGTTCTCAGTGGTGGATTTCCATTTTACAGATGAGGAAAGTGAGATGCAGAGGAGTTACATAATTTGTACCAGGTCACACGGCTAGTAAATGGCAGTTTTGATTCAAATGGTTCTCCGATTTCAAAGTCTGTATTCTTTCTACTACATTGGGCCACATCCAAAAAGAGTTTTAAGTTCCATGCACCTCTAAAAAACTGTTCTTCTAGAACTGACTCTGCAAAAGCATGCACGATCTGAGTATAGCACCCATGGAGGACCATCCAGTTATTCCTGGCTTTCCTGATGCTGTTTTAATTCTAGCTGTCCTTGGTTATACACATCCACTATTAACACCTAGCAGCCATTTTTAAACTGGTGGATATTAACAGGCCACACCTCCGATCCTCTCAGAGATCGTAAAGTCTCAAGTAATAAATCAAGCACATGATAAGAGTCTGGGGAGTCAAGCAGGCTGCGATATCAAAGCCTTTCAGCCTTATAAGGCCCAGAGCAATCAGCCAGCATTTCACAAGGGCAGGCCACACATCACTAATTTTTTAGGTTTTGATTAATTCTTCTCCCACATTAAACAGAAAATTTCCTAGCTGAAGAAGCTTGGTTCCATGGTCAAACAATTTCAAGTTCTGGACTAAACAAAGGTCAACAAGACTTTTTCACATGTTGTGGTGACCACGAATCAAGAATTGAAGGCTAGCGTAAGCAGCATTTCTTAAACTGTGCCACACGATCCTTTTCTCATGAAACATTTCACAGCACCATAGTTTGGGCAACTTGGGCTGAAGAAGACCTGCCCTAGAGGCTGTGGGTTGGTTCAGAGCCAAACCAGAATAAATGAGGACCTCTTCTGTGCTCAAGAGGTTTGGAGTCCTCTGAGAACCCCCCAAGCAGGGGCCCTCTGAGGAGGCCTGTGGATGTGGACACTTCCAGTTCTCATATCCTCTGCATCCCCAGGGCAGCTGGGATTTCCTACATCTGGGAGGAGAGCTTCCATTGCCTCCAAGCAAGGAAGGAAGAAAGTTCCTTTACTAACCTGCTCACAACATTGTGAACAGTCTCTGCGCTTCCCAGGTGGCGCTAGTGGTAGAGAACCCACCTGCCAATGCAGGAGATGCAGACGACCTGGGTTCAGTCCCTGGGTTGGGAAGATCCCCTGGAGGAAGGCATGGCAACCACTCTAGTATTCTTGCTTGAAGAATCCCATGGACAGAGGAGCTTGGTGGGCATGGTCCACAGGGTCGCACAGAGTTGAACATGACTGAAGTAACATAGCACTCATGTATACATGTGCAGAATGATGCCTGTGAGATGTTTCTAATAACCATTGGACTGGGAAGCACTCCCTAGAGATGTTTTCTTTTTATGGAATTAAAAAAATACAAGGTGAGGTCATTGGGGCATGGAAGGATGGAAGGGTCGAACATCTGACAAATCCATGTTTTTATTAGATATAGAATTCAAAAACAAAGTTATGATCCAGATTAATGAGAACTCTGGTGATATTTTAAATATTGCTTTTGATTGCTGCTGCTGCTGCTGCTAAGTCACTTCAGTCGTGTCCGACTCTGTGCGACCCCATAGACGGCAGCCCACCAGGCTCCTCTGTCCCTGGGATTCTCCAGGCAAGAACACTGGAGTGGATTGCCATTTCCTCCTCCAATGCATGAAAGTGAAAAGTGAAAGTGAAGTCGCTCAGTCGTGTCTGACTCTTAGCGACCCCATGGACTGCAGCCCACCAGGATCCTCCATCAATGGGATTTTCCAGGTAAGAGTACTGGAGTGGGGTGCCATTAAAGGTGCTTAAATTTAAGTGTTAGATCCAGTTTAATTGTCATTTTGTAGCAACTCATATTTAAAATATTATTAGAGGAATATGATATTTTCATCGGGTTTTAATGACAGAAATGAAAGCAGTGTGCTAAAGAGTGTTCACAAGTCATTTAATGATTGGTGCTATCAGTTCCAAGTGAAATTGATGTGCTAACTACAATACATAACCCTGCAGTACCCTTCTTCTTCTTCTAATGCCTTTAATAATCCAAAGTTAAAGTGTCAGAGAGAAACATAAACCATTGCAGGGATACTTGTGTTCATCATTTCATTACTGGGAATAATACAAAGCCATTAACAGATGAAAACAATTTGATCCTTATTATCAAAATCAAGAATGATTATCATCAAGTACTAAATTTATCTTAGGTTAGAAAACCACGGCATGAAATATGAATATGAAAACAGATTTCTATTAGGACTGAGTTATTTTTGCTAATATTCACAAACATTTCCCACTATTTTTGTCAGGATGACGTGATTTCTAATGCAAGGCCATATTCTTCATCACAGAATATAATTTATCTAGTAATTTAGACTATGTTTCTACTAATTATGATTAATAATCAAAGCTTTTAAGCTTATAGCACCTACTCATGAGGATCAAAGTACTCTCTCACTCCATCATTAGGCACAGAGAAAATTACCACTGAGTCAGGAGGCCAGCCAGAAGAGACCTACTTATTTTTCAGTATCTATCCATTCCCTCAGATTGCCTTCAGATTATGAAAGTTACTGCTGCTGCTGCTACTGCTGCTAAGTCGCTTCAGTCGTGTCCGACTCTGTGCGACCCCATAGACGGCAGCCCAGCAGGCTCCCCCATCCCTGGGATTCTCCAGGCAAGAACACTGGAGTGGGTTGCCATTGCCTTCTCCAATGCATGAAAGTGAAAAGTGAAAGTGAAGTCGCTCAGTCATGTCCGAGTCTTGCGACCCCATGGACTGCAGCCCACCAGGCTCCTCCGTCCATGGGATTTTCTAGGCAAAAGTACTGGAGTGGGGTGCCATTGCCTTCTCCAATAAAAGTTACTAAAAGTAAGATTTGATACAGAACTAGATCTTCTGGGTGTGGTTCTACTCAAGACTGAGGGGCACGGTTTTGAGCGAGTGTGGTGAGGAGCAGGCTAACACATGACCCGCCAAAGCCATCACGGTGACAAAGGCAGAGAAAAGGCAGCCACGGCTGCATTTATCAGTTGTTAACAACAAAATGCAAACGCCAACTATTAGGATGTAAAGGGAGAAAAATGGAGGCCCCGTGTGACTGTATGTAACACTTTTTAAAATTTAGAAACGTAGCACTGATGCTCCCCATCTATTTGGCATAAAACAGAAGTTTTAAGACATTCTCTCAGTTTACTTCCCAGACTGTACCAGTAGTAACAGCAGGTTATTTAAGTCGGAGGGGAAATCACCCAATTCCTTAAATTTCATATTTGCCACTGACACCTGGGGTGTGTGTGAAATATTCAGAAAGAGTGTAATACACACATTATATATATATATACACATATATACATATGTAAATAACAGATTTATGTGTGTGTGTGTGTGTGTGTGCTCAGTCATGTCAGTCTCTTTGCGACCCCATGGACTGTAAGCCCATTAGGCTCCTCTGTCCACCTCCAGGAAAGAATACTGGAATGGGTTGCTACTTCCTCCTCCAGACGCTCTTCCCTGACCCAGGAACGGAATCCAAGTTTCCTGCCTCTCCTGCATGGGCAGGCGGATTCTTTATTGCTGCACCATGTGGGAAGCCCAGATTTACATATATAAATTACATATATTTTTCATTATGGAAAAGTTTAATTATAGAAAAATCTCAATATAAATTTTTTGAATTCACTAAAACTTAGGGGCTGCAATATCATATCTCTACAGAAAAATAGTCTGACTTACTGGCAGGAGAACAGGTTGTCAATGCCAAAATATATACAGACACCACCATTGAGGCAGTACCCTTCAAAATTCAGGGAACATTCAGGGAAACAATTTTTCAAAAAATTGTGTCCATTCTTCCCAAGGTGAGACAGCAGAGTAGAGTCTAGAAGAATCAAAGGCATTTCTTTTACTTTCTGAAGTGACTGGAGTCTTTCAGATATCAACATCAGGAACTAGTTTCTGTGAACAATTTGTCATATGGAACAATAATTTCACTTTCTTAACCAGACTTTATGAAATTTGCTATGGAGTCAGCCATTTTGCTTGAGGTTCAGCACTATTTGACATAAAGTATATTGGAGGCAAGTAAGAGAATGGTCAATCCTAAGACCATATGAACCCTGAGTACAGATCTCTTATAAAAGCCATCTGTCATCTATAAAAACACACCATGTAAAACAACAGTTAGCTTAAGAGGGTCTCACTGAACAACCATCTCTCTTCATGGCTTATAAACCACCCACCACTATACAGTCCATTACCCCCAGTTCCCTGGGAGTCTCAAAATTTTATCCCACAGGATACTTGCTTCTAAATGCAATTTAACTTTCAGGGGAGCCCTCAAAGACAGGACTAGCAACTTTGACAGAGAGGAAATGTTACCATAACAGAGGGGATGTCCAAGTGGAAAAGTCCCTTTTATTGAATGGTTCACTGCATAAATATTAGGAGTCTTTCAATAGCTCTAAGAAGAGCAAATTATTTGAGAAAATAATATACTGAAAAACCAGAGCCCCAAACAAGTGCCAAATTTTCCTTTTTCAGGATGTTTTCTGCTTGCAGGGCTGAGATGGGTAAATGGCTGTCAGTGACTAAGCTGATTCTGGCTTCTGGTGTCTTTGAAGCCAACCCCCACCACCCTCCGACCACCCCTCCCCATTCTGGAGTGCTGATGGTGAGAAGATACTGCTCTTGCAGGGAGAGGGTTCAGGAAGCAGAAATGGACTATAATTAACAATTTAAAAAGTTCTCATTCAGCTCAAGAAATACTGACTTTTTAAAGTAATACATTAAAATCCTTGAAAGTGATTCAAAATGCCAGGAGTCCAGACATCCTCCCCAACCTGTCTAGCCCTGCCAAGTTCTCCCAGTGGCCCCCAAAATCAACATTACAAATCAGGACATTAACTGAATAGTTAAAGAGAACCACCTGTGTTCTCACCTATATTGCATTGTGAATAATAAAAAAGAATTTATTCCAGATGCTATTAAATTAAGAAAACTTGGACCATTTCATTCTCGACCTCATCATCAATCTAATCAGGAGAGGAAACTCACCAGCCTGATTGAACCAAATGATTTCTTGAAGCTCTAATGAAAACACACTTAAGTAGAGATTTTTTGGGAATCAAGTCCCTCCCCTTGGATCCAAACCACCCACCAACCTACCAGGGCAAATCTGTCCAGGCTCAGACAGGCCGCCAGCACGCGTGCAAGTGTGGTTTTCCTCCATATTTGTTCAGGTGGCATTTTCCCCACAGCTGTGCACGCCCCGTCGGTGCTCATCAATATCTGCCAGGAAAAAGGAGTAGGAAAGAGAAAAGTGAGGTGCAGAGGAGATCAGAGGCTCATATAGTAATTGAAAAACCCAATATTCTGGAAAAGAAGCGTCTTCAATTTGTGTCATGATACATGTTCTCAGAGCTCTGTACATTTTTAGATTCAAAAATTCTATTATCCATGTTGGAAAGAGAGATGAACTGGGTCCGTGGGGTGCATACCCATGCAGGTAAACTACTGATGTCAGGCTGGAAGCTTCCCTACTTCTTGGAAGGAAAGGAAACTTCCCAGCACAAATAGCTCCATGGGAAATTTGGAGATGGTAAACTATCTCTAGGTAAACATTTAGAAGTTCAGATCCTATTAAATAAAACATTTTGCCCTTTTAACACAGATATAAATGAAATCATCTCTTTCTTTCCCAACTACCCATCTTTTCTATTCTTAGTTATCACCACTGTAACCTTTAGATCCTTCCTCTCTCCAATGTTCCATTGCTGTAAGAGGAGTAGCCTTCCTACATTCCCCGTATCCCATCTCTCCTCTACTCCTCTCCTAAGCATCAGTGCCACATTGATCTTCCCCGACCACATCTCCCATCATTGCACCCCTGACTCAAATGCCTAATAAAATATACTCATGCCCCCAGGTTCATCCAAAGTAATACTTCCTCCATGAAGTCCTTCCCAATACCTCAAACAGGTATTTCTACCTATTCTAAACTCCCACTTCATTTTTAGTTCTCTTATGATACACATCTTTCTTCACTACTTATCATAGCTGCATTGATTTTAGATTATATTCTAAAGGTGGAGGACAATGCAGAGAACAAGAACAAGCTCACTGTTTCTATGTGGCCCGAGGACTCCGTGCCACTCAGGCAGGCTGGGCCATAACACTCTGTTACATGAAAGGAGGTATGTGAGTAATAGAGTCGGAATCCAGAGTATACTGACTTTAAACATCCAAGAAAGTATACCTTCCTTTTTCTTCAAAGTAAATGAAATATAAAGCCTGTTTGTCTAAATTATCTATGAGCCTGTTTAATTAGAGCAGTGACATTTTCCTGACTGACAGCCAAATATGTGCTTAAAAGAGCATTTACAGATGTTTGTGGACTCCACAAAACTAATCTGATAAAGGTCTGATTTAAATCAACCAGATCCAGAAAATTGGTAGCTATGACTGATATTTCATCTTTAACCTCAACATGTGGGAGAAAGCAGTGCCATTTCAGTTTCTTATCAGGGCATCTGCCCCTCACCGTGAAAAGATTTTCATGTTTTCAGAAGGAAAGGAAAACACTGGAAGAGACATTTTAAAGCCCCATAAAACTTGAGATAACTATTTTACTGGGCCAGGATGGCTTCAAGTCAGGTCTTCACTTGTACAGTGATGCTGTGCTATTGACACCTGGAATGGTACATGACATCCACTAAGTGAACTCCCAACCCAGCCAGCCACACCCAGACCTTGGCAGAGCATGGTGGTTATGAAAGAGGTCTTAATCATTCGCTGCTTATATTTAAATGTCAGTGTCTTGAACTGATCAAGAGCCAGCCAGCGAACCCTTTCATAGAATCTTCATGCACAGCAGTGACCTCCAACAAACCCATGTCAGCTCTGAAGTTCACCACAGTTCATTTGCCAAATTCAGTAACAAAGAAAACACTGTCCGGTTTCCCCCATGATGGCTCAAAGTATGGGGTATTGATCAGGTACTGATGTCACTCAACCCCCAGAGAAAGAATTAGAAAGGCAGAGGGGAAAACAGCCTCTGCAGAGGGGAGGCACTAAGTAGTGCCGGCATGGCCAAAGGGCATGGACTTGAGTATTTACCAAGAACTGAAATACGTCAGTTTGACAGGTCACACAACTCCCCTTTTCAACTTAACATGTATCACTGCAGTTATACCCTGTCTTTTCTCAAACTGCCACACCCAGCGTTCAGTGATTCTCCAAGGTTTGCCCCTACCCACTTCCCTCCACACATAGCTTTCTTACCCAGACAGTGGATTCCATCTCCCTAGTAGCCCTCTGAGTGCCGGCAGACATAGCCGCCTTCTGTATTGACACACTTGGGGGAGGTGGGAGGGCAAACTGAGAGACCCATCTCACGTCCATCTACATCTGCGGGCAAAACAATGAGCTAGTGAAATATGCACGCAATCCTGGTATAAACTACTATAGTAGGAAAATGAAAGCGTTAGTCGCTCAGTTGTGTCTGACTCTTTGTGAGCCCATGGACTGTAGCCCACCAGGCTCCTCCATCTATGGCATTCTCCAGGCCAGAATACTGGAGTCGGTAAGCATTCCTTTCCTCCAGGGGACCTTTTCAACCCAGGGATCAAACCCTGGTCTCCTGTATTGCAGGCAGATTCTTTACTGTCTGAGCCACCCAGGGAAGCCCATAGTAGGAAAGAATAGTGTAATCTTACATACACTCATCTAGCCATTTACAGGTACTGTTTGCAAACATAATGCAAGCCCTGCATTTGGACCTAAAGTTCATTTCTGAATCAATTTTCACAGATTTCTCAGTGTTTGACTAGCTAAGTATGTGTAAGTAAATCACTTTGTGCCAGAGTTTCAAACCATAAGAACATTTACAACAATGGCCATCAAAATAAAATAGAAACCTACCTAGCCTGGATGGGAGGTGAGGTTGGGGGAGAATGGATACATGTATATGTGTGGCTGAGTCTCTCTGCTGCTGTACACCCGAAACTACCACAACATTGTCAACTGGCTATACTCCAAAACAAAATTAAAAGTTAAAAAAAGAAACCTATGCAGCAAAGCCTATTTAATAAATTAAAACTTATGATCTAAGCCTTTGAGGGGAAAAGTTGTTTTTCTTGGAATTGGGAGTTTATAAATTTGACTTGAGCTCACAGTCATGCTTCTAAAGCTAATTATAAATTCGTCTCCTTAATATCAACTATATATATTAAGAAATTCTAATATAAACTCAATGTATTAGAGCATATACTCTATGTTTCAGTTTTTCTATTCATATATCCACTGCCTTTTAGCTAATATCAAATAATTTACTCACACCTGAGGATAACATAAATCCTTCTGGAGATTTTGAGTCAATACAATCTGAGAGAATCTTTTTTATTCACTATTTTCCAGATATGTGTATTTGGATTTTGCTCTTATCAGAACATTGTTTTCCATCTCCAGCAAATCCTTTCAAACACTGACATGTGACATCCGCTCCCTCTGAAAGGCACTCAGCCCGTGTACCGCATCCCATGGCATCAGTCTTTATTATCTGCAAAGAGTAAGAACCCTATCAGCTTATTTTCAGATCTCAGAGGGAAAAAATGGACTTTAATGCTTTGCATCCTACAGAACATTCTAGAACTTCTTTTGTCAAGTTCTGGGACAGGTTAACCTCCAAACAGAAACACCATGTTGATCTGTAATCTGTATCTATATCAAAGGGTCCACAAGCCATATGCTTCTGTTTACATGCTCTCAACAAATCTTTAGTCTTAAAGAATTATGTGGTGTTCAAAACCCACCTGTGAACTTATTTATAATTTTTTAAAGAATTTTCAAATTTGAACTATAACATTTCTAGGAGTAAATGGACTCAAATGTTTTAAATTGTATTGCTTTATTTGAGAATTCCCAACCTTCATGAAAGGGTCAACATATTCTTATCTCCCAAAGATAATATGTAGCATGTAGGTCTAGGTACCAACATGGCAAAGAGATTTCATCATAAAAAGATTTACTGTCAATTTACTAAAATTATGTTTCATGTATAATAGAATATGTATGTCAAAAATGTATGTTTTACTATCAAGATTTATGCCGTGACTTGCAAACCTCTAGGCACTTTTACAGAGTCATGAACCATACAAACTAAATGCTGTAAATGGATCATTTCATTTCATACTCCATTGAAATGCAAATGCCCCAGGGAACAGAGTTGCCTGTTGAGCCATAAACATGAGCAAGTTTTTTTTTCTTCCTTTAGCTACTTATGTATGAAATCATTCTCCAAATGCCTCCTCTCTGTTGGAGTTGGGGGTATCTGACATACCACAGCAGGATATAAACTATCTTCTGTCTTTTCACTGGTAAACTTGCTCATCTGAATATAGAAGAGGTCAAGAAACCCTCCAAAGTTGCCCATAAATTAAAGAAAGTTAAGTGATCTAAGTAGGATTCAAGTCCCATGAGAATGCAGACATCGGGTAATTGCATTTGACTTGCTTAGCTATTTGAGTGAAAAGATTTCTTTTGTGGGAATACATGCCTTTCATGCTTGCTTGGTCACCTCCTGTCACTCGTGACTCTTTGAGCTGGATAAGTTCAGCCTAAATCAGTTATCCATTGGATTCAGCATTTATTTGGAAGACTAGCTCCCAAATCACAAGGCTGTTCAGAGAGTATGGTGGACAGCATCCAATTACCCCAGACATTTTAAGTCACTAGCGGAATTAGAATATGATTCAGGAATTACTTGGTAACTTGCAATCCCCCAGGATTCCCTGGTGGGTCAGAGGTTAAAGCATCTGCCTGCATTGCAGGAGAGAGACCTGGGTTCGATCCCTGGGTCAGGAAGATCCCCTGGAGAAGGAAATGGCAACCCACTCCAGTATTCTTGCCTGGAGAATCCCATGGATGGAGGAGGCTGGTGGGCTACAGTCCACGGGTGGCAAAGGGTCGGACACGACTGAGCGACTTCACTTTCACTTTCACTTTCAATCCCCCAGGCAATGAAAAGCAATGGACATGTGTTTGCAGTTGGAGGGTAGGCCATAGCCAAAGTTCTTTTTGCCACCCCCTGGCTCCAGAAGGAGCGAATGCCTGTGCTCCACATGCCTCCTCTCTAAAATACGGTGACAGTTTCCATCCAGTCTACTTCACATGGTTGTTTTAAGAACTTGAACAAAAAGTGATTAAAAAAAAGGTTTTGAGAATTTTGAAATATACTTATCTAGATAAGGGTGATAAAGGAGAAAATCATTGTGATGGCTTGTATCAGAATTAGCCTTATCACACTAGAAAAGACTCTGCAGTCTGTTAGTAAAACTAACAAAATTAATTCATTCCAAAATGCCTACTGTGTGTCAGATCCTCATGAGGTCCAAAAATACAGTGGTGGAGGATATAGACGAGAGTTCTGCTTTCTTACATGATTAATTACTGAAGTATATGTGTAATGAGCACAATCAAAAACAATACTGGGTTCCAAGAGGGCTGAAACAGCTCTCGTATTGCCTGGTCAGGAGACTAGGAAAGTCTTTCTGAGAAAGAGCATATTATGTCGAGATATGAAGGATTCACAGGACTTGGTGGGGAGGGGGTTAGAAAGAGCACTGTAAGTCAAGAAAACAACACCTGCATGTTACAGGCGAGGCCTATGTAATGGAAGAAGGCCATCCAAAGCGGGGATAGACGGGCACAAGCTAAGGCTCATGAGGTGGACACAAGTTAGTTTCTCCAGGGCTCAACAGGCTACATTAAGAATTTTACATTTTAGTCATGAATTTAGAAGAATTTGTGATTTTAATAAATTTCACAATGAAACTTTTTATGATTGAATCGCTTTGCCATGTGGTTATACAGGTCTACTTGCCACATATCATTATGTGTCTTTGGGGAATAAAAACATATTGACCTAAAATCTAATAAGTTTTCAAACTTTTTTTATTATAGCTACTTGCTTGAAATGAATATTTCACTACAAAACATAAGTAAGATCTCTTAACCTCACACAGGCAGAACTAAAACTTCACAGGCTAAGACAAAATAGAATAGAATCCAGGGAAGGAAAGATGAGGCAGTTCACCAGGACAATTTCGTTCATTCTACAGTCTCCAGGTAGGAAGCCAAACACAGCCTATTATATGTGTACTCCACATCTCTGGCCATGTTGTCACTCGCTCATTTCACCCATGGGGCCTAGTTTACCATCTGTCATTCACCTTGGTTTTTGAGTCCCCCAAACATTAGGCTTTCAAAATATCTTCTATCAGCTAAGAGGAAGGTTCTCGATACTGCTGATATCTATTATCTCTACTGTTTTATTCTATCATATTGTTTGTCTCTGTATCAGACTGTGACTTTGGAGGCTGGGGCTGCATTTAGCTTAACATGCTATCACCAGCCCATAGCACAGCGTATAGTAAATAAATAGTCACCAGATGAATAATATTCCTAACATAACTATGTTTCCAGTACTTCTTTTCTTGACATGAATTACTGATAACTACTCAGTCATAATTTTCAAAATCTTTGGTCATTAACTTAATAATATAGCTTAGTTTCAGCTTTCAAATCTGTAAAATGAGGCACTGTGATAAGGGTTAAATTAGAGAATACATTTAAAGGATCTGGTAAACTCTAAAGGTCTGTAAAAATTATTACTAAAAATATTCACCTCTTTGTATTATATCAAAAATCACACTGATAAATTCCTATAAAGAGGGGTAAGAGGTTCCAGGGCCTTGTTAACTATAGTTTGCCAAAGACAAAAGCTGTGGTTGAGTGTATATGAAGTCCTAATATGGAGTTCTCCAATTGATTTTTAAGCCACATACTGTGTTAAAATTAAGATTTACTCAGAAATACAAACAAATAAAATGTTTCAAAGCAGAGCTGCACTGACTGAATGGCAGAGACCTAGCATGAATAAGAGGTGGGGTTTGCAGGAGCTTTAGGGCTGAGCTAAGCCCTGTTTGAAAACCACTACCTTCATGAGTCGGAGAAGGCGATGGCACCCCACTCCAGTACTCTTGTCTGGAAACTCCCATGGATGGAGGAGCCTGGTAGGCTGCAGTCCATGGGGTCACTAAGAGTCGCACAGGACTGAGCGACTTCACTTTCACTTTTCATTTTCATGCATTGGAGAAGGAAATGGCAACCCATTCCAGTGTTCTTGCCTGGAGAATCCCAGGGACGGGGGAGCCTGGTGGGCTGCCGTCTATGGAGTTGCACAGAGTCGGACGCGACTGAAGCGATTTAGCAGAAGCAGCAGCGGCTTCATGAGTGAACAGAGTATAAAAGAATTAGGTTCCCTAGAACTGGACATGGAACAATAGACTGGTTCCAAATAGGAAAAGGAGTACGTCAAGGCTCTATATTGTCACCCTGCTTATTTAACTTATATATGCAGAGTACATCATGAGAAACGCTGGGCTGGAAGAAGCACAAGCTGGAATCAAGATTGCCGGGAGAAATATCAATAACCTCAGATATGCAGATGACACCACCCTTATGGCAGAAAGTGAAGAGGAACTAAAAAGCCTCTTGATGAAGGTGAAAGAGGAGAGTGAAAAAGTTGGCTTAAAATTCAACATTCAGAAAACTAAGATCATGGCATCTGGTCCCATCACTTCATGGGAAATAGATGGGGAAACAGTGGAAACAGTGTCAGACTTTATTTTTGGGGGCTCCAAAATCACTGCAGATGGTGACTGCAGCCATGAAATTAAAAGACGCTTACTACTTGGAAGAAAAGTTATGACCAACCTAGACAGCATATTCAAAAGCAGAGACATCCTGATTCAAACCTGACACCATCATCTCAGCCACTGGCAGGTGTTGAGACTCTGCCATGTTATAGTCAAGCTCTCTGCTGCCAGCTAAGATGTCCAGTGGCAGGACTTCACTACTCAGATTGGCTCCACTACCTATGGGAGGCCAACAGATACAGTTAGTTGACCATTTGTGATTTAAGAAATGTTTGAGTTAATCTATATTTATGGCTGCTTGTTGGTTATGAGTTCAGACTCAGAGTAGGAGGATTCAGAGAAACTCGCAGGGTCTAGCTTAGAAAACCTTCCCCGCCACACCACACCCTCTCAGCTTCCCTCCATGCACTTGAGATCAAGGGTGGGGAGAGCCAGGCAGAAAGACAGGACTCTTTTAGGCACTGGCATAAATGGTAACAGTAGAATACCCAAATCCTTATGCACAGAATCAGCTCATAATCACTGTTTGCCATTATGGAGGACAAGCTGACCTCTTCAACCTGCCCTCATATATACTTTCTCCTTCAGGCTGCTTTAGACATTTGTTTTAGCCTGACTTTGCCAGTATTTAGAAATGCGGAAGAGCATAAATAAACCATAACTTAACATAGGCATGGGACCTAAGCAACTCCCCAGAACACAGGAGAAATGGATCCCCTAAAACACTGTGTATTCTCTAAGTGTGGTCCATGGATCCCTGGGGTCTCATTGCACACCACCTGGAAGGTCAAAACTATTTTCATAAAAGGCAGATAACTCCGTTATTATTTTCACTGTGTTGACCAATGGGGCAAAAGCAATGACGGGTGAAAGTGTGGTGCCTTAGCATGAATCAAGTCATGCTCCTAGTGGCATCTCTACTGTGGTCATGTTCTTCACTGCCACATACACACACATACATGCACACACACTCCAGTTCCACCTTTAAAAAACCATGATGGAGCAGTAAAATTATTGACTATGGCCTACTTGCTGTTTCATATCCTGTATAGTGAAATGGGAAGCACACAGAAAAGACTGCACACACTGAACTCATGATGTCTATCTTAGATATTTGAGCTAAAACTAGCCTCTTTTTTCCACTGAACATGATTTTTACCTGAAAGAATGTTTGATAAACTATGTCAGTAACACTTGAGGATTTGGCACTTTTTAAAAAATGAATGAAGCTATTCTGTCTCTTCAAGGAAAATTAGCTCACAGTGCTTGTTGCCAATAATAAGACTGGAGTTTTCAAGTGAAAAAGTACAATTTTACAAAATTTTCCACAAAAAGTTTTTGACAAAATCCAGACACTCAAAGACTTTTCTGATGAGTTTGATAAATAACTCATGAACGTTATTGTAGGTATATTAGTATGACACTCAGAAGATCTGCATAACTCAATCAATCAATATTTTTAAATAACCAAAACACAACAAAATCATGCATAGCAAAAGATTCATGCAAAATATAAAACAAGAATACTGGGTTTTAACATAGCAGAGGACAAGAAGTTCATTGATATGACTTCAGATTCAACATTGCAACAGGCTCTGAGAAACTACCATCTGTCTAGTTCTGAAATAATATCAAAAGAAGATATACAAAAAGGGCATCTGAAAAGGCTATTAAGCAATCTTTCCTTTTCCAGTTCCATGTCTGTCTGAGGCCAGATTTTCTTCATGGGCTCCAACCAAAACAACACAGCAACAGCTTTAACAGAGAAGCAGATGGGAGAATCTGGTTGCCCTCTATTAAGCCAGACATTAAAAATGTAAATGTAAAACAATGCCATGCTTCTCACTACATATTTTTGTTTTGAAAAATAGAGATTTCCTTTTCATAAAACATGTTCACATATAATAGATTACTGTAACTTTAATAGATATTAGATTTTTAGTTTTAATTTCTAATGTCATAAATCTTAACAAATAAAACCCACACAAAAAAACCTTCAGTTTTTCAATCATTTTAAAAACATAAAAAGGTCCTGAAATCAAAAAGATTGAGAATTGTTATCCTAAGGCAACAATTAATAGATCTGAAAATCCAAAATATCCAGTTCTGGTCCATGGATAAATTAATCCATTTGCTGTCGATCTGTCACGTAACTTATATCATGCCTATCGGATAAACATGAATTTTATAAACATCTAAAATAAAATTTAGGTTCTCTCTTATTAGATGTCTGTCAAGAGATGAATCCAAATACACCTTACTTGTCTGGATGCACATTCAAGGGAAGAAAATTAGCACTTCTGGTTACCTGTCATATCAGATCTATTCTTCCTCGAAGTCATGTTTAAAATGTGGATCACAAGCCTTGTCAGTCTGGATTCCCCACACTTGTTTGGTATCCTCAACTTAATTATTATAAAGCACTTTTCTTTTCATATTAAGATAGTCATGTGGCTGGGGAGTTGTATATGACTGCCTTTAAAATAGAGGCCATAAAACTGGACAAAATGTCTCTGAGTTGGTAAAATACTGGCATTTATTTCTAAGACTAAGCTGTGTGTGCATACCTGCTCAGTCATGTCCGACTCTTTGTGACTCCATGGACTGTAGCCCACCAGGCTCCTCTGTCCTTGGGATTCCCCAGGCAAGAATATTGGGGTGGGGTGCCATTTCCTACTCCAGGGGATCTTGCAGACCCAGAGATCAAACCTGGGTCTCTTATATCATAAATGGGGGGCTGAAGCATTGGAAGACTTTGAATGTTATATTTTGTTCATTAATTTTACAGCTGAAAGTGAAAGTTAAAATCATTCAGGTGTGTCCAACTCTTTGCGACCCCATGAACTATAGTCCACCAGGCTCCTCTGTCCATGGGATTCTCCAGGCAAGAAGACTGGAGTGGGTTGCCATGCTCTCCTCCCAGGGAATCTTCCAGACCCAGGGACTGAATCTGGGTCTCCTACAGTCTGAACCATCAGGGAAGGGAGGCCAGTTGAATTTAATTTGTAATGAGGAGCTGAAACTCATCAGAGAGAGAGAGAGAGAACCAGACAGTTGGCATCCCTAAAAGTAAGGGAGCTTTTTATAACACAAAATATTAAAAATCAGCACAAAGCACAGGAATCAATATAGAATGATATTCCTGAGCCAAAGTAAGATAATTCAGCTGCACCGTTTGTCATATGATCTGCCAATATCCGATGGCCATCAAGAGCCAGACACATTTTTCCATCTGGAGCTTTCACAAAACCTTCATGACACAAACACTGAGCAGTTTCAAACCTCTCTTTGCAAATATGTTCACACCTCCATTTTGATGTAAGCAGGGATCTGCTCCTAGCAGGGAGAAGACATGCATTCACAGATGGGCTTGGAGATGAAAAGGTTGCATAAAAGTACAGCATACAGCTTGGGGGAGAGACACTGTATCTAAGTGGAGTTTATATCAAGAGCTATTTCAGGAGAGTTCCTATAAAGAGCCACTGGTTCTCAGATAAGCCCAGAAAGTTATTACCTTATGAGTATTTATTGAATTTAGCCAGTACTTTTGTTCAAGAAGCTATTTGGGAAGATAGGAATCCGATTTCCGGACTCATCATCCAGTCAAACTGACAAAGGGTGATTCAGAAAGAAGAGTTACAGTGGAAAACCAAGTGGCTTTTCCATTTTGCTTTACCTACTCCTGGCTGAAGCTTACTCACTGGCATTCTCAGGAGGTGGGGAAAAGCCCAATGTGGGTAGAAGCTTCCGCTGCAGGCTTCTAAACTGCTCCCCCCACCCATCCCTGCTCCTGGACTTAGTGCCTTTAAACCAAGTCTTTGAAAAGGAGCAAATAAGTAAAAACTAATTAGGAGAAGAAAAGATGAGCTTGGAGGGATAAAGCCCAAATTCATTACTAGACTGTCTTAATTTAAATAAAATTCAAGTCTCAGGAAATCTTAATATCTACCCAAATTAGTGAGAATTGCAACACCCCCCCTTCCCTGCCATCAAACAATTTAAATAGTTGCAGATGCCAGTCAAAGAAAGACCAGTGTACCTGGTTTTGCCAATGGATGAACTACAACCAGAGATGAGGGCTTCAGCATGCTGCCTGGGAGACGTACGCTATTTTTGCCAATCCTCTTGTTCATCCTTATTATCGATGGCATAGTCCAATCAGAGAACCACACGTGATCCTCAAACACAGCCACGGCAAATGAGTGACCTGGAAGCAGTCAAATCCATTACAAACATCTTGTTTTTATCATAAATATTGTTCAAAGGACAAAGAATACCCAATTCCTACACTAAATCAATTCTTTAATAAGCTATTAAGCAATGTAAGAGACACCCACATCAAGGAGAACCCTCTCGATGAGGAAACCTGTTAGAAGGGGAGCCTGGTGGTACGAAGTCCTAGCAAAGCCTGTTGTCACTCAGCATTCAGAGAGTGAGAGAATGTGAGTGACTGACATAATACCACCAAGAAGAAGGAACCCGGGCAGGAATGTTCCCGTGTTCAGTGATTCTATCACTATTTATAGACTAAACAGCTTTGGGTAAGTTATTTTCCTCCTCTTTGTCTTAGGTTCCTTGTCTTTTTTTTTTTTCCAGAATTTTTTTTTTTTTACTGATTTACATAATGACCAGTAGTGATTTAGAATTGGAACTCCTTTTAATAAAGAACAAGTTGCTGTTAGGACTATATATCTGCCTACCCTGCAAAAATACATTCTTCTTAAGCTAAGTTAGTACCAATTGGAAGCCAACTTTCCCTTTGCAATATTGTGAGCAGTATTTTGACTCTTAACTGAAGCTTAAATGGGAAGATACGGTTTACCAAAAGTAATATAAAGTAATAAGGCATTTTTATTTTCTTAAAAAAAAATTTTTTTTAGGTTCCTTGTCTTTTGAATGGCAGTAATAAGTAGTAGACTAAATTCACCGGTTTTTGTAAAATTTTTTTAAAATCTAAGGTAACTGAATAACAGTCTCCTCAAATTCCCATCTCCAGCACATTTCCATGCATTAAACCCCTACCTCCTTTCCTACTCTAGGACCTTGTTCTGTCAATTACCCCTTTCATTTATTCATTCTCTTCATCTCTCCAACTTCTTTCTTTTAGCTGATTAATATCTCTAGTTCTCTCCATCTTCATTCCCTCATCTCCTTGACCTCTCCTCTTTTCCTCTCTCTCCTACCCTTTGCAGCCAAGTTCTTTGGAAGTCATTTATTATCTGCTGCTTCCATATTCATGGCTCTAATCAACCCCTAAGTGGGCTCTTTCCATCTTACCTCAACTAAACCCACCTCTCCATGCTACTGAAACTGCTCTGATAAAATATTCCAGTGTTTAGTAAGCTGGGAGATGTTTAAATATACTATCTCAAGTGGTTAGAGGCTATGGCTAAGAACCCCTAAGTTTGGAAGCTTTTTATCACTGCACATACAGTCGCATTTCCCAGGCCAGTCGTTTTCACAAATGAGCAATGGATTTGGTGGACTAGGATGAATATCTCCCTCTAGTGGCAGCAAACTCAAATGATTAGTCCTGGTGAAATGAGTCTGCGCCCATCATTATTGATGGAGGCCCTTAAGATTCATTTTGGTATCTAGCCTTTGTTCCAAATAAAGCCATTAATGCAGGAAGGGAACTTTTTACATAACTTTTGTTTTGTTTTGCTTACTGAGATTAAAAAAAATACCTAACACAAAATTGACCCTCTAAACCTAAGACTTAACCCATAGTTTCTGTAGTGTAAAATACATTCACATTGCTGTACAACCAATTTCCAGAATTTTTTTTAATCTTGCAAAACTGAAAATCTATCCTCATTAAACAACTTCTCAGTCCCTACCCAGCCAGTCCTTTGCAAACTCTATATTACTTTCTGTTTCTGTGACTATTCTATTCAATAAATACCTTAAGTTAACAATATTTGTCTTTTGTAACTGGCTTATTTCATTTAGCCAAATGTCCTCGTGGAAATGGCAGCCCACTCCAGTATTCTTGCCTGGAGAATCCTATGGGCAGAGGAGCCTGGCGGGCTACAGTCCATGGGGTTGCAAGAGTTGGACATGACTTAGCAAATAAACAACCTCAAGATTCACCTATGTTGTAGTATGTGTCAGAATTAGCTATAGTTTTTCACCACAAACCCCAAACTAGATACAATCTCTCTAATTTTTTGTCTACAGGAGAGCCACAGTTGTGTGTTAAATTAAGAATGAATTCCTTCAATCTTTAAATGAAAAACCCTGAATCGGTCATTGAGATGCTACCATTTAAAAACCGGCAGGTGGCACTATAATGATGAGAGTGGTTATTTAGATATTTTCATACCAAATTATTTGTATTTGTGAATGTATTTAATAGGAAGTTGCATTGGTCATAAAGTAGAGCAATGAAAATTATTTATAAAATATCTGCTATACTTTTTGGCTTAGAATATGGTGTATTTACATTCTAGTAAGGAATTTCCAAATCCCTTTATATACCGAAGCTATAAATTTACATTTATTTGGGAGATTCATTTTTTAACAATATGTGGCTCCTGACTAGACTCGGTGACTTCACAGGAACCATATTGTACCCTCCACTGTATCTCTACTTCCTACAAGATTCTATAAACATCTGTTGGGTGCACGGATGATAAAGCCTATGATTACATACATGTGAAGTATGTCAATTTTTAAGAAGCTTGGAAGTAGGTAGAATTTTTAATTATATTTATCTTGATCTGTTTAATGTATAATGCTAATGCTAAGTCACTTCAGTCGTGTCTGACTCTGTATGACCCCATAGACGGCAGCCCATCAGGCTCTGCCGTCCCTGGGATTCTCCAGGCAAGAACACTGGAGTGGGTTGCCATTTCCTTCTCCAATGCATGAAAGAGAAAAGTGAAAGTGAAGTCGCTCAGTCGTGTCTGACTCTTAGCGACCCCATGGTCTGGAGCCTATCAGGCTCCTCCATCCATGGGATTTTCCAGGCAAGAGTACTAGAATATAAATCTAGAAATTCATTATCAAAGGGAAAAATTAATACCTTATACAAATTATTAGTTTTGTTAGCTCTTTCCTAGAAGAGAGAGACCGTGTTTTCTCATCTTCTCAACCAACCAGTTTCTAAATTCCTGAAGCATCTTTAACATCTCCCTGGCCTTTATTCTGGCATCCAATCTGTTACTAAATCTTCTGTTTTTCATTCCCAGTGGTTCTTTTTTTCTTAATACTCTAATCCTCCATTCTACTTTTAAATGGCAATGTTCTAGTTCAGGCTTTTATTAACTGTTGCCTGAACAACTGTTGTAACCTCCTAACTCATTCCCTTCTCTCCAAATTCCAATCCAACCCTTGTTACCTAAGTGGCTATCCTGATATACCAATTTTATCAGATACAGTTCCTGCTCAAGAATTATGCAATGGCTCTCCAGTACGTTCAGAATGAATTGTAGTTAACGTATTCTGGCAGGACTACAAAGACCAAATATATACAAAGACCAAATTTTGCAGCCTTATTTCAAATGATAATGTTTTATCAGCATTTATTTACCACATGGTCCAGTTCAAATACTGTCAAAATGAATCCCCCACTGTTACATCATCTCATAACCATCTGTACTTCTAACAGATAGCATAATCTACAGTGTTTCCAAATTATTTATGAAAATACATGACATCCTATGCAAAATCTGAAAATATAATAGAAGGGAAAATTTATTAATCTTTGTACAGAATGGCTAAAGGGAATGTTATCGCTTGTGAAAATGACATTTTATAAAACATAAGAAATGATAACAGCTGAACAAGCTCTTAAGAAACTTTTAAAGTGTTTAATATTTTCATTCTGCTTTTAAGAAATCTTGGCAAAGAGAAATGATAACGCAGCACTGTTTTTTAATCTAATATTCCGGTGTTAAAATAATCTTCATAACTTATAAGCCCCTGGAGAAATCTGTCAGCCTGTTGGTTTCTATTCCTTTCTCACCATGTGTTTAAGGGTATGTGTGTGGGTATGGGGAGGGGGTGGTGAGTGTATGTGAGTGTGTGTGTGTGGGTGTTAACATTCATCAACACTCAATCAAGTTAAAGAAATAACCCATTCCAAAGCCTTACCAGGGCTTCCCCGATGGCTCAGTGGTAAAGAATCCACCTGTCATGCAGAAGCCACAGGAGACACAGGTTCTATCCCTGGGTCAGAAAAATCCCCTGGAGGAGGGCATGGCAACCCACTCCAGTATTCTTGCCTGGAGAATCCCATGGGCAGAGGAGCCTGGTGGGCTATAGTCCATGGGGATGCAGAGTCAAATACAACTGAAGTGACTTAGCATGCATGCGTGCATACTGGCAAAAAGATAATCAAAGCCTTACCTACATCCTTCTGGGCAAGTCTTCGGCATTTAGAGCCATCCAGATTGGACATTTCAATCACAGACTGCTTGGTATCGCACCAATACAACTTGTCAGTTAAGTAATCAACTGCTATTCCACTGGGCCAGACCAGATCCGAGCTAGCTATAACCAGTCGGCCACTGCCTTGAAGAGAAGAACTTTCAATTCGTGGATTAATTCCCATATCAGTCCAGAATAATCTCCTTTAATCAAGAAAACATATAACAAAATTTGCAAGGAAAAAAATTCTTTTCTTCTTTTATTATTAAAAACATCAATGTAAATCGCTTTAGGATAAACTAAAGTGGTACACCAAGGAATACAGACAACATAGCACTGTATGCTGGACAAACAATTTTCATAATCAAAAAAGTATCTTCTCTATGTACAACAGCTTGGACCGAAAATGCTGAATTTAAGCTCTGATAATTAGATAAAGAGGAATTACTCATTTTTAAAAATGTAGTATATCGTATATTACAAATATACAAATACATCAAAAGTTTTTGAGTGCATATTATTAGTATTTTACATTGCAAAAGACAATGGAATCTTGCTAGTCTATCCCTTGGCTATACATATGTAAAATTCACTGGTTATGCAAAGTTACAACATAAAGGGAAGAGCATATTTATCGATCATCCAGTTTTATATGATAAACTTGGTTAGCTTGGTCAGTTTTAAGTTCTGTGAGTCAGGTGCTGAGAGTCTTTTGAGTTCAATATGGTTCAATATCTTTTCACTGTTCTAATCACATGGCTAGCTCCAAATTAATGATATATTTTCTATCAGTTTACTATTTTCTATAGACCATCATAACATTCTCATTATAGATAAAATAGTGTTGGTTTTTATCTTCAAGTTTTAACTAGGAAGGACTGTTTATTCTCTTAATTCTCTAAACATAAACCAATGGCACCCCACTCCAGTACTCTTTCCTGGAAAATCCCATGGAAGGAGGAGCCTGGTGGGCTGCAGTCCATGGGGTTGCTAAGAGTCGGGCACAACTGAGCGACTTCACTTTCACTTTTCACTTTCATGCATTGGAGAAGGAAATGGCAACCCACTCCAGTGTTCTTGCCTGGAGAATCCCAGGGACGGGGGAGCCTCGTGGGCTGCCGTCTATGGGGTCGAACAGAGTCGGACACGACTGAAGCAACTTAGCAGCAGTAGCAGCAGCAGCACAATTAACAACTAGAGCCTTCTAATCTTTCACAATTTCTCTTTCCTCTTCTCTAAATCTAGGACTGACCTATCACTGCAACTCATGATTTTTCTGAAGAGAATTCATAAGCTGTGCAATCCAAATATCATCCTCTCAGGGAATAGTATAGTTTTTAAAGAAAGTACAGAGTGTAGTGGGCTTATGCCTCATTGATTAATGAATCACACCCATTTCTTTTCAAAAAGAAATTGAATTTGCTTAAAATTTTCTAAACAATAAAATTTTATAGAAGAAAAGTAAATCAAAAGACATTAAAAAGAGGAGGAAGTCATGCTAGCCATATAATTTCCAAACATTTGAACACATCTCATGGATTTTCTTGGTTTCTGATTCCACTGATTACCTGAGATCTTAAGACAAATTTTGGACACTAGCACATCAAACATGAAGTGTTCTATGATCTCTGCAAAAAAAGGGCCTTAGTTTCACAATTACTTACTTGGCCATTGGATGAACAGCATTCCTCGTGGCTGAGAGATGCCCTCCTTAATGATTATTTCACAATACTTTCCATTTAAATCACTCCCTTCAATGAGAGATTTCCTAAAATGCATGTAAAGGGGCTTGTTACACCAACTTTACTTTTTAAACAAAAATACTTTCCCTGTTGCTTACTGAAGAGCAAAATAGGCATTCTAAACTACCCTATCACACACGCGCACAAGTACATACACATTCTCACACATGAGTCAGGAGAAACACTCTCATAGTCTGTTTTTTTTTTTTTTTTTTTTTAAACACAATGTTTTCATTAGTTTCTCAATATTTAACCCACTTTATTAAAATACGCAGTGAAAGGTAAGGTAAGAGGGGCTATGTCAGTGGCCCGAAAAGGTTAAAGCCAGGATGTGTAAATAAATACCACCATTCCTTTCTCTTCACAACTTTCCAGCTCCTGCTGAAACCAGTAAGAGCCAGAGGAACCACCAGCCTCTGGCCACAGACCCCAGGGAGCAGGGAGAGCAGATCTCTCAGGGCCCCAGAGTCAGCCAACACAAGGACAGGTAGGGGAGTGTTACATTGACTTTAATTTTCTTCCGTGTGATTCTAAGACAAATGGGAGAATTGAAATATTATTTGCTACCCTTCACATTAAAAAATGATAACAACTCTTTGGAATCTGGCTGGGGAGAAAACTTTTGTTTTCTAAGTTTTCCATTTGCCAAACAAATCTCTATTATCAAATAAATATTTACGAAGCACCTAATGTTTGCCAGGGATTGCCCTAAGCATTGGAGACACAGTAGTATACAAAACCCAGCTCTGTCCTTAAAGAGCTTAAAGATCCACAGAAGAGTGAGGGGGAGGGAGGGGGCCAGGAGGGAGGCCAGGAGGGAAGAGAAAAAGAGAAAGAGGGAATTATATTTCGGAATGTGTAAGAATGCAACTGACAGAGAGGGAAGTAAGTCAGAAAGAGAAAAACAGATATGATACGTTGTGCTTAGTTGCTCAGTTGTGTCTGATTTTTTGCAACCCCATGGGCTGCAGCATGCCAGGCTCCTCTGCTCATGGGGATTCTCCAGGCAAGAATACTGGAGTGGGTTGTCATTCCCTTCTTCAGGGGATCTTTCCAATCCAGGGATCAAACCCAAGTCTCCCGCATTGCAGGCAGATTCTTTATCATCTGAGCCAGCAAGGAAGCCCAAATATTGTGTATTAGTGCATATATATGGAATCTAGAAAGATGGTACTGATGAACCTATATACAGGGGAAGAACAGAGACACAGACACAGAGAACAGACTTGTGGACAAAGAGGGGGAAGGAGAGGGTGGGCCAAATCAAGAGAGTGACATTGACATGTATACATTCAGTTCAGTTCAGTCGCTCAGTCGTGTCCGACTCTTTGCGACCCCATGAATTGCAGCACGCCAGGACTCCCTGTCCATCACCAACTCCCTGAGTCCACCCAAACTCATGTCCATTGAGTCGGTGATGCCATCAAACCATCTCATCCTCTGTCATCCCCTTCTCCTCCTGCCCTCAATCTTTCCCAGCATCAGGGTCTTTTCAAATGAGTCAGCCCTTCACATCAGGTGGCCAAAGTATTGGAGTTTCAGCTTCAACATCATTAACATGTGTAAAATAGCTAGCTAGTGGGATGTTGCTATGTAGCAGAGGGAGCTCAGCCTGGTGCTCTGTGACAACCTCAAAGGGTGGGATAGGGTGGGAGATGGGAGGGAGTCTCAAGAGGGAAGGGACATGTGTACACGTATGGCTGATTCATGCTGCTGTGTGGCAGAAATCTATGCAACATTGTAAAGCAATTATTCTACAATTAAAAATAAACAAAAACAAAACAAGCAAACAAAAAAGAATGCAGCTGGCAGATTCAGGGCCATGGCTTGGAGGGCACCATGAGCCCCAGCAGCTCCCTGAAACAGGCAGGATCACAAACAGAAGGGATAAAAAAGAAACTCCCTTCCCTTCCATGTGAGGCCTGCTTGCCCAGTTTCCCCACTGCAACCTAGAAAGTACAGCTATATTTCATTCAATAAGCATCTGGAAAGGCCTAGCCCTTGTTCTTCCGGGCAGTGTGTGCACACAACAGACCTGCCCAGAAACAGAGGGGCAGGATCATTCCCTCCTCCCTGTCCTACAGAACAAACGCTAAGGAGATCTTCTCCAGGTGGCTTGCTCGAGTGCCCTTTCTAGACAGGGGAAGGGGCTTGATTTCTTCTTCCTCACATGCCATATGCAAGAGGGAGGCAAAGATAACACTGGCTCAGGGCCTGGGCTGGGGCAAGTACGCTTTGCAAACTATCAGCTTAGGGCAGTGGATAGTTGGAAATTATTTGTACTGCAGTGCCACTTTATTCCTAGGTGAAGGGGTTGTAGGAAGGGCACTGCTAGGCGGAAGGCATTTTTGAACTCAATGTGTCAACTTCACTCAGGTACAGCTGTCACTGTGCCTGTGCCCTTGGCAGGAGGCAAGGAACTCTGAAGCCACTTGCTTGTGACCAGAGGAGACACAGGTGTCAGTTCTGACCTCATTGTTTTACCATCTCCAAATTCTCACTATTTTGAGCAGGAGTGAGGGGGTGAGAATTGATCCAGATGTAAGCTCCTGACTCTGGAGCTGTCTCAGGCAGGACGGCTGGTATTTGCTCTCAAAGCTCCCCAAGGGGGTCACCCAAAACACACTTCTGCTTGATTCAGCCAGAAAGCACATCTTGAACTCCAGTGTTGGTCATGAGAAAGCAAAGACAAGGACGAACATTTGGGTTCACATGCGTTCAAGCATAACCCTCAATCGAGTGGAACATCTTTCTTTTTAGAGTCGTTGTCTAATTAGTCTCAACGCCACCACTGGGATCCTCTAAACCAAAGGCCCCCAACCTTTAGGATCTACGGCCTGATGATCTGCGGCAGAGCTGATCTAACAGTAATAGAAATAAAGTGCACAATAACTGTAATGTACTTGAATCATTCCAGAAGCATCCTTCCACCCCTGGTCCATGGAAAAATTGTCTTCCACGAAACTGGTCCTTGGTACCAAAAAGGTTGGGGACGCTGACCTAAATCCACCCTGTTTCCAGGGCAAGAGCTGTCCATCCAGAACTCTAGAAGAGTGATTTTCTTACCTTATAGTGGTTTTTGTCGACTCAAAAAGATGAGCAAACAGATACTTTGTTTTCTTCCTCATTCTTTTTACTAAGGATCTGACTTTAGGAATCGGGACCCCTTATCACGAAATAATAACATTGCCAGGGGAATTACCAACTTCCTTCCTTCCTACAGTTAGATGTTAATATGAATCTGTCTTCTCCTAAGCCAATATAAACCATAAGCATTCATTCTGCTTTTTTTTTTACTTGGTTAAGAGTTACTATATAATCTAATACCACAAGCTAGGAATCCCAGTTATTTAAATCAAATTTCTAGCTAATATCAAGGTTTTCAAACTATAAACCTCTCATTTCCAGACAAATTAAAGGTTTTCTCTTAGCAGCTGCCTTTAGAGAGAAGAGGACTTGAGAAGGGCTTGTTATTACTCAAGTCAATGAACTAGGGAATTTGAGGTCTGATACTCCAAGATAGGGTGGTGCTTGTCTATCTCCTGAAGGCACTGCCTTGGCAGTAGGTACTACAGTACTATTAATCAAACACGTAAAATTAGAGGTGCCATGAGGATGTGAGAAACGCGAGGAGACCCAGCATCCTTAGAGAGTCCAAAAGTGGCTGACATCTGCTGTCCTGATCAACGTTTCCGAGAACAGCCGTGTACAAGCTCTGTCATTATGCACAGGTAACATTTTAAATGTCCTTTTAAGTAGGTTCAAAACACAGAAGACCATTATTATGATTTTTATCATTATTACAACTGAAGTTGATTTTCACTTGTTATAGGACGCTGGGTCGAGCACGTTTAATCAACCCTGGTTGTTGGAGGCAGCATGTACCTATGATTATTAAAAACATAAGTTTCGGAAATGGTCACCCTTGAGTTCAAATTCCAGATCCAATACTTGCTGGCTGCTTGACCTTGGGAAAGTTGTTTTACCTCTCTGATTCTCAATTTTTTTAATGTTTAAGTTGGGGATATGAAAACTTATCTTTTGGGGTGTCAATATGGATACGAAGCTCTTAGTGCAGTATCTGGTGCATTTCAGTTATTCAATAAAGGAATAAATACAAAAAGAATAATGAAATGGGATGAAGGTATGGCTAAATGAATAAGCAAATAAGTGAACAAATTAACTAAAATATACTCGGTCTGGACAGAAATACCGTATTATTCATAACTGAGCACCACATCATACATCTGGCTCATTTTTAAAAGCCCGTTTATTTCCCATGGGTTATCCAGGCCAAAAGAGATTTTCTGGGACATGGAAAACCTGCCCTTAAGCATTTAAACCCAGTCCCTGGGACTTCTTCCTCTGTGTTGGGACCACTGGTTGAGATGAAATCCCAGCTCATTCTCTGTTTTACTTTAATGTGGTTGCGGAGGTGCCAGAGGTTTGAGTTGGGCGCCAGGTCGCTCCATAGCTTTAAGATCCTCTGAGACAGTGTCCCAGAGCCTAGAGTCTCTAAGACTCTCCCGTGAGGTATTGTGATTGGCTCTTTCTCACTCAGAAGCAGGAAGTAGACTCTCATTAGCAAACACAAGAGATGCAGCCACTTCTTTCCTCTCCCTCCTCCCCACCCCAACTGTTCCTGGGGCTCACGCAGGACACACACACACACACTCAAGTGCAGCAATGCTTCCTGCAGCCCCAAGAGCACTGTGCCCAGAGGGCAGACACACCACAGCTTCTCTCTGGTCCTGCTGTCTCCCAGCAAAGAGAAAACACACCATCTCTCCCCGCTGAAGAGGACTTTCCTCCCAACTCCAGCATGAACTACTTGCTCCCTCCTTCACACTCATTTAAAAGAGCCAACATGTGGGTTTGAATAAATCACTTAGCTTTATGAGGTTTAGTTTCCACTGCCCCGCAACCCATAAAATGAAGGGGAAGTTGATCCCTGAAACCTCTTCTAGAGCCCCCTCTGGGAGTACCCACCTTCATTTGGCAATTATTTATGCATGACCTCATGACATTTTTTGTACTGAGATTCAGACCAAGGGTTTGCATTACTTTTTCCTGTGTATATGCCCTTTGTCTCCCTGGCTACACTAAGCTGACCGGAAACATGGAGCTCCTCATGCTCCTGTGTATCTTCCCTGCCACCTAGGTAACAGCTGACCCATAGCAAATCCTCAGAAAAAGCGTGCGGATTGTATCCAGACAGGCTTTGCGTTTCTCTGATTACAACAGCCTGAAGTGCCAAAACACACGCTGCTTTCTTGGTCCTCAACATTCACCCTAATGAAAGATACAATCTTGATGAAAGTAAGAAGGTCCTGCTTGGTGGTGGGGAGCGGAGGAAGGGACTGTGGACAGCACTGGGGGCATCTTCCTCTGATGCCAGTCAGGGGACCAGCAATATCTTCCTGTTTTCCAAGTGAAGGATGAGGCCAACTGTACTACATATCCCATCACTCCCATGCCATGTGACTTAGCAACAAAAGAGGAAACATACCCTCTGTCTGTCCAGTAGAGTTTATGGCCAATCCAGTCAACAGCAAGAACTTCTGGTAAACCTACTTCTTCCTCGATAAGCCTTCTCGCTGGGAAGCATCCATATTAGCTCTTTCTATCCACTTCAGGACTGTATGGGCAAAGTATATCAACGAAAAAGAACACAGGCATACAGTCTGATATGTTTAAAAACGTAACATGGAATATATACAAACAGGGTTAGTACATCTTTGTATCATACAGTATAATCATTCAGAGGTTGGCTTTGGAGATAGATGCACCTGGAACTGAACTCTCTCTCTGCTGCTTCCCAGATGTGTATAATCTTAAGTAAATTACTCAGTGTCTCAGAAGCTCAGCTTCCTTATGGGCACAATGGGAATAATGCTATCAAGTGCAAATGCAAAAAAGCAAAATGGCTGTCTGGGGAGGCCTTACAAATAGCTGTGAAAAGAAGAGAAGCGAAAAGCAAAGGAGAAAAGGAAAGACATAAACATTTGAATGCAGAGTTCCAAAGAATAGCAAGAAGAGATAAGAAAGCCTTCTTCAGTGATCAATGCAAAGAAATAGAGGAAAACAACAGAATGGGAAAGACTAGGGATCTCTTCAAGAAAATTAGAGATACCAAGGGAACATTTCATGCAAAGATGAGCTCGATAAAGGAAAGAAATGGTATGGACCTAACAGAAGCAGAAGATATTAAGAAGTGGTGGCAAGAATACACAGAAGAACTGTACAAAAAAGATCTTCATGACCCAGATAATCACGATGGTGTGATCACTCACCTAGAGCCAGACATCCTGGAATGTGAAGTCAAGTGGGCTTTAGAAAGCATCACTACGAACAAAGCTAGTGGAGGTGATGGAATTTCAGTTGAGCTATTCCAAATCCTGAAAGATGATGCTGTGAAAGTGCTGCACTCAATATGCCAGCAAATTTGGAAAACTCAGCAGTGGCCACAGGACTGGAAAAGGGCAGTTTTCATTCCAAT
Source organism: Bubalus bubalis (assembly GCF_019923935.1). Taxonomy (NCBI): domain Eukaryota; kingdom Metazoa; phylum Chordata; class Mammalia; order Artiodactyla; family Bovidae; genus Bubalus; species Bubalus bubalis. The sequence continues at coordinate 90,709,608 of NC_059163.1, forward strand.
CCCAAAGAAAGGCAATGTCAAAGAATGCTCAAACTACCGCACAATTGCACTCATCTCACACCCTAGTAAAGTAATGCTCAAAATTCTCCAAGCCAGGCTTCAGCAATATGTGAATCGTGAAGTTCCTGATGTTCAAGCTGGTTTTAGAAAGGGCAGAGGAACCAGAGATCAAATTGCCAACATCCGCTGGTTCATGGAAAAAGCAAGAGAGTTCCAGAAAAGCATCTATTTCTGCTTTATTGACTATGCCAAAGCCTTTGACTGTGTGGATCACAATAAACTGTGGACAATTTTGAAAGAGATGCGAATACCAGACCACCTGATCTGCCTCTTGAGAAATCTGTATGCAGGTCAGGAAGCAACAGTTAGAACTGAACATGGAACAACAGACTGGTTCCAAATAGGAAAAGGAGTACGTCAAGGCTGTATATTGTCACCCTGTTTATTTAACTTATATGCAGAGTACATCATGAGAAACACTGGGCTGGAAGAAGCACAGGCTGGAATCAAGATTGCCAGGAGAAATATCAATCACCTCAGATATGCAGATGACACCACCCTTATGGCAGAAAGTGAAGAGGAACTCAAAAGCCTCTTGATGAAAGTAGAAGTGGAGAGTGAAAAAGTTGGCTTAAAGCTCAACATTCAGAAAACGAAGATCATGGCATCCGGTCCCACCACTTCATGGGAAATAGATGGGGAAACAGTGTCAGACTTTATTTTTCTGGGTTCCAAAATCAGTGCAGATGGTGACTGCAGCCATGAAATTAAAAGACGCTTACTCCTTGGAAGGAAAGTTATGACCAACCCAGATAGCATATTCAAAAGCAGAGACATTACTTTGCCAACAAAGGTCCGTCTAGTCAAGGCTATGGTTTTTCCTGTGGTCATGTATGGATGTGAGAGTTAGACTGTGAAGAAGGCTGAGCGCTGAAGAATTGATGCTTTTGAACTGTGGTGTTGGAGAAGACTCTTAAGAGTTCCTTGGACTGCAAGGAGATCCAACCAGTCCATTCTGAAGAAGATCAGCCCTGGGATTTCTTTGGAAGAAATGATGCTAAAGCTGAAACTCCAGTACTTTGGCCACCTGATACGAAGAGTTGACTCATTGGAAAAGACTCTGATGGTGGGAGGGACTGGGGGCAAGAGGAGAAGGGGACAACAGAGGATGAGATGGCTGGATGGCATCACTGACTCGATGAACGTGAGTCTGGGTGAACTCCGGGAGTTGGTGATGGACAGGGAGGCCTGGTGTGCTGCGATTCATGGGGTTGCAAAGAGTCGGACACGACTGAGCGACTGATCTGATCTGATCTGATACATATATATATTCCAGGTAATTTGCTCATCTTTGATCACTGGTCAATAACAAAGCCTTCATATTTAAACTCTAATGGCTGCTACAGCCTGAAAGGGAGCAAAGATGAGCAGTTTAATGGGGGCTGTAAGCTGAGCTTTATCTTCCACGGCTTGATCCATAGGACTCCACTCCACTGCAAGTCAGGGCACAAGGCTTCATGTACCTGTTTGGCATTTATTTGTTTGATCACCTTGGTTAAATCATTTTACTTATTTATATATTTTTTAAATTGAAGTATAGCTGATGTATGATATTATATGTTGCATGTATATAATATAGTGATTCACCATTTTTAAAGTTTATGTTCCATTTATAGTTATTATAAAATACTGGCTATATTCCCTGTGTTGTACAGTATATCCTGTAGCTTATTTTACATGCTACATAATAGTTTAAACCTCTTAATTCCCTTCCCCTATATTGCCCCTCCCCACTTCCCTCTCCCTTCTGGTAACCACTAGTTTGTTGTTTTATATCTGTGAGCTTGCCTCTTCTTTGTTATATTCATTAGTTTGTTGTATTTTTTTAGATTCCACATACAAGTTATATCATGTAGTATTTTTCTTCCTCTGTCTGGCTTATTTGACTTAGCATAATACCCTCCATATCCATCCATGTTGTTGCAAATGGCAAATTTTCATTTTTTATGGCTTATTAGTATTACATTGTTTTATATATTTATACTACGTCTTTATTCATTTATCGGCCGATGGATACTTAGTTGCTTCCATATCTTGGCAATTGTAAATAATGCTGCAATGAACATTGGGGTGCCTGTATATTTTTGAATTAGTGTTTTTGTTTTTTTCTGATATATACCCAGGAGTGGAATTGCTGGGTTATATTGCTGGGTTTCACTGACTCGATGGATGTGAGTCTCAGTGAACTCCGGGAGTTGGTGATGGACAGGGAGGCCTGGCGTGCTGCAATTCATGGGGTCGCAAAGAGTCGGACACGACTGAGTGACTGATATGATCTGATCTGATCTGATTGCTGGGTTTATTTTTAGTTTATTGAGAACTCTCCATACTGTTTTCCACAGTGGTTGTACCAATTTACATTCCCAATAACAGTGTGCATGGTTAAGTCATTTAATCTCAATTTTCTCAGCTATAAAAATGAAAAAATCAGATCAGATATTTGCTAAAGTTCCTTTCATCTCTAACAATATATAATTTCATTTTAAATAATCAATTTGTTCAACAGAACATACCCTGCAAGTACAAAGTTCCTTTTCAGTTTAGTATGCAGACTATCAAACAGGTACAAGAATAAAAAATTGCTGAGTGGCTGACAATTTAATGATAGCATATGTAGAACATTAACGGTGAATACATATATATAGATAAGATCAGATCAGATCAGATCAGTCGCTCAGTCATGTCCGACTCTTTGCGACCCCATGAATCGCAGCACACCAGGCCTCCCTGTCCATCACCAACTCCCGGAGTTCACTCAGACTCATGTCCATCAAGTCAGTGATGCCATCCAGCCATCTCATCCTCTGTTGTCCCCTTCTCCTCTTGCCCCCAATCCCTCCCACCATCTAAGTCTTTTCCAATGAGTCAACTCTTTGCATGAGGTGGCCAAAGTACTGGAGTTTCAGCTTTAGCATCATTCCTTCCAAAGAAATCCCAGGGCTGATCTTCTTCAGAATGGGCTGGTTGGATCTCCTTGCAGTCCAAGGGACTCTCAAGAGTCTTCTCCAACACCACACTTCAAAAGCATCAATTCTTCAGTGCTCAGCCTTCTTCACAGTCTAACTCTCACATCCATACATGACCACAGGAAAAACCATAGCCTTGACTAGACGGACCTTTGTTGGCAAAGTAATGTCTCTGCTTTTGAATATGCTATCTGGGTTGGTCATAACTTTCCTTCCAAGGAGTAAGCGTCTTTTAATGTCATGGCTGCAGTCACCATCTGCACTGATTTTGGAACCCAGAAAAATAAAGTCTGACACTGTTTCCACTGTTTCCCCATCTATTTCCCATGAAGTGGTGGGACCGGATGCCATGATCTTCGTTTTCTGAGTGTTGAGCTTTAAGCCAACTTTTTCATTCTCCACTTTCACTTTCATCAAGAGGCTTTTGAGTTCCTCTTCACTTTCTGCCATAAGGGTGGTGTCATCTGCATATCTGAGGTGATTGATATTTCTCCTGGCAATCTTGATTCCAGCTTGTGCTTCTTCCAGCCCAGTGTTTCTCATGATGTACTCTGCATATAAGTTAAAAAAACAGGGTGACAATATACAGCCTTGATGTACTCCTTTTCCTATTTGGAACCAGTCTGTTGTTCCATGGCCAGTTCTAACTGTTGCTTCCTGACCTGCATACAGATTTCTCAAGAGGCAGATCAGGTGGTCTGGTATTCCCATCTCTTTCAGAATTTTCCACAGTTTATTGTGATCCACATAGTCATAGGCTTTGGCATAGTCAATAAAGCAGAAATAGATGCTTTTCTGGAACTCTCTTGCTTTTTCCATGAACCAGCGGATGTTGGCAATTTGATCTCTGGTTCCTCTGCCCTTTCTAAAACCAGCTTGAACATCAGGAAGTTCACGGTCACATATTGCTGAAGCCTGGCTTGGAGAATTTTGAGCATTACTTTACTAGCGTGTGAGATGAGTGCAATTGTGCAGTAGTTTGAGCATTCTTTGGCATTGCCTTTCTTTGGGATTGGAATGAAAACTGCCCTTTTCCAGTCCTGTGGCCACTGCTGAGTTTTCCAAATTTGCTGGCATATTGAGTGCAGCACTTTCACAGCATCATCTTTCAGGATTTGGAATAGCTCAACTGAAATTCCATCACCTCCACTAGCTTTGTTCGTAGTGATGCTTTCTAAAGCCCATTTGACTTCACATTCCAGGATGTCTGGCTCTAGGTGAGTGATCACACCATCGTGATTATCTGGGTCATGAAGATCTTTTTTGTACAGTTCCTCTGTGTATTCTTGCCATCTCTTTTTAATATCTTCTGCTTCTGTTAGGTCCATACCATTTCTTTCCTTTATCGAGCCCATCTTTGCATGAAATGTTCCCTTGGTATCTCTAATTTTCTTGAAGAGATCTCTAGTCTTTCCCATTCTGTTTTTTTCCTCTATTTCTTTGCACTGATCACTGAAGAAGGCTTTCTTATCTCTTCTTGCTATTCTTTGGAACTCTGCATTCAGATGTTTATATCTTTCCTTTTCTCCTTTGCTTTTCGCTTCTCTTCTTTTCACAGCTATTTGTAAGACCTCCCCAGACAGCCATTTTGATTTAATTTTATTTTATTTTTAAACCTGAAACACTGTATTAGTTTTGCCAAACATCAAAACGAATCCGCCACAGGTATACATGTGCTTCCCATCCTGAACCCTCCTCCCTCCTCCCTCCTCCCTCCCCACACCATCCCTCTGGGTCATCCCAGTGCACCAGCCCCAAGCATCCAGTATCATGCATCGAACCTGGACTGGCAACACGTTTCATACATGATATTACACATGTTTCAATGCCATTCTCCCAAATCTTCCCACCCTCTCCCTTTCCAACAGAGTCCATAAGACTGTTCTATACATCAGTGTCTCTTTTGCTGTCTCGTACACAGGGTTATTGTTACCATCTTTCTAAATTCCATATATATGCATTAGTATACTGTATTGGTGTTTTTCTTTCTGGCTTACTTCACTCTGTATAATAGGCTCCAGTTCCATCCACCTCATTAGAACTGATTCAAATGTGTTCTTTTTAATGGCTGAGCAATACTCCATTGTGTATATGTACCACTGCTTTCTTATCCATTCATCTGCTGATGGACATCTAGGTTGCTTCCATGTCCTGGCTATTATAAACAGTGCTGCGATGAACATTGGGGTACACGTGTCTCTTTCCCTTCTGGTTTCCTCAGTGTGCATGCCCAGCAGTGGGATTGCTGGATCATAAGGGAGTTCTATTTCCAGTTTTTAAAGGAATCTCCATACTGTTCTCCATAGTGGCTGTACTAGTTTGCATTCCCACCAACAGTGTAAGAGGGTTCCTTTGTCTCCACACCCTCTCCAGCATTTATTGCTTGTAGACTTTTGGATCGCAGCCATTCTGACTGGTGTGAAATGTACCTCATAGTGGTTTTGATTTTCATTTGTCTGATAATGAGTGATGTTGAGCATCTTTTCATGTGTCTGTTAGCCATCTGTATGTCTTCTTTGGAGAAATGTCTATTTAGTTCTTTGGCCCATTTTTTGATTGGGTCATTTATTTTTCTGGAGTTGAGCTGTAGGAGTTGCTTGTATATTTTTGAGATTAGTTGTTTGTCAGTTGCTTCATTTGCTATTATTTTCTCCCATTCTGAAGGCTGTCTTTTCACCTTGCTAATAGTTTCCTTTGATGTGCAGAAGCTTTTAAGGTTAATTAGGTCCCATTTGTTTATTTTTGCTTTTATTTCCAATATTCTGGGAGGTGGGTCATAGAAGATCCTGCTGTGATGTATGTCAGAGAGTGTTTTGCCTATGTTCTCCTCTAGGAGTTTTACAGTTTCTGGTCTTACGTTTAGATCTTTAATCCATTTTGAGTTTATTTTTGTGTATGGTGTTAGAAAGTGTTCTAGTTTCATTCTTTTACAAGTGGTTGACCAGATTTCCCAGCACCACTTGTTAAAGAGATTGTCTTTAATCCATTGTATATTCTTGCCTCCTTTGTCAAAGATAAGGTGTCCATATGTGCGTGGATTTATCTCTGGGCTTTCTATTTTGTTCCATTGATCTATATTTCTGTCTTTGTGCCAGTACCATACTGTCTTGATAACTGTGGCTTTGTAGTAGAGCCTGAAGTCAGGTAGGTTGATTCCTCCAGTTCCATTCTTCTTTCTCAAGATCGCTTTGGCTAGTCGAGGTTTTTTGTATTTCCATACAAATTGTGAAATTATTTGTTCTAACTCTGTGAAGAATGCTCTGGGTAGTTTGATAGGGATTGCATTGAATCTATAAATTGCTTTGGGTAGTATACTCATTTTCACTATATTGATTCTTCCAATCCATGAACATGGTATATTTCTCCATCTGTTAGTGTCCTCTTTGCTTTCTTTCACCAGTGTTTTATAGTTTTCTATATATAGGTCTTTAGTTTCTTTAGGTAGATATATTCCTAAGTATTTTATTCTTTCCGTTGCAATGGTGAATGGAATTGTTTCCTTAATTTCTCTTTCTGTTTTCTCATTATTAGTGTATAGGAATGCAAGGGATTTCTGCACGTTGATTTTATATCCTGCAACTTTACGATAATCATTGATTAGTTCTAGTAATTTTCTGGTGGAGTCTTTAGGGTTTTCTATGTAGAGGATCATGTCATCTGCAAATAGTGAGAGTTTTACTTCTTCTTTTCCAATTTGGATTCCTTTTATTTCTTTTTCTGCTCTGATTGCTGTGGCCAAAACTTCCAAAACTATGTTGAATAGTAATGGTGAAATTGGGCACCCTTGTCTTGTTCCTGACTTTAGAGGAAATGCTTTCAATTTTTCACCATTGAGGATAATGTTTGCTGTGAGTTTGTCATATATAGCTTTTATTATGTTGAGGTATGTTCCTTCTATTCCTGCTTTCTGGAGAGTTTTTATCATAAACGGATGTTTAATTTTGTCAAAGGCTTTCTCTGCATCTATTGAGATAATCATATGGTTTTTATTTTTCAATTTGTTAATGTGGTGTATTACATTGATTGATTTGCGGATATTGAAGAATCCTTGCATCCCTGGGATAAAGCCCACTTGGTCCTGGTGTATGATCTTTTTAATGTGTTGTTGGATTCTGATTGCTAGAATTTTGTTAAGGATTTTTGCATCTATGTTCATCAGTGATATTGGCCTGTAGTTTTCTTTTTTTGTGGCATCTTTGTCAGGTTTTGGTATTAGGGTGACGGTGGCCTCATAGAATGAGTTTGGAAGTTTACCTTCCTCTGCAATTTTCTGGAAGAGTTTGAGCAGGATAGGTGTTAGCTCCTCTCTAAATTTTTGGTAGAATTCAGCTGTGAAGCCGTCTGGACCTGGACTTTTGTTTGCTGGAAGATTTCTGATTACAGTTTCAATTTCCGTGCTTGTGATGGGTCTGTTAAGATTTTCTATTTCTTCCTGATCGAGTTTTGGAAAGTTGTACTTTTCTAAGAATTTGTCCATTTCTTCCACGTTGTCCATCTTATTGGCATATAATTGTTGATAGTAGTCTCTTATGATCCTTTGTATTTCTGTGTTGTCTGTTGTGATCTCTCCATTTTCATTTCTAATTTTATTGATTTGATTTTTCTCCCTTTGTTTCTTGATGAGTCTGGCTAATGGTTTGTCAATTTTATTTATCCTTTCAAAGAACCAGCTTTTGGCTTTGTTGATTTTTGCTATGGTCTCTTTTGTTTCTTTTGCATTTATTTCTGCTCTAAGTTTTAAGATTTCTTTCCTTCTACTAACCCTGGGGTTCTTCATTTCTTCCTTTTCTAGTTGCTTTAGGTGTAGAGTTAGGTTATTTATTTGACTTCTTTCTTGTTTCTTGAGGTGTGCCTGTATTGCTATGAACTTTCCCCTTAGGACTGCTTTTACAGTGTCCCACAGGTTTTGGGTTGTTTTGTTTTCCTTTTCATTCATTTCTATGCAAATTTTGATTCCATTTTTGATTTCTTCTGTGATTTGTTGGTTATTCAGCAGCGTGTTGTTCAGCCTCCATATGTTGGAATTTTTAATAGTTTTTCTCTTGTAATTGACAGATAGCCATTTTGCTTTTTTGCATTTCTTTTCTATGGGGATGGTCTTGATCCCTGTCTCCTGTACAATGTCACGAACCTCATTCCATAGTTCCTCAGACACTCTATCAGATCTAGGCCCTTAAATCTATTTCTCACTTCCACTGTATAATCATAAGGGATTTGATTTAGGCCATACCTGAATGGTCTAGTGGTTTTCCCTACTTCTTCAATTTAAGTCTGAATTTGGCAATAAGGAGTTCATGGTCTGAGCCACAGTCAGCTCCTGGTCTTGTTTTTGCTGACTGTATAGAGCTTCTCCATCTTTGGCTGCAAAGAATATAATCAATCTGATTTCAGTGTTGACCATCTGGTGATGTCCATGTATAGAGTCTTCTCTTGTGTTGTTGGAAGAGGGTGTTTGTTATGACCAGTGCATATAAACTCATCATCAATAATGAGAATATTCATAACATAGTTATTAAATAATGAGCTATCATCTTTCTGGTTAAAAGAGAAAAGGTTCTATTCCATAATTCAAAAATGGGTACTTCTTATATTAAAAAATAATTCTGCTAGTGCTCTGCTTCACCAGCTTAAATGTGTATGTGAATCATCTGGGGAATCTTGTTATAATGCGGATTCTGACTCAGTGGTCATGGGTGGAGCCTGAGAATCTGCAGTTCTAAAAACTCCAGGTCATATTGATGTCACTGGTCCAAGGATCACAGTTTGATAAGCAAGAAGATGGGACCATTGACCAGAGAAATGAAAAAACATGCATAAGCCATATGACTTAGAGTTCATTTTAGGTTTTCTTGTTCACCTCATTGTAAAAATTACTGGCTGTGTGGGAAAATAATTTGGTAATAAACGAGTCTTGAACTGATTCTATTAATTTTTTTCCTGTTAATATAATTCTTCTATGGAGTTACATAGATTCATTTCATAGAAAAGAAATAACTATTTGCTAGTGTTAAATTATAATACTTCTATTTGCAAAAATAGTTATATTTGGCTACCAATCCATATCAATTAAACACAGAATCAATTTACTTTACTCTGTCTCTTTTGGCCATTTACTAGAATGCTTCAAATCAGAAAAAAACAGAAGCACAAATTTTTTTTTTTTTAGATATTTTATTTTATTTTTATTTATTTTATTTTATTTTTTAACTTTACAATATTGTATTGGTTTTGCCATATATCAACATGAATCCACCACAGGTATACACATGTTGCCCATCCTGAACCCTCCTCCCTCCTCCCTTCCTGTATCATCCCTTTGGGTCGTCCCAGTGCACCAGCCCCAAGCATCATGTATCCTGCATCGAACCTGGACTGGTGACTTGTTTCATATATGATATTATACATGTTTCAATGCCATTCTCCCAAATCATCCCACCCTCTCCCTCTCCCACAGAGTCCAAAAGACTGTTCTATACATCAGTGTCTCTTTTGCTGCCTCATATACAGGGTTAGTGTTACCATCTTTCTAAATTCCATATATATGCGTTAGTATACTGTATTGGTGTTTTTCTTTCTGGCTTACTTCACTCTGTATAATAGGCTCCAGTTTCATCCACCTCATTAGAACTGATTCAAATGTATTTGTTTTAATGGCTGAGTAATACTCCATTGTGTATATGTACCACAGCTTTCTTATCCATTCACTTGCTGATGGACATCTAGGTAGAAGCACAAAATTTAAAAATTCTAGGAACAAAAGTACCATCTACTAATAACTAAATCATTATCAGTTCAGTCACTCAGTCATGTCCAACTCTTTGCGACCCCATGAATCGCAGCACACCAGGCCTCCCTGTCCATCACCAACTCCCGGAGTTCACTCAAACTCATGTCCATCGAGTTGGTGATATCATCGTGCCATCTCTTCCTCTGTCGTCCCCTTCTCCTCCTGCCCCCAATCCCTCCCAGTATCAGAGTCTTTTCATGAGTCAACTCTTCGCATGAAATGGCCAAAGTACTGGAGTTTCAGCTTTAGCATCATTCCTTCCAAAGAACACCCAGGACCGATCTCCTCTAGAATGGACTGGTTGGATCTCCTTGCAGTCCAAGGGACCCTCAAGAGTCTTCTCCAACACCACAGTTCAAAAGCATCAATTCTTCGGTGCTCAGCTTTCTTCACAGTCCAACTCTCACATCCATACATGACCACTAGAAAAATCATAGCCTTGACTAGATGGACCTTTGTTGGCAAAGTAATGTCTCTGCTTGTGAATACTAAATCATTATGGAGGGAGGTTAATAACTATATAACTTCATCATTATTGGGTGATTAATTTTCAAAAAAACACTATAACATGTCATTTCAAGCACATTCTAATCTAGCACAAAGATAACTAAGAAATTAAAGACCAAATAGCTGATTGAGTTGATAATTTAGAAATTCTAATGTTTATACAAAAACACTTCATGTAAAATTATGTAAATAACATCCTACATTGCCATTCACACGTGGACTGTAAGACTTATGTTTCTTGACTTTCATGATCAGGAGGTCACCAAATTCCTTCCCTATGTGTGTTAGTCACTCAGTCATGTCTGACTCTTTGTGACTCCATGGACTATAGCCCACCAGGCTCCTCTGTCCATGGAATTATCCAGGCAAGAATACTGGAGTGGGTAGCCATGCCCTTCTTCAGTGGATCTTCCCAACCCAGGGATAGACCCAGGGATAGAACCTGGGTCTCCTGCATCGCAGGCAGATTCTTTACCATCTGAACCACCAGGAAAGCCCTCCTCCCCTTAAGGCTATGTATTAAATGCAAATTAGTAATCCATACTTACTATGCTGCATCCCAAACTCCTACTTCTCCCAAAACATAAATAAATCAAAACCAATTTATGGCACTTCCCTGGTGTGTATGGTACTGTGCTAGCTTCCCATTCTCATCTCCAAAGAGGAAGCTAAACCTCAGATTCTGTTTAAATCATCCCCAAAGCTGAATCATAACAAGGACCAGGGTTGGTTGCTTGTTTAGTTGCTAAGTCATGTCTGACTCTTGCGACCCCATGGACTATAGCCCGCCAGGCTCCTCTGCCCATGGGATGGATTCTCCAGGCAAGAATACTGGACTGGGTTGCCATTTCCTTCTCCTGGGCAGATTCCCAATCTAGGAATCAAACCTGGGTCTCCTGCATTGCAGGCGGATTCTTTACCAACTGAGCTACACAGCTTATGGTAACAGAATCATCCTTAAAATTTTCTCAAGTGACGTTTCAATGACCATTTAAATTTTTTTTTGCCTAATCATTCCAAGCTTTGTAGTGTATTTTCAAGTAGCCCAAGTTATCTTTTATGATACAAATCCTCTATTCTGTCCTTAAAGCACAGCCACATCTGTTCAAGTAGCAAAACCATACCTTATTTTCCACAGGGTCATGATCGAGGGTAAAAACCATTCCTATTTGTTGGTGGACCAGGGTTCCATAATCTGTTCCATCAAAATGCATGTATCGAATATCTTGAGAATTGGCAAACAGCAAAAACAGTGGTGGTCCTAATAACCAAATTTGAATATGGCAACATTTAAAATAAGCCTTGGAACCCACAAGGCCCTTCAGACTCTTCCCATTCATTGTGCCCTCTTCCTTAATTCCTGTGGTACTTGTTTTCTTCATTTCCCACCAGCATTGTGGTACGATAAAACATGCAAAAAGACTGCCTTTTTCATGAGCTGACATATGGTCAGAATTTTATCCCTGGATTCCTCCTTATGTGTCTGCTTTTAAAATGCAAGCTACTTCTAGAAAGACACAGTATTAAGTAACATATACCTCAGCTAAATGATGCAAGTCTTATGCTGTAATCTCCTTGAGTCACACATATTGAAACATTAATATTATCAGATTGTATTGATTCATGTCCAAATAAATTCCCTTCTCTGGACTGGACACTTTTTAAATGGAGGTAACACTGTGTGAGTTAATAACAAGACCCCCCATAATTTCAGAGCTCAGATTACACTATATTACTGAGAAGTTAAGACTATTGGAGTCTGAGTAAGGCAAGCCCTTCAGGTTCATCAATTACATTACCCCAGATTACAGGCATAATGAACCTCAGGAGAGATTATGTCAATTTGGGATAAATCCAGGATTTCCAAGGCTATTGAAGGACATGATGGATGTAATATTAGAAGATGAAAAAATAGCTGGAGCACACAACTTTAATTTTGTCATGGAAAACACAGAACTTGTCAAAGTATTATGATTATTACATTTACTGGAGAGATGAAAATCAAATCAATCAACAAATATTTATTAAATGCCTCTTAACTATAAAGCATTTTAAGACTGTTCTTATTCTGGTTATGACTTTCATATATACTGAAATGCCATACTTGATATTATAGCAAATCTTTGCTTAATGTTAATTAACTTTAAAATGTTTCTCAAACACACAATTATTATTTATACAACAATAACTTGTGTTATTTATACTTATGTGATCTGTTTTCAATTTCCAAAAATAAAAAAAAATTCAACTGCCTATGCAGAAGCCAAAAGCAATTTAATACTTTCTAAATTAAATGGTGTTTTTCACATAACCTTTTCACAGAGACATACTTTTGAATGTTCACAGCACTAACCTGAAGGTCTACAGCTCTTTTTGTCCAGTTGTAGGTCATACCCAGGAAGGCAGCCACATTTCCAGGATACTGGGCTGAGAGGGGTGCAGAGCTGGCTACATCCCCCATTATCAGGTGATGAACAGCCTACAAAAAGCAACTCCTTGGGAATGATGCTATGTCACTCAAGAGTATACCAATTTTTCCTCAAAATATTGAGGTGAACCAAATATATATTGATTTTTAAGACCATTTCCATTGTAACTGTCATTCATACTGTTACAATCAAGTTTATTTTTCAGAGATTAGGAGGAAAATGTCACCGTACTCTATATTTCCCTATAACCTGACATCATGAATGTTAAACCTTCCCAGTGCCCCTTGCCTTCTTGATCTATCACTGAGTTTGTGAACAAGTGCTCTGGTAGCTGGCTGGAATAAGTAGTATGTTTTGATGAGTTTGGCAGCTGGTCTAAATCTTCTGGCATGTATGCTGTCGCTTCAGTCATGTCCAACTCTTTGAGACTATCTGGACGGTAGCCTGCCAGGCTCCACTGTCCATAGGGTTCTCCAGGCAAGAATACTGATTAACATATTTTTTTCTCCCTCACATTTTCAGACTCTTGACTTCTTTTGCCCTTTTTGTTTAAAAAAAATTACACGTAACTCATCTGCTAACTTTGAGTTATAACCTTCGCTCTACATACTAAAGTCTCTATGAAGATGAAAGTAGGGAGACAGTCATAGGTACACAGAACAGGCAAAGCACTCCATATCCAGTATCTTGTTTAATGCTGGAGGCAGGTATCATTAACCTCTACAGAGGAGCAAACTGAGACCAAAAGAAGGCAAGTAACTAGTCCAAAACAATACTGCTAGTAACTGATACTACTACCTCAGAGCTGTCTAGATTCAAAGCTCTGGCTTATAGCTACTATACTATGCTCTCTAAAAACAAGAAACAAACAGAAATCTTAGTTAAATTCATATGTTAATCCATTATGTAAATATAGTTCAATGTATAATGTTGGGAAATCTGTTTTCCTTTGTCAGTAGTTGTGATTTTTAGGTGTCAGTTAGAAAATAAATGCTTTCAAACAATAGGCAAACAAGCTTACCACTGCATTTTTTCCATCTGTGTCAAGCACTGAGCCTTCAGGACAGGAACATATGGGACCGTCTGATGTCAGAACACAGTCCTGACTGCATTCAGACATATTGCTTGGGCAGGAAATTAACTCTAATGAATGAAAAATAAGGTCAAAATTAATGTTAAATCAGATTTATGGAAATTTGGTAAAATCGGTTGCTAACAAAAAAATGATCTACTGAAAAGAGTAACTTAAATAAAGACTGAACATGTATGAATTGCTATGGTAATGGAGATATAAAAATAAAGAACAAATTCCAAACCTAAAGCAAATTAATGAAAGACTTCTGATTTTGGAAAAATGATTCGTTTCCTCAAAGTTTCTTTTCTGTCAAATATTATTTTTAAGTTATTAGTCATCAAAATTCCAAAATATTTTAGATAGAATTTGGGCAAATGATTCTCATGTTCACCTAGAAAACAAATTATATGGGTATGAAAAATCAAAACATCGTGTGACTATCGTTAGATGATAGAAGAGAATGAGAGGCAGTAAATAAATATCAAAATGTATCATAAAGGTACAATAATTAAAACAGTTGGTAGTGTGTAAGAATAGATCATGAGGATAATAGAATCAGATAGAAAGTTCATTTTAGAAAAGACTCAAGTACAGATAAGAATACGGTATGTGATAAAGCTATTTCAAGTCACTGAGCATGTGGGATATCATCCAGTAAATGGTAAATAAATGAGGAAAGATTTGGGGCAAAAATTAAATCCCTGTACTATACCACACATCAACATAAATTCTAAGTAAATCAAATATTAAAATGTAAAATATATACCATAGAAGTTCTAGAAGTTTGGACAATCAAGTGAGATTATGTGTGTCCTGTTTGGCATATAATGAACTCTGTAACATATTAACATCACGCACCTAAGTACAGCTGCTCACGGGTAAACCATATGGCGTTAGAAGAAGGGCAAGTTCCACAGACAATCACAAAGGTGGTGGGTAATTTCCAAGAAATTCATTACCATTCATCCTTTATTCTGTGCCTCATTTGATAAGACATATGACACTTTATCATCTGTGAAGCAGTACTAGGCCATATATATATATATATATATATATATATATATATATATTTGGCCACACTGTGACTTTTAGGACCTTAGTTGCCAGACCAGGGCCAAACCAGGCCCTGTGGCATTAGAAGCACGAAGTCCCTTACCACTGGACCACCAGGGAATTCCCACATAATTTTAAACCTTTGTTTCTACTTACCTATCTTAGTAGATTCAACAAGAAACCTATAAGAAGTTATTTGAGTATGCAATCCTAAACTTGAATTGAGAATATCCATATAAACTCATATTTCTCTTTGTAAAAAGTGCTTTCCTAATTTTGATGCCCCAGAAGCCCTCAAAACAATAACTAACTTTGTAGAGAATTATGTTATCTAAATACAATTTCTCATTAAAAGGAAGCAGTAGCCTTGAGAGATTGCTGATTCTAGGTCTAGAACATAATATATACAAGACAGGAAAATATGTCCTGCCAGGTAGAGAAAACTATCAAAGACTGCTGGGATCTGGAATCCATTTGGAGAGCCTCCCATCAGCCAAAGAGGAAACAATTTGCTCATTGGTAAATGTAACAGCTGCATTGGATTGAAACATATAAAAAATGTTAAAAATTCAGGAGTTCATAATGATACTTACAAAAAAATTCCCAAAGTCTTTCTATGAAGACACTATCACCCTGATGCTAAAACCAGACAAAGACACTACCAAAAAAGAGTTACAGGCCAGTATCTTTGATGGATATAGATGCAAAACTCTTCAAGAAAATATTAGCAAACTGAGTCCCACAACACACAGAAAGGATCATACACCATGATCAAGGTGGATTCATTTCAGGGTTACAAGGATGGTTCAGTATATGCAAATCAATTGATGTGATATACCGCATCATCAAAAGAAAGGACTAAAATCACATGATGCAGAAAAAGCATTAGATAAAATTCAATATCCATTCATGATAAAAACTCTTGCAAAAAGGGATATAGAAGGAACATATCTCAATAGATATGACAAACCACAGCCAGTACAGTGGTGAGAAGCTGAAAGCCTTCGCATTAAAATATGGAACAAGAGGATGCTCTCTCTCACCACTTTTAGTCAACACAGTATTGAAAGTCCTGGCCACACAATCAGACAAGAAATAAAAGGTATCTAAATTGGGAGGATAGAGGTAAAACTGTCAATATATGCAGATAGTATAATACTTTATATAGAAAACCCTAAAAACACCACACAAAAAATATTAGAACTGATAAATTTGTTACAAGACTAATATACGGAAATCTCTTGCATTTGTTTATACTAATGATGAAATATCAGAAAGAGAAAGTAAAAAAAATCAATCCCATTTATAATTACATCAGGAAAAAAAAATACGTAGGAATAAATCTAACCAAGGAGGTGAAAGACTTATTCGCTAAGACCTATGAAACATTAATAAAGAAGATCAAAGGTGATTCAAGGAAATGGAAAGATACCCCATGATCTTAGATTGGAAGAATTTTAACAATATTGTTAAAATGGCCAATCTCCTGAAAGTAATCTACAGATTTACTGTGATCTCTATCAAATTACCCATGGTGGTTTTCATAGAACTAGAACAAATAATCCTAAAATTTATTTGGCAACACAGAAGACCCAGAATTGACAAAGCAGTCTTGAAGGAAAAGAACAAAGCAGAAGGCATAATCCCTCCAGATTTTCGACAAAATACTACAAAGCCACAGTAATCAAAACAATGTGGTATTAGCACGAAAACAGACATGGATCAATGGAACAGAAATAAACCCACACACCCAAGGTCAATTAGTCTTTCACAAAGGAAACAAGAATATACAATGGAGAAAAGACAGTTTTTTCAGCAAGTGGTGTTCACGTGTAAATCAATGAAGTTAGAACACTCCCTCACACCATACACAAAAATAAAAACAGCATAAAGACTTAAATATAAGACACGACATTATAAAACTCCTAGAAGGGAACACAGGAAAAACATTCTCTGACATAAATTGCATCAATGTTTTCTTAGGTCAATCTCCTAAGGCAAAAGAAATAAAGACAAAAATAAACAAATTGGGCCTAATTAAACTTACAAACTTTTGCACAGCAAAGGATACCATAAACAAAACAAAAGACAACAAGCATTGGTGGGGAGAATATAAATTGATGCAGCCTGTATGGAGGTTCCTTAAGAAATTAAAGCTAGAGTTACCATGTGTGTGCTTAGTCGTTCAGTCGTGTCCAACTCTTTGCATGGCTCAGATGGTAGAGTTACCATATGATTCAACAACTCAACTACTGGGCATATATCCAGAAAAAACAAAAGCTCTAATTCAAGAAGATACATGCACTCCAATGTTCATAGCAGCACAATAGCTGAGAAATGGAAGCAATCTAAGTGTCCAGCAACTGATGAATGAATAAAGAAGATGTGAGATGTATATACAATCGAATATTACTCAACCATAAACAAGAATGAAATAATGCTATTTTTAGCAACATGGATGGACCTAGAGATTATCATACTAAGTAATTCAGACAAGGACAAACATATGATATCACTTATATATGGAATCTAAAAAATAGTACGAATGATTTTATTTAAAAAACAGAAACAGACTCACAGACATAGAAAACAACTTAGGGTTACCAAAGGGGGAGGGTGGGTAGGGATAAACTGGGAACATGGGATTAACAGATGCATACCACCATATATAAAATAGATAAACAGAAGATACAGAGAATTTTTTTTCATATCTCAATACCCAAAAAACTATAATAGAAGAGCATTCTTAGTCACTCAGTCATATCCAACTCTTTGGGATCCCATGGACTGTAGCGTGCCAGGCTCCTCTGTCCATGGATTCTCCAGGCAAGAATACTGGAGTGGGCTGCCATGCCCTCCTCCAGGGAGCTGTCCCAACTCAGGGATCGAACCCAGGTCTCCCACATTGTAAGCGGATTCTTTACTGTCTGAGCCACCAGGGAAGCCCATATACATATATAAGAGAATCACTTAGTTGAACACCTGAAACAAAATAATATTGCAAACCAACTATACTTCAATAAAAAATAAAATTAAAAAACCCATCAGCCACCTTTGAAAGGTGTTAAAGAACCAACCCATTATTCTAAATAAAGAAAAAAAATCCAAGATTTATACTGCCTTACCTGTAAGAATCGTAACTTGAAGTAACCAAATAGTTAATGAGAGTACATTTTCTTTATAAAAGTATTATAATTAATAATTTAAAAGAAATATAAGAACTAGATCAGAGAGATCAGTTGCTCAGTCGTGTCCGACTCTTTGTGACCCCATGAATCGCAGCACGCCAGGCCTCCCTGTCCATCACCAACTCTCGGAGTTCACATCCATCGAGTCAGTGATGCCATCCAGCCATCTCATCCTCTGTCGTCCCCTTCTCCTCCTGCCCCCAATCCCTCCCAACATCAGAGTCTTTTCCAATGAGTCAACTCTTCGCATGAGGTGGCCAAAGTACTGGAGTTTCAGCTTTAGCATCATTCCTTCCAAAGAAATCCCAGGGCTGATCTTCTTCAGAATGGACTGGTTGGATCTCCTTGCAGTCCAAGGGACTCTCAAGAGTCTTCTCCAACACCACAGTTCAAAAGCATCAATTCTTCGGCGCTCAGCCTTCTTCACAGTCCAACTCTCACATCCATACATGACCACAGGAAAAACCATAGCCTTGACTAGACGGACCTTTGTTGGCAAAGTAATGTCTCTGCTTTTGAATATGCTATCTAGGTTGGTCATAACTTTCCTTCCAAGGAGTAAGCGTCTTTTAATTTCATGGCTGCAGT
Organism: Bubalus bubalis; assembly: GCF_019923935.1. Lineage (NCBI taxonomy): Eukaryota > Metazoa > Chordata > Mammalia > Artiodactyla > Bovidae > Bubalus > Bubalus bubalis. Next base: position 90,728,261 of record NC_059163.1, read on the forward strand.
CACCATCTGTAGTGATTTTGAAGCCCAAAAAATAAAGTCTGACACTGTTTCCACTGTTTCCCCATCTATTTCCCATGAAGTGGTGGGACCGGATGCCATGATCTTCGTTTTCTGAATGTTGAGCTTTAAGCCAACTTTGTCACTCTCCACTTTCACTTTCATCAAGAGGCTTTTGAGTTCCTCTTCCCTTTCTGCGCTAAGGGTGGTGTCATCTGCATATCTGAGGTTATTGATATTTCTCCCAGCAATCTTGTGTTTCTTCCAGTCCAGCATTTCTCATGATGTACTCTGCATAAGAACTAGATATCACCATTCACATCCCTTGATAAAATAGTGGAACCAGGAAATGAGTGTTCACGGCTGCTACAACCATTCCCTGAAAGATGACTAGGCTCTTTCTTGCTCCCAGCCATTGTGGAAGCTGCTCTTGGTTGGGGGCAGTCCCGCACCTATGGCAGAAAAATGGTGATCCAAAAGAAGACAAAAAAGTTGCTGAAGTCGATCAGTTCTAGGCTCCAACCTGTTATAACAAGTGGAAAGTCAGTGCTGCAAGTACAAGCAGACTCTGAAAATGTTCAGACAAGGTAAGAAGAAACCAGTTATCCTCACCAACAAATGCCAAATGCCCGAAACAAATGGAAATCTGAAATAGAGTACTATACTCTGTTGGTCAAAACTGGTGGCCACCACTGCAGTGGCAATGATAGTGAATTGGGAACAGCATGTTGAAAATCCACAGCATGTATGTCACTGGCAAAGCCCACAGGGGTCCTTGGAGGTGCTGGGGGAGATAAGATAGAATCTAGGTAATAAGGTCTAACCTCTTCTTTGGGTTTACCAGATGGAACAGTGGTAAAGAATCCACCTGCCAAGCAAGAGATGTGGGTTCGATCCCTGGGTTGGGAAGATCTCCTGGAGAAGGCAATGGCAACACACTCCAGTTTTCTTGCCTGGAAAATCCCACGGACAGAGGAACCTGGTGCACTACAGTCCATGGGGTTGCAAAGAGCCAGGCATGACTTAGCAACTGAGCACATACACAACCTCTTCTTTGAGCTATTTTTTTTTCAGTTGCCCATAGGGGGCCTTGTGCATAACATATGGTATTAGGGTTCCCAGTGAAGAACTACTGTACCTGACACTGCAGCTCCCTGGACTGCAGGGGACCGCACACAGAAGCACTGTATTCAACATCTCAATTCAACATGGTAGAGACAGGCCATGTACACAAACCCTAAGACCAGCAGAGAGATCTGGAGTGTGAGCACTACCGCAGCCAGGAGGCCCAATGGAAACTCTACCCCCTACCCTGCTGTTGAGAACCCTACAAAGCAGCCCTGCCTACTGCGGGAGCCGGAACTATGCAGGTCAGCTCACATTTCTCCAATCTCTGATCAATAAGGCTTTCCTTTGCTGCTGAACCAAACTAGGTCTCTTTCTATTGGCGTCAGACATGCTGGGCAGGAGGACTTTTGTGGGGACTGACTAAAAAGGGTTGGCAACATGCACGCTGGCTATTATTGACCCAGGTGATTCTGATATCACTACAAGAATGCCAGAACGGACTGGTGAAAAGTAAATCGTGCATATTTTTTCTTCAGTAAAACTGCCCACAGTTTAGAACAAATGTCAAAAAGTGAAACAACCAGATGTTATGTGTCTCCTGATGGGAGTATAAACATACCAATGAAGCATTATTGTCAAAATTTCAAAGTCTAATCTGATTAAGACTGCAGATCTAGCTACAAGTGTTCAGAAGACAGGGACATCATAGAAGTATGTTCAATAAAATCCAGAGTATGAGAAATTCTGCAGGAAAAAAAATTTAGTTTCTTCAGTAAATACTTGCTAACACAACACAAGGAACCTGTTTGCATATGTAGTCAAACAAATCAACTACTTAAAAATATTTTTAGGATAACTTGAAAACAGTTTTTTAGATGTAAGAGTGTACTATGATTATATTTTTATATGCTTATCTTTTAGCTGTATATAATGAAATATAATAAAATAGATAAACAGTAAAATATATAAGTACATGCTTAATGGAGGTTTTGATTTAACAGGTCTTGGGTAGCATCTGGTCACTTCTGTTTTTAAAAAACAAACCAAGATAAAACTCCAAGTTAATTCTGATATATTACTATTGATCAAGGGCCACCAACCCAGACCATAGACATATTATAAACCCTGAAAATGGAGGGAATAAAGCAGTTAACACTTGTGACTTACAGTGACACCATTTCCCATCAGGAAGCAGACCATATCCCTCAGGGCATGTGCAGTAATAGGATCCAGGGATATTTTCACAGTCATCTGTGTAGCCATGATTCCGAAAAGCACACTTACCTACACTCATCTACACCGTGGCAACAGCAAAACAGTCAGAAGGTAATTTTTGGAAATAAATTGTAGTATCATTAATATGTCAGCAATAAGTAGGGTATCTCACACCTCTGCTTGCTATAACTGACTGCAGCAAGACAGTTTTTGCTACTCTGACAAGGGGTGAAAGAAAGTTCAATTATCCCAAAAGCCACCATTTAAACTGTCACAGTTTATTCTTTCAAATATAGATTTTCATATCAAAATTACTCTTGGGATAAAGTAGCACTATTTCCCCTGAAAAGATATAGCCATTTAAGGAAGGACCGTGGAAAGTTCTTGACAAGGACAAGACATCCCACGCTCTGCTCTTCAGCCTTCTCAATGCTAACAGGGGCCCTTTACCTGAATGTGGGAACATTCCCCAGCAGTTTTACTCTGGCTGAAACCCAGCCTTCCAGATCATCATTCTACGCGATGGCTCTCATCTACTGGTCCCATGTAAGCAGGGGGCCACAATTAACAGGCAGAACCCAGGTTTACCTAAAGTCTCATCCCAACTAATTCCACTGAATTCTTTTTGTCAGTACTTCACTGGCCCTCCCAGGAGAAGGGACACAGCATTTCTCCCTAGGTTCATTACATTGAGTCTGGAGTCTCAAAACAGGAAAAGCCTAATATAACTAGCCCTGGCACAGTCTCTCAAGATTCTGAACAAACGGTTACATGACGAGATGTGGGAATCACATACTCTTTGAGGATCTCTTATGAGAGCTAAAAAACTTGACAATACTGACATTTTGCACACCATCAAACCAAACCCACGGAGCTCCATGGAGTCCACTCAGAGAATTCCTGCCTTATATTCATCTCTGAGTAGCCTCTGAAAGTATTTAATCTAGGAACAGAAGATATAAAGGACAGCTGAAAGTGCTACAAAGACTTTAAAATTGGGGGGAAAAATAACATTCCTTTTCTGGGGGGAAAATATGAGGAAATTTGAATTTGGTTTCACACTGAGGCTCTTGATGACCCATGGAAGACCAGCCACTGGCTAAGCTGAGCTGAGCTTGCTCACCAGATTACCTTCACAGTTCTTTCCATCTTGGCTTAAAGTGTATCCCTCTGCACACGTGCACACTTGGGACTTAGGCTATTGCTCACACATGCTGCCGCTGCAGTTACCTTTCTTCAGTTTGCAGAGTTTCTGATCTAAAAGAGAAGACAGTTAATTTGGTGCAGAGGTGTGTTTTGACAGGGATGCTACATGATCCCTGCCTGTTTCTTAAGAACTCCAATCTTCCTGCGACATCAGCAGGAGTGTTGTTTCACAGTAGTGGCACTGCTCTAGGGTCAAACCATAGCCCAGATTACTCAGCATTCCAAAGCCCATTGATTTCTCTAATTGTACTCCTCCTACAGTAGCTCTCAGGATGAACAAAGTGTGTATGTTAGTAGATCAGGCGTGTCCAGCTCTGTGCGACCCCCTGGACTGTAGCCCGCCAGGCTGCTCTGTCCATGAGATTCGCCAGGCAAGAATACTGGAGTGGGTTGCCACGCCCTTCTCGGGGGGATCTTCCTTACCCAAGGACTGAACCCGGGTCTCCTGCATTGCAGACAGATTCTTTACTGTCTGAGCAAACAGGGAAGTCCTAGTTCTCAGGTTAGGACATACAATTAAATGGAAATGTCATTCTTTGGGTTATAAACACTAAGTACAACTTAATAGCTTTATCTTTTTGACCTGCTTTTATGAAAATATGTATTTATTTTAAAAAACAAGACACAAATGTTTTTTGTTTTTCTGATGCTGTTTCTTGTTGAAAATGCTGAAAATGAAGTATGTTTAAGAAGCAAAAAAGGTACAAAATTAAGAACACATTTTCTTAAGTATAATATTTACAGGTCAGATCTATATATTTATCTATTTTTAGGGTCATTATGTAAAGAACAGCATCTTTCAGACAATATATTCCATTGCCATATGTCGTATCCTCAAATTTCTGAGTTTATTGCTGCCAGCATTCCTTGTTTCATAAAATAGCCAGAGTGAGTGGTAAAATCTGCTCAGTGAGGTAGGTGCTTGGGTTAAATTAGCCAAACACACTGAACAACAAATGGCCAACTTGGTACCTTTGGTTATCGGAGTCCTAGGCTAAACTGGCAACACATATATCTCTATTCACAATTTGCTCCTCATTTTTTTTTCTGCCAATTTTAATGACTTTATGAAATACTATGGGATAAGCCTGAGTTTGAGGGCAGCTCTCAAGGTGCATTTTGGAGGCCAGAGCCCTGGCAATAGGAGACGGCAGGGGAAGAGGATTGGGGCCATGGACCAGGGGTCCTGGCATAACTGAGATCAGTGACAGCCTGAGAAATGTGAGGAGCCAAGGACCTACGAAAAACACCACTGAAAACCCAGCCTTCTGTGAAAGAAACAAGCACAAGCAACCAGTCAGTGAGAGCCTAAGCACGGAGTGTGTGAGGGGCTAAGCTGTCCTCCATGAAGGTTTGTTTCCCTGGTCTCTGTTCACCTATTAGTACCTAGAATGATGGCACCTAACTCTGACTCTGCCCCTTTCCTTCTACTTCAAGTTACTAAACACATTCCTTGACCAACAAACCATCACACGTGCATACGTCACTAAGCTGTGTCCGACTCCTTGCAACCACGTGGACTGTAGCCTGCCAGGCTCCTCTGTCCATGGGATTCTTCAGGCAAGAATACTGAAGTGGGTTGTCATTTCCTTCTCCAGAGGATCTTGCCAACCTGTGGCTGGAGCTCAGGTCTCCTGCATTGACAGGCAGGTTCTTTACCCCTGAGCCACTTGAGAAGCCCAAAGCATCACACGTTGAAAACATAGTCTTGTCCCCTTGAAAATGTTTCTAATGTACATTGAGGTCGTGTGGGGGGCATGTCACCTTCTAGAGATTCTGACCTGATAAATGAAGGGAAAGGCTCATCTTCACCAGAATCTAGAACAACTCTGATGGTAGGAGTCTTCACAGCACATTTTAAGAAACGCTGGCCTAATACGCTAAGGGAACACCCCACTTTCACCTAAATTACTGACACCTCCTTTTAGCTAATCTGTGTTATTTCTCTGGTTAAACTTGTTTACTCAGATCTCTTGATAGAGTTAAATGCACAATATTTCTGATTGTTTAATACTACTGCAATACTACCAAGTCAGGTAAGATTTACATGGAATAGTTTTGGATATTGATTCCAAAATTTTTGTTTCTTGTCCACAGTTTTTATGCCAATTACACATTTAGTTACATTGTTCATGTTCCTACATGCTTCACATATCAATATTTTAATTAAGAAAATTAAGAACCAAATGACCCGTTTTTAAAGTAAGTGATTAAAGTTAGAAACTCAAAGACGTATTGGAGACAAAATGTACCTACTTAAATTTCTAAAAAAGAGCATGTGATTGTCTTAACTGTACTTTTTATAATATTTACAAGTGAAAATCAACAAAAATCCAGCAAGGTCTGATTCAGCGTTTTAACAGCACCAAAGTGCTACCACTTTCTTGAGGTAACAAAAAATTGAGGGATCATGCTTCCTATAAATATCTTTTATAAAAATCTTTCCAAACCAAGCATGATAGATGACCACTGCACTTAAGAGTTGGGAAAACTGAGTTCTGTCTCAGTTCTGCTTTTATATAAAATCACTTTATCTTTTTGACTCCAGTTTCCATGAAATAAAGGTGTTGAAGTAGATAGCCTCTGAAATCTCTCACTGAAAAAAACATTATGGTTCTATACAGAATCAGATGTTTGTTGTAAATTCCTCTAAGTTTACATCTTTAAAGATTCTCAAACCTTAATTACTGCTTATAAATGTTAAGGAATATTCAAACTGACTTATGAGGAAAACAGTGAGTGTCTAGGGTACAGGAAATTGCTCTTTCATCTATATCCATTGTTATTTATCACTTTTCTTCTTGTACTTTTCTATTACCTCTTACTTGCTCTTCTGTGTGTTCTTATCATTAACATTGCCATTATCATCACAATTATATATGTATATGTATGTGCATATATGTATCTCTTTTTCATTAGTCAATAAGCTTTTGAAGATATGGCACGTATCCCATTCACATTTATAGTCCAAGTAGCATCTAACCTGGTGCCTTTTACCACACAGGGGTGCTACAAACATCTGGAATACATGCACAAAAATCTGTGCTAGTGAAACCTGCAACTTAACCCCCTTCCTTGGTTTTTCCTTGAATATCCAGTCAACCTCAGAGTTAGAACTCAAACAGATGGTCAGTACTTTTTACTATACCACAATGCTGATGGTTTTACTGATACTTATTAACAATATACAATATTATTGAATGGTGAACGGACGAGAAAAGCAATCACTATTGTACTCTGAATGGTTGTGCTAATGATGTGACCTGAATTCAGACACTCAACACCTAAAAGCCATTTTAGGAAGTGGCAAAACAGAGGATTGAGAGCTGTATTTTGCTTAATCTCCTTAATCTTCTGCTGTGCTTTAGCCTCAAATTAGGTTGAAGCCAGCACTCAGAATGCTGCTGCTGACCTCAGATAACACCCCTTCCAGAGCTCAGCAAGTGCAGCCTGATTACCTTTGAGATCAAATTAAAGCTCCTTAATCATGGAATTTAATGTCCACCCCCAACTGTGCCTTCAATAACTATCCAGCACACCCTCATGAGCTTTGCTACAGCCAAGCAAACTATAGATTTTTACCTTGGGCCAGTTTTGAAACAACACATGTGGGATTCCCGAGCCTGCTTCTTTCCACTGATCACACCTTTTTCTCAACCTCAAATTCAGTGTCAGATTCACGTCATCAACAAAGCCTTTCCAGTCTCTTCCATTTGAAACCATTCAGTTGAGTCATTCTTGTAACTAAATATTTAGCAGCCCCAATGGTTATAAAATTTGAATAATGTTTTATAAAGCATTTATATTATCACATGTATATTTTCATAACAAGCCCTTGAGCTGTGTAGAGCAATTATTGTCTTCATTTTATAGATTATGAAATAGTATCTTAAGGATCACATATAGATAATAAGGGGTAGGACTGGGACTCAAATTCCAGTCTTCAGTGATACATCCCATCTCTTTAATACAGATAACATGTGTGTATGTACATGTATGTATGTATACTTATGTGTGTGTATATAGAACAATGGGTTTTATAGAAAAACACATTTATATTAGTGATATTATATATCAATATATACCATTTACTGATATATATCAGTTATTAACATATTAACAGATGTTATACTATATTGTTATATAATATGTAAATTATATGTACATAGTATATTTTTCTATAAATGTCCATGATTTTTGTTTTATTTATTTATTGTCTATTTCATTAGTGAGTTTCCTGAATCAATGGTTCACTCACCTTGCTCAAAAAACCTCCCAAACAGTATAATATAGGAGTTCTTTGTTAATAGAAAAGAAAGAGGAAGAAACAACAAAAGTTATTCTGTGCTATTGCAATTCCTAATTAGAGTAGAAAATCACTTAGCCAAAATTTAGCTACTTGGTATCATTATCCATCTAAACCTAAGAATCAGAAAGTAAACAAATCAACAGCCTCTGAGCAGTTAAAAAATGAATGCCTCTCACTCACAGAAGAGCCTTAACTAAAGGCCCACTCAGTCTTTGTGTATTTAGACCTGTTTCTGAGGAGCTTGGCCCGCCCACAACATGATGATGGTGTGCAGCGCTCCACCCATCTCCTCACTGCCACCCCTCACTCCTCTCCACCCAAGGCAGGGTGGCTACCTGATTCCAGAGTTCTTTCTTGCTGAGCCCAGACACAGCCTCGGCCCAGCACTGCAGACCACTAAGGGTTAGTTACTGGTCACTTTTCCCACCACTAGATGCCTCATGTCATGACTCTTCTTGAAGAAAGATGGCATAATTTAGAGTGTGAAAATGATAACTGCAATGAATAAAAACATGTCAAATATTTTTTACATCCTTGAATTTATAAAGATGCTTTACAAAAAAAAATAAAAAGGTCACCTCTGGAGGATACACTAACCCTTTATTCTGAAAACAGATAAAGTAAGGGAAAGATTAAATCAAGCATTTAATTTACCTTTTTTAATAAAAGATGCTCCTCAGGGAAATCATATACCTGATTGGAAAAGTTCTTCAACTAATAAAGCAGTAATAGAATTAGAATGTCATTACTTCAACCTTCTAATGAAAAAATGGCTGTAGACAATGATAATCAATAGCTTGTAAAGCGATTATATGAAAGGCTGAGAGGAAACTCTACAACGGACTGACCAGGTTGGTAACACCTAAATCCCTGACCTATCTTTGAGCATCACAAGGAGAATGGAGACCCAGCCACCACATGCCCTCTGGCCTGGTCACTAGCAGCACCCCTTGCTACCTGCAGTACCACTTACAGAGTACTCTCGCAAAAAATCTGAATCTTATCAGGCTTCTAGGCCAAAACTGCCGGTTTATACACAGTCATGCTAAATGATACCATGGGATAGAATCTGCAAAGTCCAGAATGTGGGGAATTCTGAGGGACAAGATCTGGATTCCTCAACAAACAAATGGCAGGGAAAGCCTCAGAGAATAAACAGAGGCCACAGCGAGGCATATGGAAACCACCAAGAAGAGACAATGGCAAGAAAGATAGAAAAATGATAGAGAGCTAACCCTGTGTACGAGACAGCAAAAGAGACACTAATGTATAGAACAGTCTTATGGACTCTGTGAGAGAGGGAGAGGGTGGGAAGATTTGGGAGAATGGCATTGAAACATGTAAAATATCATGTATGAAACGAGTTGCCAGCCCAGGTTCGATGCACGATACTGGATGCTTGGGGCTGGTGCACTGGGACGACCCAGAGGGATGGAATGGGGAGGGAAGAGGGAGGAGGGTTCAGGATGGGGAACACATGTATACCTGTGGTGGATTCATTTTGATATTTGGCAAAACTAATACAATTATGTAAAGTTTAAAAACAAAATAAAATTAAATTTAAAAAAAAAGATACCATAGCATTTCAAAAAAAAAAATAATAAAGTATTTAAAAGGCATTTCAAATGGCAGCCGTTTGGTGTCAGGGCAAACTTGCATTGAAAAAACCCAGCTTTGCCGCAAATCAGTCCTGTTCTTGCCCCAGTGGTGTGTAATCTTTGCAAATCTGATCCTTATCATTAAGAAAATATCTATAACTATCTATAAATGTTAGGAAGCTATAGAAATCCATAATTTGCTAAGATTTCTAGAAGAAATAACAGATTTGGGTACTCAAATTGATCATTTAGACTATATGAAAGCAGAGAATATAAGTGTAGGTGAGGACATGGAGAAACTGGAAACCCCGTACTGCGTCAGCGGGAATGTAAAATGATGCAGCCTCTCTGGAAAGCGGTGTCATGTGCCTTCAGAAAACTGAAAACAGGATTTCCATGTGATCCAATAATTCACCACTGACTATACGTTCATAAGAATTAAAAGCAGGGTCTCCAAAAGAAATTTGTATACCCACACTTTTAGCAGCATTATTCGCAATAGCTAAAAGGTGAAAGAAACCCAATTATTCATCAATGGATAAATGGGTAAGTAAAATGGAAGATATACATGCAATGGGGTATTTTTCAGCTTAAAAAGGAAAAAAAATTCTAACACATGCTACAAAACAGATGCATCTTAAGGACATTGTGCTGAGTAAAATAAACTAGTCACAAAAAGAGAAATACTGCATGATTACACTTATAGGAGGTACTTAGAGTAGGAGTCAAAATCCTTGAAACAGAACAATAGAATGGTGGGAGCCAGGGACTGAGGAGAGGCAGAAATGGGGAGCTGTTATTTAATGGGTGGAGAGTTTCAGTTTTACAAGATGATAACATTTACAGAGATGAATGGTGGTGATGGTTGCATACACACACACACACACACAAACCATAAATGAACTTAACGCCACTGAACTGTACACTAAAAATGGTTAAGATGAGGGATTTCCCTTGTGACCCAGTGGTTAAGACTCTGCACTTCCACTGTAGACAACATGGGTTCAATCCCTGGTTAGGGAACCAAGATCCTGCATGCCACATGGCACAGTAAAAAAAAAAAAAAAAAAAAACCTAAGATGATAAATTTTATATGTATTTTACCACAATTTTTACATTTCAGAAAAACTACATGAAAAAAATACTTATATATCTAGGATGATTCTTTTCTAGAAGTTTCACAAAACCCCCAAGGTTTTATAGTAGAAACCCTAGCAATGACATAATCGAAATGAATCAGAGTTGCACCTGGACAGCTTTAGCTACACTAGCTACTTTCATAAACAGGTACATTTTTAGGCAGAAGCAAGTCTCCTCTCAGAATTAATGACATTCAGCAATATTTCTGTGCATGAAATGAATGTAAAGTATTTTAAATAGTGTTGATGACAGATGTCCTATATTTTCTATAGAATGTGCTCTTGAAATTCTCTTATGAATTTTAAACTGGAAACATTTTAAAGAATTACAGAAGAATGCAGAATTATTTGCACCTTTTACAAAAGAACATCTGTGAGCAACAGAACTATAGTTGTAAATTCCCCAAATGTTGAACTTGAAATAATGTCATTAACATTATATACAAAGTTCTCACACTGGCTCTGAGATTCATGTAAAATCTGCCTTTCATATTTGTGCATTCCACATCTGCAGAGTCAACCAACCATGGATTGAAAATATTCTTTAAAAAAATTCTATAAAGTTTCAAAAAGCAAAATTTGAATTTGCCGTGCACCTGCGATGGTTTGCATAGTATTTACATTGCATTTACAGCTATTTACGTTGTATTACGTTGTATTACGAATGATAAGTAATCTTGAGATAATTTAAAGTATAAGAATGTTAGGTAATATGCAAGTACTATTCTGTTTTATATAAGGGACTATTGCAGCCTTGGATTTAATATTGGCAAGCATCCTGGAACAAACCTCCATGGGTACTGAGGGATGGCTGTAATTGTACAGCTGTCGGGGCAGCCACAAGAGCACTGTTGCCTCATAGGTTTAATCATGACAACAAAAACGTGAGATCAAGTCAGTCTCTTTTCAGAGAGCCAGAGAAGAAAGAGAGAGACTCTGTGTTATGTGTGTGTGAGAGAGAGAGGGAGAGAGAGATTGATTCCTGAGTTCCTGAATAGAAAACATTTTTAAAAGAAAAAATAAGATTTGGGTCCCATTGATCCGTGCAAACTGAAGCTTTTAACCACAAGCATGGCATGGATAGACAAGAATATGCCAAATTACAGATTTTCCCAAAACAAGTTAGGCAAATCTAAGATATGAAATTATAGACAATAGCGAGGGTAAAGTTGAGGAGGCAGCATGGTGTCAGTCTGCCTGGGTTCAAACCCCAGGTCTACCCCAGTGTGACCTTAAACAAGCATTTGTCACATTGCGGAACCTCAGCTTTTAACCTATAAAATGGTACTAATAATCACATGATTTGTAGGGTGGTTAAGATTAAATATATTAGAGAACCATTGGAGACAGAAAACTATGAAGTGTTGCTTTTTAGAAATGACTATGAAAGCTTTTATCACTGCTATACCCTTAAGAGCCTAAGCTCTACGCTTTTTGAAATTTTAGGGAGAGTGAGCCTATAATTTCAAGATAGCTTAAATAGCAAAATTTGAGCCACATCTTCCAAGTACCATTCTTCATAAATCTATTTAGAATCAAGCTTAAAAATCACAACCAGCAAATCATTTTCATAGCCTATATGGCAACTGAACACTCTTCTATTTAATTTTTCAGCACTGCTTTATTATAAGACATAGCTTGCAAAAAATAATAAGCTATTTGTATTGTAAGCTGAAAAGAATGAGACTCATAGAGTAGATCTGCAGCAATCTCTTCTGAGGATGGCATGAAAAATAGACGTTTCAACTGTGCCTTTAGATTCACAATCAGGTTGATGGAAACAAATAGCCCCAGATCATTCAGCTTAAAACCTAGATAAAGAAACAAACAATCGGCCAACCAGAGGTATAGAATTGGTATAGAATGTAAAGACTCAAGAGACAGTTTTCTATACCGGTTAACCTGGACATTAATGCACATTAATGAAGTCTCCTTTATGTACAGTTGGGAAGGTCCCCTGGAGGAGTAAATGGCAACCCACTCCAGTATTTTTGCCTAGAGAATCCCATGGACAGAGGAGCCTGGCGGGCTACAGTCAATGGGGTCGCAAAAAGTCGAACACTGAGCGACTAATACTAAGATTAAATGAGATAAATGAGATAACATGGCCCAGAGCAGATCATTCTGCACCCATTCTATAGTCATGACTACTACTATTATTTCTAAGAGCACTACAACCTGTGCCATTTTTCTATTTTATCTCCTATTCAGCAGTCTATGTGATCCCCAAATCTATTATTCCTAGCCCAGATCTTTTTCCCTTTAGACCAATTAACTAAGGAATTTAAAAAAAAAAAGTCTCTGAAGCACAAGAGAGTCTAAAAGATTGAAAAAGACTCTCACTAGAGCTTCCCTAGTGGCTCAGACGGTTAAGAATCTTACTGCAATGAGGGAGACCTGGGTTTGAACCCTCCAGGGAAGATCCCCTGGAGGAGGGCATGGCAACCCACTCCAGTATTCTTGCCTGGAGAATCCCATGGACAGAGGAGCCTGGCAGGCTATACAGTCCATGAAGTCGCAAAGAGACACGACTGAGTGACTAAAGCACAGCACAGAGCTGAGCTGCAAAGATCTATTGCAGGGAAAATTGATTTAAAACACTGGGATTCATTCATAGTATACAAAAGGGAGCAGCCACCTGAAGACTATCTGGCCAAGGGTGGGGGTAGGGCTTATAACATGTAAGGAAGGCAGCATGTACTCAGATATTAAATATCTTTAGAACTTGTTCCTTGTGGTATTATTTAGGGGAGAAGGTGTCAGAGAGTGTTTTTTTAATTCTTTTTTTTTCCTACTGCTGCTGCTAAGTCGCTTCAGTCGTGTCCGACTCTGTGCGACCCCATAGACGGCAGCCCACCAGGCTCCCCCGTCCCTGGGATTCCCCAGGCGAGAACACTGGAGTGGGTTGCCATTGCCTTCTCCATTGTGTGAAAGTGAAAGTGTTTATTAAATGTCCTCTAGGCACTGGAAATACAATGAAGAGTTGTATTCTCTGTCCTCACAGGAGGAAGCTGAGGAAGTCAGACAATTACAGCAAACCATGATAAGTGCTCTGTGATGGGAAATCTGCTATTTTCTGAAAAAAGCTACTGAGGCTCCAGTGAGCTGGTCAGGGAAGAGGTTCCTGAAAGAGATATTGGAGCTATTAACATTTCTTAGAGGACGAAGAGTAAGTCACTGCTGTGAATTAGAAAGAGTGTTCCCAGGGAGTTCCCTGGTACCCTGAAAGAAAGTGAAAGAAATTGTTCATTGCTCAGCCATGTCCAACTCTTTGTGACCCCATGGATTATAGCCTCCCAGGCTCTCTCTCCATGGGATTTCCCAGGCAAGAACACTGTAATGGGTTGCCATTTCCTACTCCAGGGGATCTTCCTGACCCAGGGATTGAACCTAGGTCTCCTGCACTGCAGGCGGATTCTTTACCATCTGAACCACCAGGGAATAGTGATTTGGATTCATGGCTTTCACTGTCTCAGCCTGGATTCAATCCCTGGTCAAGAAATGGAGATCCTGCAAGCTGTGCAGCCAAAAAAAAAAAAAGGAGAAACCATGTTCCCAATCATGCTGAAAGGCTGGAGGAGAGAGCAAGCGTGCCTCCTAGGGTAAGAGAAAAATCAAAACTTTGAGGATGGCTGCAGCCCTGACTATAATGAACAGTAAGAGAGGAAAACTGAGAAACAAAGAGGGGTCCTGTGAACCAGTTCAATAAAAAAGAGACTGGGTTTTATTACTGGCAATTGAGAGTGTTTTAACCCAGGAATGACAAGATGGGGTTCTCCTTTTTGAAGCGTGATGCCCCCTGCAGCATGGCAGAGGGAGTCAGGGACACTAATGAAGTGGGCCCCAGGGATGGAGAGCTGCTGAGAGGGGCACAAGCCGGTAGGTGGTAGAATTGCTAGGCGTTGGAGAGTGATCTCACAGGGATGGATCTATGCCTGGGGATATGGAGAGAAAATGCCACTCACTGAGGCCTACACCTGGAGGTCTTCAACCAGACACTGAGGGAAAAGAGCTGGGCAGAAGGGAAGGGAAAGTGAGTGAGTCAGTCATTCCTTCTGTGCCAGAGGCACTTGCAAGAAATCCAAGTAGAAATGCTCAGAAGGCAAATAAACGTGGGCCTTGAGAGGCAAAGGTGAGCTGAGCCTGAATATGTACATCCACTGTGCCCCCTTGCTTGGCATGTCTGAGCAACTACATGAAGCATTGTGTTAAAGTCCAGTGAGGGGAGGGGGAAAGAATGTTAAATCAGATTGGCCAAATATTGATAGGCCTGGTTACATGTTAAATTACAATCTAACTGCAAAGGAGAGCTTTTGAAGGAATTTAAGTAGAGGAGTTAACCCATCAGATTTATCACTTATAAGCAAGAGGAGAAAATGAAAAGATTAAGTGGCTGCTCCAACAAGGCCAGACAAGACAAGCTGGCTGGTTGGACTACGGTGCTGGCAGTGGAAGAGAGAAGTGGACATTTGAGATATATTAGAATGCAGCATGGAAAGGATTTGGCAGTAGGCTGAAAATTGGGGTGAGGTAGTGGAAGAAATCAGGGATGACTCCTAAATGTCTGTCTTGAGTAAGTGGAGAAGTGGGGACTACGTGCCGGACCTTGTTTGAGGTCAAAGATGACTCACCAGATGCCCAAGCATCACCCTCTGCCTTGGGCTGTACAAGTGGACGGACCACTTTAATTCCACTGGGGGCACAAATAACGAGTTGAGGGTGATTTTAACCATATCCTTCCCTGTGTGCTTGTTAGCTATCCAAATTGTCTTCTTTTTCCATGTTGAATAGAAGATACAATCTCCAAAGAAGGACGCTGCAAGCAGATTGTGCCTAAAACAACAGGAGAAAAGCATAAGGAATGGCAGAATATTTCTTCTTGGATGTATTAAAGTTTCACTTCAACTTATGGTCTGAATTTTAATCACCTACATTTTTAATCATTTCTCATTAATGGTTAGAAACAAACATTAAGTTTAAATTTGTATTTATGTAGCCATAATCTGAATTAATAAGATATTTTTAGCTTCAGATCCATTATCTCATTTTTTCTTTTTCTTTTTTTTTTTTTGCTACTCAGCATGTAATTGTGGTGAAAATAAAATATAGAAGAAAACAGACACAGGAAAAGAGTGGATTACTGGTTTCATCACTTTCACATGCCAAATTTCTGCTCTTGCTAAAGGCAGCTAGATTAGTTGCTGGCAAGACAGGAAATCAAATGAAATATAGATGTTTTACAAACCACAGGACATAACAATTAAAAAAAAACTAACCAGCATGTGAAAACTATAAGCCAAACACTCTTCAGTTCAGTTCAGTCGCTCAGTCGTGTCCGACTCTTTGTGACCCCATGAGTCGCAGCACGCCAGGCCTTCCTGTCCATCACCAACTCCCGGAGTTCACCCAAACTCACGTCCATTGAGTTGGTGATGCCATCCAGCCATCTCATCCTCTGTCGTCCCCTTCTCCTCCTGCCCCCAATCCCTCCCAGCATCAGAGTCTTTTTCAATGAGTCAACTCTTCGCATGAGATGGCCAAAGTACTGGAGTTTCAGCTTTAGCATCATTCCTTCCAAAGAAATCCCAGGGCTGATCTCCTTCAGAAGGGACTGGTTGCATCTCCTTGCAGTCCAAGGGACTCTCAAGAGTCTTCTCCAACACCACACTTCAAAAGCATCAATTCTTCAGCGCTCAGCCTTCTTCACAGTCCAACTCTCACATCCATACATGACCACAGGAAAAACCATAGCCTTGACTAGATGAACCTTTGTTGGCAAAGTAATGTCTCTGCTTTTGAATATGCTATTTAGGTTGGTCATAACTTTCCTTCCAAGGAGCAAGAGTCTTTTAATTTCATGGCTGCAGTCACGATCTGCACTGATTTTGGAGCCCAGAAAAATAAAGTCTGACACTGTTTCCACTGTTTCCCCATCTATTGCCCATGAAGTGATGGGACCGGATGCCATGATCTTCGTTTTCTGAATGTTGAGCTTTAAGCCAACTTTTTCACTCTCCACTTTCACTTTCATCAAGAGGCTTTTGAGTTCCTCTTCACTTTCTGCCATAAGGGTGGTGTCATCTGCATATCTGAGGTTATTGATATTTCTCCTGGCAATCTTGATTCCAGCTTGTCCTTCTTCCAGTCCAGCGTTTCTCATGACGTAGTCTGCAAAAAAGTTAAATAAGCTGGGTGACAATATACAGCCTTGACAAACTCCTTTTCCTATTTGGAACCAGTCTGTTGTTCCATGGCCAGTTCTAACTGTTGCTTCCTGACCTGCATACAGATTTCTCAAGAGGCAGATCAGGTGCTCTGGTATTCCCATCTCTTTCAGAATTTTCCACAGTTTATTGTGATCCACACAGTCAAAGGCTTTGGCATAGTCAATAAAGCAGAAATAGATATTTTTCTGGAACTCTCTTGCTTTTTCCATGATCCAGCAGATGTTGGCAATTGGATCTCTGGTTCCTCTACCTTTTCTAAAATCAGCTTGAACATCTGGAAGTTCATGGTTCACGTCTTGCTGAAGCCTGGCTTGGAGAATTTTGAGCATTACTTTACTAGCGTGTGAGATGAGTACAATTGTGCAGTAGTTTGAGCATTCTTTGGCATTGCCTTTCTTTGGGATTGGAATGAAAACTGACCTTTTCCAGTCCTGTGGCCACTGCTGAGTTTTCTAAATTTCCTGGCATATTGAGTGCAGCACTTTCACAGCATTATCTTTCAGGATTTGAAATAGCTCAACTGAAATTCCATCACATCCACTAGCTTTGTTTGTAGTGATGCTTTCTAAGGCCCACTTGACTTCACATTCCAGGATGTCTGGCTCTAGGTCAGTGATCACACCATCATGATTATCTGGGTCATGAAGATCTTTTTTGTACAGTTACTTTTATTTATTTCTTTACTTAATCTTCACAATAATCTCAAGAAATAGGTGCTACTATTATTCCCAGTGAAAAACTTCTGCTTCATTGACTATGGTAAAGCCTTTGACTGAATGAATCACAAAAAACTGGAAAATTCTTAAAGAGATGGGAATGCCAGACCACCTTACCTGTTTCCTGTGAAACCTGTATGTGGGTCAAGAAGCAACAGTTAGAACCAGGCATAGAACAATTGATTGGTTCAAAATTGAGAAAGAAGTACATCAAAGCTGTATATTGTCACTCTGCCTATTTAACTTCTATGCAGAGTACATCATGTGAAATGCCAGGCTGGATGAATCACAAGCTAGAATCAAGATTGCTGGGAGAAATATCAACAACCTCAGATACGCAGATACTACTCTAAACGCAGAAAGTGAAGAGGAACTAAACAGTCTCTTAATAAGGGTGAAGGATGAGAGTGAAAAAGTTGGCTTGAAACTCAGCACTCAAAGAACTAAGATCATAGCTTCTGGTCTCATCACTTTGTGGCAAATAGAAGGGGAAAAAGTGAACACAGTGATAGCCTTTATTCTATTGGGCTCCAAAATCACTGCAGATGGTGACTGCAGCCATGAAATTAAATTAAAAGTGACCCAGAGGGATAGGATGGGGAGGGAGGTGCGAGAGGGGTTCAGGATGGGGACCACATGAAGACCCATGGATGATTCATATCAATGTATGGCAAAAACCACTACAATATTGTAAAGTAATTAGCCTCCAACTAAAATAAATAAATTGAAAAAAAAAAGTCAATTGCTCCTTGGAAGGAAAGCTATGACAAACTTAGATAGCATATTAAAAAGCAAAGATATTACTTTGCCCACAAATGTCTGTATAGTCAAAGCCATGGTTTTCCCAGGAATCATGTATGAATATGAGAGTTGGACCATAAAGAAGGCTGAGTGCTGAAGAATTGATGCTTTTCAAACTGTGGTGCTGGAGAAGACTCTTGAGAATCCCTTGGACTGCAAGGAGATTAAACCAGTCAGTCCTAAAAGAAATCAATACTGAATATTCACTGGAAGGACTGATGCTGAAGCTCCAATACTTTGGCAACCTGATGTGAAGAGCTGACTCATTGGAAAAGACCCTGATGCTGGGAAAGAGTACAGGCAAAAGGTAAAGGGGGCAGTAGAGGATAAGATGGTTAGATAGCATCACCAACTCAATGAACATGAATTTAAGCAAACTCTAGGAGATAGTGAGCCTGCCATACTACAGTCCATGGGGTCACAAAGAGTTGGATATCACCTAGCAACTTGGCAACAACAAATTATCCCCACTGTATGACTGTCAGCATAATTGATAACATATCAGGCCTGTATAGTTTCTCCTGTCTTTCCACTGACCCTACCCTACTCAGGACTGTACTGTGCAGCAAATAACTTCTGTTGTCAAGGGCTTTGCAATTAATTGTTGTTGTTGTTCAGTCACTAAGTCACGTCCAACTCTTTGCAACCCCATGGGCCATAGCCTGTCAGGCTCCTCTGTCAATGGGATTTCCCAGGCAAGAATATTGGAGTGGGTTGCCATTTCCTTCTCTAGTGCATCTTGTAATCAACAGATGTGGTTTAACA
The DNA here is from genome assembly GCF_019923935.1 of Bubalus bubalis. Lineage (NCBI taxonomy): Eukaryota > Metazoa > Chordata > Mammalia > Artiodactyla > Bovidae > Bubalus > Bubalus bubalis. The sequence continues at coordinate 90,747,302 of NC_059163.1, forward strand.
ATCATTAGGATCGAGTAGTCTCTATGCTCTGTTAGTCACCAAAAAGAGATGAGGACCTTCGTTGTTGTATTTCCAGCACCCACAAGACTAAGTTACTCCTTCATGACTCTTGACTTAGGGATGCACTTCCTGTTTCCAAGTATGTACTCCTAGACCCTAGGTTAACTATATACTTGTCTCAGTGGCCCCTTCACAGTGTGGAGTGCAGCTACAAATGCTTTCAGATCATTGTCCACCTGATCCCACCCTGTAAGTTACCCAAAAATATACTGATCCACTGATTGTATGGAGTGGCCTGCCTTCTTTTTCAATCTCAAGATACTTTTTCAATTCAGTGGGCACTTCTGTTCTCTCCATCCTCCGATACCTGCATTAAAGGAGGCAGGATGAGAGAAGCCATGCAACCTATCAAAGTCACTCACCTAATAAATAGTATATCTGGGACTTGAACTCAAGTCTTTTAGACCCCCAAATCTGTGCTAAACCACTACACCAGTTTAGCTGACAAAAATAAAATTCATTTTTCACACAAACTCCAAATGGCAAGTGTTTTATTTTACACCAAAAGCAAAACTTACTGCAGGGAATATTTGCTAAATATTTGCTAAATATGACGGAGGACAGAACCTCCATCATAATCACAGGAACAAATACGAGGATCACCTCCTCCTCTGTGGTACTGAATCCAAAAGAGCCGTTTATCAAGCATATCCAATGATACAGCTGTTATTGTCTCTGATGTCTCTAACAGAAGCTTCACTTCCATACCACCAAGATCTGCTCTGTGAAGGCTGCAGCCACCTCTGAAGACCAAAACATAAACCTGAGGGCCAACATATCACAGAGACACTTCAGTGAGTGTCAGGCCACTTAAATGGTTGACTCTCTCAGTGTTTCAGTAGTCCCCAGATGTCTGCACAGGACGAGTTTGACTATATGAATGAAAATTCAGTTCAACAAATACTTATTGTAATTCCATGTGATTTCAAGTTAGAAGGAGAATTTGCTTCTCTAGCGGGAAACCTTGGTAGTCAAGATGCTATTGGTAGAGGGAACCTGCTTCGGTTCCAAATCCAGGCAAATGCCCTATTGAAAATGGGGTTTGTGCACCATAAAAGAGGGTCTTTGTCTCAATCAGGAGGCCCCGTTGAGTCAAAATGTTATGATTCCTTGACTTTTCATCAGATTTTGAAATATATTTCGATGTCCAAAGCCAACAGAATTTACCTTGCTACTGATCAACTGCTATATTTGCAGGATATTTTAAAGCACTTAAGAGAACCCAGGAATTGTTTCCTTTCATATCAGTTACTGTAATGATTCCTTCCTGTTGATTAGACCAAATAAGTTCTTCATTGATCCAATTTATTGCCATTCCTGAAACATTTTTATCTATATCGTATGCTTTCTGTAAAACCAAAATTTTAAATTGTTATTAGTATTTCTCCATTCACAACAAAATTGTTTATTTTTATATAACTAGTTTTATTGTTTTAAGTAATTGTCATTTTTGTACTTTCCCAAAATTATTTAAATGATAAACTATTCGTAGATACTGTGCCATTATTCAGATGCAGCTATATTCATTCTCCCATGTGAATATTTCTGGGCATAGTATTTATATCAGTTTTGAAATGAAAATGAATTCTCTAAAATGAAAATTATCTCTCTAAATGAAAATTTATTCACAGTCATAGTTGTAAATAATTTTAACTACAGTAATGGCAGAATTTCAATTTTATCTTACTACTACTACTACTAAGTCACTTCAGTCATGTCCAACTCTGTGTGACCCCATAGACGGCAGCCCACCAGGCCCTGCCGTCCCTGGGATTCTCCAGGCAAGAACACTGGAATGAGTTGCCATTTCCTCCTCCAATGCGTAAAAGTGAAAAGTCAAAGTGAAGTCGCTCAGTCGTATCCAACTCTTAGCGACCCCATGGACTGCAGCCTACCAGGCTCCTCCGTCCATGGGATTCTCCAGTTTATTCAATTCCATTTGCCAGTGGAATTTCCCAGATTCTCACCTGAATCCAATTTCAAGCTTTGCTAAATTCTAGCAAGACTGCCTTGGAGGTTGTGCATAGGGTCATGAAGTGGATTTCGCGTTGGGGCCCCCACTTTTCTTCTAGCACCTCCTCCACCAGGTCCTGCTCTTTCTACAAGTCCTCACCCTTCCGACTATGACCCCAGGATCCTCATAGCAGGGCTTTTCTTTATGCTTTCTCATGATAAAAACAACTTAACTAAACCTCTTCTAATTTCAGGCTGTGCAAGTAGACCAGTCCTTTAACAGGGTGGAGGGTGAGAGATGGGAGGAAGCCCTGGTTTGCACCACAGCAAATTTCCGTGGTGGAAATAGTCCCACAATCTGGTTTTCAGCTACCAACATGAAGTCACTGAACACAGAGTTGGGCAGAAATCAGTCTCCAGAATCTGTGCTATTCCTACATCTCATACAAAGTAATCTAGCCAATCCATTTGATCAATTGCTAATATATTAATTCACGCAGGTAAACTGTTTGCTTTTTAATGGTTATCTTCTATAAGCAATGTTTTAACCCAAAGGAGGGACTGATACGAGTGGATTTTAGGCTTCAGGCCAATCTGTTCCTAATGATTTGCCACAAATTCCCAACTATCTAATGCTTTTTTCCAGTTCTCTGACAGTAAACCCTCCAGATTCTTCAACTCAAGATTTTGAAGCTAGTCTACAGATGGCTGGAGAGTAATGAGTAGCCATTTTTGTTAAAAGTGAGATTAGCAAGTATTAGAGATGTGATAAAACAAATTATCACCTAATTGAAGGCTTTAGGAGGGTGAAAATTTTGCTTAAAAACAAAAATTAAACAAAAGCACAAAAGCAAACAGTGGGTACTTTGTGTTGGGTATAAATACTGAACGTGAAGCTACCTGCTCTCTATAATTCACTTTCCAGGAGAAAACATTTCTATTAGGACTCATTTAAGGGTTTTACTAATTAAGAAGAAAGATTAAAGAAAAGTGCTTGAACCAAAATATTTCGCTATATCACCTGCTTTATTTTTTTTTTTTCCAGCATGCAAACACCTTGAGAAGAAAAAAAATTTCTTCCTAAATTTCAGGTGCAAAAACCCATGACAGATTTTAAACAGATAAAACAGGGCTTCTCAACCTCACACAACTGATATTTAGGGCCTGATAATCCTCTGTTTGGGGGACTGTCCTATATATTGTAGCATGGTTGGCAGTGCCTCTGGCCTCTAACACATTCTCTCTTCTCCCCATTCTAGTTGTGACAACCAAAATGTTTCTAGACATTGCCAAAGGTCCCCTGGAGGCAAAACTGCCACCAGCTGAGAACCACTAGAATAGAAAAGAATGATGTAAATAATGTCTTAATCATAAAACGGTGATCTGGCTTATTAAACTTACATCTTTCCAAAATTACACTGACATGCTCACTTTCTCCTTTGGGGACTTCTGGATTACAATGCCACATGCATGGGCTTATTCAGTAACATGACAGCACAGATGCAGATTAAATACCTACAGGTGCTGGATGCATATCTGCATTGTAATAATTTTCATTTATCTGAATGTTACAAATTTTGCTTTATCATTTTTGACAGCCCATTCAAAAATCCCTCAAATGACACAGGAAATAGTACTTTACCTCTTGCCTTCTCCCATTCAAATGAACTCTTTGCAAGAGTTGTCTTTGTAGATCAACCCAATGGATTCTTTCTTCATTGTAATGAAAATCCATGATCACTGATATGCCAGCATCTGCCACCAATTGTTCATAATTCGTTCCTTCCAAATCAATCCTACAGATACTATTTTCATGGGAGAAAATTAAAAAGGGCACAAGACCTGCATGGGAAGAAACCAGTGTATTTTCAATGCTTTTTTGTCTGATTTAGACAAAATACTTCCCCATGACAAATAACACAAGAAGAATTAATTTTTAGGTCCTGATTTTATACTTTAAATAAATATCATTGTTTAGAGGATAAAGAATTCCTGTAGATGTTCACAATTCCTGTAATTTTGTAAATCATCTCCACAAATTGATTTTAAGAAATGAATGTTGCCAAATTATGAAAAGAAAAACGACTGTTTGAAGAGAAAGACACTTCATGGCTTAGTAATATTATATGTTCAAAAAGAAACCACCTACTGTATTCTATTATACAGAGGGTCTGTATGTGTCAAATCTAATTATGTAAATTAGAAATAAAATTGCAGATATTACTGTTTGGGAATGGATCTCTCCTTCCTCTGCAAAGTCACTTCAGTTGTGTCCGACTCTGTGCGACCCCATAGATGGCAGCCCACCAGGCTCCCCCGTCCCTGGGATTCTCCAGGCAAGAACACTGGAGTGGATTGCCATTTCCTTCTCCAATGCATGAAAGTGAAAAGTGAAGGTGAAGTCGCTCAGTCGTGTCTGACTCTTAGCGACCCCATGGACTGCAGCCCACCAGGCTCCTCCATCCATGGGATTTTCCAGGCAAGAGTACTGGAGTGGGGGTGCCATTGCCTTCTCCCTCCCTCCTCTAGTCTTACCTTATGAATAGAGCCTCCAGGTTACAGACAGAGAAGAAGATGGTGAAACCTAGAAGTCTTAGGAAAAACTGAAATGCCATCCATGAAAGCTCTGAAATAGTTTGTTCCTGTTAACATTGTCACATAAAATTTAGGACTCCCAATTAAATTCAAATTGTATGTACACTGCATGGGACATCCTTTACCTTTAATAATTGTTCCCTGCTTACCTGAAATTCAAAACTCAAGTAACTGAGTAGCCTATATTTTTATTTGCCAAATCTGAGTAGTGGACCTCACTGGACACCTTGATTTCTACAAGGCCTTGCCCTGTATCCTAACCCCATACCTGAGACCCTGTTCTGTTCTAGGTGATGACCATCTACCCATTCTGACTCCCAAGTACTCAATACCTGCTTGGGAATCTGATACCTTTCTCCGGAAATTTCAGCAGAAATTCTAGCTGACTTCACACAGAGCTTACCTGTGATGCTCCAAGACAGGGGACAATTTCAATCCCTGCAGCCAGGGTTAGAAAATGTTGGTTTTCTTGATCTTTCCTGACTGAGGTTGGGGAGGCTTCTTCCACTCTGCCTTTAGATAACAATACCAGGTAACCACAAAGATGAGTAGGGAATTAGGAAAGAATTCCAACATATTCTCACTGCCCTGCCAGGGTGACTCCATTCTGTTTTAATATTTCCACCAATAGGAACAAAGTCAAAGAAACTAGCAGACCAATCAAATTAATAAAAGCAGAATCTATCCTATGGTAGTTATTTTACTAGCAATAATAATAATGAACTTTTACATCCTGATCTCATTTGCCCTTAATATAACAACATGGGCTATATAGGCCATATACTACATTTGATGAATCAAAGAGAAAAAAAGAAATCTGAAAAACATTGAAATCCATAAAACAAACCATAGCATTAACTTTAACAGCTTTTAAAAAATATTTATAAAAATACTAAATACAACAAATATTATCTTAAGATTTTTCTCATTCATGGGTGAATTCTAGCATCCAGGGCTTTATCCTAGCTCTCAGAACTAGAAGACCTAGACATTACCTAGCTCAGTGTTTCCCAAAATCATTCAAAAGAATCACACAGGGTGTTGTGTGTGTGTCTTTAGCAGATCACTTCCCTGGAGATTCCAATTCAGTAAATTTGGGCTGAGGACTAGGAATCTGTTTTTTGAACAGATAATCCAGGTGATTCTTTTATCCTACTGCATGTGAAAATCATAGATCTAGTTCAGATGAGAAATTCGATGATGCTTCCCAAAGTCCCACCAACAGTTGGTGCAGAGTTAGATTTAGAACTCAGGTACTATCTTCCCAATCCAGCACTCTCTCCTGCCTCGCTCTGGGTTGTCATGAGTCAAGACATCACAAGCTTAATTTTACTCAAGTAACTGATTTTAATTTTGATCCCCTCCAAATGCTGCTCCTATACTGTCAGCATCGTTGTGTGTAAAACAGAGCCTAGGCTGAGTATTGTAAAAATGAATTATAATATGATTTAAAAGAAAGTTAAAAGATTAGTCCTGGTAAAATAGTCATTAGTCTGTACTATGCTGGAAATGATAAATACGTTAGTGGTTTTTAAGACTGTGTGGTACAATCTGTGGATGTATCAGCAGGGTGTGCATGTTTGAACAAGTAAATTCTCCCATGTCAAAGCCTACAGCGTTTATTTTGGGTGCAGTTCAGTGAGAACAAAGTGCATAGAAAATCACTTCTAAGCAACACAAACCCAAAGACAGCAAACAGGTCCCAGCAAATCAAATGGAAACTCCGACTTCTCAACCTGGGGATTAGTAGGGGATCGTCAGGAATTAGAAAGGAGTCCAGGATGTTTGGAGCACATTGACGATCTGGGGCTTCCATAGCACAGAGGTTAAACACAAAAAGCGGGGTTTTGATTGAAAGGGTTGGGGTGGGTGGGTGGGCAGCAATATTGCACAACCAGCATCTCTTCATCTGCTCCAAGTTTGGGCGAGTGGCCCCACCCAGGTAAATGAGAAGAGGAATCAACTGTCCACTTTGGGCCTTGGGGGCAAAAGCTCATGGGACCAAGTGAACACATCAAGGATACTGGCAAGCATATTAGCAAAACACCTTAGTCTTCTCAGGCCCACACCATCACCTGCCCTCAACACCACAGGTTTCCTGCTCTAGATCTGGAGACAGATTGAAGAAGGCTCACAGGACAAAAGAGAAAATAGAGCTCTGGATCTGCAGGATTCAATGACACCCTGAGAAAAGAATGTAGATTTAAACTGCTGCTGCTGCTAAGTTGTTTCAGTCGTGTCTGACTCTGTGCGACCCCAGAGACAGCAGCCCACCAGGCTGCCCCGTCCCTGGGATTCTCAAGGCAAGAACACTGGAGTGGGTTGCCATTTCCTTCTCCAATGCATGAAAGTGAAAAGTGAAAGTGAAGTCGCTCAGTCGTGTCCGACTCTTAACGACCCCATGGACTGCAGCCTACCAGGCTCCTCTGTCCATGGGATTTTCCAGGCAAGAGTACTGGAGTGGGATGCCATTGCCTTCTCCAGTTAAACTGATGGGTCTGGTGCAAAAAAGCCTGATGCCTCCTCACCTGCTCCTGCCTAAGCTCCCGATAGGAGTGATTTGTTTCTCCCCAGCAAGGAGCTGACTTGAATATTATCTGTGTCTTATGAAGTGCAAAAGTTTTACTTCACTCTAAAAGTCTATCCTCATCTTTTTTCAATTACAGGACTTAAAAGGGTATACATTTACTTTTTGGGAAATCACAGCTTTCTTCTCAACTTATTCATTAGGGTCAAAACTCAGGACAGGTGAGAGAGAAGCTGGATGACTCAGAAGTAATACATTGAATAAAAACAGCTCATACAACTCAATAACAAAAAATACCCAGACAACACAATCAAAAAATGGGCAGAAGACCTGAATAGGCATTTCTCCAAAGAAGAAATACAGATGGCCAATAGGCACAAGAAAAGATGCTCATCATTGCTAATTATTAGAGAAAAGCAAAGTAAGTAGGAAAGAAAAAGATGTCACTTCATACCAGTCAGAATGGCCATCATTAAAAAGTCTGCAAATAACAAATACTGGAGAGAGTATAGAAAAAAGGGAACTCTCCTACACTGTTAGTGGGAATGTAAATTGATGCTGCCACTATGGCAAGAGTATGGAGGGCCCTCAGAAAACTAAACAAAAAATTATCATATGATCCTGAAATCCCACTCTTGGGCATATATGCAGAGAAAACCATAATTCAAAAAGATTCATGTACCCATATATTCATAGCAGCACTATTCACAATAGCCAAGATGTGGAATGTCCATTAACAGATGAATGAATAAAGATGTGTTACACATATACAATGGAATGTACTCAGCCATAAAAAGAATGAACTAATGCCATTTGCAGCAACATGGTTGGACCTAGAGATTAGCATAGTAAGTAAAGTAAGAAGGAGAGAAAAAGAAATACCATATGGTATCACTGATATGTGAAATCTAAAATCCAATACAAATGAATATAACTACAAAACAGAAACAGACTCTCAGATCCAGAGAACAGACTTGTTGCCAAGGCGGGGTGTGGAGGGAGGGGTGGAGAGGGAAGGATTGAGAGTTTAGGATTAGCAGATGCAAACTATTATATATAGGATGGATAAACAACAAGGTCATACTATATAGGGTGGGGCATTATCCTGTGATAAACCATAAGAGACTATACTTATAATAGAGACTATAAATAATATGTATAATTGAATCACTGTTGTACAGCAGAAATTAACACAACACTGAAAATCAGCTATACCTCAATAAAATTTTTTAGGAAATAATAACACATCTAGGAAGGTGAGAAAAGAGATGTGAACTTAAATTGTTACCAAACCAAACTTGGGTCTGCTCGCCTGTGTGCAGTAAGGCCCAGCTGCTGATACCAGGTTGTGGTGAAGAACAGCACAGTGTTTATTGTAGGAAGCCACACAAAGCCTGGAACGGCTAGTGCTCAAAAACCCTGTACTCCCCATGGCTTTCTGAAAAGCATTTATAATGGGAGGTGGGCAGGGGGTGGCGTCCAGGCTGTGAGATCAGCTCACATAAAATCAGCTCACTCTGATTGGTGAGATAACAGGGCAGTGCCCCAGGGGTTAACAATATCAGCCCTTTAGGCACCAATAGGTGTGTGTAGGGAGGGCTATGTGCTCATGGTCATCAAATAGTTAATTACTTCCATTTGGTTGGGGGGTGGGGGGAGGGGATTAATACCTGTAAAACAACTCAGGAAAAGTGCATCAAATCTGTTATGTAGGTACTTCAGAGAGGAGCTGAAGTAGTGGGTAAGGGGGAGGAGAGGTCTGTTGCAGGAAGGTCCCATCGGGTCCTGCTCAGTTACAAAATCTTAAGTCTGTAAGAAAAGCTCTGAAAAATGTGAAGATTGCCACTCTAGACCCTGAATTGTGGTAAAATGGTGGTAAAAATCACCTGAAGCAAAAAATAGCCCCTTCCTGACCCTCAACCACTTGCTGATTATCAGCTAAAGAGGACCCATTGCCAGGTCCTCAAGACAGTAACTGAGGCTAGCAAGTTCCACAAAATTAAATTTGTTCAACAGAGTTGCTCAGTCTTTCCTGTGCTATCATACACTTTGATTCTCCAAGAGGGTGGGTGGTGCCTATCACCATCATAGTAAGAGCCAACCTCTTGAGTGTTACCTCTGGGGTAGCACATTAAACACATTATTTGGTTTCACTGGGTAACGTTAGGAAGTAGGTGCTCTTGGCATCTTCATTTTACAAAAGAAGAAACTCAAGTTTAGAGCCATTAACTTGCTACAAGTCACATGTCCAATCAATTACAACTGGAGATTTAAAGCCATGTCTTTCTGATCACAGAGTTTAACTTTTAAATATCATGCTTATCCTGAACTGAATTCATCAGGAATTCATTGTTGAGTGTCTTGTAGTTCGTATCTGTCCAGACACCCACTTTGGGTCACATGTTCTAGGCATCTCACCAAAAGGCTGGGATCTCTGCATCCATCCGTGTTCTAGGAACTAATTAGAAAGTGGGTCCTTTCAGTGGATTCTATATCATCTGGATATTTTTATACCTAATTCTATAATATATTGCAACCCATATATAATGTAATCCGTGCATTCATGGCCCCTTTCTCCATCTTCAATTCCACTGGCGTATCATCTTTGAATGTCTCTCTGTTTCTGTCTGGAGAAGGCGATGGCACCCCACTCCAGTACTCTTGCCTGGAAAATCCCATGGACGGAGGAGCCTGGTAGGCTGCAGTCCATGGGGTTGCTAAGAGTTGGGCAAGACTGAGCGACTTCCCTTTCACTTTTCACTTTCATGCTTTGGAGAAGGAAATGGCAACCCACGCCAGTGTTCTTGCCTGGAGAATCCCAGGGACGGGGGAGCTTGGCGGGCTGCTGTCCGACTCACACAGAGTCAGACACGACTGAAGTGACTTAGCAGCAGCAGCAGCTGTTTCTATCATCTTACTCCTCCTCTGACATTCTGGCCTCCCTCTCATAAGGATGCTGGTGAGTACATTTGGGATCCACCTAAAAGTCCAGAATAATTACCCTATCTCAAGATCACGTTTGTGACGTCCCTTTTGGGATGTAAGGTCACATTCACAAGTTCCAGGAATGAAAACATAGATATATTTGGGGTCCCTATTCAGCCTGAAATAATTAACAATGGTGAATATCTTTTCACGGACTTATTTACCATCCTTATATCCTTTTGGTGAATATATCTGTTTAAATCTTTTGCTCGTTTTTAATTATATTATTTATTATTATTGAATTTGAAAGGTTTTTTTTTAATATATGTTAAATACAAGCCCTTTGTCAGATATGTGTGTGTGCTCAGTCACTCAGTCATGTCCAGCCCACCAGGTTCCTCTGTCCATGGAATTTTCCATGCAAGAATACTGGAGTGGGTTGCCATTTCCTGCTCCAGGGGATCTTCCTGACTAAGGAATCAAACCTTAGTTTCTTGTGTCTCCAGCATTGGCAGGCAGATTCTTTACCAAGCCACCTGGGAACCCCCCTCTGTCAGACACATGCTTTGCAACTGTTTTATTCCAGCACATGGCAAGTGTTTTCATCCTCTGGACATTGCCTTTTGTAGAGCAGAAGTTTTCATTTTGATGAGATACAATTTGACAAAATTTTTCCTTTGTATATTATGCTTTTGGTGTGTCATTTCTAAGAACTCTTAATTCCAGGACATAAAGATCTCTGTTTTCTTCTAAAAGCTTTAAACTTTTACATCTTAAATTTAGAGCTATGATCCATTTTGAGTTAACCTTTGTATAAGGTGTGCAGTTGAGGTTGAGGTTAATTATTTTGCTTGTAGATGTCCAATAAATTCAACTTCATGTTGAAAAGCCTATCCTTTTTCTGTTGAATTGCTTTGGCATCTTTGTTAAAGATCAAATTGACTATTTTTATGTAAGTCTCTCTCTGGACTTTCTGGTCTGTTCCATTATCACTCTGCTAATACCACAGCTCAGTATAACTTTTTACAAAAACTAATGATAATGCAGTTTGAGGGACTTTCCTGCTGGTCCAGTGGTTAAGACTCTGCTTGTAATGCAGGGGGTCCAGGTTCAGTCTCTGGTCAGAGAAGTTGATCCCACATGCTGCAATTAAAGATCCTATATGCCACAGCAAAGACTGAAGATCCCATGTGCTGCGACTAAGACCTGGCAAGGCCAAATAAATAAATAAATATTTTTAAAAATAATGCCGTTTTGAAGAACAGTGAACACTGTTAGAAGGTTCTTATGCTATAGGTAATTGTTCATCTTAAGTAAGCAGGCTTATCCCTCAGTTCATCAGCATAAACTATGTTCAATTTTATTTAAAGATTGATGCTACCAGACTAAAATGCATTCCCTTAACATTAAAGCATCAGAAGTTTTTCCAGATGTTACACACACACACAGCACGACTCAGAAGTCACTACCTTGACCTGTTCTCTGAGTTTTCCCCTTATATTTTCTATTTTCTGCTGGACATTTCCAACTGGGGATGTTGCACAGTCCCAAAAGTCCTTCTGCATGTTGTAAATTGAGAGTATGCGTCACTTTCTGATTCATTTGCATCTACTGAAAAAAATTAAATATGATATGTATTTAGTCACTCAGTTGTGTCCAACTCTTTGTGACTCCATGGACTGTAGCCCGCCAGGCTACTCTGTCCATGGGGATTCTCCAGGCAAGAATACTGGAGTGGGCTGCCATGCCCTCCTCCAGGGTAAATATGATATAGGAATTCAAAAATTTGGTTAAAAGTTCATTGTGTTTTGCTATTTAGTCTTTGATAACTGTAATAGACAAAAAGGATATTTCACAATTATATCTATATCAAATACAAGAAAATGCTTCACTGGCTGTATTTATAAATTCTTAGAATAGGCCTTTTTAATTATATCTATCAGCTATTCACAAATTTTATTGAATTAGACTAGCAAATTTCTTCCTTCCTGTAATTTTAATCAGTAAATATAAACTAACCAGGTGTTGCATTTTATATTTTAAGCAAGTGGAATTGAAGGGAGAAAAATCCTTTATTTAGAAGTTTTTAAAAACAGTTTGGAAAATTCTGCATACAGGAGTAATTTTAAGAATGCAGACATGAGTGTCTTTAATAAATGACATACTGACATTGATTCAACAACCAAATCACATGGAAAAAAACATTTCCAAAGTCAGTTTTCAAACTACTTTCTTCGTCAATCAGCAAATTGCTTTTTCACCAATTAGACTGTCATCTTTAACGTGGAGGGATAAATTTCTGTTGTTTTAGTTATTTTTTGAGTAGCACACCTGTGACATCAACTTATCACAGAAAAGGTACAAAAAAATTTTTTAATACTTGTCTCTTTTTAAAAGAAAAATATGCAATATTTGATTGTTGTCATAAGTGCTTTACTTCCAGATACTCTGCAGAAAGCATGTAGGGCAAATATTAACATTTTCATGGTTACTCTCTGTTCACTACAAAGTATTATAAAGAATCTAGTTTAGCCTTGCTTTTATAGGAATAATGACATCAGTGACATCCCACTGCATTTTGTGCAATTCCAGTTTCAGTGTTTTTGCTGCCCTGTTTCCCTGCAAAACTGTGGAGACTGTACTGTAGGGTCTGCCGGGGTCCAGCCCCAGTGGATCCAGGGAATTCGAAGCGGGGACGGCGTCGGCGAGGATCAGGAAACAATTGCTTAATTAAACGTTAAGTAAGGATATAGAGTGGTTAAATAAGGATAGCTCAGTGAGGAAATTCAGTGGAGAAAAGAGGCTGAATAATTCAGCCAGAACGTGAGAGAAAGAACGACATGCGGAGACCAAGTTTTGGTGAACAAGGCCCGCACTTTATTTTCCAAAGAAGTTTTTAAGTTATGCATAGAGGATAATGGGGGAAGGGGTAGAGTCATGCAGTAAGCCAAGCTTTCTTCCTGCAAAGTTATCATATGCAAAAGTTTAGGTGATTTGCATAATCTTCTGGCCCGGAGGCCTGTTAACATTTTAAGAAACTTATTTTTCTCTAAAGGTGATTATTCTAAAGTCAGGCGCCACCCTCCAAAAGCATTAGATAAAGTTGCATTCCTATAGGGCAAAGGTATGGTGGGCTATAACAAGAAAAAGAATTAACTCAAGGGTCCAAGGTTACAAACATTAAAGCTACTACTTACACCAATCATATTAATCAATACACTGCCAGGGACACAGCAGGTAAGGGATATGGAGACTTAGCAGCAAACTTTGGCCCAACAAGTGAAAAACCCTTCACCAATACAATTTCTAATCAATCCTTTAACTGCTCAAAGGAATCTGTATTTAGACAGTTTAGAACATCTCATGCCTCTCACAGTTGGGAGGCTCTGAGCAATCACATGTGGCCGGAAAAACCTATTCAGGCAGGCTAGAGGACTTCCAAAGGAGTTTGTAGGTTGAAACACTATCACACCCAGGAACTTTATTAACTGGAGCTGTAAGTTAACTCTTTTTTTTCAGAGAGAGGTAGTGGGGGACAGCCCCCCGTAAAGTCAGAGGTGTAGGTGAGAGCACAAAGCAGAAAGTAGGCAAACTCTGGTTTTGGGGGTAGATGCTCAAGAATTTCCAGGGGGACTCCTGAGGCTTGATCCCGCCTTTGCGTATGCCGAGCCTCCTTCCTCATGACCTTTGTCATGGGTGGAGCTCCTGCTCCCGGCAAGGGTCCACTATTATCTCACCCAAGAGTTTTTGTTGATGCTCCAGTAAATGCAGCGGCTCTACTGTCTCTGGATACAGGTGAACAATTTTTTTCATAATATATTTGTTAATATATAAAGAAGTCAAGAAGTCCTTGACTACTGAAAACAATTTCTTCTCTGATGCGTGTTTCTTTTACTGGCTTATGAAAAGGTATCTCAGTTCTTTGTACATTTCATTGCTGAAGTAGAGAAGTGACACAAATGTGGCTAAGATCACTGGCACTGGAGATAGAATACCCATGTGGACTCGTTACTGGCTCTGCTATTAGCTATAATGGCCGAGTGACTTTCAGTTCATTACTTAACCTCTCTGTGCATAGGTTCCTTCATCTTGGAAATGGAAATGATAATCGTATTTACTTCATTATTATGAAGACTAAATAAATTCATGCCAAGTCCTTCGAATTTTCCCCTACATATAGTGCTGCTGCTGCTGCTGCTAAGTCGCTTCAGTCGTGCCCGACTCTTAGTGACCCCATGGACTGCAGCCTACTGGCTCCTCCATCCATGGGATTCTCCAGGCAAGAGTACTGGCGTGGGGTGCCATTGCCTTCTCCACCTACATGTAGTGAGTTCTCAGTAAATAAAAATACCATAACCTGAGATATATCAGAAACACTTTTACTCTCAAACTGTATTATTTTTCTTAAAATTTTAGTAATGCTTTCTGTGAAGCTCTCAGTAGTAGTTGCTGACAAAAGAACACATTTAATCTGTTGTTATGTGGTTTTCCACGTATTATTTTAGGCATGTTTTACCGTAGTGGAAAGCAGGAAGAACAAGTACCATTTTTGCTATAAAGTCAAGAACCTCAAGGAAGCCTTGTAACATTTTATCAGTAAGTTTAGTAAATGCAGTCTTATGTATTGTAATTTTGAACATAATTGTGAAAATCATAAAAAGTTAATTTTTCACCTTCTGGATTCTCATTACTAAATATCTTGCTTGTCTTGATGGCTTCATTAGCTAATGTTTTGAGGCAAATTTTCACTCGTTTCAAGATTTATCACTAGTAATAACTATAATAAGTGTAAATCCAAGACTTCCTTCTTGTTAATTTCTCTTTTTTTGGTCAAACCTAAACATTGTTATCCCTTCTGCAGTCAACAAGGAATAAGGGTCAGTGCAGTTCTTCCCTCATTATCCTCTTGGGCGTATTAGCATTATCTGCCATATTTACTTCCTTTGCAGGAGGGTTTTTAAGGCACTTGTCAGATTTTGTGAGCGTTAGTTTTGATAAAAGCCCATAAGTCATGAGGTAAGCTGTAGCCTACCCTGCAGCCCACCTTCTAAGCTGGGAACCTCACTGTCCCCAGGATAGTGGGCATCGTCAGTGATGTCCTCACTGTCGGCCCAAACACACAACTGATGTTTCATAAGTGTTTGTTGAGTTGATTTAAATTAATTCATTGGTGTATTGGTGTGTTTATGAGGACATAGTCCTACTTTCCAAGTGCTTTCAATATAGAGACTTAATAAGGGACTTTCCCTAAGCCAGATTAACACTATTAATACTTTTCAGTAGAAAGAAGTAATGAAATCATTACACTGGTGGGCTTTCAACAATCAGTTGTGGGGGGCAGCATGTTCTTGGTAAATTCTGTACAATGCATTGAGGGTCCTGAGTTCTGGTTCTCTTAGGATCCTGGTGAGTTACCTCATCTCTCTGGATTTCAACCTCTGATCTGTCACATGAGGCAGTTGAGTTAGATGATTTTGAAGATCCTTTCTAATCTAACATATCAATTCCCATCTTGCCTGTCTTACAGAACTCAATAGTTTCCCAGTTTGCAGCATTTTTGTAAAGAAGCCTAAGCTTGTGGTAAACCGTAAATAGATATTTTCCATCTTAACCCCTATTTTCTGTGAAAGGTTTCCGCTCTCTGCTTCTCTAAACTTCAAATACCAAATCAATAATGCGTCATTATGAGCTTTGATAAGGAAAATAAAATAATAACCTAAAACAAACAACCTCTCCCAAAAGACAAAAAAAGCTCAACTCTTTTAAAGAAGTCCTCAAAATTAACTAATTGATTAAATCTGTAAAAATTTATTAAAGGTAAAAAATTTGATATTGGTCTTATTTATAACTAACACAATTATCTTCTCCTACCTTTACAACAATATTCCCCACATCGAAAGGTTGAACAATTATTTGCCTATAGGTACTACATTCTGAGTGTTTCTAGACAGACAGAAACAAAAAGAAAATAAGAAGTGTTGGAATTTAGTTATTTCCTAAGTCACCACTTCCATTGTTCATATTCTACCAGAGAACACCCAGGATAAGATGATTGCTAGGACCTGGCTCATGCCAAGAAACAAACTTCACATTTCTCTAAGAATTGTTGAAAATCTGAAGGAATGGGTATTAGAAAACTTAAACAAAGCAAAGGTGTTTCTAATATGCGTTATCTTACTGTGTTTGGTAGCACAATAGATAATATTTAGTGGGAATACACTGTGTGTCAGGCAAGATTCTAAGCACCTTACCAAATTTATCCAGTCTTCACAACAATCCTGTGAGCTAAGTATTAGCATCTCATATCAACTACATAATTGGACCTTGTCCATTTCAGGAGTTGAGGCCTAGCAGGACCTGCCAGGCTGGGTGCACTGACCAGGCATGAGAGGATTCCTTCACGCAATGCAAAGCGATAAGCGAGTGGGGCACAGGAACCACCACCGGTCTGAAACAGCTCCAGGTTTCCTGGGACAAAAATCAATCCACTTGTATAAAGCACCAACCAAAATTCACTCTGTCTAAAATATATCCTCTGTTTGAAAAGGGCACTTTATCCTGTCTCTTTAGTAGCAAAAAACATGGTCATTTCACATGTGTCAACATAATCTGCATCAAAGAGGAATATCCACGCAGAAGGTGCTTCTCTTTAGCTTTCTGTTGCAGAAGATAACACCTTGATGTTGGAAGACAATCTCCTATTATCCTTTCATGAACCTTGTTGGGTGCTTTTTAAATGTGCTGAGGCTCACAATGGAAAGTTTTCTCCACATACCTTATTATTTCCCCTCTTACATGAAATTTTTGCCATGATTCATTAGAATAGCCAAGAAGTATAAAAGTTTCAGAATTTGTTTCAAATGTGTTTTCCAAAACATAATGACTTTTAATCCACTTAGCGCTTTTAAAATTCTGAACAATGTTGGTTGAATCTTAAAATATATACATTTCCACACACTGGGTAAATCACCATTAATGATAGTAACCTTTGTAATTTCCTTGCAAACCAAGAAAAAATCAAGTTTCTACAGTTAACAGAATAATTGTAAGCTTCAGAGGGAAAGAAAGAAACACCAAAATATCCCTAGTAGGTTCTACCTCTGGGCATGTTTTGAAACCTCATTAGGGAAGGACCCAAAATGCAGAGGACTGGTGTCAGCAGCCATATATTATGACAGTGTTGAGTTTCAAGAATCTTCCATCTTTGACCTATTTATTCAAGGATAGTTTATAGAAGAAGAAAGATGATTCTTCAAGCTTCTGAAATTTTAACCAGAAAGGCATTGAAATGAATGAAATAAAATACTATTTCTCAACTGACAAACCAGGTGCTAAAGAATAAGACAGCTGCTCTGAGGTTGTTAGGGCTGTCTGTATCCTAGCTACCAAGCATCCACAAAAAGAACTACGTCATGAATGAGATCTACTTACTACACACAAAGCTGGTCCATAGCACCCTGATAGGCAGCTCTAAAGTGAGGAGGCAGATAATGTGTTCCTCTGAAAGCCTTCATCCATTCTACACTGGATGGGGCTTAGCAAATAAATCCGTGCAAACCATGAATCACTGTCACACTCACACACACTCCAGGGAGTATCCTGGAAAATCCAGACTCTGAGTGACATCAGCATGGCTAGGCTTGGGAGAATCCCAAAATCAAGGTCTTAAGTGAAGACAGGTGCATACACCAATTCAAACTCCAGACTCAGAAAGGTCAAGAGGTGATGAGAACAGACATTCCCGCCTTGTATTCAGCTAAAGAGACTGAAATTTCTACACATTAACTAATTTCCAGCATCAAAGGAAAGCTTTGAATGATGATGTTAAGGAAAAAGATCTCCTAAAGAAAAACATATTTGTATGTTTTAGTCTACAACTGCCCTCAGAGGTTAGTAACATTGGCCATATAAAATATTTTCTGATACAGCAAGACCTTTCAAGAACTATAAAGGTCACTTCTATTTAAAGTAATTTTTTCTTCTTCTCACCTGACAAAAACATCACTCATCCTTCCAGGCCCAGATCCCAGTCATCTTCTTATGGATCCCAACAACTGGGACAGCTGGGGACATGCCTGGAGTGATAATATACAAAGCCAATATTTATTAACATTATTGTTAAAAAAGAATCTCTACAAAATAAATCTTCATTCCTGGTTCACCTAATATCCAGATAATACTGTCTTCATGGTGAGTAGTATTAGCATTCTGGATGAAAGTACTGACCTAGAGGCAAGAAGTAAATCGACAGTGGGGACAATTACACTCTGATGGTCAAGGTTTTGTTGTTGCTGTTATTTTTGTTCCTGGTTCTTTCTTAAAGTTAATTTTAACATTAGAAACTACAACATAATGAAGCTCACGTTTTGTTCCTTAGCTCTGCTGCTGCTGAGTCACTTCAGTTGTGTCCGATTCTGTGCGACCCCATAGACAGCAGCCCACCAGGCTCCCCTGTCCCTGGGATTCTCCAGGCAAGAACACTGGAGTGGGTTGCCATTTCCTTCTCCAATGTGTGAGAGTGAAGTCGCTCAGTCGTGTCCGACTCTTCGCAACCCCATGGACTGCAGCCTACCAGGCTCCTCCGTCAATGGGATTTTCCAGGCAAGAGTATTAGAGTGGGTTGCCATTGCCTTCTCCGGTTCCTTAGCTCTAGGATTGCTCAAATTTGGAGTTATTACTACAACTTAACACTAAGCTGTTTTATGGAATTTGAGAGTGTCTTGAAAAATATTGAGAAATTCCTTGAAGAAAAGTACATTCTTTAAAACTGGCCTGGACATTCTGAAAAAGTTCTCTAGCTATTCAGGCTAGTTGTTGAGTCTTTTTTTGTTTAGAACAAACAAAACTGCTTCATTAAAATAACTGCTGAAATAGATTAGGTAATTTACATATATTGGAAAGTTACTAATTTCTTCTCCAATTTTTCTCCACTATAATCAAAGTGACTAAAATATTAAGAATGTTGAACAGATTTTAGAAGACGTATTTTCCAGTTAAGGAATTTTTGTTTCCTTTCATCTGAGGTGTTATGTTTGATATTTTAACTGTCTGGATTGAGAGACAATATGTAAGTTCAGTTCAGTTCAGTCACTCAGTCGTGTCCGACTCTTTGTGACCCCATGAATCATTGCACACCAGGCCTCCCTGTCCATCACCAACTCCCAGAGTTCACTCAAACTCACATCTATCGAGTTGGCAATGCCATCCAGCCATCTCATCCTCTGTCGTCCCCTTCTCCTCCTGCCCCCAATCCCTCCCAGCATCAGGGTCTTTTCCATTGAGTCAACTCTTCCCATGAGGTGGCCAAAGTACTGGAGTTTCAGCTTTAGCATCATTCCTTCCAAAGAAATCCCAGGGCTGATCTCCTTTAGAATGGACTGGTTGGATCTCCTTGCAGTCCAAGGGACTCTCAAGAGTCTTCTCCAACACCACAGTTCAAAAGCATCAATTCTTTGGTGCTCAGCCTTCTTCACAGTCCAACTCTCACATCCATACATGACCACTGGAAAAACCATAGCCTTGACTAGAAGGACCTTTGTTGGCAAAGTAATGTCTCTGCTTTTTAATATGTTTTCTAGGTTAGTCATAACTTTCCCTCCAAAGAGGAAGCGTCTTTTAATTTCATGGCTGCAGTCACCATCTGCAGTGATTTTGGAGCCCCAAAAAATCAAGTCTGACACTGTTTCCACTGTTTCCCCATTTATTTCCCATGAAGTGATGGGACCAGATGCCATGATCTTCGAGCTTTAAGCCAACTTTTTCACTCTCCTCTTTCACTTTCATCAAGAGGCTTTTTAGTTCCTCTTCACTTTCTGCTACAAGGACTTAGGGGATGGTTTTATTCATGTGGTATGAATCAAGATCATTCCTGTGATTTCTGAGCAGTTGTTTTTTGTTTTTGTTTTTTTTTTTTGAAAAAGCTTTTGCATAACTCTAGCTGAAAAAATAAACCAGATTTTGGTCATGGAATTACTCTGGTTTGCACGTAACAGGGAAGCTGACCAAACCCTAGCCGGTGCTGAAATCAGTGATTTCACTGTTTACTGCTAAAGGTGACCTCCCCAGATGGCTGACTAGTGCTGAGGTTTGGCCTGCATTTCTTCATCACTCTATTTACCAGGAAAGTGAAAGTGAAGTCGCTCAGTCGTTTCTGACTCTGCGACCCTGTGGACTGTAGCCCACCAGGCTCCTCCGTCCATGGGATTCTCCAGGCAAGAATACTGGAGTGGGTTGCCATTTCCTTCTCCAGAGGATCTTCCCCACCCAGGGATCGAGCCCAGGTCTCCCGCATTGCAGGCAGACACTTGAACCTCTGAGCCAGGAAAGTTCATATAAATAATGCAGGCAGAGACATCAAACAGGAAAAGTTCCTTTTCAATTGCTATTTCTCCTCCAAGGAAAATAGGCTTGAAAGTTCAAAAGCCACTTGACAGCACTTTTTCTTATTGCTCTCCTTTTGTAGTGTAGCCCAAACAGAAGTTAACAGAATACTCAGTGATTAGAAAAAAAACAAAAAGAAGCAATAGCAGCAGGAGGCATGGGGGAGGGGAGAAATGAAAAGAAAACCCACGTCTGCGTTACCACTTGGTTTATCAGGCTCATAGTCACGTTCAAGACAACAGGGCATAAAGTTACCTGAATCAGACCACAAAGGATTCTTCCTCCTGGGTCAGGCTGGCCACACGTGGTCTGTCTCAATGCCAAGGGTGAGGAATAAGGCAAGTAAAATTTAATTAGAGGAAAAATAGATGATGGCACCATATCTATTTAGAGAGAAATAATATCTTCTGAAATGCATGGGCATAGGGTGCGACCTGGGCAGTTATTGGCTAACGTAAGACATGGAGTGTCAAGTAGAGGCTTTAAGCCTTTGACTTGCAAGGAATGAGGGAACAAAGAGTCAGAGTCACATAGTGGCATCCAGACATTCCACCCTCCATGGGGTCTGGGCCATGTCACTGCAGTGTTCAAATAAGGCATCTTGTGACATGATTTGATCAAAGAGATTTAGCCAAGATATGGAGCCAAGAGGATATTTATTAAGCACAATCTGCCAGCCTCTGTGGTAAGTGCATTTCCCATATTATCCCATGGGATCCCCACAACAATTTCGAAAGGGGGTATTATTATTTTTCAGCAATATTCCACTATGTAGTTGTGGTTTAGTCATTAAGTCATTTCTGACTGTTGCGATCCCATGGACTGCAGCCCACAGGCTCCTCTGTCCGTGGGATTTTCCAGGCAGGAATACTGCAGTGGGTTGCCATTTCCTTCTCCAGGGGATCTTCCAGATCCAGGGATTGAACCCCGGTCACCTGTGCTGCAGGCTTCCTCCTGCATTGCAGATAGATCCTTTACTTGACTGAGCCACCAGGGAATTACAATATATTCCACTATAGCTCCAGTATTAACTAGGTAGCATAGATTTGAAATAAGGTATGTTTGCCTCTAAAACCTCGGTTCCTTCCATTTTGTGACACAGTCCTCCTAACTCATTGTCTCTGTCCTGGGCTTCAGGTTTATTTCTTCAACCAGCCTCAGTGAAGGCACTTTTGAGCCACCAGCAGAGACTAGTGAGAAGCACGAGGTGTAGGTTTCCTTGTTAGCAGCGAGTTCCTTGAGACTCTAAGGGCATGTACAGCAGTTCATTTGCATCTTATTTTTTCTCTCTCAGTTTCTGCTTCTTGACTGGTTCCCACTCTCTCTTTGCATCCCATGCAGATGCCTGGCTGTAGTCACTTGCCAATTACTCTCTCCCAACCCAAAGAGGGTCCAGGCTGCTCGACAAAAACTGTGCTCAAAAGCTCTGCCTCCAACAGCTGAGTCACCGGCTCATGGGGTTATTTTTGCTTTTTGTCATTTTTTTTTTTTTTTTGGCTGCACTGCACAACATGTGGAATTTTAGTTCCCCAATGAGACTAGGGATGGAACCTGAGCCCCCTGCAGTAGAAGCTTAGAGAATAACCATTGGACCTCCAGGAAAGTCCCTGTCATTCCTTTTTTGCTTTTATTGTTTAGGACTTGCATTATCAAGTCAGGGATACTCATTCATTCAGCAAGAATTTACTGAGTATAAACCACGAATTTACTGAGTATAAACTATGACAGTTCCAGGTGCTGGGGACCCAGAGATAATTAGAACTCAGTCCTTCCTTCTAATACCCTAGGGTTCTGCTCACCCATTCCAGTGAGTGCTCCCTGGTGACAGAGCCTTGACCTCCTCATTCATGTAATTTCCTTTACAGGAGAGCCAGGACAGGAGCCCAATGTCAGCAGTTTGGTTCAGAACTGTTCCCTTTATTCCCATTATTTTGTGCTAATTTCCAGAGGCTTCTCTTTCTCTTCTGGGAAATTTACTGTTTCCCTCAATCTACCTCTTCTGGGGAGCCAGACCTCTTCTCAAAAGGGTAAAATGACAAGAAAGGAATATCAGGGCAGTTTATGCCCTTTAGTGAATGGAAATGACTGCCCTATTTCAGCAACAGGTTGGAGAGCCACCAAGGATTAAAATAAATTCTTACTCAGGATTGCTGTTTTGCATTCAGTAGAATTCCCACTTCCTCTTGATTAAGAACCCATTTAATATGAGAGAGGCTGTGGCATGTTATCATTTCTTAGCAGTTCCCAAAGTTACAATGCACCTGTTACTAAAACTGGCGCTGAATCAGAGCTTCAGAAACAGCTGTCGGGGAGAATGCAGGAGGTTTAATTTGAAATTTAGCTTAACTTTCACAATGAAGGAATTACATCTGTTTCCAATTCCCTCCCCATTTTTCACTGGTTTTTAGCAACCTCTTAGTTCCTATACAAAGTTATTCAAAGGTTGATGTTTTTTTTCTTTATGGCTTAGAGACAGTTTCAAAATTTTTAAAAAATCATCTGTTTCCCCAATTTCCCATATAAAGCTGATCAACTAAGTATTTAATCACTCCTCACGTCAGAATCAAGACAGAGGTTTATGTTCAACTAGTTAAAAATGAGACCTATTCACTCACACACAGAAGAATAGTTTGAATTATTATGTTAGTCCTAACAGCCAATAGGATGTTTATAGTCCTAACAGCCAATAAGGAAACAAACATGCATTGAAAACAAAAAGGAAGCAAATATACACATCCAAAGACAAATCGGAAACAAATGCCAAGTATACAAGATGGAACGAACAGGTATCAGAAGGTAGTTTCTGGGAAGATGTGAACTCCTTTTGATTAGATTACTTAACTGTACAAGTAGAATTCCCATTTCCAGAGGGAGAGCCTTCAGGACAGTTCCAGTGCTGCAAGGGCTGAGAGGCTAACGAAACTAAATTTGAAAACTACCAGCAACACAATGACAAGCAAATGCAGCATGATGTTGATGGGCTTGAACTCTCAATAGCAAGTAAGCTGACTTTGCTTGCGCACAGCCCGGGCAAGGTAGGTACATCTGACTCAGTGTGTCCACTCAGGTTGGCCTGCAGCTCTGGGGTATCTTTTCCTCTGTTGCTCTGCTGTTGCCCTCCTACTCCTTCTCCTTCAACTCAAGACAGCATCTAAATGCAGCCTGAGGGGAAACTCTAAGTTTTGGGGAAGCTGGTAAGAAATATCTGACACACTAATGACAAATTTCACAGAGTTGAATAGCCATGCACTGGAGGCCTGCCACTGTCTTCACTGTGACAAAGCAGAGTTGCAGGGCCAAGGATAGAAAAAGGAAAATAGGGAAGAATTGGTGGAAAGTTCCAACCACGACCCTTAATGAAATAAGGACATACGATTCCTCCCCAAACATGGCTTCTCATTTTGAAGAGTAGAATGACTCGTCTTTCCTTTTTAAAGCCTATTTGGCTCCACCCCTCTCCTTTAGTAACACTTGAGTGAACATCTGTTCGCAAATAATTCCATGCTCCAGGAAAGCGGGTACCACTGCCAAGGAGACAGCTGACTGTTCACCATGAGCATTCCGGGCAAAACCAGGTGAAGAGACATGAGGCGGGCTGTGGAGTTGCTTCTGGTGTCTTGGAGGTACCTGCTGAATATTGGCTATGTTTTAAACACCTGGCAGGATGGAGACAATGTTAAATCACGTCGTATAAATTAGTGGTGAACAGCACTGCTGAAAATGCAGACTTAGAGCAATTGATCATTCATCTGAGCAATACTAAAGAAAATTGACCTTCAGTTCATTATGTGAGTGAATGTCAACACCAGTGCACATTCCTGGAGCTTTATCTTTCTCCCTTCCGTATATTTTATAGGGGAATTTGAAAGAGTATTCTTTCCAAATCAAAGGGAAATCCCTGATGCCAGATGAAGAGTTATAGCATACATAGTCACCCTTTCTTGCAGCAGGACCATAATAAAACACTGTGAGGGGCCAGGAGTGCAGGGAAAGGAGGGGACTGTTATCATAGAGCAGTGTTGGAAAAAAAAACAAGCTAATAGCACTGTTCTGCTGGAAGTTTTACTTTTGTTACCTTACGGTAGGCAGAGAAGAGGATCCAGCCTCTCCAACCCAGCGCAGTACATTCTTATCCTTTCTCAGGTGGCACAAGCTGCAAACATTCAATATCTTCTAACAGTTTGGCCCGCTTTAATTTTGCGTCCCAGTTCTCACACAATCCAGTGGATATGCCCTATTCAGTAGCTAGCGAGCAGTAAGGCAAATCTTCCTACCTGGGAATAAAAACTTGAATTGTCTTAACCTCTTCCTTTTTAAAGCATGGCATTTTTGTTTCACAAATCCTACTCACAGTGCTAGTTTATGTTTTGCCAAAATTTTTATTTTGTTTTAGGTTCAAAGGATTCATTAACAAAAGAAATCACTTGTTACATACAAATATACAATTTCAATATATAATAGAGGATTATTTGACTTAATTTCAACATACAGTCATTAAAAGAAGAGGAATAGAAACAATAGAGAAAAGTAACAACACATACATCACCAAATTGGGATGACGAACATCCAGACTTAGACAGCACTGGGAAGTCTCTCGTTAACAGCAATCTGGAGTTCCAGTTGGGAAAGGGTCCCAGGGTGTATCCACCCCATGGGTGAGACTTCAAATTACAGTTTCAGGGACTCCCCATTTATAATCCCAAGCTGCAATCTGATATCGTTATCAGTTTGCATGCAAAAATGCAGCTCTGTTTTTTTTTAACTTTTATAATGCCATATATTTCACTTGTGAATCACAAAACTTCTGAGTCCCCAGGGGTTGGCCAGACACTCAGGGGCTCAAGAATTCCAAGATCCACTCCCTTGCTTATTATCTAAAGTGCCGCCTGACTTGCTATGCATGTAGGCAGGCACGGAATCCAGGCAATGTCCAGGCAGGTCCAAGGCAGGTCAGAGTCCTGCTCTCCTGCCTCTGAAGCCTGAACAAGACTTCCTCCATTTTAATTTCCCTAACAGCTGGCCTGAGGATTATTTAAGCTAAATAACACAGGAGTAAGGCAAAATAAAATGGGCAGTCTTCTTAATTCTGTAAGTCAAATAACAATTCCAGATAGTCAAAAGAAATAAAGTGATCAAAGAAACAAGAAATGAATTATGCAATGCAGAAAACAGTTTTTGAGCAGTAGGGGATTTAGTAAAGAAAAAATCCCACCATGAATGAGAAGTATGCTTTTGTATATCAACTTCTACATCCATTAACTTATTGGCAGCAATGGTAGTAACAACAAAATGTTCTATCAAGGTACGATTATGTTTATCTATGAAATTGTGTAACTCTTTGGTTCCTTGCAAAATCTTATATAACAGTTCTAAGAAGAAGCTAACATTAGGAACAGACAAAGTAGGGAATAATATTTGGGTCCATAATACCTAAGTTCTCATGGGGGAAAAGTAATAAGTGCTCCCCCTCCAATATAAATGATCAACATATGTTAGATATGTGTTTGTGCAGCGTTGGTGGTATAGTGGTGAGCATAGCTGCCTTCCAAGCAGCTGACCCTGGTTCATTTCCTGGCCACAGCAGTGGGCCAACCTTTGGGCTTCCCTGATAGCTCAGTTGATAAAGAATATCTACCTGCAGTGTAGGAGACCCCAGTTTGATTCCTGCATCAGGAAGATCTGCTGGAGAAGGGATAGGCTACCCACTCTAGTATTCTTGGGCTTCCCTTGTGGCTTAGCTGGTAAAGAATCTGCCTGCAATGTGGGAGACCTGCGTTCAATCCCTGGGTTGGGAAGATCCCCTGGAGAAGGGAAAGGCTACCCACTCCAGTGTTCTGGCCTGGAGAATTCCATGGACTGTATAGTTCATGGAGTCACAAAGAGTCAGACATGACTGAGCAATTAAAAAAAAAATGTGCTAGACATCTGGAAAAAGGAGTTACTAATAGATATATAGAAGTTGTGTTTACATCATCAGTTACAATACATACTAATTGAGGGGCTATTTTAAAAAATTCTTACAGGTTGGTTGGTTTCCCCAAAGGCAAGAAGTTGGTCCACATAGCAGTTCCTCAGTAGTCTTGTCACAGTCTATCAATAGGTGGATACAACTATTAAAGTAAATCAGCACATAATATTTGTGTTCAGGGCTTGAGCTATATCTTTATCTGTGCTGTGTAATCTAGCAGACACACAAATTTTGTCCATAGAAAGTCTAAGTTAAGAAAGGACAGACCTTGTCTGCTAGGAAGGCAAAATTATCCTGAGTCTAGGTCTGGCTCATGTTTCAAAGACTTAGAATTGGATACAACTTAGTGACTAAACAACAACAAAACAACAATTCTTGTGATAGATTATTCTTGGAAGCCTGACTATAATGTGGATTGTCACTCACACCTCAGCCTTCAAGGATATGCTACCAGTAAAAGAAAAATAGGAAGAAACCTATTTGGGACACTTCTCTTCATATTTTTCTTTTAATTATAGCATATCCCTGAAGACTGAGGTGTGAATGACAATCCACATTATAGTCAGGTTGCCAAGAATAATCTGTTCACAAGAGTTGTTGTTGTGTTATTGTTGTATAGTCACTAAGTCATATCCAACTCTAAGTTTTTGACTCTTTGCAACCACATGGACTATATAGCCTGCCAGGCTCCTATCTCCTTGGGATTTCCCAGGCAAGAATACTGGGATCTTCCTGACCCAGGGATCAAACCTGAAGCTCTTGTGTCTCTTGCTTGACAGGCAGATTCTTCACCACTGTGCCACCTGGGAAGCCCCATTCTTTACCCATGGGGAAGCCAAGTAGCCAATCCATTGGCTACTCACCAAGAATCTGTGTATATGTATCAGTCAAATTTTCTTCTTTTAAAGCCTACTGTTGACAGGGTTGCCCAGGTGGCACTAGTGGTAAAGAACCTGCCTGCCAATGCAGATGTGAGACATGGGTTCAACTCCCGGGTAGGGAAGATCTCTTGGAGAAAGGCATGGCAACCCACTCCAGTATTCTTGTCTGGAGGATCCCATGGACAGAGGAGCCTGGCAGACTACAATCCATATAGTCGCACAGAGTTGGACATGACTGAAGTGACTTAGCACACATGCATGCATATACTGTTGACACTTTTGGATTGTGGTGCTGGAGAAGACTCTTGGGAGTCCCTTGGATGGCAAGGAGGTCAAACCAGTCAATCCCAAAGGAAATCAACCCTGAATATTCACTGGAAGGACTGATGTTGAAGCTGAAGATCCAATACTTTGATCAATTGATGTGAAGAGCCAACTCACTGGAAAAGACCCTGATGCTGGGAAAGATTGAGGGCAGAAGGAGAAGAGGGCCAAAGAGGATGTGATGGTTGGATGGCATCATCGACTCAGTGGACATGAGTTGGAGCAAATTCAAGGAGATAGTGAAGTGCAGGGAAGCCTGGCCTGCTGCAGCTCATGGGCTTGCAAAGAATCAGGCACCACTTAGCAACTGAACAACAACATCTTACTGTGTATAATTCAACAAATTGACTACTCTTGGTATACTTCTTTCCAGCTTCTGGAAATTTCATATTCCAGAAATCCAAGGACATTCTTTTGTCTTATTTTTTCCATAGGCTCTAGTTAGCACATAGTTCATTGATAGACACATGTAATTTTATAATCCCAGGGTATAGCTCATGGGGTGGTGGTGGTTTAGTCGCTAAGTTGTATCCTACTCTTGCGACCCCATGAACTGTAGCCTGCCAGGCTTCTCTGACTATGGCATTTCCCAGGCAAGAATATTGGAGTGGGTAGCCTTTTCCTTCTCCAGGGGATCTTGCCAACCCAGGGATAGAACCTGGGTCTCCTGAATTGTAGGTGGATTCTTTACCAACTGAGCCACCAGGGAAGCTAATCTCTATCCAAAGATAGATTACTGAGATGAGCTTTAGAATAATTTAATTAAACTTTTTAGTAATCAAACATAACAGAAAGGAACTATCTGAGAAGTGAGTCTTCCCAATATAGACCTCAATTAACAAAACTAGAATTTACTATTCAGTGAAACAGAAATTTTTTGTGAGGACATTAACCTTGCAGTCAGTGAAGGCTTTATCCCATCAAATAAAAAATGAGGTTTGTCAGGGAACCAGGAAAAACCAAGCAGTCTTATATTTCCTATAGCCCTGGCTGCTTGATTTACAGCTATTGTTTACCCATTTTAAATTCCTTGATTTAGTAGTAGACTCTTGCCATGTCCTAAGGGCATCAGGATAGCAAAAGTCTGATGATGAAGGTTAATTTTTTGTAGACACACAAGGAGCTTTATCTTGTGTGTCACAAACTTCACAGATCATTGTGAAATAATATTTATTTACCAAAAGATTTTAAAAACAAATATAAATCACTTAAAGGCAAAGAAATTCATATATTCTGTTATCAAAAGCCACATGATAAGAAAACATTTTTTCTCTTAACAGAGAGAGAAAACCAAATCCAGTCCAATACCAGTTTACTGTTAATAACAAAATTTGCTTATCTAGTTAATTTTAATTTAATCTTAAGAAATCCTTTCTATAAAATCTTGAAGAGGTAGTATTTTTGCAGAGGCATCAGAGTGAAACCCATAGCTCTCTATAATGACACAAAAGGCTTTAAAAGGCATGTTTAAATCTGATTACAGAGGTTTCCATGGTGGCTTAGTGGTAAAGAATCCACCCACCAATGCAGGAGACTCAGAGTTCATCCCTCATCCAGGAAGATCTCACACGCCTTAGAGCAACTTAGAGCAAGCCCGAGTGCTGCAACTATTGAGCCTGTGCTCTAGAGCCTGGGAAGCCCAACAATTGAGCCCATGTGCCACAACTACTGAAGCTCCCTGCCCTTGATCCTATGCTCCACAACCAAAGAAACCACTGCAATAAGAAGCCTGTGCAACGCAATGAAGAGTAGCCCCTGCTCACTCCAACTAGAGAAAAGTCCAAGCAGCAACAAAGACCCAGTACAGCCAAAAATAAGTAAATTTTTTAAATTATGTTTTAAAAAGTCTGATTACAATGCAATTGAAAAGTAACTTGGTTACTATAGTGACATGTAACATTTTAAGATAGCAATTGGAATTATGACTGATAATGTTTTACCAGGACATGTCAGATCTTTATGAAATCTATATAATTTCTAGAATACCTATATTAATAACATATTCCATACAACATAACCTGAGAAGATTTATTGCTCATTTGACAATTTGTTACTATTCAGTCACTAAGTCATGTTCAACTCTTTTCAATTCCATGAACTGAAGCACACCAGACTCCTCTGTCCTTCACCATCTCCCCAGGATTGCTCAAATTCATGTCCATTGAATCAGTGATGCTACCCAACCATCTCATCCTCTTTGGCTCCCTTCTCCTTCTGCCTTCAGTCTTTCCCAGCATCAGGGTCTTTTCCAATGAGTCAGCTCTTCACATCAGTTGGCCAAAGTATTGGAGCTTCAGCTTCAACATCAGTCTTTCCAGTGAATATTCAGGACTGATTTCCTTTAGAATTGATTATCTGATCTCTTTGCAGTTCAAGAGACTCTCAAGAGTCTTCCCCAGCACCACAATTTAAAAGCACCAGTTCTTTGACACTCAGCTTTCTTTATGGTCTAACTCTCACATCTGTATATGACTACTGGAAAGACCATAGCTTTGACTATAAGCACATTTGTTGGTAAAGTAATGTCTCTGCTTTTGAATATGCTGTCTAGTTGACTCATTGGAAAAGACTCTGATGATGGGAGGGATTTGGGGCAGGAGGAGAAGGGGACGACAGAGGATGAGATGACTGGATGGCATCGCCGACTCAATGGACAGGAGTTTGGATGAACTCTGGGAGTTGGTGATAGACAGGGAGGCCTGGCGTGCTGCAGTTCATGGGGTCGCAGAGTCGGACACGACTGAGCGACTGAACTGAACTGAACTAGGTCTGTCATTGCTTTCCTTCCAAGGAGCGTTTAACAATATTTCCCATGAACCTAACTAGTTTAATATCTCTCTTTGGGATGTCCTACAGGCTCTTTGAGGGCTTCCCTGTTGGCTCAAATGGTAAAGAATCTGCCTGCAATGAGGGAGACCTGGGTTCAATCTCTGAGTCAGGAAGATCCCTTGGAGAAGGGAATGGCAACTCACTCCAGTATTCTTGCCTGGAGAATTCCATGGGTAGAGGAGCCTGGCAAGCTACAGTCCATGGGGAAAGAATCAGACATGACTGAGTGACTAACACACACACACACACACGGGCTCTTTGAAGCATCCCAAAGTTAGCTAGAGGTCAAAAGGGCTTCATTAGAATTTGATTTAAGCTATGTCAATAAAGGTCCATCTAGTCAAGGCTATGGTTTTTCCTGTGGTCATGTATGGATGTGAGAGTTGGACTGTGAAGAAGGCTAAGCACCGAAAAATTGATGCTTTTGAACTGTGGTGTTGGAGAAGACTCTTGAGAGTCCCTTGGACTGCAAGGAGATCCAACCAGTCCATTGTGAAGAAGATCAGCCCTGGGATTACTTTGGAGGGAATGATGCTAAAGCTGAAACTCCAGTACTTTGGCCACCTCATGCGAAGAGTTGACCCATTGGAAAAGACTCTGATGCTGGGAAGGATTGGGGGCAGGAGGAGAAGGGGACGACAGAGGATGAGATGGCTGGATGGCATCACTGACTCGATGGACGTGAGTCTGAGTGAACTCCGGGAGTTGGAGATGGACAGGGAGGCCTGGCGTGCTGCGATTCATGGGGTAGCAAAGAGTCGGACACGACTGAGCGTCTGATCTGATCTGATGTCAATAGATATCAAAGGGTTCTTATCTCTGAACTTCCAAGATGACCAAGAAAAGAAGGAACAGTGGTGCCAAAAAGGGCCACAGCCTCATGCAGCCTATTCGCTGCACCAGCTGTGCCTGCTGTGTGCCCAAGGATAAGGCCATTAAGAAGTTCACCATTCGGAATATGGTAGAGGCCGCAGCCATCAGGGACATTTCTGAAGCAAGTGTTTTTGATGCCTACTTGCTTCCCAAGCTGTATGTGAAACTACATGACCATGGGAATTGTGCCATTCACAGCAAGGTAGTCAGTACTCAGTCTCAGAAGCCTGGGAAAACAGGACACCTGCACCCCAGTTTAGACCTGTGAGTGCTGCTCCACGTCCTTCACCAAAGCCCATGTAAGAATCCAAGTCCTTAAAGACTGAAGAAATACTGGTTTTTCTGAAAAGACAATAAAATGATTATAAAATTATACTTAAAAAATATATCAAAAGGGTTTAGAACACTCAAGATCAAAGGTCACAATTTGTTATCATTATCAGTTTGTGTGCAAAAATGCAGCTCTGATTTTATCTTAGCCTTTTTACAATGCTGTTTGTTTCACCTTGTGAGTTAGAAGACTTCTTAGACCCCAGGGTTGGCCTGATCTTCAGGGGTTCAGTACTTCCAAGACCCACTCCCTCGCTTATCTGAGGTATCACCTGATTTTCTGTGCATGCAGGCAGGTGTCCAGGCAGATCAGAGTCCTGCTCTCCTGCTTCTGAATCCTGAACGAGACTTCCTCCATTTTAACTTCCCAAAAAGCACACAATCTGGGAAGCATTGGGAATCCAGCTTTTCTAAATGCTGTTCCTTCTCAAACAAATTTGGCTATCTTTTCACAGATCAGTGATAGACAATAAAAGCTCCAAGTTTCCTGGACCACTTTCTACTTGCAACAACAGCAGTTATTTCTTCAGGAGTGAACCCAGGACCCAGAAATATCTGGCTCAGGCAAATCATCTACAACAGATTTGATGAACAATGGAAATTTCTGCCAATTTGCTTCAAGCTGTAAAACAAACTTTCTTTTTTTACAATATAAATTTATTTATTTTAATTGGAGGTTAATTACCTTACAATATTGTATTGGTTCTGCCACCCATCACCAAACTTTCATTTAAGTTGCCCAGAGGTCGTGTTCCAAGTGCTAGTCAAAACACAGATGAAGCAACAGCCAGAAAAGTAACAGTCACAGTAGTGAACACCCCTTATAGAGAATGGGAATGACTCCAAGTCTTTCTACTCATGTTTAATTATGTCCTCCTCATTTCTCACATACTAGGTCACTTTTCTGAAAGTCAGAATTCTTCTGATTTCAGCTAGCCTCCGCCAGGTAGCTCTGACCTTTTATATGAGAAATAGACCCCAGGGGCAGCAGGAGTTGTGTGTGTGGGGGGGGATACATGGAATATTCCATTGCTTTCTGGACTCACAAACTCAAGGCTCAGAATGAACATCCTACAAATACGCTGCGTCAGAGTCACTAACCTGGATAATAAGCTTTCCATCCAGCAAACACGCTGTTGTCATCACAGGTGACAGCCGAGATAGAAGGAACTTCGAAGGCAGCGAGTGTCAGTGGAGAAGAGAGAGGAGAATAACATGAACACAGATATAACCTACTCCATAACTACATCCTGTCTGGATTTTGAATCTCTCATATTACTTTTGATTGTACAAAGCCTTGCTTTCTGAATTACATGGCACTTGGGCTAGTGTTGCCATTCATGTTGAGCATAAACTCCTTAGGAGACACTGGAGTCAACGTGGATAGAGCAGATGTGAAGACTGGTGACTCATGTTAAAGGTCAACCCCAGCTCATCCGCAGACAGCCAAGGGTTGCCCAGATGGCAAACACGTAGGACACAGCAATCCACCTAGAAAGGACATCCAGAGATATTTGATAAATCCACATTCTTCCTTCTAAGTAAAACTGAGTCTCTCCTGGACAAATGAATGTCCTCTTACAGTTGCCTAGAAAGCTATACAAGCTTTATGGTTTGAGGCTGACTAACACCTTTTAGTTTCTGCAACTGAATCAAATTAACTAATTCAGTGATCATTAAAGAGCTCTACGTGACAGGGTGCTGCATGGAACACAAGAAATGGAAGTCATATTCCCTAAGTTCAAGACTTGGCTGAGATTGATTAACCACTACAAAAGGAAGAGTGTATGAGTAATGAGCTAATGAATGGCCAGTCACTAAGTATTCTGGGGGTGTCAGGAAAGAAGGGGAACTTCACAAATTCTGCGGACCAGAACATGCAGCAAAGTTTCCTGGAGTAACTAAAAGCCTCAGACAGGCATGGAAAAGGAGGAAGGCCATGCTAACACGACTGGGACAGATGGCTTATTTATTAGATCCATAGATCCTGAGGTGACACAGCTGGATAAGAGGAAACTCTGCTGGCAGGTCCTGAGAGAATCAGATGTTCATGACAAGTGGACAGTTCTGAATGTTTTGAAATGTGAGTGGACATCAGTAGGTGAAAGGAGGCTATGAGAGACGTGTTTACGTGTGCCGGTCATCATTCTAACTCTTCAGATGAAATTTCTCTATTGAAGCTCAAAGCACTTAATTCTCCTGGAATACATATTGGCCACAAACACAACTGTTATTAATCATTGCCATCACCACCCCATCAACAGACTGCTTCCAGTGTGTCAGGCATAGAGGAAGTGCAGATGCTTTATTCACATCACTTCCATTCCTCAGCTCCACCTTGCAAGATGTATGTTATTGCCCCATTTCGCAAGTGAGGACACTGAAGACCAGAAAGGCTGAGAACTTTCCTTCATAAATTACACATTTATGAAGAATATGAATTCTGAAACCATGATTCTCTCCTCATTAGAGGGTGTTTTTGATCAACATGATCAGTCTAGGACCTCATCAAAAGAAATATGTATGTGACTGTCAGAACCAGAAGTGACAAGACAATGTGTTTTGTTAGGCATGACTATTAAATATCCACCCACAGAAAGAGTACACAGGCTATTTCTATTAATAAGGGTCAATTGCATCTGGACAGTTCCTACAAGATTTGAAAACATTCCCTTATTTTTCAGAAATAAAACTGTTGACATGTGTTGCATTCTTAACGATACATACATGCCAGAAACTGAAATAGTATTAAGGGAAAGAAATTAGGACCTCAGGCACAGGAGTTAGCTATGAAGAGTGGTTTAATCACTAAATGTCCAATTCTTGCAACCCCATGGACTGTAGCCCACCAGGCTCCTTTGTCCATGGGATCTTCTAAACAAGAATACTGGAGTGGGTTGCCATTTCCTTCTCTGGGGATCTTCTGAACCCAGGAATCGAACCCAGGAATCAAACCCAGGTCTCCTGTACTGCAGGCAGATTCTTTACTGACTGAGCTATGAGGGGACAAATTACAATTTGTCAAGATATAAATAACAGATATAAAAATTGTGCTGAAATAGGAGGTCAGTTGTGCTCCTGGGTTTTTACCAAAATGAGTTGAAAACTTATATTTACTACAGCTTTATTCATAATTTCCAAAATTGGAAGATGACCTTCAATAGATGCATGGATAAAAAAAATTGTGGTACATGCATACAATGAAATATCATTCAGGAATAACATGAAATGAACATCAAGCCACTAAAGGCATGAATGAATCATAAATGCATTTGCTAAGTGACAGAAGCCAATCTGAAAGACTAAATATTGTATGAATTTAACTATATGGCATTCTGGAAAAGGCAGTGCCTGAGGAAGCATTACAATGAAGAAAGTTAGTGGAGGTGATGGAATTTCAGTGAGCTATTTCAAATCTTAAAAGATGATGCAGCTAAAGTGCTGCACTCAATATCCAGCAAATTTGGAAAACAGCTGTGACCACAGGACTGGGAAAGGTCAGTTTTCATTCCAATCCCAAAGAAGGGCAATGCCAAAGAAGGTTCAAACTACCATACAATTTTACTCATTTCACACACTAGCAACGTTGTGTTCAAAATCCTCAAGCTAGCCTTCAACAGTATGTGAACTGAGAATTTCCAGATATTCAAGCTGGATTTAAAAAAGACAGAGGAACCAGAGATCAAATTGCCAACATCCATTGGATCATAGGAAAAGCAAGGGAATTCCCAGAAAACATCTACTTCTACTTCACTGACTACACTACAGTCTTTGACTGTGTGGATCACAACAAACTGTGGAAAATTCTTAAAGATATGGGAATGCCAGACCACTTTACCTGACTCCTGAGAAACCTGTATGTGGGTCAAGAAGTAACAGTTAGAACTGGACATGGAACAATGGATTGGTTCCAAATTGGGAAAGGAGTATATCCAAGCTGTATATTGTCACCCTGCTTATTTAACTTCTATGCAGAGTATATTATGCAAAATGCCACCCTGGATGACCTACAAGCTGGAATCAAGATTGCCAGGAGAAATTTCAATAACCTGAGATATGCAGATATCATTCTAATGGCAGAAAGTGAAGAGGAACTAAAAAGTCTCTTGATGAGGGTGAAAGAAGAGAGTGAAAAAGTTGGCTTAAAACTTGACTTTCAAAAAACTAAGATCATGGCATCTGGCCCCATCACTACATGGAAACAGTGACAGACTTTATTTTCTTGGGCTTTAAAATCACTGCAGATTGACTGCAGCCATGAAGATGCTTGCTCCTTAGAAGGAAAGCTAGGACAAACCTAGACAGCATATTAAAAAACAGAGACATTACTTTGCCAACAAATGTATAGTCAAAGATATGGTATTTTCAGTAGTCATGAGTGGATGTGAAAGCTGGACCATAAAGAAGTCTAAAAACTAAAGAACTGATGCTTTCAAATTGTGGCGCTGGAGAAAACTCTTGAGAGTCCCTTGAACTGCAAGAAGTTCAAGCCAGTCAATCCGAAAGGAAATTAACCCTGAAGATGCCGAAGCTGAAGCTCCAATACTTTGGCCACCTGATGCAAAGTGCCAATTCACTGGAAAAGACCCTGATGCTGGGAAAGATTGAAGGCAAAAGGAGAAGGGGTGGCAGAGGATGAGAAGGTTAGATAGCATCACTGACTCAGTGAACATGAATTTCAGCAAATTTGGGGAGATATTGAAGGACAGAGGAACATTGACTGCATGCTGCAGTCCATGGGGTCACAAAGAGTCGGACATGACTTAGTGATTGAACAAAAACCACATGGAGATAATAAAAAGATCAGTGGTTTCCAGGGTTTGGGATGAAGGAGAGATGAATAGGGGGAGCACAAAGGATTTTTAGGGCAGTGAAACTATTCTGTATGATATGATAATATTGGATACGTGTCATTACACCTTTACTGCAACCCACAAAATGTACAACAACAAGAGCTGTAAACTGTGGACTTTAGTTGATAATAATAATGCATCAATATTGGCTCATTAATTGTAGCAAATGGACCATATTAATGCAAAGTATTAATAATAAGGGAAACTTGAGGGAAGAGGAGGGAAGTCAATATGTGGATATTCTCTGTACTCTGCACAACTTTTTTATAAACCTTAATCTGCTTTTAAGAAAATGTCTATTAATTTTTTTTTTTAAAAGAAGGGGACTCACTATCCAATTAAGTAAACCTATGCTTAATGCACAGGTTAAGTAGTTTCATGCTTCAAACAAATGAAATAAGATTTTTAAAAGTACTTGGTAAACAAGACATAAAAGGTTAAGTCCTACCCATGTTCAGTCTTTCAGCTAAATTGCCTCCAGTCATCTAGAATGGTTCCTCTGACCAAGAGGAAGAAATGAGCCCCCAGAAACTGGGTGGTTGTTGTTGTTCAGTTGCTCACTCATATCTGACTTTTTGCAACCCCATGGACTGCAGCACTCTAGGCCTCCCTGTTCCTCATTATCTCCTGGAGTTTGCCCAAGTCTATGTTCATTGAGTACATCATGAGAAACGCTGGACTGGAAGAAGCACAAGCTGGAATCAAGATTGCCAGGAGAAATATCAGTCACCTCAGATATGCAGATGACACCACCCTTATGGCAGAAAGTGAAGAGGAACTCAAAAGCCTCTTGATGAAAGTGAAAGTGGAGAGTGAAAAAGTTGGCTTAAAGCTCAACATTCAGAAAACGAAGATCATGGCATCTGGTCCCATCACTTCATGGGCAATAGATGGGGAAACAGTGGAAACAGTGTCAGACTTCATTTTTTCGGGCTCCAAAATCACTGCAGATGGTGACTGCAGCCATGAAATTAAAAGACGCTTACTCCTTGGAAGGAAAGTTATGACCAACCTAGATAGCATATTCAAAAGCAGAGACATTACTTTGCCAACAAAGGTCCGTCTAGTCAAGGCTATGGTTTTTCCCGTGGTCAAGTATGGATGTGAGAGTTGGACTGTGAAGAAGGCTGAGCGCCGAAGAATTGATGCTTTTGAACTGTGGTGTTGGAGAAGACTCTTGAGAGTCCCTTGGACTGCAAGGAGATCCAACCAGTCCATTCTGAAGGAGATCAGCCCTGGGATTTCTTTGGAAGCAATGATGCTAAAGTTGAAACTCCAGTACTTTGGCCACTTCATGCGAAGAGTTGACTCATTGGAAAAGACTCTGATGCTGGGAGGGATTGGGGGCAAGAGGAGAAGGGGACAACAGAGGATGAGATGGCTGGATGGCGTCACTGACTCAATGGACATGAGTCTGTGTGAACTCCGGGAGTTGGTGATGGACAGGGAGGCCTGGTGTGCTGCGATTCATGGGGTCGCAAAGAGTCGGACACGACTGAGCGACTGAACTGAACTGAATGTTCATTGAGTCAGTGATGCTATCCAAACATGTCATCCTCTGCCACCTTGAGTTGGCTGTTCAAAACTGGGTATATATTTTTAAAACAGCGTTAACAATCTGCAATATATAATTCCTAATTCTATGAAGCTGCAACAAAATTTAAATTAAAAAAAGAAGTATCCTTTTAGATTGCATAATTACATAATCTCAGAACGCTTATTGGTTTGCAGCCTTGGAAGTTCCCTGGGAGAAACTTGAAAACTGGCCTCTGAACACGGAGGGCAGGAAGAAGCCAAAGAAAGAGGCAGACCACTCCTAACTGGTAGGTGGCAGGTTTAATAAGGGAATTTAGTTATGAGGTTTGTCTTAGATGTCCACAAAATGAGTAAATCTTCACACCTACCCCATAGAATCTTAAAATTTTATATAGAGGCCTTAACTGAGTTCAGTCACATATTCCATCCAAATGATCTAAATAGCACATTGTTCTCTCAAGGCTGTGTCCTTGAAACGGCTCCAGCTGTGAGAACGGTGGGCCGAACATAACATTCCAAGGGCAGGGGAGGGGTTGAAGAGCCTCTGGTCAACTGGTGGTCACAACCTCCTGATGACCTCCTTCAACAATCCCTCCTTCATTGCTCTCAGGTATTTTAACTTCTAAAAATGTCAAAGGTTAATGGAAAGAACTCTTCAATCACCCACAGGTCTGCCGTCCTTAGGTATCTGAAAGGGATTGGTTCTAGGACCCCCTGAGATACCAAAAGCCAAGGATGCTCCAGTCCCTTATATAAAATGGCATCATATTTGCATATAACCTCCACACCTTCTCCCCTATACTTTAAATCATATCTAGATCGCTTATAATACCTAATACAATGTAAACAGTTGCCTTCATGAGGCAAGTTCAAGTTTGGCTTTTTGGAACTTTCTGAAATTTTTTTCAAAATATTTTCCATGGAGGATTGGTTGAATATGCAGATGTGGGATCCACAGATATGAGGGGTCAACTGTAGAATTTTCCCCCTGACCTTCAGTTCTGCTGAATCTATAGAAAGCACCATTGCATCTGATGGCTTGACAACATTACTAGAGATGCTATAAATTACATATAATTTCACATAATTAAAACTACTTTCTGGGAACTATTGAAAATGCAAACCATAGTTTGCGGCTCTTCCTATGTTTTTATCTATTCAGTTCAGTTCAGTCGCTCAGTTGTGTCCAACTCTTTGTGACCCCATGGACTGCAGCAAGCCAGTCCTCCCTGTCCATCACCAACTCCCAGAGTTTACTCAAACTCATATCCATTGAGTGGGTGATGCCATCCAACCATCTCATCCTCTGTCATCCCCTTCTCCTCCTGCCTTCAACCTTTCCCAGCATCAGGGTCTTTTCAATGAGTCAGCTCTTCGCATCAGGTGGCAAAAATATTACATAAATAAATATAAGTATTACATAAATAAAAATACAAATAAATATATATGTATTATATAAATTATATATTATATTATCTATATATAATAAATATATCTCATTATATAAATAAATATAAATTATATGATAAATATAAATGTTTGTATTTATTAAAATGTGAAGTAATATCTTCGATCCTTTCCTTTTTACCTTCAGACAGAAATTATTAGTACAAAAATCATCATGGTTTATGACTTAAAATTGGAAAGATGTACAAAATGGATGGTGGAGAGAAAATATTTAAGTAAATGATATATTTTTAAATTTTCAGATACCAGAGAAGCAAAATAAAGTTGCTTTCATTTGGTTTACCCAGCCTGACTCCCCACAGAGATATATTCACTTTTTATTTTTATTGAAGTAAAATTTATAAAAAGTGAACAGATTTTAAGTATAAACTTTTATGAGTTTTGGTAAATATATATACACAGTAAACCAACACCTCAACCAAGATAAAATGTTTCCGCTACTGCCAAAATTTCCCTTGTGCTCTCTCCAGTCAATCCCACCCAGATCCACAGGCAACCATTGTTCTGATTTCTATCATCATAGGTTAGTTTTGTCTGTTCATGAACTTAGGTTTGCTTTTATATCTGACTTTTTTTGTTCACCACAATGCTTTTGGTATTCATCCATGTTGTTGTGTGTTCATTCTTTTTTTTTTTTTAAATCTCCAGGAACTATTCTTTTGTATGAATAGATCAAAATTTGTTTATCCATTCTCCTGTTGATGGACATTTGGATTGTTTCCAGCTTTGGCTGAATGAATATTTTCTTTTCAGTTAATACCTAATTATTGGTTCATAGGAGAAGGCAATGGCACCCCACTCCAGTACTCCTGCCTGGAAAATCCCATGGATGGAGGAGCCTGGAAGGCTGCAGTCCATGGGGTCGCTGAGGGTCGGACATGACTGAGTGACTTCACTTTCACTTTTCACTTTCATGCATTGGAGAAGGAAATGGCAACCCATTCCAGTGTTCTTGGCTGGAGAATCCCGGGGACGGGGCATCCTGGTGGGCTGCTGTTTATGGCATTGCACAGAGTCGGACACGACTGAAGTGACTCAGCAGCAGCAGCATTGGTTCATAGGGTAATTATATTGGGGCTTCCCAGGTGGTGCTAGTGGTAAAGAACCTGCCTGCCAATGCAGGTGATGTAAGAGACTCAGGTTTAATCCCTGGATCGGGAAGATCCCCTGCAGAAGGGAATGGCAACCCACTCCAGTATTCTTGCCTGGAGAATCCAATGGATAGAGGAGCCTGGCAGGCTACAGTCCATGGGGTCGCACAGAATCGGACACAACTGAAGTGACTGAGCACAGCACAGGTTAAGTATATGTTTAACTTCATAAGAAGCTGCCAAACATGTTTCCAAAGTGACTACTCCATTTTATATTCTCGTAAACAATGCATGTGAGTTCCAGTTGTTCCACAGCCTCACTCGCATTTGGTATTGGCAGTCTTTTTAATATTAAACATTTTAGTACGTGTAACATAGTATCACATTGCAATTTTAATTTGCCTTTCCCTGATGTTGACCATCTTTTCAGATGTCAATTGATGATCATGTATCTTCTTTTGTGAGATGTTTAAATTTAAAGATATTTCTATTTAAATATTTTGCCCATCGTTATTGTATTTAAAATTTTTTATTGATTTGTAGAAGTTCTTTACACATATTCTGGATGCAAATCTGATCTATGTATCACATATATGTAAATATGTATGTCAGACCTTTGAATTACACATATTTCCTCCTAGTCCATGTCTTATCTGTTCATTTTCTTAACAGTATCTTTTTTTTAATCTTAAAACATTCATCTTTCCATAACCCAGAGCAAACACCTTCAATCATGCTTGTGTTTACATAATTACATCACTAATCTGCTAAGTCTTTTTAAAATAAGGCCCAATCACATCTCTGACTGTATTTCATAAGACTGTTACTCTGTTCAACATTAAAAGCAAATAACAGCTGAAAATATAATAAAATTCAGTGCAATAAAAAGAAGAATGAGGCAAATGTATCCCTGGTGATACAGAAAGTTCTCCAAAATAAGAATGAAAAGGCAATTTTAGGAGTGTGTGTTTGTGTATAGTATTGTACAGTTAAGCATCTCTCACTTTAAAAAATTTTGGAAGATTACACACCAAGCTGACTATTTGTTGTTATTCGTTGTTGTTTAGTCACTAAGTTGTGTCTGTTTTTCTTTAATTAACAGTTATGTTTTTGATGGTCTGACTATCTGGTTTTTGTTACAAGAACTAGACATCCCAACCCACTCCAGCATTCTTACCTGGAGAATCCCATGGATAGAGGAGCCTGGTGGGCTATAATCCACGGGGTCACAGAAAAGTTGGACACAACTTAGTGATTAACAGTATCTTTTGATGAGCAAAAAATTTTACTTTTGATGAAGTCCAGTTCATCATTTTTTCCTTTACTGTTATATTTTTGTCTGTGTTATCAATTATTGCCTACTCCAAGCTCTCATTATAGTCTCCTATTTTCTTCTAGGCACTTTCAGAGTTTTAGCTTTTATGTTGGGGTTTGTGATTCATTTTTATTATTGTTTGTATATTATATGAGGTTGAAGTTTATTTTTCTCTACATCTATATTCACTGCATAGATATCAACTGGGAACGGATTGACATTTTAACAATATTAAGCCTCCCAATCTAAGAATATTACATATTTCTCCATTTATTTAGGTTTTCTTTAATTTCTCTCATCAATGTTTTTGACTTTTCAATGTAATATTTTACAAATCTTTTGTTAAATTTATTTGTATTATATGTTTTTGAATGAAAATGAATAGCTTTTTCATTTTATTTTCTAGTTGTTTGTTGCTCCTTTATAGAGATAAAACTGAATTTTATATATGGACTTGGTCCTATTACCATACTAAACATTTCATACATGAGTAGTTTCTTCATTGAGTCCAAACCCTAATGTTTTACTCATAATACTGGAGGTAAAATTTAAAATGCGAACAAAATCATGTGTTTCTTTTTTCCTTCAAACATGAGCTATCTTTACTTGCCATCAGTTAGGAGCAACCATCAGAAAGTTACCACTAGCGCCACCTGGGAGGTCTCACATGGAGATCACAGTGAGTCTTATTATTCAAGGCTAAATAAATCTCAGCATACAGGGTGCCCTGGCATAGGTGGATTAGCAAACACCAAGTGGACTCAAGCCAAAAAGAGGCTTTATGCTTCTCCTCTTCTAGCCTTGGAAGCCACCCAGACAAAGAACTGGATCCACAAAGAGAATGAGCTAGAGGGAGACCACAAGCTACCTCAGCAGCCACCCAGGCACCCAGGCACCCAGAGCGCAGACAAGTAGACCTGTCTTCTGTCCCAGCCTGGATATGACCACCACAGGAGACCAGATACCATGCTTGATGTTTGGTCCCGACCAATCCACAAGGTTGGCTATACAGGAGGAGGGATGAGGGGGGCTCAGGTGGCAATGGCACCCCACTCCAGTACTCTTGCCTGGAAAATCCCATGGGCGGAGGAGCCTGGTAGGCTGCAGTCCATGGGGTCGCTAAGAGTAGGACATGACTGAGCGACTTCACTTTGACTTTTCACTTTCATGCACTGGAGGAGGAAATGGCAACCCACTCCAGTGTTCTTGCCTGGAGAATCCCAGGGACAGCGGGGCCTGGTGGGCTGCCGTCTATGGGGTCGCACAGAGTCAGACACGACTGAAGTGACTTAGCAGCAGCAGCCGCAGGTTTGTGAAGCTGCTGCTGGAGACCAGGACCAGTTGATGTCTGACTTTCACCAGTCATATTAGCAGCCCCTCTTCCTTTGAAGAAAAGGCTTAGAGGGGAATAAAAAATACAAAGGAAAAAAGAACAAAAGAGCTCATTTTTATAACTCTTTGCATGAAAATATCAACAAGGAAAAATATATTTTCTCCACTTGAGAGACCATTATTAACTTGTGAAGAATTTAAATCAAATAAAGTGTTTAAAATAAAATCCTTTTTAATAGAATACTACTTAAATGGCCATATTGGCTTTACAAA
The DNA here is from genome assembly GCF_019923935.1 of Bubalus bubalis. NCBI lineage: Eukaryota > Metazoa > Chordata > Mammalia > Artiodactyla > Bovidae > Bubalus > Bubalus bubalis. The sequence continues at coordinate 90,790,814 of NC_059163.1, forward strand.
ATGAAAGTTATTAAGAATAATTGGCTGATTTACAGAGGTCCATTATGAATTTTTAGTTTATATATTATTTTCCCCTATAGAAGTAATACATGATCATGCTAGAAAACTTGGAAAATAGAAAAAAAACAGCAAGAAGGAAAAAATTAGTTGCCTAAGGTCCTAAACATCTGGAGACAACAACTTATAGCAAATGCATTCTTTCTGAATATTTTTTTAGAGTTGTAATCGTATGATATCAATGCAAATTTTAACTTAAAAATAACATGTATATTTTTGATGATAAAAGTAATATGTATTCATTAGAAAAAAAAAACTTCTTGACAAATATAGAAAATAAAAATCACTCTGCGTGTGTGCTCTATCACTTCAGTTGTGTCCAACTCTTTGCAACCCCATGTACTGTAGCCCTCCAGGCTCCTCTGTCCACAGATTCTGCAAGCAAGAATACAGAAGTGGGTTGCCATGCCCTTCTCCAGGGGATCTTTCTGACCCAGGGATCGAACCTGCGTCTTCTGTGTCTCCTGCAATGCAGATGGATTCTTTACCACTGAGCTACCAAATCACTCTAAAATCCACAATTAGCATGCTACTGCTACTGCTAAGTCACTTCAGTCGTGTCCAACTCTGCACAACCCCATAGACGGCAGCCCACCAGGCTCCCCCGTCCCTGGGATTCTCCAGGCAAGAACACTGGAGTGGGCTGCCACTTCCTTCTCCAATGCATGAAAGTGAAAAGCGAAAGTGAAGTCGCCCAGTTGTGTCCGACCCTCAGTGACCCCATGGACTGCAGCCTTCCAGGCTCCTCCATCCATGGGATTTTCCAGGCAAGAGTACTGGAGTGGGGTGCCATTGACTTCTCCAACAATTAGCATAGTACTTTATAAAAAGGAAAATAAAAAATGACCACATCTGTGCCAAAGTTTTACTTAACAAAGTTCTCACAAATGTCTCTGATTTTGAATCTGAAAAGAAAGTAGTAGTAGAAGGTTATAGTTCTAAGATGAGCTTCTATAGTTATACTTCTAAGGTAAATTTATAGCTTCTAAATTCTCTCTTTTGTGGAAAATTATTCTGAAAACTTTTTAGCACATCACTCTTTCAAATTTCTTAAACCCATTGTCTGCATGATGCACCTAGAAGTAAATGAAGATTATATTCAACCCAATAACAAGTCCTAGTGGTTTCTCTGGGCCGTAATCTGAACTGATTAAAACCCAGAGATGCAGGGCTTTAAACTACAATTGAAAGATACAACTTTAGTTAAATCATGGCCAAGTGTTTAGCAAATAATACCACTTAGGCATCATTAAGCAGCTCTAAGGCAGTGGTCTCAACCTCAGCTGTGCATTGTAAAATTACACAGGAAGCTTTTAAAATCTCAAACAGGTAGGCCCAGTCCCGTGAAATAGAAATCTCTGGGGTCTGGTAGCAGCACATTTAAAAGCAGCTGATTCAAATTTATATGGGTCCATTATGAGTTTTAAATTAGTTTAAATAAATGTTATTTTCCCCTTATAGAAGTAATATATGATTATGGTAGAAAACTTGGAAAATAGAAAAAAAAAACAAGAAGAGGGAAAAAATGTACATTCAAGGTTGGGAACACTGCTGAAGGTAAAAAAACTTTGCACCTTTATCCCTAGTAGTGCTTAGAAATGTATAGAATGTCTTTCATCTAAATGGCAAAATATGTTGCACACTTGTCCCACGGGGTAGATTAAACAGAGATGAAGTGCATTTTTTGGTTTTCCAATTATATTTTTTTCTCCTAATTTTTATTATAAATGTATTATATTTCAAACATATATAGTCTGATTCTCTTATTATAAACTTACAAGGAGTATTTTTAAAATTTCAAAACTAGTTCAGTTCAGTTCAGTCACTCAGCCGTGTCCGACTCTTTGCGACCCCATGAGTCACAGCACGCCAGTCCTCCCTGTCCATCACGAACTCCGGGAGTTTACCCAAACTCATGTCCATTGAGTCGGTGATGCCATCTAACCATCTCATCCTCTGTCGTCCCCTTCTCCTCCTGCCTTCAATCTTTCCCAGCATCAGGGTCTTTTCAAATGAGTCAGCTCTTCGCATCAGGTGGCCAAAGTATTGGAGTTTCAGCTTCAACATCAGTCCTTCCAATGAACACCCAGGACTGATTTCCTTTAGGATGGACTGGTTGGATCTCCTTGCAGTCAAAACTAAATTAATATTAATTCACTGATAATTTGTATTATATCTGTTCTCTACTTCACATCATACATACATTAAAATTGTCTAGAAATTAAAAACTCAAAGTTGGAGGAGGAAGTAGAGGGTAGGAGGTATGGAAAGGGTAACATGGAAACATACATTACCATACGTAAAATAGCCAATGGGAATTTGCTGTATGACCCAGGGAACACAAACTGGGGCTCTGTAACAACCTAGAGGGGTGGATGGGGAAAGTGGTGAGAGGGAGGTTAAAGAAAGGGGACATGTGTATAGCTAAGGCTGATTCATGTTGATGTTTGGCAGAAACCAACATAACACTGTAAAGCAATTATCCTTCAATTACAAATAAATAAATTTTAAAAACCTCAAAGTAAAATATAGCTATAATAAGTGCAGGAGAGCATTTTGAAAATATATATGCAATTTGGGGATGGGGTGCTTTTTAATCACAATAATAAGGCCAGAAATTAAAAAAAAAGTGTGAATGTGACTGATTTAACTATGTGACAAACCTCTGTGCAAAACGCCATAAATAAAGCTAAAAGATATATATAAAAAGCCAGGTAAGGAGGGGAGGAGCCAAGATGGCGGAGGAGTAGGACAGGGAGAACACTTTCTCCCCCACAAATTCATCAAAAGAGCATTTAAACGTCGAGTAAACTCCACAAAACAACTTCTGAATGCCGGCAGAGGACATCAGGCACCCAGAAAAGCAGCCCAACTCTTCGAAAGGAGGTAGGAAAAAATATAAAAGACAAAAAAAGAGACAAAAGAGGGAGGGACGGAGTTCCGTCCCGGAAGGGAGTCTTAAAAAGAGAGAAGTTTCCAAACACCAGGAAACCCTCTCACTGCCGAATCTGTGCCGAGCTTTGGAAGCACAGAGGGCAACATAAAAGGGAGGGGGAAAAAAATAAACAATTAAAAATCGCGGATTGTGAGCCCTACGGTAACTCCCCCAGCGGAGAAGCAGCGCAGACGCCTGCACACGGCATTAGCAAGCGGGGGCTGGGCAGGGAAGCGCGGCGCGGGCTGTGTCCCTTAGAGTAAGAATCGGGCCGAATGTCCTGAGCGCTATCTGAGCGAAATAATTTGGGCTAGCAAACCAGACTGTGGGATATCTACCACGCGAAAAGCCAGCCCTAACCTAAGACACCGCCAGGCCCGCGCACAGAACAAAGGACTGAACAGAAATAGTTGGCTGCAGACCTTCCCCCTCCGGTGACAGGCAGCCAGAGCCGGAAGGGGGCAATCGCAGCCCCAGAGAGCCACTATCTGTAAAACTGTAAGCAGGCTTCTTTGCTAACTAAAACTTCTTGGGGGTCTGGACAGTCAACATCTGCCTGAGAAGGTGCGCCGGTTTTACACCCAGATAACCGAGTGGCGGGGAGGCGATGAGTCGCAGCACTGGCGCCCGCCAAACACCTCATCACCTGAGCTGCTCGGATCTGGGAAGAACACAAAACGCAGGCCCAACCGAGTCTGCGCCTCTGAGGACTACCCGAGTGCCTGAACCTGAGCGGCTTGGACCTGGGAGCTCAGCCCAGGGCCGGCCTCTGATTGTTCCCGGCGGAACAACCCAGAGCCCGAGCAGTGTGGGCAGGGAGGCTACACGCACCGTGAGCGGGGGCAGACCCAGTGTGGCTGAGGCACTGCGAGCGCACGCCAGTGTTATCTGTTTGCAGCATCCCTCCCTCCCTCCCCACAGCGCGGCTGAACAAGTGAGCCTAAATAAAATAAAAGAAAATAGTGTCCTCCACCGTCCCCTTTGTGTCAGGGTGGGAACCAGACACTGAAGAGACCAGCAAACAGAAGAAGCTATAACAGAGGGAAACGCCTTGGAAGCTACAGGCCTTAGATTAAAACCCTGTGGTTACTACAGACTACATAGGAAGGGGCCTATAGATCTTGAGAAATATAAGTCGGACTAAGGAACTGCCAAAAATGAACTGAACCCACAATACTCACAACAAAACCAGAGAAAGACCTAGATATATTTTTACTATTTTTACGATCAATCTTTCTTTCTTTTTTTTTTTTAATTAAAAAAAAATTTTTTTTTAAAGTCCTCTATTGTCCTTTAATTTTCACTTTTATAACTATTACTTTGCAAAAAAAAAAAAAAAGACCCTATTTTTTTTTTTTCTTCTTCAGCAAACTTCATATATATATTTTATAATTTTTTGACTGTGGTTTTTTTTTTTTTTTCTTTTTTCTTTAACATTGTATTTTTGAAATTCCAAACTCTACTCTAGATTTTTAATTTTAGCCTTTTGATATATGTTATCAATTTTGTACCTATAGTTTTTTTCATAATTTCTGTGACTTTTTTTTCCCTCTGTTTCTTTCTCTTCTTCTTTTATATAACATCGTATATCTGCAATTCCAAACTCTACTCAAGATTTTTAATTTATGCTTTTTGGTATTTGATATCAATTTTGTACCTGTATTTTCTTTATAATTTTTGCGACATTGTTTTTGTTGGTTTGTTTGTTTTCTCTCTTTATTTTTCTTCTTCTTCTTTTTTTTTTTTTAACGTTGTATTTTTGAAATTCCAAACTCTACTCTAGATTTTTAATTTTTGCTTTTTGGTATTAGTTATCAATTTTGTACCTGTAGTTTCTTTATTACTTTCACGACCTTGTTTGTTTTTCTTTGTTCGTTTTTTCTCTCTTTCTTTTCCTTCTTCTTTTCATTAACATCGCATTTTTGAAATTCCAAACTCTACTCTAGATTTCTAATTTTTGTTTTTATGTATTTGTTACCAATTTTGTACCTTTAAGAACCCAATCTTCAGGACCCATTTTTCACTAGTGTACAAGATTACTGGCTTGACTGCTCTCTCTCCCTTTGGACTCTCCATTTTCTCCACCAGGTCACCTGTATCTCCTCCCTAACCCCTCTCTACTCTACCCAACTCTGTGAATTTCTGTGTGTTCCAGACGGTGGAGAACACTTAAGGAACTGATTACTGGCTGGATCTGTCTCCTTCCTTTTCATTTCCCCCTTTTATCCTTCTGGCCACCTCTGTCTCCTGCCTCCTTCTTCTCTTCCCTGTATAACTCCGTGAACATCTCTGAGCGGTCCAGTTGTGGAGTGCACATAAGGAAGTGACTACTGGCTAGCCCACTCTCTCCACTATGGATTCCACCTCATCTCATTTGGGTCACCTCTAACTCCCTCCTCCCTCTTCTCTTCTCCATGTAACGCTGTGAACCTCTCTGGGTGATCCTCACAGTAGAGAAACTTTTCATCTTTAACGTAGATGTTTTATCAGTGGTGCTGTATAGAAGGAGAAGTTTTGAAACTACTGTAAAATTAAGACCGATAACTGGAAGTAGGAGGCTTAAGTCCAAACCCTGACTCCAGGGAACTCCTGACTCCAAGGAACATTAATTGACAGGAGCTCATCAAACGCCTCCATACCGACACTGAAACCAAGCACCACACAAGGGCCAACAAGTTCCAGGGAAAGACATACCAAGCAAATTCTCCAGCAACAAGGAACACAGCCCTGAGCTTCAAGATACAGGCTGCCCAAAGTCACCCCAAAACCATAGACATCTCATAACTCATTACTGGACATTTCATTACACTCCAGAGAGAAGAAATACAGCTCCATCCACCAGAACATCGACACAAGCTTCCCTAACCAGGAAACCTTGACAAGCCACCTGTACAAACCCACACACAGCGAGGAAACGCCACAATAAAGAGAACTCCACAAACTGCCAGAATACAGAAAGGACACCCCAAACTCAGCAATTTAAACAAGATGAAGAGACAGAGGAATACCCAGCAGATAAAGGAACAGGATAAATGCCCACCAAACCAAACAAAAGAGGAAGAGATAGGGAATCTACCTGATAAAGAATTCCGAATAATGATAGTGAAATTGATCCAAAATCTTGAAATGAAAATGGAATCACAGATAAATAGCCTGGAGGCAAGGATTGAGAAGATGCAAGAAAGGTTTAACAAGGACTTAGAAGAAATAAAAAAGAGTCAATATATAATGAATAATGCAATAAGTGAAATTAAAAACACTCTGGAGGCAACAAATAGTAGAATAACAGAGGCAGAAGATAGGATTAGTGAATTAGAAGATAGAATGGTAGAAATAAATGAATCAGAGAGGATAAAAGAAAAACGAATTAAAAGAAATGAGGACAATCTCAGAGACCTCCAGGACAATATTAAACGCTACAACGTTCGAATCATAGGGATCCCAGAAGAAGAAGACAAAAAGAAAGACCATGAGAAAATACTTGAGGAGATAATAGTTGAAAACTTCCCTAAAATGGGGAAGGAAATAATCACCCAAGTCCAAGAAACCCAGAGAGTCCCAAACAGGATAAACCCAAGGCGAAACACCCCAAGACACATAGTAATCAAATTAACAAAGATCAAACACAAAGAACAAATATTAAAAGCAGCAAGGGAAAAACAACAAATAACACACAAGGGAATTCCCATAAGGATAACAGCTGATCTTTCAATAGAAACTCTTCAAGCCAGGAGGGAATGGCAAGACATACTTAAAATGATGAAAGAAAATAACCTACAGCCCAGATTATTGTACCCAGCAAGGATCTCATTCAAGTATGAAGGAGAAATCAAAAGCTTTTCAGACAAGCAAAAGCTGAGAGAATTCTGCACCACCAAACCAGCTCTCCAACAAATACTAAAGGATATTCTCTAGACAGGAAACACAAAAATTGTGTATAAATTCGAACCCAAAACAATAAAGTAAATGGCACCGGGGTCATACTTATCAGTAATTACCTTAAACGTAAATGGGTTGAATGCTCCAACCAAAAGACAAAGACTGGCTGAATGGATACAAAAACAAGACCCCTGCATATGTTGTCTACAAGAGACCCACCTCAAAACAGGGGACACATACAGGCTGAAAGTGAAGGGCTGGAAAAAGATTTTCCATGCGAATAGGGACCAAAAGAAAGCAGGAGTAGCAATACTCACATCAGATAAAATAGACTTTAAAACAAAGACTGTGAAAAGAGACAAAGAAGGTCACTACATAATGATCAAAGGATCAATCCAAGAAGAAGATATAACAATTATAAATATATATGCACCCAACACGGGAGCACCGCAGTATGTAAGACAAATGCTAACAAGTATGAAAGAAGAAATTAACAATAACACAATAATAGTGGGAGACTTTAATACCCCACTCACACCTATGGATAGATCAACTAAACAGAAAATTAACAAGGAAACACAAACTTTAAATGATACAATAGACCAGTTAGACCTAATTGATATCTATAGGACATTTCATCCCAAAATAATGAATTTCACCTTTTTCTCAAGCGCACATGGAACCTTCTCCAGGATAGATCACATCCTGGGCCATAAAGCTAGCCTTGGTAAATTCAAAAAAATAGAAATCATTCCAAGCATCTTTTCTGACCACAATGCAGTAAGATTAGATCTCAATTACAGGAGAAAAACTATTAAAAAATCCAACATATGGAGGCTGAACAACACACTGCTGAATAACCAACAAATCACAGAAGAAATCAAAAAAGAAATCAAAATTTGCATAGAAACGAATGAAAATGAAAACACAACAACCCAAAACCTGTGGGACACGGTAAAAGCAGTCCTAAGGGGAAAGTTCATAGCAATACAGGCACTCCTCAAGAAACAAGAAAAAAGTCAAATAAATAACCTAACTCTACACCTAAAGCAACTAGAAAAGGAAGAAATGAAGAACCCCAGGGTTAGTAGAAGGAAAGAAATCTTAAAAATTAGAGCAGAAATAAATGCAAAAGAAACAAAAGAGACCATAGCAAAAATCAACAAAACCAAAAGCTGGCTCTTTGAAAGGATAAATAAAATTGACAAACCATTAGCCAGACTCATCAAGAAACAAAGGGAGAAAAATCAAATCAATAAAATTAGAAATGAAAATGGAGAGATCACAACAGACAACACAGAAATACAAAGGATCATAAGAGACTACTATCAACAATTATATGCCAATAAAATGGACAACGGGGAAGAAATGGACAAATTCTTAGAAAAGTACAACTTTCCAAAACTCGATCAGGAAGAAATAGAAAATCTTAACAGACCCATCACAAGCACGGAAATTGAAACTGTAATAAAAAATCTTCCAGCAAACAAAAGCCCAGGTCCAGACGGCTTCACAGCTGAATTCTACCAAAAATTTAGAGAAGAGCTAACACCTATCCTGCTCAAACTCTTCCAGAAAATTGCAGAGGATGGTAAACTTCCAAACTCATTCTATGAGGCCACCATCACCCTAATACCAAAACCTGACAAAGATCCCACAAAAAAAAGAAAACTACAGGCCAATATCACTGATGAACATAGATGCAAAAATCCTTAACAAAATTCTAGCAATCAGAATCCAACAACACATTAAAAGATCATACACCATGACCAAGTGGGCTTTATCCCAGGGATGCAAGGATTCTTCAATATCCGCAAATCAATCAATGTAATACACCATATTAACAAATTGAAAAATAAAAACCATATGATTATCTCAATAGATGCAGAGAAAGCCTTTGACAAAATTCAACATCCATTTATGATCAAAACTCTCCAGAAAGCAGGAATAGAAGGAACATACCTCAACATAATCAAAGCTATATATGACAAACCCACAGCAAACATTATCCTCAACGGTGAAAAATTGAAAGCATTTCCTCTAAAGTCAGGAACAAGACAAGGGTGCCCACTTTCACCATTACTATTCAACATAGTTTTGGAAGTTTTGGCCACAGCAATCAGAACAGAAAAAGAAATAAAAGGAATCCAAATTGGAAAAGAAGAAGTAAAACTCTCACTGTTTGCAGATGACATGATCCTCTACATAGAAAACCCTAAAGACTCCACCAGAAAATTACTAGAACTAATCAATGACTATAGTAAAGTTGCAGGATATAAAATCAACACCCAGAAATCCCTTGCATTCCTATACACTAATAATGAGAAAACAGAAAGAGAAATTAAGGAAACAATTCCATTCACCATTGCAACGGAAAGAATAAAATACTTAGGAATATATCTACCTAAAGAATCTAAAGACCTATATATAGAAAACTATAAAACACTGGTGAAAGAAATCAAAGAGGACACTAACAGATAGAGAAATATACCATGTTCATGGATTGGAAGAATCAATGTAGTGAAAATGAGTATACTACCCAAAGCAATCTATAGATTCAATGCAATCCCTATCAAGCTACCAACAGCATTCTTCACAGAGCTAGAACAAATAATTTCCCAATTTGTATGGAAAAACAAAAAACCTCGAATAGCCAAAGCGATCTTGAGAAAGAAGAATGGAACTGGAGGAATCAACCTACCTGACTTCAGGCTCTACTACAAAGCCACAGTCATCAAGACAGTATGGTACTGGCACAAAGACAGAAATATAGATCAATGGAACAAAATAGAAAGCCCAGAGATAAATCCACGCACATATGGACACCTTATCTTCGACAAAGGAGGCAAGAATATACAATGGATTAAAGACAATCTCTTTAACAAGTGGTGCTGGGAAATCTGGTCAACCACTTGTAAAACAATTAAACTAGAACACTTTCTAACACCATACACAAAAATAAACTCAAAATGGATTAAAGATCTAAACGTAAGACCAGAAACTATAAAACTCCTAGAGGAGAACATAGGCAAAACACTCTCTGACATACATCACAGCAGGATCCTCTATGACCCACCTCCCAGAATATTGGAAATAAAAGCAAAAATAAACAAATGGGACCTAATTAACCTTAAAAGCTTCTGCACATCAAAGGAAACTATTAGCAAGGTGAAAAGACAGCCTTCAGAATGGGAGAAGATAATAGCAAATGAAGCAACTGACAAACAACTAATCTCGAGAATATACAAGCAACTCCTACAGCTCAACTCCAGAAAAATAAATGACCCAATCAAAAAATGGGCCAAAGAACTAAATAGACATTTCTCCAAAGAAGACATACAGATGGCTAACAAACACATGAAAAGATGCTCAACATCACTCATTATCAGAGAAATGCAAATCAAAACCACTATGAGGTACCATTTCACACCAGTCAGAATGGCTGCGATCCAAAAGTCTACAAGTAATAAATGCTGGAGAGGGTGTGGAGAAAAGGGAACCCTCTTACACTGTTGGTGGGAATGCAAACTAGTACAGCCACTATGGAGAACAGTGTGGAGATTCCTTAAAAAACTGGAAATAGAACCACCTTATGATCCAGCAATCCCACTGCTGGGCATACACACTGAGAAAACCAGAAGGGAAAGAGACACGAGTACCCCAATGTTCATCGCAGCACTGTTTATAATAGCCAGGACATGGAAGCAACCTAGATGTCCATCAGCAGATGAATGGATAAGAAAGCTGTGGTACATATACACAATGGAGTATTATTCAGCCATTAAAAAGAATACATTTGAATCAGTTCTAATGAGGTGAATGAAACTGGAGCCTATTATACAGAGTGAAGTAAGCCAGAAAGAAAAACACCAATACAGTATACTAACGCATATATATGGAATTTAGAAAGATGGTAACAATAACCCTGTGTACGAGACAGCAAAAGAGACACTGATGTATAGAACAGTCTTATGGACTCTGTGGGAGAGGGAGAGGGTGGGAAGATTTGGGAGAATGGCATTGAAACATGTAAAATATCATGTATGAAATGAGTTGCCAGTCCAGGTTCGATGCACGATACTGCATGCTTGGGGCTGGTGCACTGGGACGACCCAGAGGGATGGAATGGGGAGGGAGGAGGGAGGAAGGTTCAGGATGGGGAACACATGTATACCTGTGGCGGATTCATTTTGATATTTGGCAAATCTAATACAGTTATGTAAAGTTTAAAAATAAAATAAAATTAAAAAAAAAAAAAAGCCAGGTAAGAATATTTCTGATATATATATATAAGATATACAGTTAATATCCTTAATATTTAACTATTCTTGGGCAAATTAAAAAGGCAAAGACACCAATCCACATTAGAAAAATGTAAAAGTCAAAAAATAAGCTATTCACAAAAGAAATATAGACAACCAAAATGTATAGATAGATATTCAATCTCAGTGAGGAAAAAATTACCTCAAATTGAAATTATAAAGAAATGTTTGGCCATTTACAGGACTCTAAGGAGACCTTGGTCCTCTTGGCAGGGTAGTAACTCCCCAAAATAGTCTTTATTCACCTTCACCAGTTGTTAACATTTTGCCACATGTGCATCATTAACCTCTTGCTCTTCTGAAATATATATTGAAGAATAGATTGCATACATCATAATACATCATACCCCTCCACTCCTCAGTATTACATGTACATCTTCTATCATCCTTTGTAAGGATTTTGTTTACTGCCATTGAGAAAAAGATAATAATATAGCTCATACTTAGTAAATATATTAGTGGATATCAGAATCACAAAACTATTGTCCAGAAGAATTTCGCTGGTCATCATAACACTCATTAAACACCTGACAAATGGACAGACATGGTTGTTTCCTTCTGAGAGTTTGACCTCTAAAACTTGACCACAATGAAGAAACTTGTAGCCATACATCAAGAACTTTATTTGAATTCCAAGAGAGTAGCACAGGGCCAGTTTACCTAGGAGCAGACTGTCATGTATGCGCATAAGCATGAACACACAGATGCACAAGCATATTTAAAGAAGTCAAGAAGCTGGGATACACCCCTTGAGCAAGGTTTTGAACACTAAAACCCTAGGTATCCAACTTTACAAATGTGCAAATTGCTAAAGTGAAATAAGATTCTGCTAAAAGTAAAAGGATATCAGGCTTGACAGGGCTGCGTGGGAAGGGAGGTGAAGGAGTCCTAAGGAAAGAGAATTCAATGAATGTTGAATTTGTAAGTATTTCCTTGGGATAAGGAAACTACTCCATTTGTCCAGAAGAAAAAGAATCAGTTGCTGTGTTTGGACCCTAACATATGGCAAAGATCATATTAAAACAAATACCAAAAATGCCTGCCTAAAGCAGTCATATTCTAATAATATATATGCACCATTGAATTCTATCTGAAGATTCACCTAAATTGCACTAATATCAGAGTCAATTTTCACTGCTGCTGCTGCTGCTAAGTCATTTCAGTCGTGTCCGACTCTGTGCGACCCCATAGACGGCAGCCACCAGGCTCCCCCGTCTCTGGGATTCTCCAGGCAAGAACACTGGAGTGGGTTGCCATTTCCTTCTCCAATGCATGGAAGTGAAAAGTCAAAGTGAAGTCCCTCAGTCGTGTCTGACTCTTAGCGACCCCATGGACTGCAGCCTACCAGGCTCCTACATCTATGGGATTTTCCAGGCAAGAGTACTGGAGTGGGGTGCCATTGCCAATTTTCACTACTTTTCCTTAAATGTTCATCTTTCCTTAAGCTTAGGAACCTGATCTAATCGCCTACGTTCACTTAAGCTCTGGTGTATTTTCTAGTTCAGGTTGAACATATGAAAAATGATAATCATAAGCTCTGCCAAGCTGAAAAAATAGTTTCATAACAGATTTCTGTCTGTAATTCAGAGGTGAAGCTTTAGCTGGGTTTCTCTTCCCTATTTCATTCTAATCTTTGATCAACTATCCTGTATTTCTTTTTTTCCTTTTTAAAAAAATAATTTTTATTCTTTTTGGAAACAATTTCAAACTCACAAAAAGGTTGCAAATGAACTCCAAAAGATCCTTTATCCACACTCACCAGGTGCTGGCATTTTGCCACATTTGCACTACCAGTCTCTTGTTTCCTCCAAACATATGTTGAAGTTTGGGTTGCATAAATCATAACACAGCACACTCCTTTACTCTTCAATAGTATATATGCATCTCCTAAGAACACAAATGGGCTTCCTAGGTAGGTCAGTGGTAAAGATATGCCTGCCAATGCAGGAGACCCAAGTTCAATCCCTGGGTTGGGAAGATCCCCTGGGGAAGGTAAAGGCAATCCATTCTAGTATTCTTGCCTGGAAAATCCCATGGACAGAGGAGCTTGATGGGCTAAAGTCCATGGGGTCTCCAAAAGAGTCAGACATGACTTAGTTACTAAACAAGGAACACAAATATTGACTTTTTTCTCTTTTATAACCTTAGTATAGCTATTCAGAGAATTTAATATTAATATATTGCTTTTACCTAATCAATCATCCTTATCCCATGTTCATCAATTATCTCAATAATGTCCTATATACTTTTACTCTTCAAAGTCCAGGATCCAGTCCAGGATAATATATTGCATTTAGTTGTTATTCAGTCTTTATTCTCCTTTAATCTGGAATAATTCTTATTATTTTTGAGAATGTTCTTCAACTGGGGTTTATCCGCTATTTTCTCATGATTAGATTCAGTCTATTGCATCCCCACCCAGAAACACTACATAAGTGATATTGTATCTTTCTCATGAAATGGTATATAGGGGCAGGTTATGTCTGGTGTCTCCCATCAGTGACATTCATTTTGCTATCCAGTCAAAGGGTTCTGCTCATCCACTGCATAGTAACTATTTTTTCCCATTGCATCAGTGAGCAAGCTGTGGGGAGGCATTTAGAGACCATGAAAATATCCTAATTCTCCTCAAAAATTTCCCCTGGATTTATGACCCATTGATGATTCTCACCCAAACCAATCTTTACGATAATGATTACAAAATGGTGACTCCTGATTTATCAGTCAGTTTTCTACTATAAGAGCTTTCACTTCCCATCTCTGTCTACCTATCTATCTACCTACTGTCTACTATAAACTATCAGTAATGACTCATGGATTTCTATTTTATTCAGTGGCTTATAAACTATTACTGTCTTTATTTCTGTTTATGCTTAAATTTTTCCAGTTTTAGCCAGGAGAGCCTTCAAGCTAGATTTATTTTTCCTATCATTTGAGTACCTCCTTATGCAACCCACTCCAGTATCCTTGCCTGAAAAATCTCATGGACAGCGGAGCCTGGTGGGCTGCAGTCCATGGGGTCGCAAAGAGTCGGGCACGACTGAGTGACTAACACTTACTTACTTATATTCCGGCACAAAAAGATGTTATCTTCCCCAACACAGTCTTGAAATCAGCTATTTCTCCAAGGAAACACGGGTTTCTCTTAGTGTGGCATAATATTAGAAGACAAGAGTTTGGTGCTGGGTGTGCTCATTTTGCTGGAGTGTAATTGCTTCTAGCTGTTCCAAAGATAGTGCTAAGAGAGGAAAAACATAAGTACATAGATAGATGATATTGATAGACAGATGTGAAATAATCAGTTCATACCTTCAATTTCAAATTTCAATCCACCTCACAAGGTTGTTTCTTGCCTTTCCCTATCCTGTATTTGTATCTTCCTGCACAGAAAAAACCTTGGTTTCCAAGAATATGAATCCATTCACTCATTTACTTATTCCTACAACTCATAAGAAATAATTTTAGAATTGCTACTCCTATAATATTCTGAAAAGCAAATCTGAAAAGAAAAAAAAAATAATTCAAGATTCATTTGCGGGTCATTTTCTCCCCCTAGACAGAGTATACATAAAGGGCTGTATTCAAAAGATATTTGAGGGGAAATTTCACTTCTAGAAAGATAGGATAAACATGCTTATCTTTATTTCTTCTGTTCAGTACAATTAAAAACCCTGGACTTTATATATAAATCAAACATAAGAAAACTGAAAAGTGGAGAGAAGACCCAAGGAATAAAATGATGTTGAGTTCCATGGGTTTTCTTTTTGCCTCTGTATCCCACACTTGGAACTGAAGAAGCTGGCAATCCAGAAATTTCAATAGGCATAGATAAACACAATAAGAACAAAAACTGGCTCTCTTAGCCAAAGAACTAGAAATCATAGCCTAGCAAGATGGAAATCATTTGGATAATAAGTGCCCTCCTCCAACAAAATATCACAGAAAAACCTGGGTCCCACCCCCACCCCATGCCAACAAAGACCAACTGGGGACCCTGGATTTTCACCCTTCCTGGGCTGAAAAGAGATATCCCCACACTTCCCCAATTACAACTACTTGTAAATCTATAATTATCTCAAAATGAGAAGGGTTTATAAAGAAATGCAAAGATGATTCAATGTTAGAAAATTTATTAATACAAATATATTAATGCATTGATTGTTCTGAAAAGGCCTCTGAAAAATTTCAACATTCATTTCTAATAAAAACATTGAGGAAAATAAAAATTGGTGAATACTGACTTTATGTACAATATTCTGATATCACAGATCACAGATTTGGAAATGTCAAATACCATTGATATGACATACCACCACACAGGAGTCTGACCACAACAGACCGTGTGCAGAGCCCTGAAACCACAGAGAAGGGAAGGGACTCAGCCTTCCATGCCTCATTCCCACCAAGGCACCAGACACGCTTGGAGAAGCCATCTTTGAAGTGTATCATCCAACCAAGCTATCCCAGCTGACAACACAGGATCAGAAATGAACCAACTAGTAGAGCTTTTTACAACTTCCTCACCCACAAAATCATGTGCAAATATAATGTTTTAAATCACTAAATTTTGAGTCACAAAGTTCAAACCTCTTAGGAAATAGAGAAAACAGTTTTTTATCTCTTCTAGTCTTAAAAGGCAGCGTAGCTGTATAGAAGAGTTTTGGCTTTCATTTTCTCTGGTCTAAGTACTAACCAGGCTCAACCCTGCTTAGCATTTGAGATTAGACGAGATCAGGCACATTCAGGGTGCTATAGTAGTAGACTGTATCTTCTTTCCTTGAATTTTCTGAAAATACAGCTCTGCTGTAGTTTGTTTTATATGTGGCTTTTTAGAAGTCCAATGGCAGCCTAATTTCCTTATCCTTATAACTAATTTGATTTTTTTTTTTTTTTTTTTTTTTTTGCTTGGAGGCCCTGAGGATGTTTTTCATTGTCTTTAAAGAGTAATGGTTTTAATCTTTCTGCATTTGGTGGCTTGCTTGCCTTTTTTGTTTGTTTGTCTTAATTTCCCTTGTTTTTTAAGGAAGGCATGCATTTTGTTTTTGTTGCTTCAAAGAGTCTTTTTAAATACCTTTAAATCTCCGTCCCCCCACCCCACTTAACATTTTTCTATGTGATCTATAGGCTTTCCAAGTGATGTTAGTGGTAAAGAACCCACCTGCCAATGCAGGAGACAAGAGACATTTGATCCCTGGGTCAGGAAGGTCCCCTGGAGAACCCTCTCCAGTATTCTTCCTGGAGAATCCCACGCACGGCGGAGCCTGGAGGGCTACAGTCTGTAGGGTTGCAAAGAGTCAGACACAACTGAAGCAACTGAGCAAACACACATCTGATCTATAATTCTTAAAAGGTGTCCTTTGACGCTCACCTTCCTTCTCTTCCTTCTCTTGCTCTCCAGGCTTGCAGCAACGGCAAGACATCTTTGGAATTTGATGTTTATTTCTCTTACAAGGACTGCGAAGTTCATGGTATCTTCTATCTCCTATTAATGCTAAAAATGTGGTCATATGAAGGGGTTTTGAGTTTTTAGTTAAACTAATAGATTCTTCTGAGGGGAGAATGCATGAAAATAAGAGGATTCAGGTGGCTACTGTTATCCTCAGATTGCTATCTTGTTTTTGAGATGCTTTCTTTCAAAATTCTTCTGTACTTTTACCCTTCTTTCTTAGTTCCTAGGAATCACAGAGAATATGACAAGAAACCCAGCATCAATGCTTATCTATGTAATTACTTCAAGAATTTAACTCCTTACTATTGTCACAGTATTAAATACTTTGGAAATTCCTTAAGATAAAAACAACTAGCACACTTAATAAATGGTATATTAAAATAATGCCAATGATCAGAAAATTGCTGCTTTGATGTAAAGACTTAACTGTGTTTATAAATTATATCAAATTAATTCATAAAAACACTGGGCTTTTTTTCTGAATAGTTAAGGAATGAGTCATCTGTGTTATAACCTATATCAAGGAAAAGAAAAATTACAGTGACTCTCATCCAACCACTTTGGAGAAGGAAATGGCAACCCACTCCAGTCCTCTTGCCTGGAGAATCCCATGGACAGAGGAGCCTGGTGGGCTGCAGTCCATGGGGTCATGAAGAGTCGGAAATGACTGAGCGACTTCACTTTCACTTTTCACTTTCATGCATTGGAGAAGGAGATGGCAACCCACTCCAGTGTTCTTGCCTGGAGAATCCCAGGGACGGGGGAGCCTGGTGGGCTGCCGTCTATGGGGTCGCACAGAGTCGGACACGACTGAAGCGACTAGCTGCTGCTGCTGCTGCTGCTGCTGCATCCAACCACTTAGTTGAAATTAATTGCATAAAAAGAGGACAACACAAACCTACCCAATAGTTTGTAGCCTAATTTTTCCACTATTTAAAGAAATTAAGACTCAGATGTTTACACATGAAATAAATTTTATTATAATTAAACAAAAGAGGCTACTTAATATAAATATTAGCATTCTCTTCCACTGAAACCAAAGGATACAATTTTATTGATATTCCTTTCTTTCTGCTACAGTCCAAATGACTGAACTTTTTAGTCCACAATGTCCTTTAGGGTATCTTTCATCATTCTTGACTTCTGGAATATCTATGAAAGTCCTGAGTAATATTATGACAATATGACTTACTCCACTGTTTTCTAATTCTGACTGTTAGAAAAAAAAATTTGTTTTTAATGTGGAGTAGTTCTGCTTCTTTGTCAGCCCAATATTGCTTCTATATCCATTGCACAAAACAGTGTTTCTCAAAGTCATTACATCACCTTCATCATTCCCCTGGGTTGAGTATCAAAGTGCAGTTTCCAAGACCCCAGGCTGCTGAATTCATATTTCTACTTGTAGAACCTAGTAGCCTCCATTTTAACAACCCAAGCAGATGGTCCTAAACATAGTCCTCCAGGGAAGAGTTAGCACCTTGTGCTGCACCAAGTTAGTCTGGTAGAACCTAGTAGCCTCCATTTTAACAACCCAAGCAGATGGTCCTAAACATAGTCCTCCAGGGAAGAGTTAGCACCTTGTGCTGCACCAAGTTAGTCTGATCTCCCCACAGTCTGTGCTCCAGATCCTGAACCCTTTCATGCATGATAAAGTTTCCAAATGCTTGGTGATCTTGCTGCTGCTGCTAAGTCGCTTCAGTCGTGTCCAACTCTGTGCGACCCCATAGACGGCAGCCCACCAGGCTCCTCCATCCATGGGATTCTCCAGGCAAGAACACTGGAGTGGGTGATCTTAGTTGCTTTCTAATGGATAGCCCATAGTTGTGATCAAGGTTCATAATTATTTAAATTTGGCACCCCAAATTAAACGTGATCCTGTAGAAATATTCTATTAATGCAGAGGATAACAGACCACTTGCCTTCTTTGATCTGTTACCTACACTGCTGCTGCTGCTGCTGCTGCTATGTTACTTCAGTCGTGTCCAACTCTGTGTAACCCCACAGACGGCAGCCCACCAGGTTCCGCCGTCCCTGAGATTCTCCAGGCAAGAACACTGGAGTGGGTTGCCATTTCCTTCTCCAATGCATGAAAGTGAAAAGTGAAAATGAAGTCGCTCAGTCGTGTCTGACTCTTCGCAACCCCATGGACTGCAGCCTTCCAGGCTCCTCTATCCATGGGATTTTCCAGTCAATAGTACTGGAGTGGGGTGCCATCGCCTTCTCCGGTTACCTATGCTAGAGTAACCTAATGCTAGCATTTTTAGCAGTTACCATACATAACTTGGGGAAGCCCAGGCAGTGCAGTGGTAAAGAATCCACCTGCCAGAGCAGGAGACGTGGGTTCCATCCCTGGGTCAGGAAGATTCCCTGGAGTAGGAAATGCCAACCAACTCCAGTGTTCTTGAGCTTCCCTGATAGCTCAGTTGGTAAAGAATCCGCCTGCAATGCAGAAGACCCCGGTTTGATTTACAGGTCAAGAAGATACCCTGGAGAAGGGAAAGGCTACCCACTCCAGTATTCTGGGGCCTGGAGAATTCCATGAACTGTCCATGGGGTCACAAAGAGTCAGACACGACTGAGTGACTTTCACTTTCACTTTTCCAGTGTTCTTGCCTGGAAACTTCCATGGACAGAGAAGCCTGGCAGGCCACAATCCATGGGGTCTCAAAAGAGTCAGACAGGACTCAGCACACACATGCATACATAACTGTATCAGTTCATTGAATGATTGTAATCAACTGAAGTCATGAATTTTGCTTTTTACTTGAACACCCATATTTATGCTAATCAAAACATAAAAATTTACATTTATCCCTGTTAGCTTCAATATGCCATCTTATTAAGATACTTTTCAAGATTTGGTTTCTTCACCTGTTATATAAGTGTGTTCACAAATGCCTTTACCAGCATGAAATGGTCTCTTAACAGAAAGTCACAAGTCTCTGTCCCTTAACCTTAGGGCCTTAATTTACAACATTTTTATAATAGATTTCCTAATTTCTACAGTTATCTTAGCTACTCTTTCTTCTTTATATCTTTTATACATACAGTTTGAAATTTGAGATTACTAAACAACCAGTCAACTTTCCTAAGCTTTCTCTCACTCTATTAAAATTATTTCATAATTATGCAGCAGAAGTGTGTGTGTGTGTGTGTGTGTGTGTGTGTGTTTAAAATCTCTCTTTGTTAGCCATAATCCCTTTTTGGATTCAAGTCCCTGGGTCAAAAGTTTCTTCTTTGAACTTTTTGCAAAAGTTTCCCAAGGCCCCTCTCTCTCTTCGGGTTTGCTTTTCCGGACACTGAGAGCAGTTTGCATGGCGCTCTCAATGTTCCGTATGTCACAGCACATCACTGATGACAGCCTCACGTGTGACACTCCCTCACCATGGATCCCGAGTTTTACAACTTCAAATATATTTGGTCTGAAAGTAACATATTGTAGTCATATTTAATTACCATATATATTACTATTTATCATTTATGACTGCTCTTCACAATGCATATATGTCAGTTGCTCAGTTGTATCTGACTGTTTGCGACCCCATGGGCTGTAGCCTGCCAGGCTCCTCTGTCCATGGAATTTTCCAGGCAAGAATACTGGAGTGGGTTGCCATGCTCTTCTCCAGGGGATCTTCCCGACCCAGGGATCAAACCCTGGTCTCCTGCATTGCAGGCAGACTCTACCATCTGAGCCACCAGCTTATAGTGATAGTGAAAAACAGGCTGCTGCTCGTGTGGAACTCCATGCTGCTTGCTATAATATCAGCCTTCCCCTCCCACTCAAGGAAGCACATACTTGTAAGAACATAAGAGCAATGATATCATCAGGATAACCCTACGTTCAAATGTATGTATTTTGAGAAACTAGATGATTTACAATTTGCTCTTACTATGAGTAACAAGTTGCTTGTGACTCACCTCCTATGCCAAGTCCAAGTTGAGGATGACAAAAGTGTTTTCTCCTGCCATTCCTATCCCCTCTCCACCACCAATTAGCTTTTCCTTGCTGGGCAAAATTAAATCCAGGCTGCACTTGATTTTAATTATGAGAGCAGTCAGTAATTTATTTCATCAGGATGATCCAAGTGAAGAAAGCTGAGTGCTGAAGAATTGATGCTTTTGAACTGTGGTGTTGGAGAAGACTCTTGAGAGTCCCTTGGAGAGCAAGGAGATCCAACCAGTCCATCCTAAAAGAGACCAGTCCTGGGTGTTCATTGGAAGGACTGATGTTGACCACCTGATGCGAAGAGCTGACTCGTTGGAAAAGACCCTGATGCTGGGACGGATTGGGGGCAGGAGGAGAAGGGGACGACAGAGGATGAGATGGCTGGATGGCATCACTGACTCAATGCACATGAGTTTGGGTGAATCCGGGAGTTGGTGATGGACAGGGAGGCCTGGCGTGCTGTGATTCATGGGGTCGCAAAGAGTCAGACATGACTGAGTGACTGAACTGAACTGATCCTTGTATCTTTTCTTGACAAATAGCCTGCCTTTGTACGGTTTGGGTGTCTTTTGGCTCAACAGTCTGTAACATTCGCCCACAGCTATATTATTTCTAAGATGGTAGTATTTTGGCAGTCTGTTTATATGAACTTTTTAAATATGGCAATGAAATTCCATGATGCTTTTAGAGTAAAGAAATGCATGTTTTTGCCATCATTAAATTTAAAATAAATCATGTAACATAAGTTGAACACAAAACTGTCTTTAAAAGGTATTTTATTTTTTAAAAAAATCCAAAAAATGGATACTGAATTTAAAACTGTTAGATCATTAGACAATGCACATAGTGATGAAAGCACCAAGGTCAAACAGGTTGGAAAGGACAGGAAAGAGGATAAGAAGGCGAGGTTTGGGAGTTCTGAGCAGGACATCTATCCATGCCAATCTTCTAATACAGATAACAGTGAAACTAGATTTCTCTTTTTCTTTTTAATTAAAAGCCATTTGGAATGAGAAGGTTTTCATCCTCTGGCTGCTTATATTATGATTTCCACAATGTGTTACATTAAAGCCGATTTGTTTCTTATGTAAAATATATTTTCTTAGAACTTGCTTCTCAGTATATTTCATGACACCTTTATAAATCTGCTCTATACTCCAAAATCTTCAATGTAGAGAATATAATATTTAGTAAATATGGTTTAAAAATTTCTTTAGAAAAGCTAAATTTTATTTATCAATTCCCTTTCCTATCTAATCATGTGGCCCACTCCAATCAAATTTCCCTGATGTTTTTAACCTTGAGTTTGACTAAATCAATCCACTGAATTTGCTCTTTCAAAATCCTAAGACATCCTTTTTGGATCGAAAAGACTTTCAAAGATCATTCCTTTATCCAGGTAATCAAAATATAACATG
The DNA here is from genome assembly GCF_019923935.1 of Bubalus bubalis. Taxonomy (NCBI): domain Eukaryota; kingdom Metazoa; phylum Chordata; class Mammalia; order Artiodactyla; family Bovidae; genus Bubalus; species Bubalus bubalis. The sequence continues at coordinate 90,812,820 of NC_059163.1, forward strand.
GCAAAAGACAAACCCTTTAGCCACGATCCTTTGGCTGCATGAATATTTTCTGACAAAGCAGAAAGAAAAAAAAAAGTGAAGAAAGTAGGGGGAGTGGAGGGAGAGAAGAAAAGAGGGAAGGGGAAAAGAAGTGTAAATATAAAACTGTTAAAGAGATTGTTTTAAAATGAGTACATTTTTTAAAAAGACCCCATACAGTCTGTTAGCAGATGTATTAGAATGCAACAGTTACTATCTTCTCAAAATGGTCTAACTATTTGCCATGATCTTCTTTTTAACTTATTTTTGCTAGTACCCATATTTCTAAGGACAAGGGAAATTTTTTTCATTCTTTCAATACGAATACCACTATACTATATTATAATGCATAATGGTACTAAGAGCTGGAGCCCTCCCCACCCACTGGGTTGCATTTAACCATAGTGAAAGCAAAATTATGTACTGTTCCACTCCACCAGGCAATGGCAGCAAAAGGGCACAGCAAATGCCATAGAGCACTTTGAACAAGAAGTAACATCAAGGCTTAACTGGTTGTACTAATCTTTCTTCACTGCCCCAAAAAGCTAGCTTTTTAAAATTCAGAGTTTACTTTTTATGACTATTTTCACATGAATTTATTTTTAAGAACTAAAGCATTATCCTAAAATATATTATTAACTGACTTAGCACTACCCTAAAAATGATTTCTATGGACATTTTCTACAGAAAAAAAATCAAAATTATTTGTCTTTTCAGTTCAGAAGTCTCATGATTTTTTTAAACAGACTTAAAAGCACTCCATCTGTGATTTTTTTTCATAAAGGATGTGAAAAGCGTCCAAAAGTCATCCAAAGAGAGGGTCAACGATACCCCTAGATCCTTAATTTTGTGAAAGAAATTCTGTGGAGCTCACATGTGCGTGAGCTGTAAAACCTTAGCAATAATACTCCGATCCAGAACCCTCACTTTTAATAGTCAGGAGACTCCATACTTGACCTAGAGCAAAGCGGCAGTTTTTCTGATTCGGCTCTGGGCCTTCGCGCCCACAGTTCCCCTACACTTTGAGACGTGGGGGACAGTGTCTCAAACTGGATATAAGTCTCTTTTGCCAAATCATCTTCCCAGAGGGAGTCTGGCTTACACTGAAGTTTGCAAACTTTGTACAACAGGAAAAAAATCAACGGCAAGACAGCAACGCAGGCAGCACCACTCAGCACCATCAGGAAAAACTCTTGAGAATCTCCTTCTTCAGCTCTGCCAGTAGAAAAGGTGACACATTGGTCTTTCTGGGGAGGCATTCCCTTTGGACAGACACACGCTATATACTGCCAACCAGGCAGCAAGCCGTTTATGGTGACTTGGTTCTTGCTGGAGTTCACATTAAGCAGCAGCAGGTCCTTCTCACCATATTTGGAATAAAACACAGTCACTTCCGAGTTCTGGGTGGTGTTAATGGTGTCCCATGTCAAAACCACGCTTTCTTCTGTTTCGCTGACCACCTGGAGGTTTTCTATTGTGGCATTCGCTTCCATCCGCAGGGCTCGATCCAACAGTGCCAACTCTTCTCTTCTACTTGCACTAGCTGGGGGAAGCTTCCCACCACCCATCTCTGCTTTAGCACTTCTTTTCCCATCTGGGCTGAGCGACTGTCGGCTAGCCATGGTGGTGCTTGCGGATATTCTAGTGCTTGGAGTTGTAGCTGAAGAAACAGTGGAGGAGAAGAAAGGAGACAAGGAGAAGGAAGCAGTGGAGGGAGGAGATGAAGTTGAAGTAGGAGGAGAAGTGGAAGAAGAGGAGGAATAAGGCCAGGGAGACGATGATGAACCAGGCAGAGATGCAGGGCGTCTAGATCCCGGCTGGACCTCTTGTTCAGGGTGCTCCCCAGTTCTTCTCTCAGAAGTATCTGATGAGATGGTGGTTCTGACAACACCGGCCACTGTCACAGTGACCACAGCTTCTGACATCCCAGCCAAATTTTTGGCCTTACATTTGTAATCCCCAGCATCCACGTAAGAAATGCCCGTCAAGCTTATTATGGACCATCTGACTCCCTCCCCTGGAGATTCCTGAATTACTGGAATAAAGAAAAATGCATACTCTGTGAGAAAAAAAGAAAGGAAAGACTCAAGCAACATGCCAACTGAAAAGTAAACAATTTCTGGTCCTACACGTAGACCTCTCACATAAGCGAAGAGAGAAGTGGCACACTGCAAGTCTCTGAAGGCAGGTGATGGTTCTGTAAGTGGTTTATATGGAAATCCAGGGCATGCCAGGTGACATGAGGTTTGTATGGGAAATAGTATTTTAAAAATACATGCGGCTGAGAATTAAGAAACTTGGGCCTGAGTAAACTTTCGTCACTAGTATGTGATTCTAGACAAGCTATCAGTTTTTAGACCTCTGTTTCCACATTTTTTAAATAAGGGGATACGACAAAGGCATCTCAGATATTGCTTCCAATTTTAACCCAATGTGATTCTATAAAATGTTTATCACAAGATATTATTTAAATACTTCTCAAAATATTTTTTCATTGTAATAAAATGCCAACCATCCACACAGTCAGAAGGCATCTGGATCATTGTCTAGCATGAAGGAGTCATAATTTCTGTTCCTTTCTTTCACAGTATATTTCATTTAGATAACCTGGTAAACCATGAGTTTTGTTTTTTTTTTAATTTTCCTCTGATGGAGGAAAGTTAAAGACAGAGGCCTATCTGCAACCACCCAAATGCTGAATCACGTTGTTTTCCATCTAAGAAAAAAAAAATCAGATTGTCTAATTTCATCTATGTGGCTAATCAGACAAACGGAGGAAAACATTGATCAGTAAAGTGTACCTTTCAAAATTTTTCCATTCAACACTCTTAGCAATATTTTATTAGAAATAGCCAGACAATTTCAAACCATACAAAAACACAAGATTAAGGTCACACATTTGTAAACATCTTATTTCAAAGGCCTGAATTAAGAAGATACCTGTATAATTGACTGGCGAGCTATCTGGTCTGGTCCACGTGAGCTGCGGGGTGGGGTGGCCAGTGGCGTCACACCGCAGCAGGACATTGCTGCCCAGAGCTGATGTGATCTGGGTAGCCGAGGTCATCACTGATGGCTTCACACACTGCTCCAGCTCAGCTCGCTGAAATGAAATCCCTGTGAGGCGTTCCGGTTCACTACACACCATCATCGGATCAAGAAGTACTATTGCAGGGTCAGCGACTTTTGACAATGACATTATTTTGGAAATGTGACAGTCACAGAACCATGGGTTGTCCTGCAGACCTAGACCAAAAGGGAGAAAAAGGTTGATAAAGTTTTTCCTGATGACATCCGTCTACTCACAGCCTCGTGGGATGGCATTTCTGCACTCTGGCCCTAAAAACATAAGTTTTTTGAGAGGTCAGAGTTACCTGTCAGTTTTACCGTGCACACCAGCCACCAAATTCAACGTGTCCTGTAGTTCAGATCATCAATGATCATGTGTGTGTGCGTGTGTACTCAGTTGTGTCCGCCTCTGTGACCCCACGGACTTGTAGCCTGCCAGCTTCCTCTGTCCATTGGACTTTCCTGGCAAGAATACTGGAGTGGGTTTCCATTTCCTTCTCCAGGGGATCTTCCCAACCCAGGGATCAAACTTGGGTTTCCTGCATTGCAGGCAGACTCTTTACCATTGAGCCACCTGGGAATCCTTTAATGATCACAGCTAATAGTTATTGAACATTTATTACAGACTAGGCTCTGTTCTAAGCACTTACCTGTTATTATTTGATTTAATCCCTACAGTTCAAGGAAAAGAATATTATTTCCCCCATTTTAAAAATGAAGAAGCTGAGACACAGAGAAACCAAATAACTTGACCAAGGTCATGCAGCTGATTAGTGTCAAAGTCAAGATCTGAATCCAAGTATCACAGAATGTCATAAATATGGTGACAGATTCTAGAGTGCCAGAAAGTATTTATATTATTATAAATATTATTATAGGGTGCTTAGAGGCACCTAACTCAACCTGAAATATGTCAATATTTTGTGTGACTTTGAGGTAGTACAATTTCTGTGAAACCAAAGCATAGAGTGAGACATAGGCAAAGTTAGGTGACAAGATTGGAAAAAAAGTAGTAGAACATGGCTTGGCATGAATGTCACATGTGGTGGCCATGGAGGTACACTGCTCAAATCCCCTTTCAAGAGAGAATCAGCAGCAGGAAATACAGTTAGCTGACAGCCTCCAGTTGCAAGCGCCTTCAGGATCTGCCTTGGCTTTCAGGACTGTTAGCCAAAGTGCTGTACCCTTCAAAGAGACTGACAACGAAAGCTTAAAGAAAAGTGAGAAAAATATTATTGGAAAGTAGACAAAAGGGCACACCCTTGTTATGAAGCAGCAGAAAGCTTAGCAACACTATCACAGGTGGTTAACACGGAAAGTAGAAAATGTACTCAATGAAATGAATATTCTGGCTAAGGATATTTCCACATGGTGTTGACACTGCTGCCTGGTATCTTCTTGCTGCTCATAGTAAAACATAAAGGAGAGACAACAGCTAAAGGAAGAATCGTTAAATGTAAAGGTGCTAAACCCAATAAAACTGCTTCTTACACCACCCTCTCCAAAATTCTCAAATTAAGGAAGGGTCTCAGAGCAAAAGTCAAATTCTGGTGGGTGGTTCAATACAATTAGTTGTTGCTACTGCTGCTGCTGCTAAGTCGCTTCAGCCGTGTCCGACTCTGTGCGACCCCAGAGACGGCAGCCCACCAGGCTCCCCCGTCCCTGGGATTCTCCAGGCAAGAACACTGGAGTGGGTTGCCATTTCCTTTTCCAATGCATGAAAGTGAAAAGTGAAAGTGAAGTCGCTCATCGTGTCTGACTCTTAGCGATCCCACGGACTGCAGCTTACCAGGCTCCTCCGTCCATGGGATTTTCCAGGCAAGAGTGCTGGAGTGGGGTGCCATTGCCTTCTCCAATTAGTTGCTAGGATCTCAGAAAGATCTAAGATGGTGCCTTCAGAGCATTCAGTCAGACAGAAATCTTGAGGATCTTAAGGGTGATGTCCCATACCAGCTTTACAAAAAAAGCCCAAGGTTAGAAAAGATTTATCTCAAAGAGATTTGTGGTTGTGGAGTGGATTTGTATTGATTTTTAAGAAGAAAAAACAGAACCACAAGTTTAAAAAAGTCCAACCATGGTGCAAGACTTAACTATTCATTCATAAATTCCAGATTTATATCTATGCCTATTTTTATTATAACAGCACTTTGTGAGTGGTTAATATTTCTCTGCCAGTGTTGGTAAAGCTTACAATTTCTACTATCTTCTATATTAGAAATTTCTTTTCTTTCATGGATGAATTACCTTAACCTTCTTCTCACATTTAGTCCCACGAATCCATAATCAGTTCTCTAATACTGATTTAAATTCTACTCAGCCTGCCAATAAATATCAAATTCATTCTGTCATATAATATAATACGTGTAGAATACTCATACTTTCAAAAGACTTTGACTTTGTATGCCAGATTTTTTTCTTTATAAAATAATAACAAAAACAGACTTACAGATATAGAGAACAGGCTTGTGGTTGTCAAGGGGGGAGTGGAGGAGGCGAGGGAAAGACTGGGAGTTTGGGCTTAGCAGGTACAAACTTTGACATACAGGATGGAGAGACAACAAGGGCCTACTGTGCAGCACAGGAAGCTACGTTCAATATCCTGTGATAAAGCATATGGAAGAGAACAGATACATGTATAACTGAGTCACTTTGCTATGCAGCCGAAATTAAACACATTGTAAGTCAATCATACTTTAATAAAAGTTAAAATAATAACACAAAACAGCAGTTGTTGGTTGCTTCCTATGAGACAAATACTGCACTTATCAAAAATTGTAAAGTGTCTACATTTTACCCTGCTTTAGGGTGACCTGGTAGCTCAGCTGGTAAAGAATCCACCTGCAACGCAGGAGACCCAGGTTTGATTCCTGGGTTGGGAAGATCCACTGGAGAAGGGATAGGCTACCCACTCCAGTATTCTTGAGCTTCCCTGGTGGCTCAGCTGGTAAAGAGTCTGCCTGCAATGCAGGAGAGCTGGGTTGGATCCCTGGGTCAGGAAAATCCCCTGGAGGAGGGTATGGCTACCCACTCCAGTATTCTGGCTTGGAGAATTCCATGGACTGTATAGTCCATGGGGTCGCAAAGAGTCAGACACAACCGAACAATTTTCACTTTCACTATCCTGATGTTAAAGCTCTAATTCTTAACAACCGTATATATGTGTTATACTGACCTCAGGAAGCTAGTATGATTCTTCCAATTTCATACCAGAAGACATTAAGGCACAAAGAAATTACTGCCTTAACATTGTAAGTAGCTTAGAGTCCCAAGTCCTAGGTGTTTGAGCCTCCTAGTCTAATGCTTCTTCCACCATAACTCACTTATCTGTTTGCCACCTAAAAGCATCTAGAGTATGGGTGGCAGCTACAAATAACACTGTTTTAACAAGTGTTAAAACAGCAATGTCTACAGCATAACTGTCTATATAGGGAAAGATCAAGAGCTATAAAATTAAGAGTTTCATTTATACTTTGAAACTGTTAAAAAAAAAGTGTTAATGGTAAAACAAAATTCTTTAAAAATTAATCTAAAGGATTACATCTAAAAGTGACGTGTTTATTTTTAAAACCCTCAAAAATAAAATGTTTATTCATGCTATGAACATCTAAAGTTAAGGGTACAACTTTTAAAGCCTTAATAATAATAGTAATCTAGAGCTGAACACATTTATGTGTTTTTTTCTTCTGGGGACAAAGATACAAGAACTCTGTGAAAGTTAAACTATTACTTGTACTGCATTCCTTGGCAAAGCACCAATCACAACCAGCAATTTGCATTAATTAATTTTAAACTACTCTTGGATAGGGGTAAATGAACTTTGCCGTGTCCTGTTTCTCAAAGGATAATGTTTTTTGTGCATCACAGTAATTGGATATGCTATTCTTTATGAAAAGTCAGCAATAAATTCCAGTACAAAAGTTATTGTGTAGACTGTAAGCTCTTGAAGGCAAAACCATGCCTTAGTCAACTTTGTGGAGGCAGTTTTACTTTGTTAAAGGCTTTTTAACAAATGGTGCTAGAACTACTGGACATTTATTTGGGAACAAATAGACCTTAACCCCTACCTCACACTAGACTCAAAAACTGTTTTGAGCTGGGTCATAGTCATAAGCATAAAAGCTAAGAATATAAAGCTAAAAACTGAATATAAAAGTTAAAACTACAAAGAAAGACTATCTCTGTGACCTGTGAAAGTGAAAGTGAAGTCGCTCAGCCGTGTCCGACTCTTTGTGACCCCATGGACTATACCTGCCAGGCTCCTCTATCCATGGGATTTTCCAGGCAAAATTACTAGAGTGGGTTGCCATTTTCTTCTCCAGGGGATCTTCCCAACCCAGGGATCGAACCTGGGTCTCATGCATTGCAAGCAGACTCTTTACCCTCTGAGCCACAAGGGGGCTTCCTGTGATCTGTAGGTATGCAAATATTTCTTAGATGGTACACAGAAATCACTAACAATAAAAGGAAAAAACTGATAAATCAGATGTCATCAAAATTTTAAGCTTTCTTACAAAAGACATCATGAAGAAAATTTAAAAAAAAAAGACATCATGAAGATAATCAATAGACAAGTCACAGACTTGAGGAAATATTCATAATACATATAATTAATGAAGACATACTCAGTAATAAAAAGACGAACAACATTAAAAATTATAAATATACCAATGGTCAATAAGTAAATGTAAATGGCCAATACCATTACTCATCAGGGAAATGCAAACTAAAATGACAATATAATACCACTCCCCTGACATGACCACTCCCAAGAATAATGAAAATAATAAAGACTGACAATGTCAAGTGCTGCTGAGGATGTGGAACAAACAGACTGTGCTAATGGAAGTGTAGACGGTACAACCTCTGGAAAACTGGCACTTTCTTTCTTAAAAAGTTGTATATCTAGCCACCCTATGACTTAACAATTTCAATCCTAGGAATTTATCCAAGAGAAATGAGAACATAGCCACAAAAACTTTGCACAAAAATGTTAATAGCAGCTTGCTGCTGCTGCTAAGTAGCTCCAGTCGTGTCCGACTCTGTGCGACCCCATAAACAGCAGCCCACCAGGCTCTGCCGTCCCTGGGATTATCCAGGCAAGAACACTGGAGTGGGTTGCCAGTTCCTTCTCCATTGCATGAAAGTGAAAAGTGAAAGTCAAGTCGCTCAGTCACGACCGACTCGTGGCGACCCCGTGGACTGCAGCCCACCAGGCTCCTACATCCATGGGATTTTCTAGGCAGGAGTACTGGAGTGGCTTGCCATTGCCTTCTCCAAGCAGCTTAATTCATAATAAAGCTAAAAACTGGAAACAGCCCATCTGTCCAACAACAGGACAAAAGATGAATAACTGGTACACTTATACAGTTGAATAGACTGAGCAATAAGAAACTACCAAGATGTGCAATGACATGGTTGAATCTCAAAAAAATATATAATGTTGAGTGAAAGAAGCCAAGCACAAAAGCACCTCAAATGAAATTATAGAATAGGTAAAGTTAACTTATGGTTGTAGAAATAAAAGTAGTAGTTCTCTGGGGTGGGGGAAGACTGATGAGACGGCACAGGGAAACTTTCTAGGGTGATGAAAATGCTCTGTATCTTGATGAGGGTGTGTGTTTTGTGTAGGTATAGGTTTACCATCATTTGCTAAATTGTACACAAGAGTCACGGAATGCATATGATATCTCAATTCCTCAAATTAAAAAATAGTTTAAGGAGTTCCCTGATTGCCTAGTGGTTAGGATTCCCAGCTTTCACTGCCGTGGCCTGGGCTCAATCGCTGGTCAGGGAACTGAGATCCCATAAGCCATACAGTGCAGCCAAAAAAAAATTTTTTAATTAAATTTTTAAAAATAAATTTTTTTTAAAGTTTAAAAAATAAAAGTGATGTCTCTGGAGATGGACTGTGAAGTTGAAACTTGACTCTGCCTCTTTACCAGCTGGAAAAAGAAGGTGATGACAGTTACAGACCCACCTCATGGGTTGTCCTGGAGGCTGAGATACTGCCAGGCAGTCCTCAGATGCATGTCTGGCAAAGGGTAAGCCTTAATTGTATGGATTTGTCTCCTCTGGGCCTAGGAAAGAGCAGGTAAGCCAATAGAGCATCAGAAGTATTTGTAGAACTAAATTAATGCCATTTTACAGAACCCTGTGGGAATACTCAGGGCCACCACTGCCCTTTGGCAAACTCCATTCTGAATTTTTTGTTGTTTAGTTGCTAAATCGTGTCTGACTCTTTTATGACTGCATAGACTGTACCCCACCAGACTCCTCTGTCCATGGGGTTTCCCAGGCAAAAACACTGGAGTGGGTTGCCATGTCCTTCTCCAGGGGACTTTCCCAACCCAGGAATCAAAACCATCTCCTGCATTGGCAGGTGGCTTCTTTACTCCCGAGCCACCAAGGAAGCCATTCTGAATAGAAGAGCCCTTTACAACTAAGCAACTTTAGGTTCCCATAAGGACACAAAAAAGCAATTTATACTCTTCTACTACAGAGTTTTTCCTCCAAGATAAACAGTGTTAGGCCTTACAGACTTTGCCTGTGTAAATATTTTCTTATTCTTGAGAAAGAGGTCATGGAAATTTACTTGTACTGCAAATCAATCTAGTTTCATAGTTAATTTAAATGCTTATTTGCAGGACACTACATTACATTTTTATAACTATATTAAAGGACAATTTTATTAGGTTGATATTTTTATTCACACAGAAGAGAAGTGGAGTAACTGAAAAGCCTCTCCCTAAATTCTTTTTTATTAAATAAATATTTGACTTAAATAGATCAGTAAAATAATATATATAAGGAAAATAACTCTGGTATTACTACATACCTTATATTACAAAGCAGTGGGGAAGAGCAAGGGTTCTACAACCAAATGGTTTATATTCAAACCCTACCTCCATCACTATGGAATAAATGAATCTGGGCAAGTGTTTTAACTTGTGCCTCATTTCTTCATCTATAAAATAGCGATGAAACAGTACTTATCATGGGGTTAATGTGAGACTAGAAGGAGTTATATCCATAAATTATAAGAACTAGGCTTGGACTAGCATCCATCAGTACTAGCTACTATTACTATTATAAATAGAATCTGTTAACAACAATAAACATAGGGTAATAAAAAAGAAATGAAAAGAGAATGTATCCCATTATAATAGTACAAAAGTAAATTTTACAGGGCACCTGGAAAGATATAATTGCTACAGTTAAGCACTTGAGTTCTAAATAGAGCTGCTTCTCACTACCATTTTTAAACAATGAAATTGGAAGACTTAGGTACATTATAGTTAAACTAACAAAAAAGTCAAACTAGAGAAGTCCTTCTTTTCAAGATACTCACTTCTCAGTCACAATTGCTATGGATTGTTGTTGATCTAAAATCATAGCCTCAGAAACTGTCCAATTTATTTTCTAAAGGACTGTCACATAAACTGCATTCTCATTACATTTCTATTAGCAAGATGGAGTAAATCCTGATATCTCCATTTTCCAGATGTGAAAACTGAGTTTTCTGCGTGTGATGCACACACATGAACAAGTCTTCTTTGCAGAGGGTAGCACTTCTTTCCCCATTTTGTTACGCAGCAGTCATGACTTTGCTTTGGTCAGCTGCCACACGTGGCTGGACATGTTTCAAAATATCTTTTGTTGCTTATTATTCTGATTATAAAAAGTAATGCATGATAATTGCAGAACATTTTGAAAATACAGAAAAGCAGAAAGATGTCAAAGAGAACAGTTAATCAATTAGTATAACTTTTAGTCTTTTTCTTTGCCAATTGTAAAATACTCATGATCATGCATTATTGCATGATCATGTAAAATTACATAAATTTAATGTTATACTAAAAGTATTCTTGTGTAAGTTTTTAAATAATCTGAACTGTTCCTCAATAAAATATTAGCAAACCAAACCCCAGAATACAGTAAAAGGATCATATACCATAATCAAGTGGGATTTATTCCAAGGATGCAAAGATGGTTTAACATCCACAATTTAATCAGTGTAACATATCATTTAGCAAATTGAAGGATGAAACACATGATCCTCTCAATAGATACAGAAAAAGCATCTGACAAAATTAAAAATCCATTTATGATTTTTAAAAAAAACTCTCAACAAAATGGGTATAGAGGGAATGTACCTCAACATGTTAAAAGCCATATATGACAAACTCATAGTTAACACCATACTCAAGGATGGAAAGCTGAAAGCTTTTCCACTAAGATTAGAAACAAGATAAGGATGCTTAGTCTCACCACTTTGATTCAACACTATATTGGAAGTACTAGCCAAAAAAAAAGAAAAAGGAAAGAAATAAAAGGCACTTGTATCTAGAAAGGAAGAAGCAAAACTGTCACTATTTGCAGATGACATGAAACTATATATAGAAAACACTAAAAAACCACCAAAAAAAAAAGAACCATGAATTCAATAAACTCTCATGATACTAAATCAATATACAGAAATCTGTGGCATTTCTATACACTAACAACAAGAAATCAGAAAGAAAAATTAAGAAAACAATCCCATTTATAATTACAACAAAAATAATAAAATACCTGGAAATAAATTTAACTAAGAAAATGAAAATCTGTACACTAAAAACTATAAAACACTAATGAAAGACATTGAGGATGATGAAAATAAGTGGAATGATATACTGTGCTCATAGATTGAAAGAATTAATATTTTTTAAATAACTCTATTACCCAAAGTGATCCATATATTCAGTGCTATCTAATCAAAATTTCAATGGCATAGTTCACAGAACTACAACAAATAATTCTAAAATTTGTATTGGACCACAGAGGATCCCAAATAGCCAGAATAATCTTGAGAAAGAAAAAAGCTGGAGATATTATGGTTCCTGACTTCAAATTATACTACAAAGCTGTAAAAATCAAAGAGTATAGTACAAGCACAAAAACAGGCACACAGATCAGTGGAACAGAACTAAGAGCCTGGAAACAAATCCACACAGGTGTGGATAATTTACAACAAAGGAATAAAGAACATGAAAACGAGAAAGGGCGGTCTTCAATAAGTGGTGTGAGGAAAGCTGGACAGCCACATGAAAAAGAATGAAACTAGACCACTACCTTGGAGAAGGCAATGGCACCCCACTCCAGTCCTCTTGCCTGGAAAATCCCATGGACGGAAGAGCCTGGTAGGATGCAGTCCACGGGGTTGCTAGGAGTCGGACACGACTGAGCGACTTCACTTTCACTTTTCACTTTCATGCATTGGAGAAGGAAATGGCAAACCACTCCAGTGTTCTTGCCTGGAGAATCCCAGGGACGGGGGAGCCTGGTGGGCTGCCGTCTCTGGGGTCACACAGAGTTGGACACGACTGAAGCGACTTAGCAGCAGCAGCAGCAGCACCAGACCACTACCTTACACTATACACAAAAATTAAGTCAAAATGGATTCAAGACTTGAATATAAGACTTCAAACCATAAAATTTCTAGAAGAAAATGTAGGTGATAACCTCACTGACTTTGGTCTAAGTCATGTTTTGTGGATCTGACTCCAAAGGCAAGGAAAGCAAAAAGGAAAATATTAATGTTCTATAAAATTATTTCTTTATATTAATATTAGCAACTAATCATTAGAGAGCTATTAGTAGCCATTTAGCATTTTGATTTTATTTTCTAGTCTATATATCTATTGAGTAATATTATTAGAATTAGGAATTGCATTCAAAGAAACTTTTAAAAATACATAGTGAAATAAAATTCCAATGTTATGGAATTTTAAGTTATGGAAGTTTTTAGCAATTAGTGTTACTCATAAGAATCAAATTAGTCACTAGAATAAAGTAATTAGGTACTACAGTATGGTTTTGCATGGCTCCTATCACAGTATACTTATTAACATTTAAGGACTCCACAACTATTGCTAAAGTAAACTAATTTTTTTCTCTAACCCACACTAAAATGCTTCTCTTATTATATAAACAAAAATGTCTGAAGGATAGATAGTGGTCAAAACATGAAACAGCTATGCAAGAAAAATTTTGTGACTTTTTCTCTATTTGGTTCTTGTGGAGAAAATATTTTTAGTTTCATAAGCACTAAAATGCACATACATTTCAACAAAAGTAATGCTAAAGCCATTTAAGTGCTGTCACAGTATTTCATTTTTTTCCCAATTAAAACACTTTTTATTGAAGTGTAGTTAAGATACAATATATGATATAGGTGTACGATACAGTGATTCAAACTTTTTAAAGGTTATACTCCATTTACAATTATTATAAAATACATAGTAATTTCCTTTCTATAAAAAATATCAAAATTATCTTTCATTTATACTTTATTTCAGAAAATATTTAGCAAGTGATATTGGTCAGTAGAAATTTCTGGCACAATTTCTTAGCATCCAGTTGCTTCTCATTCCAAAGTCTTATAAGTCATTTCACTGACCAAACACTCAAAATTTCTTTCATTTTTCTGAGAATTACAACTTCTTCTGCAGCCATGATGAACATATCTTGTGTAATTCCAAAAAGCCTTATGGCATGAATAAAATGTGTGTTTTTGCTCAGTCATGTTGGAGTCTTTGTGACCCCATGGACTGTAACCTACGAGGCTCCTCCGACCATGGGATTTTCCGGGCAAGAGTACTGGAGTGGGTTGCCATTTCCTTCTCCAGGGGATTTTCCTGACCCAGGGATTGAACCCGGGTCTCCTGCATTGCAGGCAGATGCTTTAGCAAATCAAATTGCTTTGTCAAAGCCCAGGTCTGTGTCTCATACAAAAGTGGGAAAAGGCCTCGCTGCCCACAGATACTGTTGAGAAGGGTCTCAGTTCACTGACTTCAACTGGGCAGTCACGTTTACTGGGCATTCACCAGAGCAGTGTGCAAAGCACTGTAGAAAGACAAATAGAAGAGAAGGGCTTGCTAGAAGGAGCTTACGTGTTAAGAATCCAAGATAAATATCCATAGAATCTGAACAAATTCAGGACCAAAGTACACAAGATTAAACACAGCTAAACTAAGAGATTAAATCCATTAGGAGACCCATCTAGGGTCAGTAAAATAACTGGTGTTTAGACTAGTTTGTTTATTTGTTTGTTTTTTAAATTAAGAATGTATGGAGGCTACCGGGCTTTCCTGTTGGCTCAGATGGTAAAGAATCTGCCTGCAATGCAGGAGACCTGGGTTTGAACCCTGGGTCGGGAAGATCCCCTGGGAAGGGAATGGATACCCACTCAGTATTCTTGCCTGGAGAATCCCATGGACAAAGCAGCCTGGTGGGCTACAGTCCATGGGGTTGCAACAATTTGGACACAACCGAGTGACTCACATATATACACACACATCTGGAAGCTATACTTCCTAACCAACTAAACCACTGCTACTTAATAAAGATGCAGATGCCCTTCCCTCACTCCTGAAGACCCTGATAAAGGGCTGAAAACAGACCAGAGCAAAACGTCAGTTGTGGCAGAGTATGGAGCACTGATGTGCTCATAAGAATCAGAGCAGGTTGATAGATTTTGTCATTCTTCTCCAGGTTCTCTAAGAGCAGCATTTGCCTCTCAGTTTATGAGGCAAATTTCCTTCCCTCCCGTCACATGCACACACAAACACCTGCTGCCCTCATTCCACAAACATGGATGCATTCACGCTCATACACTACACACATGGTGTGCACGCATACAGACACAAAAAGAGTCATTATACCTTACACAGGGCAGACCAGAAAACTGACCTCGGTCAAATGATAAAGTACTATTCCATCAAAAGTGCAAGTACAGAGTAAAACACCAAATTCAAGAGATGCGAAAATACTGGACAACTGAAAAAGGTGCACAGAGCAAACTGTCTGGACCTGAGAAGCGCAGAGGCTGTGAGCTTACCGAGAACAATTCTTCTTGGTGGAAGGTCCAGGCTTCTGGATGATGCTGTCACTAAGTGGGACCAGCCTTCCAGGAAATCTGGTGGCAGTGTGGTTAATCTGTTGCTTGATAAATCCAAGTAGGTGAGGTTCTTCAGGTACCTGACTGCCTCCTTTGGCACATTGGTTATTCTGTTATTGTGCAAATCCAGGGTCCTCAGACGGGGCATGTCCCTCAGAGATGTCCAAGGGAAAGCTGTCAGAGAATTTCCATCCAAGCGCAACTCATGTAGATGCTTTAGGTTGTAAAAGCTGCTGATGTCAAGGCTGGCGACAGAATTGTAAGTCAGCCAGAGGTACTGAAGCTCCACCAGGTAGTAGAAGGCCTCGGCGGGGATCCTACGGACAACGGTCCTTTCTATGCGAAGCTTCACAGTGTCCACGGGAAAGTTTGTAGGTACCTCATTCATATCAAGGTCATTACATAGCACCGCCCTAGTGTCACAAAGCAACGGAAGGAAATCTGTTTCCTGAGGCTCATTTGAAAAAAGTAATACTTATTTGAACTATGCATTGAATTTTTCATTCCCTACTGGTTTGCACAAAGTATCCATTCAGCCTAGCTGAATGCTCAGTAATAATTTGTCATCCTCATCATCTTCTTCTAGGTTGAACCATATGAAATGGCCATTTTAAAAACCACGGCCACATTAAAAACCATCAAATATCATTATTTTCATGTGACTCAACCTGAGCTTTTTATGCGTCAGGCATGTGCAATATACTTCACATTCCACCCCTTTTTAATCATCACAACAACCCAATGAACCAATATTAGGGAATAGGTAAAGGTACCAGCTCTAGAGTCAGTCTGGTCTTGGTTTGACTGTAAGCTCTATCATCGTTGTGGCCATGGAAAGCCACTTCACCAGTCTCAACTCATTTTCCCACATGGTACCCTTATGGTGAGTACTTGAAATGGATGGAAAAGTTTACACCTTCTTGGCACTCAGTAGGTGTTTACTAACAAGCACTCAATAGGTGTTTGCTATTATTATCATCAATCTCATTTTTATAGATAAAATAACTAGGCCCATCAACATTCGGTAACTTACCAGAGTCACAGAGCTAGTGGTTACACAACCATCTTTCAAAGCCACATCTGCCAGCTCCAAAGTGGACACTTTAAACCTCTTTAGGAAATGCCCCATTTTAAAAGAACCCCCTATTGAAGTTATAAATTGATCCTTATGAAGACGAGCACAAGAGAAAGGAAGAAAGAAAGGAGGGAAGGGAGGAAAGAAATGGCAAGTGTTCATATTGGATGACTAAAATTAAGCTCTGTTTTAATAATGTGACCAATGCATTGCTTTCAGCCTAAGATATAAATCAACTAACTGCAAGTTTTTTTTTTTTTTTACTGCTCACAATTTAAGTGACCTTGAGCAAATGACATCATGATCTTATTTGTGGCATGTAGAAAAACAGGCATAGGAAAACAAGCCTGTCTGTGTGTGGGTGTCAAGTATGAAAAATCAGAAAATTTAGATTCATTTAAACCTGAAAAAAAAATGCCTATTTATCTCCCATTATATATTCAGCTCCACCAGATTGCTGAAAATGATTAATATAAAGCATCATCTGAATTATGATACACTACACATTAGTAAACAGTCAATAAAACAGTCATTCAGTAAAACACATCACATCAAAACAGTGAATTTTTAAAGCCAGGCCATGATGTAAAGAGAAGGCTAAGCAATGTGCTAGTTGCCTCGTCTCCTCTCTTCAGGAGACGTGCCTATGTGTCATTGGAATTCTCTGGCATACCTCTTCATCTCTATTCTGAATCACAAATTTCAGTGTACTTTATACCAGAATGATCCAGCTTCTCCTCATTAAGTCGGCATTCCAATGCATTGTATCGGAGAAAGCCTCAATTGGAAACTAAAAGACCCAGTCTCTGTCAGCCAGTCAACAACTCAGCACTGTGATCTCGGACAAGCCATTTCATCTCTATATGATTTATTCATTTAAAAAATTACAGTGGCCAAACTAGATTATTTCTGGAGTTCTTGTCAGGCATAACATGCTATGATTTTATAAAATGCATCAATAATGGGGCCACCATGAAGAAGGAAACACTTCTGTTTCCTGTTTTCTGAAAGACAGTCTGATCTGAGTCATTAACTGCAGTATATCTTTTGCCAAGTAGGTCTTAAATTGTTACATTCTTCTCACTGTCTTTAACCCACCTTGAGTGGATATCTCAAACAGATACCAGGAGTTAGTAAATTTTATACAATAACATGAAAATTATACAAAAATATGTTATTTATTAGTTATTTGTATAAATTTATAAGACATAAATAGAGTGATTCTTTTAACAAATTACATTGAAGCTTACTGTTCACTTCAACTGAGTCACACAAAAAATCTGAGTTTGTTGTTAAAAATTCTCTCTCAAAAAAAAAGTTTACTATGTTTAGCCAATAAGAGTTCTGTTTTGTATTTAACTTCTATCTGAAAGGACTCATGCATATTATAACTAAACACTTGTTCTCACTTCACAAGCATATATTAAAGAAACACAGAGGTTAGGTAGCTTCTGCAAGGTCCCACAGTGTCCAACACAAAAGGCTGACCCATTTCTTTCAAACTCTAACATCTTAAAATGAAAAATTCTGATTATGAACGTCTCTCATTTCACTCATGTGATCGTCCTTCCCACTTCCTAAAGTCTATTCAGTTGGTATAAATAATCCTCTAATTGAAAGGGAAAACCCTGGAAGCGAATGATCTGGGCTTGTCACACACATTCTGATCAGCCCTGCCCCCTTTTGCTTTCTATAAACAGGTTGAACTGGCCACACAAATTTCAGTGGTTTGACCTCCTGCCAGGTTCACTGTGTGAATACAAGTGCAGTGAATATTTTAGTAACACAATATGTTTGAGAGTCTCAAACAATTTGAGGGGCTTTGAAGGAGTTAAACTGCTCGAAGTGCAAACAATGGAGTAGGCAACCAGGATTAACACAGGTACATTAAAGCTTATCTAAATTAAGCCTCCTCTCTGATTTCTGAGCAGAGTCAACTGTTTTCAAAACAAAGCCATCTGGTTTGAGTCCTTTTCCTCCGAATCATCAGTACACTGAGTAGCAAGGGGAGAAGCATACCTTGATCGCAGGCCATCATTTCTGCCGTGATAATCACAGGAGCACTGAGAAGGACATAAACAGTTTGCTGTCTCCAATAGGCTCATTGCAATGCACAGACCTGCAAAGAGATGCATGGCTCCTTTTAGAGGTTATTTGGACAAAAGGTAAAAACCAAACCCTAAGCATTCAGAAACTGGTGCGCCAGGCATACAAATGGCCATTTAGTACCAGCAGATTACACAGGATTAGCTGAGATCTGTAGTTACTTAACCTTCAAGTGTAGCTTGCAGGGGATCAATCCGCCTAGACTTTGAAACTGTTTTCAGCAAAGTAACACATTCTAAGAGAAGTAAAAATCAAACAAGTGATTGGGTCGTTTATTTTTCTGGAATTGAGCTGCAGGAGTTGCTTGTATATTTTTGAGATTAGTTGTTTGTCAGTTGCTTCGTTTGCTATTATTTTCTCCCATTCTGAAGGCTGTCTTTTCACCTTGCTTATAGTTTCCTTTGTTGTGCAGAAGCTTTTAATTAGGTCCCATTTGTTTATTTTTGCTTTTATTTCCAGTATTCTGGGAGGTGGGTCATAGAGGATCGTGCTGTGATGTATGTTGGAGAGTGTTTTGCCTATGTTCTCCTCTAGGAGTTTTACAGTTTCTGGTCTTAGGTTTAGATCTTTAATCCATTTTGAGTTTATTTTTGTGTATGGTGTTAGAAAGTGTTCTAGTTTCATTCTTTTACAAGTGGTTTTCCCAGCACCACTTGTTAAAGAGATTGTCTTTTCTCCATTGTATATTCTTGCCTCCTTTGTTAAAGATAAGGTGTCCATAGGTACACGGGTTTATCTCTGGGCTTCCAGAAAAATAAACGACCCAATCAAAAAATGGGCCAAAGAACTAAATAGACATTTCTCCAAAGAAGACATACGGATGGCTAACAAACACATGAAAAGATGCTCAACATCACTCATTATCAGAGAAATGAAAATCAAAACCACAATGAGATACCATTTCATGCCAGTCAGAATGGCTGCGATCTGAAAGTCTACAAGCAATAAATGCTGGAGAGGGTATGGAGAAAAGGGAACCCTCTTACACTGTTGGTGGGAATGCAAACTAGTACAGCCACTATGGAGAACAGTGTGGAGATTCCTTAAAAAACTGGAAATAGAACTCCCTTATGATCCAGCACTCCCACTGCTGGGCATACACACCAAAGAAACCAGAATTGAAAGAGACACATGTACCCCAATGTTCATCGCAGCACTGTCTATAATAGCCAGGACATGGAAGCGACCTAGATGTCCATCAGCAGACGAATGGATAAGAAAGCTGTGGTACATATACACAATGGAGTATTACTCAGCCATTATAAAGAATACATTTGAATCAGTTCTAATGAGGTGGTTGAAACTGGAGCCTATTATACAGAGTGAAGTAAGCCAGAAAAAAAACACCAATACAGTATACTAACGCATATATATGGAATTTAGAAAGATGGTAAAGATAACCCTGTATGCGAGACAGCAAAAGAGACACAGATGTATAGAACAGTCTTTTGGACTCTGTGGGAGAAGGAGAGGGTGGGATGATTTGGGAGAATGGCATTGAAACATGTATAATATCATATATGAAATGAATTGCCAGTCCGGGTTCAATGCAGGATACAGGATGCTTGGGGCTGGTGCACTGGGATGGCCCAAAGGGATGGTGCAAGGAGGGAGGAGGGAGGGGGGTTCAGGATGGGGAACACGTGTACACCCATGGTGGATTCATGTTGATGTATGGCAAAACCAATACAATATTGTAAAGTAATTAGCCTCCAATTAAAAATAAATAAATTTAAATTAAAAAAAAATCAAACAAGTGTCAAGAAAATTCAATAGTTTCTCATATCTAAATTTGCAAGGAAATGCCTATCAAATCCCTTTTCCTTAGATGTATTGCTACTATACCTTGAAGAAACACATAATGTTCAAAATACTTCAGTGTCTTATCAGATGTTAGGAAACACTGTAGATTACTTGCATGTTAAACATTACAAATTTTACTTTTTGCTTTCTACCAGCATGCATAATTGGAGAAGCAATGGTACCCCACTCCAGTACTCTTGCCTGGAAAATCCCACGGATGGAGGAGCCTGGTAGGCTGAAGTCCATGGGGTCGCTAAGAGTCGCACATGACTGAGCGAATTCCCTTTCACTTTTCACTTTCATGCATTGGAGAAGAAAATGGCAACCCACTCCAGTGTTCTTGCCTGGAGAATCCCAGGGACAGGGGAGCCTGGTGGGCTGCCATCTATGGGGTCACACAGAGTCAGACACGACTGAAGTGACTTACAGGTAGCATCATGCATAATATTCAGTTTTATAAAATTTAGCTTTAAAGATAGAAGTGCATGACATAAAATTAATTTAATCAATATTGCCACGTTCTGCTTAGCCCCCAAAAACAAACTAAATAAAGTCCAGTACCTAGAGTATTTTAGGCAAAATGCTTGAATTCACCATGGTCACAGCAGCACTGAGACTACGGTAAGAAAGCATCCTGCGATGCTCCCAGGTCCTCACTATGCACTGCAGGCTCATGATCAACACATTTATTTTTCAGTAAAGGCTATTATCTTTGTTCTAGAACATATTTTGCTCCAAGCTAACTTCTCAAGTTATGAGCAATCAAACCTTATCTGAAGCTCAATTCTCCTGTCTGCTAGCATATATTAGGCTCTGTCCAAAAATAAAAATTAAATATTTAAAAAACTACTTCCATACACATAACATGGAATGAAATAGTCAAGGATTTAGGTAATAAATATATAAGGCACTTAATTTTCTTTTGACATGGTTCTATTCATCATCTTTTAATCAAAAAACTTTTTAAAAGAAAATTAATTTCATAAAAATAAGATTATGGAAAACACTATTTAAAACGAATAATACACATACACAAACAGCAGCATCAAATGAATTTTCTCAAAATAAAATACTGGAAAGCTGCAGAATCTGCACAATTCATTTGCTCATTCAGTATTTACTGAGCATTTAAAGAATTCAGTGCTTTGTACTATGTACAAAGCACTAAACTAAGTCCTAAGGGTAGAATTGATGCTTTTGAACTGTGGTGTTGGAGAAGATTCTTGAGAGTCCCTTGGACTGCAAGGAGATCCAACCAGTCCATCCTAAAGGATATCAGTCCTGAATATTCATCGGAAGAACTGATGCTGAACCTGAAACTCCAATACTTTGGCCACCTGATGCAAAAAACCAACTCATTTGAAAAGACCCTGATGCTGGGAAAGATTGAAAGTGAGAGGAGAAGGGGATGAGAGAGGATGAAATGGTTGGATGGCATCACCGACACAATGGACATGGGTTTGAGTAAACTCCGGGAGTTGGTGATGGAAAGGGAGGCCTGGCCTGCTGCGGTTTATGGGGTTGCAAAGAGTCAGATACAACTAAGTGACTGAACTGAACTGAAGGGTAGAAAGATGGATAAGACACCATCACTACACAAAAGGAATCACATAATAGAGAGAGGCACAGAATACACTTGGAAGAAGCACAAGAGATCACCAGACCCAACAGTATTGGTGGGGAAAGGCTTCCTAGAGCAAGTGGTACCTGAGATGCCCCTTTGAGGCACACCAATGTATTCAGTGGAAAATCTGAAAGTGGCAAGCAGAGGAACAGCAGGAACCAAGGGAGGAAGCAAGAAAGAGCATGTGGTTCTTAGAGAAATATAAGCATTTCAGGTTGTATGTATGAAACACACACATAGGAGCAAGACAAAAAGCTGAAAAGTCCCTGTGGGACCATGTTGAAAAGGCTCATGAGGGTCCAACTGACAGACTTATAGTTACTTGGCAGATGATTGATTTTTTTGGTTTAAGATATGTGCTTTTTTTTTTTTCAAAAAGGAGAAATTACTTCTATTTCTTTGTTTCAAGTATTTATTTTTTTGGCAGTGCTGGGTCTCCGCTGCAGCACTGGGACCCTCAGTCTTGGTTGTGGCGTGCAGGCCCTTTAGTTGTGGCATGTGGATCTTTTTGGCTGCAGCACGAGAACTCCTAGTTGTGGTACGTGGGATCTAGTTCCCTGACCAGCGACTAAACCCAGGCCTCCTGCCCTGGGGGCTCGGAGTCTTAGACATCGGACTACCAGGGAAGTACCGACTGAAGGTTTTCTGAGCTGAAGATTTGGGGGATGGGAGTTTTATTTTTAAAAGAAGAGTATTCCAGTTATAAAGCTGATACATTGATTACAGTGGAGAAAGGCAGAGGATGGAGAAATAAATTAGCAGATTATTATAGCAGTTTACCAATACAAGCATATGGACAGTTGTATATATTTGGATTAGTGTCCTGGTTTTCCTTTATTTGCAGTCAAAGGTGCTAAAGAAACAGCCCACAAAAATAAATACATAAGAAAACACAATATGCAAAGATACACAGCCTCACTAGCAGTTTAAAAAATGTGAAATGAAATGAATTTGTTAAAGTATATAGCTTTTAGTTTTAAAGAACTGATACAGCACTATTAGCAGGACTATAATGGGAAAAGCGAACTTCTTCACTGCCAGTGGCCATGGAAATTAGTTCAGTCTTTCCAGAGCGCAAGCTCACAACAATAATACTGTTTCTATACTTTTATCCAGTAATTCTACTCTGAGGAAACACTCAGATAGAGTAATTTCTCCTTGCCTTCCCCACACAAAAAGTATTTGTACTAAAATATTCCCAGTGGTTCATCCACAATTCTTAAGAGTTGTGGATGAACCACTGGGAATATTTCAGCAATTTAAATATCCATTATTGGTCCACAATTAGTACAGAACAGACTGGGTCAGATGACCTGGGGATATACTGGGCCACACGTAATGGAAATTCTTAGCTTAAATGCTTGCTTATGACCTTATTAAAGTTACTAGCTATATTATTTGTATTCAGTCTGTTTTACCAGATTATTGTTTCCTGCATTACCAGATGTATGACTGAGCCTCAGATAAAAGTGATCATGACTAGAGCACTTAAAACAATTGACCAAATATATAGTTCTATAATAAGATCAAGGATTGTAACAGTGGAAGTCTATATACAGGGATAATCAACAAGAGGGAACAGTTCCTGGACCATAACAGACTGGTAAGACAGGTAGCCCAGAGGCTTTTGGTTGCTGTTAACGGGGCCTTGTCCAGGAACAGCAAATGGACTGGCCTATCAACAAAATCCCCACCTGACCTGGGAATGAGCATTGCTAGTACTGAGGGACACATGAGTCACAAAATCCTTCTCTAACCTTGGCCAAAATTATTACCCAAACGAGGGGATTATAAAATAAACAATGGTGCCCACTATCCAGTTCTACAAGAATCAAGTCATTAGCCACAGTAGGCATTGACCTACAATTCAGGGAATTGTAGGAATTCAGGGTGAAGGTCAGGATGAAGCACTTTTTGCTCTGGGGAAACCGGCAGAACTGACCCTCAGATGGTTGTGTATTTTAAGAAGAAAATTTTATGAACCCAGTTTCTTGCATTTTTCCATACTTAAAAGAGCACTAAAAACATTAGCTAAGATACCTGTTCCTTGAAAAAGCAGTAACTTTTTACCAAGATATGTTCTTCATTGCACATGTATACCGGCCTCCCCATTCACCTTTCTGGAACAGTCCTCAGAGCTTTCTGAAAGACCGTCTCTTGGGTTATAAACTTGAGGCTAGCTTGAATAAAATTTCCTATTCCTTTCCTACACTGACTATTGATTAATTTTTTCATCAACAAAACAAGATACGAAAAAGAGAACAAACATACAGAAACCCCCACTCCACTCTGATTAAACTTAATTCTCAAGTCAAATATATGGAAATACATACACATAAAAATAGTAGTTAAAAAAGTAGAACACATATTAATATGCACAGGTTATAGTGTTACATGAAATATATATGGCATTGACTGACATGTGATTTAAAAACAATAGTGCTTAATATTCATTTGATCATTTTTGTTAAATAGTTAAGTGAATAATTGCATTAAAATTTGAAAATTGTGAAATCCTGACAGTTTCCCATTCTAGCTAGAAATAAATTCCAACAACTTATTTCAGTAATTATTTATTAAAGACTATTAACCGTTATTTGTTGTTGTGTTTTTTAGTTGATAAGTCGTCTCCAACTCTTTGGCGACCCCATGGACTATACCCTGTCTGCGGAATTTCCTAGAATACTGGAGTGAGTTGACATTTCTTTTTCCAGGGGATCTTCCTGACCCAGGGATTGAACCCATAACTCCTGCATTGGCAAGCGGATTCTTTACCATTGAGCCACTAGGGAAGCCCATTAACTATTATTCGGTTCAGTTCAGTTCAGTTGCTCAGTCATGTCCAATTCCTTGCAACCCCATGAACCGCAGCACGCCAGGCCTCCCTGTCCATCACCAACTCCCAGAGTTTACCCAAACTCATCTCCATTGAGTCGGTGATGCCATCCAACATACCATCCTCTGTCGTCCCCTTCTCCTCCTGCCCCCAATCCCTCCCAGCATCAGGGTCTTTTCCAATGAGTCAGCTCCTTGTATCAGGTGGCCAAAGTATTGGAGTTTCAGCTTCAACATCAGTCCTTCCAATGAACACCCAGGACTGGTCTCCTTTAGGATGGACTGGTTGGATCTCCTTGCAGTCCAAGGGACTCTCAAGAGTCTTCTCTAACACCACATTTCAAAAGCATCAATTATTTGGTGCTCAACTTTCTTGATAGTCCAACTCTCACATCCATACTACCATGACTACCGGAAAAACCATACATAGCCTTGACTAGACAAACCTTTGTTGACAAAGTAATGTCTCTGCTTTTTAATACGCTGTCTAGGTTGGTCATAACTTTCCTTCCAAGGAGTAAGCGTCTTTTAATTTCATGGCTGCAATCACCATCTGCAGTGATTTTGGAGCCCCAAAAAATGAAGTCAGCTACTGTTTCCACTGTTTCCCCACCTATTTGCCATGAAGTGATGGGACCAGATGCCATGATCTTCGTTTTCTGAAGTTAAGCCAACTTTGTCACTCTCCTCTTACACTTTCATCAAGAGGGTCTTTAGTTCTTCTTCACTTTCTGCCATAAGGGTGGTGTCATCTGCATATCTGAGGTTATTGATATTTCTCCCGGCAATCTTGATTCCAGCTTGTACTTCTTCCAGCCCAGCCTTTCTCATGATGTACTCTGCATATAAGTTAAATAAGCAGGGTGACAATATACAGCCTTGAGGTACTCCTTTTCCTATTTGGAACCAGTCTGTTGTTCATTGTCCAGTTCTAACTGTTGCTTCCTGACCTACATACAGATTTCTCAAGAGGCAGGTCAGGTGGTCTGGTATTCCCATCTCTTTCAGAATTTTCCACAGTTTATTGTGATCCACACAGTCAAAGGCTTTGGCATAGTCAATAAAGCAGAAATAGATGTTTTTCTGGAACTCTCTTGCTTTTTCGATGATAATAACTATTATTACTATTAATTTATTCTAACATTAAAATTACAGGGAGGCCTGGCATGCTGCAGTTCATGGGGTCGCAAAGAGTCAGAGATGACTGAGTGACGGAACTGAACTGAACTGAACTGAACATTAAAATAACAGTTGCTTCTGGTCTAGTGGAGGAACTAGGCAAAACACCAGGTCATTGATACACTGTAATATATACCATGATAGGGAGAAATAGAAGAGGCCTTAATCTCATGTGCCTCTATTCATCAAACTAGATGAGTAGTATGTTTACATATAAGGAAATAGTGAAACATTCCCAATGGTAGCCAGTGCACAAACAGAACTATAAACGACACTTGAGAAATTTATAGTCTATTAAGACAATATTCTATGTCTCTATTTGATTGAAATGAGCTCACATTTAAAATGAAATTAAACCACTACAAAAAAGAGTAAAGAAAATGTTTTGGTAAATGTGTGAGTTCCTCTTATTTCAGACTTTTCCAGAAGTCAGTGGGTTTTGAGGTACATCCATTGGTAAAACACTCGTCACAGGCATTGTTTGGGTAGTCTGACATTTGAACATGGCAAGCATCGCCCTTCGAAACCTATAATAAAAAGGGAAAATCTGGCATTATCACATGATGACTTGGAATGCTTAAAGAACTTTCAAATATGACTAAGATGCCACTACTTCCAATTAGCATCTCCAAATAAATTTCTGCTTCCAACTTTAACATATCCTATTGAGATCCTTTATAAATGTATTATAAAGTATACAGTACAATTAAAGATCAATTTTGCACCACTGATTGTAAACATTGCAATAACTATGTCTAAGATGACACTATGTCTAAGATGACAATGTCAGTTGCAAGGAATCATTTACTTGAACTAAGGATGGGTATTTCAGACATTTATTCTAATGAGCAAAGGCCAGTTTAATGCCTGACCTTTCCAAAAGAACTACTAAAAGACTCTAAATTTAAGATGTGTTCTTTATTCTTCTTACGTGGTCTATTTGATCTTAAAAGTTTTTATGTTTCTTCATATACCTATGGCTAAAGTTGCTTTCCCAAACATGTGCATAAATATATAAGCTTAATAGAAGCAGCACTGGCAATCCAGGATCAAATTATCAGTACTTCACATCTACTGAGATTTTCCAGTCAAATATTTGAGCACAGTAGATTGGTTCAATCCACCTTTAAGCAGTAACAGGAAATGAAGTAGTCTAAGCTGCCCTACCCAGAGGCTCAAGAGTAAAGAAACTGCCTGCAATGCAGGAGACTCAGCAGGAGCCGCAGGTTC
Source organism: Bubalus bubalis (assembly GCF_019923935.1). Classification (NCBI taxonomy): domain Eukaryota; kingdom Metazoa; phylum Chordata; class Mammalia; order Artiodactyla; family Bovidae; genus Bubalus; species Bubalus bubalis. Next base: position 90,839,697 of record NC_059163.1, read on the forward strand.
TATCCCTGGGTCAGGAAGATCCCCTGGAGAAGGAAATGGCAACCCATTCCAGTATTCTTGCCTGGAAATCCCATGGACAGCCCATGGAGTCACAAAAGGATCAGACACGACTTAGCGACTAAACGACAAAAGCTGCATTGAGGAGGCAGGAAAGAAATCCTTGCTCAGAGGCTCAGCAAAAGGGGGAAAGGAAGTCTCCATTATCCTCAGTGACTACACAGTCCTGAAGCCTGTTATGTTAACAATGAATTTTTCTCTTGCATCTGAATGATATGTCTTCCTTCTAGTAAATATACAGTTATGCTACCCACATACGGAACCCAACTGGCCTTGCTTTGTCCACTTTCCAGTAACAGAATCACTCTTTTCTTTGCAAAACTGATTACAGGTTTTCTTTGCAAAACCTTCCAGGGTCATTGCTGCCAAAGGGCCATCAAAGATGAAACTTGCATTTGGGGATGCTTAGCTGGTGGAACTTGGTCTTGAATTACCCATGATCATCTCACCTCCATGTGGGAAGAGTCTGTCACAGAACTGGAGTCCTAGACATTTCAGGTCCTGAATGCTTCTGCAGTGCAGTTGCATGAACCAAATAACTCTTAATTTCACCTGAAGCGAGTTTATGTCATTTACCTCCCCCAAAATTTAGAACATTATCCATTGCCTTTCTAACATTCTTTCTGTATACACTTTTTTTTTTTAGTTGAGAAGCATTTTAGCCATGACTTACTTTTTATTAGCAATCACATAAATACAAGGATTGTAGAATGTAGAAGATTTTGCAAACAGAGGAGCTATGATGGCCATTGAGGGAGGAATCTTCTTTGGGTCACCAAAAGATGCCCATAAGCACACGATGGAATAAGGGGACCACGCCACCAGAAACATGAGTATCATTATCACAGACATCTGTAAAAGAAATCAGTATTCACCAAGCCCAATAACTAAAATATCAAAATAGCTAGTATATCTAAAACTGCATGAAAAATTATCTGGATTGGAACTTGAATAAGTTTATGATGTTGAAGACATAGAGGAAACACTGAAAATTTCCCCTCATTGTACTCTGTTAATACACCTAAAGCCAGCTATGATAACTGGAGCTTGTGAAATGGATGAGCTGGTTCATGAATGTAAAGAATGCCCTCTTCCTGCTGGTGAGCTGAGGAGAATACAGCTGGATTTATCTTTTTTGGGTTACTGAGTTTTTCAGTGCTTGCTTAAATTTTACAACCCATGCTTGAGCATCTCCTCAGCCAACCTCAGTCCTGGACATGGTTGAGGAAATCTCTCAGAAAGTAGAAACCAAGACAAACAAACAAAACCCCAAAGAGAGACAGTGTAGGAGAGAATATTTAAGAAAATTAAAAGATAAATCCAGGAGATTAAATATCCAAATAAAAAGAGAATAAAGAAAACAAAAAGGGAAGTGAAATTCACAAGAGAAATAATACAAGGAAGCTCCCAGAAGGGGAGATCTGAGTCTCGATATTGAAAGCACTCACCCCGTATCCGGCACGTGGGTGAATAAAGAGCTATACCAAGGCACATCAGCATCACATTTCAGAGAGAAAACTGGAGACACAGAGAAAGTGACAAGCTTGCAGAGAGAACACAGACCACCAGTAAACGGTCAGTCTTCTCAACAGCAACACCTAAAACTGAGAGACTATATAGTAATGCTTTCAAAAATCTCTGAAAATCATTTTTCTACTTTGAATTCTATGCCAAGTGAACAATCAATCAAATATAATAGGAGCATTAAGACATTTTCAGGCATGCCAAATCTTAAAAATTTTACTTCCCTATAATGTTCTCAGGACTCTGTTAGGGGATGTGTTCCACCAACTGTGAGAAAATCAACCAAAAAAAAAAAGGAAGACATGCAATCCAGAAAACACGTGATCTGATCCAGGAGACAGGCCAAAGGCATTCTCAGCTTGTGATAAAGGAGATGTGGGGATACTGACTCTCTAGGTAGTCATCTTAAAGAAGAGCCAGTGTAATCTGGAGCAGGAGATCTGGGGGTGTCAGGAGGATAACTAAGAAAAGGATGAAGTCAATTTAGTCTCTGATGCATATGAAAATACTAAGAGGAAACTGAAGCATCTGATAGATTATTTAGAGATGAATTAGGGACAGGTACATAGGACAGTCAGGCTCCCCTGGTGGCTCATTCAATAAAGAATCTGCCTGCAATGCAGGAGACCTGGGTTTGATCCCTGAGTTGGGAAGATCACCCTGGAGAAGGAAACGGTTACTGACTACACTGCCTGGAGAATCCCATGGACAGAGGAGCCTGGTGGGCTACAGTCCATGGGGTCACAAACTGTTGGACACAACTGAGTGACTAAAGCTTCCACTTTCCAAAATCACTTCATTTTCACACAGAACAGTCAGGAAACAAAGCTACAGAGGGATAGGGGGTGGAGGGGGAGGAGAGAGGGAGAGAAGAAGAGAAGGGGAGAGAGATGGACAGAAGACAAGAAAGAAAAAGAAAAGGAATGAACTGTTAACTCCAAAGGGGGAATAGTTGTATAAAAAAAAGAAATATAAGTCATACAGCCCTATAGAGATCTGCAACAAATGAAATTTAGATAGTCACAATAATGTAAAATTGACTTTTCATCTAGCCAAATATTAACATTTTATTGACAAGATGAGAGGTGTTGGTGGGGAGAAGGAAAAGATGGTGGTATAAGAGAAAGTCTTTGTTCACAGTAGGAAATCAAGAAGTAACAGCAAACAAAAATACCTGAAACAGGAGATAAGCACATTGTTTAGAAATATGGAGGCCAACACTAGAAAAAATAGCCAGAAAATAAGAACCGGGAGTTGGGGAGAGATGACTACAGGGCCAAGGAACCATATCCGTATAGAAGCTTGATTAAAGGATTTTAATGCCTTACCTTTGTTACATCTACCTGATCTGACCAATCCCTGTTGAGGTACTCAGTGCAGTCATTAGTACCATGATGCTTAATGGACTGAGTGACATGGTAATAACAGTAAAACATCACTGTTAAGGGCACGATAAAATTTATCGCAACTACCATCATCGTGTACGAAACAAAAGACCTGAAAGTAAGAAAAGGAAATAATTAAATCATGACATTAAATCACTATTCATCTAACCTATTAAATAGGGGAAGGGAAACAGAATAATTAGCAGAAGTAATACTGGCATTGTCTAGTATTAGTAAACAACTTAGGAGGTACATTCGACTTTTAGTTCTGCTAGGGGTTGGCAAACTATGACCTGTGGGCAAATCCAGCCTGTCGCCTGTTTTTGTAAATAAAATTTTATTGGAACCACAGTCATTTGCTTACTGTCTATGGCTGCTTCCACAGGCAGAGTTGAATAGTTGCAATGGAGACAACCTTGCCTGTAAAATCTAAAATATTTATTTTTTGACCCTGTACAGAAAAATGTTTAGACTTAGATTTAGTTTGAGAGAAATTTTCTGTTTACTTTTCTGAGTAATCTTTCACTTCCTTTAATGAACTAAATTACCTTCTTTTCCTTAGTAAACATAGAAGAGCATCACTGATGAGTCAGCAATCCTTGCAGCAACGGCGCTTTTGCTGTGTAATTCTCAGAAGATGCTTTAGCACCAGAAAAGAAAGCCTGGGCTTTCTCCAGAACTTTCTCCAGTCCTTTCCCCTCAGGTCCTACCTCTAAGGTGCAGCTAAAGGAGGCTCTGTATCCCCTTTGCTGCCAAAGGACAGAAAGGAGGGAGCAGAGCAGGGAGACAAAGGGATGCCTGTCCTTGCAAATTAACATAATTCATGTTTCTCTAGTTCTCACACTTCTCAATTCGTCTCTAGTCAAAATCACATCATCTAAACCAAGGAAACCCTCTGCCACACTCTATATGAGAAACATCAGATCTGAGGTTAAATTTGAAATGGTGAAAACGTGTCTGTCTGCATTAGAAGCATTTAATTATAAACTGCATATACGTTTCTTACACATCATTTTTCCGCCAGTTTATGGTACAGGTGGCCCCAGTAGGATCTGGGGCATAACTAGCCCACCCAATGATAGGCATCAAAGCCCAAAACAGGCCATTTGTCCAGGCCCCCAGAATCATGCTGATGTAAGTGTTGGTGGTCATTCTTCTTCCTATTAACAAATATATGGAATATCAAATCATTTCCCAATGATGTGACTCATATCTTCATGTTGTTTTAACTGATTATTCAAAATTATCACCAAGTAGATTCTTTACAGAGCACTTTAGTTCACACAAAACCTATGAATTCATATTCTGGAAAAAAATAACATTTAAGCTGAAACTTGAATGATAAAATAATGAATCAGAGGATAGGCAGGGAGAAGCACTAGGGAAATAGCATTTACAAAGACCCCAAATTGGGAAAGGGCTTCGCCAGTACCCCAAAGTGACAAGATCCCAGGCTATGCTACAAAGGTAGTCAAGGGTCAGAACACGCAGGGTCTTGGGGGCCGTGTTATGAATTTGAATTTTATTCTAGGTATAATAGAAAACCACTGAAACTTCCAATTAAGGATTATCAGAGAAAGAAGGCTGACTATGTAGCAAGTCATTACATTTATTAATACATTTTGAAGTGAAGGTGTGACAAGCAGAACTTAGGCAAATGGGTTCATTGCAAAAGCTGAGAAAAGTGCTGTACCTGCATCAGGATGGCAGATGGTCAGGTATCGATCCACGGCCACAACCGTGAGCAATCCAATACTTGCCATTCCAAAAAAAATATTCAACCCAGCATAAATCTGAAAATCAAAATTGGAATGATTCCACCATTCTACACACCCTCCCAAGAGACATTTATACTTTTATCCCATTGCTAAAATATATTTTAAATACATTAAACAGTAAATAAATACATTGAGTGTTTTCTGTTTTGTGTGTGTGTTCCGTTGCTCAGTCATGTCCAACTCTTTGCATGCTGACTGCTCTGTCCATGGGATTTCACAGGCAAGAGTACTAGAGTGGGTTCCATTTCCTCCTCCAGGGAATCTTCACAACCCAGGGATCGCACCTGCATTTCCTGCACTGTAGGCAGATTCTTTACCACTGAGCCACCAGGGAAGCACCATTTTCTATCTTACTAATGTTAAAATACATCATCTATTGTCAAATTGTAAATGGCTTAATAAAGGTACTTATAGAAAACATTCTGGGACTTCATTAATTAAAATAAGCTTTTTTAAAAAAGCTAAGATTTAAAGTAAAACTTCGATACATACTCTAAAGAGGGCAAAAACAAACCATAAATCAAGTGCTGTGCATATAACCAACAAGACTGGTATTCAGAAAACAGACAATTCACTAAGGGGAAAAGACAAACAGAAAAATGGGCTATTCACACAAGAGGAAACCAGAGTGTCTATGACATAAGATGTACAATCACATTAAATATTGAAAGAAATGCAAATCATAAGATACTATTTTACATCCATCATAACACTACAAATTTAAAAGTCTGACAATCCCAAGCACTGGCAAAAATGTGGAGCAACAGAAGTTCTCGTAATTGGCACAACCATTTTGAAGACTAATTTGGCCACACCTGATAAAGTTGACGTCATGTTATCTACAACCAAACCATTCCTCCTCTAGTAATGTATCTAAAGAAACTCTCATATATTGCAGAATGAGACATGTATGAGAACATTTGTGATTTAAAAAAATTGAGAACAGAGAATTCCCTGGCAGTCCAGTGGTTAGGACTCTGCACTTTCATTGCCAGGGCCCTGGGTTCCATCCCTGGTTGGGGAACTAAGATCCTACAAGCCCTGAAGCACAACCGAAAACAAAAAGCAAGAAGCCCCAAACAACCTGAAGGTCATATTGCAAAACATCAAGATTTGACAAAACCTGTTGGTGCATAAATGGGTATTCACTATTCTCTACCGTTTTCATTTTATTCTCTACAGCTATATAGCTTAAAACAGCAAACAGTTCTTAAAAAATTGGGCCAAAAGTCATTACTGCAAACTATATTAATTTATTTTCTTGTCAGTAAAAATTATAGCAGATATATTTACCAGCAATTCTCACAAAGAACTTACCACAGAAAAAAATCAACAACATGTAGTTTAACTATATTACTTAGACATTATAATATGGTCATTAAATATTTTATTGTTTCAAATGAAAGCAGAGTATTTCTTTTTGAATTTGCAATATGCAAGTTTTTATTTGAATATGCAAATGTTCACTTTTCTTCTCTAACTGATTTCTAATTTTTTGCTAGTTTAATTTTTTCCTTTAGGTTGGGGAAATTTTGAAAATATAATGATGGCTACTGCTTTCATTTCTCTTATTAAAGAATATATTTCCCAGTCACTCCTGAAGCTATTTTCAATAAGAGCACCATATCTATTATTCTACATAAAACTATTTGATTTTGTAAAGACACTTAAACTTATAAGTTCTTAATCTAGTTCATTTTGCTTTGATTCTAAGGCTCTCTGATACCTGACATCCTGCATATCCAAATTTCCAGCTTCCATGCAGATCTGAAGCAGCAGACATGGGGTAGCCAATGCTACTGACCCCTATATCAGTAACAGCCAGGTTGATGATAATTGCATTTGTGGGTGTCCGAAGCTCCTTGAACTTAATGAAGATGCCTAGAACAATTGTGTTGCTGAGGATACTTATCACACCTGAGAACATAAAAAAATCACACACTTCACTTAATTTGAACGTGCAAAACTAAAATAAAAATTAAATATTTAAATTCCTTCAGAAACAAAGCAAATTCACAAATCGGTTTTGGTTCATTCACTGGAAGAGCTCCAGCTATTCTTCAAACTAGTTGCAATACTGTCACAGCCCTCTTGTGAAAACAGAAATATAAAAATCAAAACACAAAGAATCTGCCACTTGTATAAACCAGCACCAAAGGCTGGGATTTAACATCACTATTGATCACTCCGTCCTTGAAGTGACTCCCATTGATACCAATGCTGATTTTTAGGATACATATAGTTGTGTGTGTGTGTGTGCGTGTGTGTGTGTGTGTATGACCATATAGTCTCCTCTGGCAGCTTAATTTCCTTTCCTCCTTCCTAAAGATGGAGGCTCTTCTTTCTCTATTGTTTCTCAGGCCTCAGCTATCATTCTATCCTAACAGCACTTCTGTCACTTTCTATTCCTGAAATACGCTCTAGTCCCTCATCCCTTTTCATACAACTCATTGCCATTAGACATTTATTAAGCATCTACAGTATGTAAGATCATATGACTCTTTCAATATTAAAACTTAACATGTTCAAATCTGATTACACACACACATACATGTATATCCCTAAATAAGAATGCACACAACAAGGTTTGGCTAGCTAGACAGGAAGTCAAGCTGGCTCTCAGATCCACTGAGAAACCTCACAGGCCACATCACCCTAGTGAAGTTTCCACAGTCTGGGATCTGACTCTTAGCCTTGCAGGTCCAGAGACTCAATGTTGTCAGTGCCCCAGAATTGGCTGGATTCAGGTAGACTGATGACTGAAAATCTTAATCTGAATGACAATGTATTAATTTACAATGAGAAATACTGTTGAGTAGACTGGATGTGAATGTTAGCCTGCTTAACACTCCCATCTGATGAATGATTTCCCATCATCCAGATGTAAGCCATAATAGGTCCTAACAACTGAGAGAGGGTAGAGCCATTACCAGACTCCTAGGGGCTAAAGGAAGGGTAAAGGACAAAAGGAACAGAGAGTGTTCACCATCATGAAGAGAACTCTGGTGAGCAGACCCATCTATTGCCAGAGAGAGGGAAGGTTTCCAAGTACCAACACACAAAGGTATCAGCTAAGGAAGAACTTCTATTATATTTGGCACCTTGGTCAAATTCTACTACTCTTCCAGGTTCCTGTTCTTTTCCTCCTGCATGCTGCTGGCAGAATAAGCTTGCTACAACATAGAATTAACCAAGACTCTTCTCAGTTTACTCCCCAACGTCTGAGGGATAAAAGTTCACATGTCCCAGCCTGATACCCCAGTCTCTGCTTCGAACTGTTTTTACCTTCTCTGAGCAAATGTTCACACTTGTCAAATAAGCCCTCCATCTAGTTATCTATCAGATACACCAGGTGTGTGGTAAATTTCAACTCTCATTTCTCCCACTTGTAACACCCTACTCCTTTACCTATCCAAATGCTACCCACTCTTCAAAATTCTGTTCAAGCCTGATTCTTCCCTCAAAGGCTTGTCTTCCTCATAGTATCCTCTCATCACTAATAAATTTTCAAAGTACTTGTTTATATTATACTTCATCTTATGTGATGCTATATTATTTAACTCATATATTCCTAATCTTCCTGTATAAATTACAGGCTTCTAATGGCTTCTATGTTGAGTATGTGACATATAGCAGATTTATTTAATAGACAACTAAAACTCACATTGCTTATTATCTATTATTCCTGCAAGCATAATTAAGACACAATATCAAATTTGATGATTCTTTAGCTCATTATTTTTGCATGCACTATTGTAGCTCCAAAAAGTTTAGTGAACTGAAGAATCTTTCTGGTTAGTTACATATTTGTTGATTTTTTAAAAGTCAGATAAAAATACAGTGTAGTAAATTTGTTGCCAAGTATGCAACTAGAATTAAGTAATTGTACTTATGGGGTAGTTTTAGATATAATGTGGGGAATGAGGGCAACAGTTTAGTCCTTTTCTTTCTCTGCAGCTGTCTCAAGCACTCTGCTCTATTTTCTAGCTGTGAAAGTGTTAGTCAGTTGTGTCTGACTCTTTGAGACCTCATGGACTATATAGCCCACCAGGCTGCAACCATGGAAACCCATGTTTTCTAATGGGTAGACAACAGATTATTAGTAGTTAGGACTAAGTTCACTTAATTTAGGGACTTCCCTGGTGGCTCAGAGGTAAAGAATCTGCCTGCAATACGGGAGACACGGGTTTGATCCCTGGGTTGGGAAGATCCCCTGGAGAAGGGCATGGCAACCCACGCCAGTATTCTTGCCTGGAGAACTCCATTGACAGAGCACCCTGGTGGGCTACAGTCCACGGGGTTGCAAACAGTCGTACACGACTAAGCAATTAACACACTTTCACTTAATTTCCCTTCGGCTTCTGTGGCTCTTCTCCAATCTCTTCAGGAGATCCTTCTCAATCTACTTCCTGGTCTTTCTTTCTTCATCTCTACCTTATTAAACATACGCATTGTCCAAGTTTCTGTCCTAGACCTCTTTTCACATTCAACATACACTCAGTGAGTTCAGAGTCAAGGCTATATGCTGATACTTTCCAGATCAATCTCATAAAATTCAAACCCATGTGTCCAGCTTTTTATGAGACTTCTCTCAAACTGAACCCAGAGATTTTCATTCCTGCCCCAAACATGTTCTTCTGCAGGTGTGAATAGCTTCACCATTTATCCAATGGCCCCAAAAAAGAAACCTACTTGTCATCTTTGATGCTCCCTCACCTTCTCCCCCAGTCTCCACATCCAACCACCATGGATTCTAAATTCTAGCTCTTTCTATCTCCATTGCCACTACTTCCTCCTCAGAAGCCTTCTTAACCTTTACCATACCTCCTACCTAGCGTGCCTCCTACCTGGTCTGTTAGCTACCATTACAGCATATATCTAAAACGCAAATTGGATCATGTCATTTAGTGGCCCCCTACTGCCTTCACAGCTAAGGTTCCTCATTAGCTGGTATGCAGTCATTGTTTCAGCCTAATATCTCTTATCCTTTAGCCTATAATGCACCCATAATGAATCTATTTCAGATCCTTAATTCACCATGCCTTCTTACCACCAGAATAAACTGGAAAAAGGAAGAGCTTAAGTTGGTAAAAGTTTGTAAGAGCTAAAATCCAAAGAGAACTATTAAATTAAAAATGAAATTTAAAATGGAAAATAGGCTTTTTGTAACAGTAGCAAATGAAATAAATGCTTTGACTAAACTTTTTTCCTCATAGTTTTGGTTTAAGTGAGTTTTGTTGAAGGTGGGGTTTTGGGAGCCCAAAGAACATTAAACATTTAAACAAAAGCATAATGAGGCAAGACACGCTCCCTTCAGTTCACCTGCTAAAAATACAACACATACACATTAAAACTGATCCTTGTGATTATACATGAGGGTTCTAGAGCCAAAGAACCTGAGTTCAATACTGGTGTAGCTACTTAGTAGATGTGTGTGTGTTGGTAAAGTTACTTAAACTCTATCGGTATAAATGGAGAAAATATAACAAATTTACTTACTGAATTAGTTTGAGGATGAATTATTCCATACACGTAAGTGCTTATAGCAGTGCTTGGTATACACCAAGAATTCGAACAATGACAGGGGCGGTAGTGGTGGTGACGGTGGTTGTAGTCATGGCAACAGTAGCAGCAGATTCATCACTGTCCTAGTGAGACCGCTACTGCTGTTATTGTTGTTACAGGAGTAAGAACGAGAGCGGACATTTTCTTAACAGCAAATCTTCCTTTGTAACCAGATCAAAGAAGATAGCTTTTCTTGGTCCTCTACCAAAAACTAACTAAACCAAAAGTTGGTACACAAAGTATTCCTGTGTAGTTATGATAAGGAGATTATCTCATTAGGTAGCATATTGTTTTCTCCTTTTGTTGCAACACACACAAAAAAAGAAAACAGAACTCACCCAGGGCTTATCATACAGAGGTATTCAAATGAAAAAGTTATTAGCATGTCACTAAAATTTATGAAAATTAACTGAGGAACCATAGTTTCTAGCAGAGAAGTGATACTCTAGTTGTGAGTAATGGGGAGATGAAGCAATTATAAAGAATAAACTGGGTATAGTAGGATTTGCTATGCTTTTACTCTACTTTTGAATATATTTACAATTTTTCATAAGTCAATCCAAAAAATAATAAGAGTTACTTCTAAAATTCATTTGTATTTGTCCAACATACACTGTATATATCATTTAGGTATATTTGTGCATTATTTTTTTTTTACTTTTCACAACAATCCCAACTGGTAGCTTATTTTATCCCCATTTTATAGATATGAAAATGGAAGAACAAAAAGATAAAGGAACTTGCTCACTGCTGCAAAGAGACTAAAAACTGAAAACCAAACTTCAGTTTTCCAAGACAGCATTAAAAAACGAGCTCAATCGTCAAACTCTGTCCTCAATGATAATGCAATCTGCTCTCTCTTTTTACAACTAATTTTCTTTCCAGGATCTTTCAATCTGAACTAGATTCCACCACTGATGACAAAAGTACAGAAAGTATGTATGAGAACAGTAAATGCCATAAAAATACATTTTTGCCACAGTGCACATTCTCCCCTAATAAAAATTCATTTGACAATAACCACACATACAGATGATTATTTGTTTTCTAGAAAACTTTTCTCAGCCCCATCTCACTGCCTATCAAAATTCAAAATAACTTGTTAGATTAACCACCATTAACAATGTTCCCATTTATCCTTTCACCTATATTCTCTTATTTGATCTTTACATGCTTATTTATCACATGCACACAACAACTGAGAAAGGATAAGTGACTTGTCGAGGTTGGCCAACAGTACAGAACTTGAAACACTATCTCTGAACCCATACTTCTTCTACTACCTTATGCTAAAAACCGCAGCTTGTCTTCACTCATTCAAAAGCAAAATAACTGTTAATGGAGTAAACATCCGTACCTGCGGTAATCAAGTAAGCTGCAACAATGTTGTGTTCAGTCTGTGAAAAGACAGAGCCGTTTTCATTTTTACAGTCTGAACTGTTGCCTAAATTATTCCTTAGCATTTTGGAGTGAAGATATTGAGACATCCTTCATAATGAGCTTTCAATATCTACGAAATGTTTCAAAAGCCAGTGAGAGAAAAATTTTCAGAACCAATCATTTCCATCTCCACCTAAAGACCTCAAAGAAGGGCCTTTTCATAGAGGCCCTCCTTTAACAAATCTAACTGGGCTACAGAAGAAAGGATTTTAATCCCCAGAAGAAGGGAAAAGCTTACTAGCAAAATAAAGAGAAATACCAAACAATACACATTTTAGCCAATTTGGGCATCAGCTTTGTATCCAAGGAGATTATCAAGTGCACACGTCCCATTTAAACAATGAACAAACTCAGAAAATCAGATCAGGACCTGAATTAACTGATTTCTGCTGGAAATTAAGAGTCAGCATTAGTCCTCTAAAACTATATAGGTTAGGGTGACTGTTTTCTGTTGATCCTTTCAAGTTTTCCATTCCAGTTCCTTTTGTTTTTTCATAACAATTTAAATCATTAGAGATAAAGAAGTAATCCCCTCCAACCTTACAAATTTCACTCTCCTAATGATAATAATAGCTTCCTATATATTCTTTTTCTTTGCTTACAGAAACATTTATTTATAGAACTATTTGTTTCCTCCATTTCTCCCCCCATTCTTTTCAAAAAATGGGGAGTTATATATATACAAAATAATTCTGCAATTTGTTTTCCCCTAAAGCTATACCATAAATTCCAGGTCAAGAAACCTAAATCTAAGTTATTAATAACTATATACTTCAAAGCACAGATATAACATGATCTACTTCATAATCCACCTAAGTTCATTTACCCTACATTTTGATATGCATCAGTTGTTATCTGGTTAATAATCATAGCATACACCAGCAAAGTATCTAGAGTGAACAATTCACCTCATAAACTACAGAGCAATTCTAATATTCTAAATTATCTTAACTCCAAAAGTGTATTACATAAATGGATGATAATCTAATATGAACACTTATTGTTAGAATAAGATATCCCTACCATCTTTTTTCTTTGTAATTTTTTATGCCATTTATTATAAAAATCTGATTCTACTCAATAGTGAAATTCCTAAAAATCGGCAACTTAAGAAAAATGATAGATGCACCAAAGTTAACAGTGTAAGTATATAACAGAACCACTAGAGGGCTATATTTACCCTCTTAATTCTATAATCTTAGCATGGCCTAGCAGGAAGGGGACACAACGTAATCCTTTTGCCTCAATTTTCAGCCATATACTTGAATAAACTGAAGAAGTTGAAACCAGGTGGGTTCATCTGTCCCAGATCTGACAGCTACTAGTATTCAAATTTTTATGACACATATAGTAATATTGTAAAGAGTATACTAGAAAAGTGAATCTCATTAGTATTCCAATATCAAAATATTTTCGAACAACCCTAAAGCAATTAACGTAATCCTAAAATGACCTCTCTGTTTAAAAATCCATGGGTTATTAGGTTTCAAGTCTTTCTGTTTTTTGTTTGTGTTTTTTTTTTTTTGCAATCACTATTCACTCAAAACGTTTTGAGTTTGCTTTTGTTCATAGTTCCTATCTTTTCTGTAAAGGATTATGCCTAGTTAGTTGTACCACCATTTAAATTTTCCAGAAATAATTAGCTCTATTTATAAAAACTGAAGAAAAATAATTCCAAAGATGACTATTTGCTATTGATAAAAGTTTTACAGATTATGATTGTGATAGGTATATTCTAAATAATTTTTTATGCTTCCTTCATAAGTCACATGGAAAAACTATATTGTGATGAGCATGTCAAGTTAACACAGCTCATGATTCTTCGATTTTATAAACTTTAACTGGCCTACAATAAGTCCTCCTTTCATAACTCTTCTCAAATGCTCAGGGATACCAGGTAATATTGCTTGTATTCCACTAAACCTTTTCATTGCTATGGCAACAAGTACATTTTAGCATGATGCAAGCACTCAGAAAGTTATTCAGCTAACATGTCAAAAGAGTTAATATGTTAGTAACTACAGGTGAAACGTGAACTTCCTGATGTTCAAGCTGGTTTTAGAAAAGGCAGAGGAACCAGAGATCAAATTGCCAACATCCACTGGATCATCGAAAAAGCAAGAGAGTTCCAGAAAAACATCTATTTCTGCTTTATTGACTATGCCAAAGCCTTTGACTGTGTGGATCACAATAAACTGTGGAAAATTCTGAAAGAGAAGGGAATACCAGACCACTTGACCTGCCTCTTGAGAAATCTGTATGCAGGTCAGGAAGCAACAGTTAGAACTGGACATGGAACAACAGACTGGTTCCAAATAGGAAAAGGAGTACATCAAGGCTGTATATTGTCACCCTGCTTATTTAACTTATATGTAGAGTACATCGTGAGAAACGCTGGACTGGAAGAAGCACAAGCTGGAATCAAGATTGCTGGGAGAAATATCAATAACCTCAGATATGCAGATGACACCACCCTTATGGCAGAAAGTGAAGAAGAACTCAAAAGCCTCTTGATGAAAGTGAAAGTGGAGAGTGAAAAAGTTGGCTTAAAGCTCAACATTCAGAAAACGAAGATCATGGCATCCGGTCCCATCACTTCATGGGAAATAGATGGGCAAACAGTGGAAACAGTGTCAGACTTTATCTTTTGGGGCTCCAAAATCACTGCAGATGGTGACTGCAGCCATGAAATTAAAAGATGCTTACTCCTTGGAAGGAAAGTTATGACCAACCTAGACAGCATACTCAAAAGCAGAGACATTAGTTTGCCAACAAAGGTTCGTCTAGTCAAGGCTATGGTTTCTCCTGTGGTCATGTATGGATGTGAGAGTTGGACTGTGAAGAAGGCTGAGCGCCAAAAAATTGATGCTTTTGAACTGTGGCGTTGGAGAAGACTCTTGAGAGTCCCTTGGACTGCAAGGAGATCCAACCAGTCCATTCTGAAGGAGATCAGCCCTGGGATATCTTTGGAGGGAAAGATGCTAAAGCTGAAACTCCAGTACTTTGGCCACCTCATGCGAAGAGTTGACTCATTGGAAAAGACTCTGATGCTGGGAGGGATTGGGGGCAGGAGGAGAAGAGGACGACAGAGGATGAGATGGCTGGAGGGCATCACTGACTCTATGGACGTGAGTCTGAGTGAACTCCAGGAGTTGGTGATGGACAGGGAGGCCTGGCATGCTGCAATTCACGGGGTAGCGAAAAGTCGGACACGACTGAGCAACTGCACTGACTGAACTGAACTATTGAAGTATCTTTTACAATGGAGCTCAGTGATACCACAGTACAAAATGTATTAATGTTAGGTTTCCTAAACATATGAACTAGATTCAAAACCAAATGCCCTAGGGACTTCCCTAGCAGTCCAGGGGGCAGAGAGTCAATACCTGGTCAGGGAACTAAGATCCCATATGCCATTCAGTAAGGCCACATACACACACACAAAAAAAACACCACTAATATACCAAAGGAAACCCAGAAGAACTACTATAAGGAAAAGAAAAAAGAAAAATAGGATGTGGAAATAAAAGTTTAAAGATGGCTAATGCCTAATGCACTGGTCATAGCAAACACCCTCTTCCAACAACATAAGAGACAACTCTACATATGGACATCACCAGATGGTCAATACAGAAATCAGACTAATTATATTCTCTGCAGCCAAAGATGGAGAAGCTCTCTACAGTCAGCAAAAAGAAGACCAGGAGCTGTCTGTGGCTCAGATCATGAACTCCTTACTGCAAAATTCAGATTAAAATTGAAGAAAGTAGGGAAAACCACTAGATCATTCAGGCACGACCTAAATCAAATCCCTTATGATTATACAGTAGAAGTGACAAACAGATTCAAGGGATTAGATCTCATAGACAAGAGTGCCTGAAGAACTATGAATGGAGGTTCCTGACATTATATAGGAGGCAGTGATCAAAACCATCCCCAAGAAAAAGAAATGCAAAAAGGTTGTCTGAGGAGGCCTTACAAATAGCTGAGAAGAGAAGCAAAAGGCTTTGGAGAAAAAGAAAGATATACCCATCTGAATGCAGAGTTCTAAAGAATAGCAAGGAGAGAGATAAGAAAGCCTTCCCGAGTGATCACTGCAGAGGAAAACAATAGAATGGGAAAGACTAGACAGCACTTCAAGAAAATCAGATACACCAAGGGAACATTTCATGCAAAGATGGGCACAATAAAGGACAGAAATGGTATGGACCTAACAGAAGCAGAAGATATTAAGAGGTGGCAAGAATACACAGAACTGTAAAAAAGGTCTTAATGGTCCAGATAACTGCAATAGTGTGATCACTCATCTAGAGCCAGACATCCTGGAATTCGAAGTCAAGTGGGGCTTATGAAGCATGACTATGAACAAATCTACTGGAGGTGATGGAATTCGGCTGAGCTATTTCAAATCCTATAAGATGATGCTGTAAAAGTGCTGCACTCAATACACCAGCAAATTTGGAAAACTCAGCAGTGGACACAGGACTGGAAAAGGTGTTTTCATTCCAATCCCCCCAAAATATTCAAAATACTGCACAATTGCATTCATTTCACATGCTGGCAAATGCTCAAAATTCTCCAAGCCAGGCTTCAACAGTACATGAACCGAGAACTTCCAGATGTTCAAGCTGGATTTAGAAAAGGCAGAGGAACCAGAGATCAAACTGTCGACATCTGTTGGATCACAGAAAAAGCAAGAAAATTTCAGAAAAAAACATCTACTTCTGCTTTATTGACTATGCCAAAGCCTTTGACTGTGTGGATCACAACAAACTGGAAAATTCTTCAAGAAATGGGAATACCAGACCACCTTACCTGTCTCCTGCAAAATCTGTATGCACATCAACAGTTAGGACCGGACATGGAACAGACTGGTTCCAAATTGGGAAAGGAGTATGTCAAGGCTTTATATTGTCACCCTGCTTATTTAACTTATATGCAAAGTACATCATGTGAAATGCCGGGCTAGATGAAGCACAAAACAGAATCAAGATCGCTGGGAGAAATATCAATAACCTCAGATATGCAGATGACACCACCCTTATGAGAGAAAGCAACAGGAACTAAAAAACCTCTTCATGAAAATAAAAGAGAAGTGAAAAGGCTGGCTTAAAACTTAACATTCACTTCATGGTAAATAGATGGGGAAACAATGGAAACATTGAGACTTTATTTTCTTGGGCTCCTAGATCACTGCAGATGGTGACTGCAGCCATGAAATAAAAAGACGCTTGCTCCTTGGAAGAAAAGCTATGACCAATCTGCTAAGTCGTTTCAGTCGTGTCTGACTCTGTGCAACCCCATAGATGGCAGCCCACCAGGCTCCCCTGTCCCTGGGATTCTCCAGGCAAGAACACTGGAGTGGGTTGCCATTTCCTTCTCCAATGACCAATCTAGACAGCATATTAAAAAGCCGAGACGTGACTTTGCTAACAAAGGTCCGTCTAGTCAAAGCTATGGTTTTTCCAGTAGTCACATATGGATGTGAGAGTTGAACTATAAGGAAAGTTGAGCACCAAAGAACTGATGCTTTTGAACTGTGGTGTTGGAGAAGAATCTTGAAAGTCCCTTGGACTGCAAGGAGATGACTGAACTGAGTGACTAAGATAGATATATCCAAGTTAAAAGGTGAAGAAAATCTCAAAAGTGGTTTGTCTACAACCTATACATTACTTCTACACAGCCATTTTAAAGACTTTTTTTTTAATGTTAAAAAAAGGTGTAGGAACTGTGTATTATTTGTCCGTAGGACAATACCATAGTCACTTTAGTGCTTGCTATGTCTTTTACAGAACAAGAGTAAAAACCCTGGCCCTAACTTTAACTGAGAGTTTCAACCCAAGAATTCTAAATCAAACAGATTCCTTTCCCAAGTTATAATAGAATAACTGCTTCTGTGAAAAATTTTCAACATATTTGTTCATCATACATACTTATGTTTTATACATTTATTAATCCTGCTACAATTCCATTAATCAAAAAGCATAAGGAAAACGCAAATACTGACTTAGGCAATACTATATGCTACTCAAAGAAGCATTCAAGAGTTAACCAAGTGTTAGGTAAAGCATGCTAGAAAACTGAAGAAATAACACAACAACTCAATCCAAGAATGAACCATGTTGGGGAGGGAGGGCAGGTTGGAATCAATGGTAGGGGAAATTATCCTATATCACAGTATTCTAACTTGCTATCATTATTACATCTTGATACTATAACAGCATTGAGGGCCAGAACCAATTTCATTTGTAATGTCCCTATCCAAGAATATGAACACATAGCAAGCAATCAAATATTTATTTATGGTCAGTAAAACCTTAAACCTGGAGTCCCTTAAAAAAGGAAAATAAAAACATTCAGTGAAGCTTTCAACATTCCATCTATATTGAATGAAAAAGTTAAATATTTCTTCAGAAATGTCTTGAATTTCTAGTTCTCAACCTGAACAGAGTTTTTCCAACTTTAATAGATTCATAATTGACACTAAAATTTTCTAATCAATTATGAGTTACAATTAGAGAAGTTGTCTTTCTTTGATTTGTGTCCTAACACACAAAAGGGAAAAAATGTGATAAAGGGTGCTGATGTTCTCATATACAAAATGCTAACATTTTAAAGGGAGTGTTAATTTATAAATAATGTGAAATACTGCTCTACTAGCCTGTTTTTTCTTTAAAGCTCAGTTAGATATGTAAACATCCTCTTTTTCTATCTTAAATCTAGTAGGCTGTCCCTTTAAACTCTGGTTTAATAAACACAGCTCTAAATTACTTAAAGAAATAAAACACTTTATTTACAAAATTCAAATATGCTCCAATTAAAAGCTGTCCCTTTATTAAACACCCACAAAGTTCCGAACATTGTACAAAATGTTAAAACACTTATTCATACTCTTCTGAGGCAAAGCTGCCTGTTCTGCCACACTCATTTTTGCATGACGTTGACATTTTAGCTCCACTGTCCTAAAAGACCAGTTCTTCAAAATGTGCTCAAGAAACAAGTTTCTGATCCACTGAAGCAGATTATGAGGTTAATGCAGAAGTCGACTGGTGAAGTTTCTGTCAACTGTCACACTTAATGTCCTCTTCCTGATTAAGAGAAAATGAAAATATTAAAAATATAGAAAAGTGAACTTTAAATAACACTATTAGCCAGAACTCAAGTTTAAAATCAGCATTAGTTCTGGTAAAGTTCAACAAACATACTTGACCAAATTTAACTATCATTCATATTACCACCTTTTTGCTTTTCAAATTAATAATACAGCAAAGTAAAGCAGAAGCAGGTGAAAAAATTCAAAAGTAAACGTGATATAAAATGAAACTGTATATTCAGCTAAAAAAAGGAATACCATGGTGTTCTACATACTTGCTGGCAAAAAGAAATAAAAGTTAGTAGACAATACCATTTCTAGAAATTCAGTTATTTCAAGTTTTTTTTTTCCCACTCACCTCTGAAACCACCACCCCCTCTTCCTCCTCTGAAACCTCCACCTCCTCTTCCACCTCTAAAACCGCCTAAAAATAAAGGAAATATTAATTAAATAACTGTAACCTATCATATTTTGATAAGCCTATAAACATCAATATATTTCTTACAATTATAAAGAACAGTATTAGGTTGTTACAAAAGTCACTGCAGTTTCAGACCCTGAATTTTAAATTATAACTAGGCTCAAGCACTTCCTTATTAATCAAAATAGGAACCATTACAACCAACACACTTTTGCCAACGAGAAATAAGTTTGTTTATTCCTGTAACATAAAAGCCCATGCTATGGGATTCAACGAACTCTTGGAGAGCATTTTCTGTATCCTGCTGGTTGTGGAAGCTTCTTCCCTGCAAAAAGTTGTCAAGATGCTTGAAGAAGTTGTAGTCATTTGCCAAGAGGTCAGATGAATAAGGCTAGAGGTCTGGTGAATTCAGCAAATGAGGCAAAACTTCACAGCCCAATTTGTTCAAGTTTTGAAGTGCTGGCTGTTCGACATTAGGTCAAGTGTTGTCACGGAAAAGCATAGGGCCCATTCTATTGATCCAGCTGCAAGCACTGCAAGTTTTCGGTGCATCTCATCAATTTGCTGAGGATACTTCTCAGATGTAATGGTTTCACCAGGATTCAGAAAGCTGTAGCGGATCAGAAGCCTGGCAGCAGACCACCAAATGGTGACCATTACCCTTTTTTTGGTGCAAGTTTGGCTTAGGGAAGTCTTTTAGAGCCTCTTATCAATCCAACCACTGAGCTGGTCATCACTGGCATCATATAAAATCCACTTTTTGTTGCACGTCACAATTCAATCAAGAAATGCCTCGTTGTTGTTGCATAGAATAAAAGAGGATGACACACTGAAATGATTTTTTTTTTGCAGCAGCTCATGAGGCACCCTCTCGTCAAGCTTTTTCACCTTTTCAATTTGCTTCAAATGTAAACCACCATAGAATGGTCAATAAGTTCTTCGGCAACTTCTCGTGTAGTTTTAAGAGGATTGGCTTTAATGGGGCTCTCAATGGCTCGAAGTCACTTTCCAGTGGCCAGCCTCTGCACTCATCAAGGCTCTTGTTTCCTTTGCAAAACTTCTTGAACCACCACTGCGCTGTACATTTGTTAGTTCCCGGGCCAAATGAGTTCTTGATGTTGCAAGTTATCTCCACTGCTTCATGACCCATTTTTGAACTCAAATAAGAAAACTGCTCGATTTTGCTTTTTGTCTAACATCATTTCCATAGTCTAAAATACATACAAAATAAACAGCAAGTAATATGTCATTGTTGTTGTTGTTCAATCACTACATCGTGTCTGACTCTTTCTGACCCCATGAACTGCATGCAGCATGCCAGGCTTTCCTGTCCTTCACTATCATGTTGAGTTTGCTCAAACATGTCCATTGAGTCAGTCATGCCATCCAACCATTTCATCCTCTGTGGTCCCTTCTCCTGCCTTCAATCGTTCCCAGCATCAGGGTCTTTTCCAATGAGTCGGCTCTTAAAATCAGGGGGCCAAAATACTGGACCTTCAAATTCAGCACCAGTCCTTCCAATGAATATTCTGGACTGATTTCCTTTAGAATTGACTGATCTGATCTCTTTGCAGTTCAAGGGACTCTCAAAGAGTCCTCTCCAGCACCACAATTTGAAAGCACCAGTTCTTTGACACTTAGCTTTCTTTATTGTCCAATTCTCATATTCACACATGACTACTGGAAAAACCACAGCTTTGACTAGACGGACTTTTGTCAGCAAAGTAATGTCTCTGCTTTTTAAAATGTGGTCTAGGTTTGTCACAGCTTTCCTTCCAAGGAGCAAGCATCTTTTAATTTTGTGGCTTCAGTCACCATCTGCAGTGATTTTGGAGCCCAAGAAAATGAAATCTGACACTGTTTCCACATTTTCCCCACCTATTTGTCATGAAGTGATAGGACTGGATGCCATGATCTTTGTATTTTTATTGCTAATGTCATTAGCAAAAAATATAAAGAAATGTGCATTAAAATGAGGTATAATATAATCATATTTAAGAATGTATTCTAATATCAAAGGGCAAAGTTCAACAATGCAAAATTACAATTGTTTCTGCACCAACCTAACATATATTCACTTATTTTATCCCACAGAATTTTTTAAAAGATAAAAATGGAGAAACAGTAGTAGTTTCTCAATCCAGCGGAAAGGTAAAATCCTTGGTTACAACTTTTTAAACAAGTTTTGTTTTACTACATTAGAAAAGCTTGTTACTTTAAAGTTCAATTTAGCCCTATTGTTAAATGTATTTGTACCTCAACTTTTGCTTATGGTATATACTTTTTAAACTGCACTAAGGCTTCTTAATTCTAAGAACAAAAAGTAGCAGACATGGGTGGTTTGGTTCTGGGAGTACTACCATGCCTGCTAAGTTGCTTCAGTCGTGTCCAACTCTTTGTGACCTGATGGACTGTAGCCCACCAGGCCCCTCTGTCTATCGGATTCTCCAGGCAAGAAGACTGGAATGGGTTGGCATGCCCTCCTCCAAGGAATCTTCCCAACCCAGGGATCGAACCCATGTCCCTTAAGTCTCCTATATTGGCAGGTGGATTCTTTACCACTAGCGCCACCTGGGAAGTACCATGGATACAACATTTAAGGTTAACTGAGCTGGAAACAGACACTGATGTTCATATGCTGAAGAGCTTTGAAATTTTAAAATTTTAAATAATTTTTTTCTATTATTCAATACATTTGGCTTCCTACTGCAGTCCCTACTTTTACTTATTTTGGGGGATAGCTTTGTAAAAGAATGATGAAACATAAAAAGAGAAATTATACAGAAACAAACATATATGTCCAAAATACAATATAAAAAGATTAAGATTTTAAGAAAATAGAGTTGTGAATTTTTTGAACTATTATATATAAGACTGAATATAAAATGGGAATGAGGGGATCTGCATTCAAATTCTTAAAGGGATACTTCCAAAGAAATAAATATAAACATATCTCTTAAGAGAGTATCTCCAAGTTATCTAGATGCCAAAAAGGCACATTTACAGAGTGAAACATTCGTTAAATTGACAGGCAAAAGTGAAAACAGAATTCTCTTTTCTGATACAGTAACCCACTTGGCAGCTCCTCTTCCTTACCACTTTGGCTCTGCCCATCATCCTGTCACCCACCTAGCACATCATTCCCAGAGGCCGCATCCTAGCTCATCCCCAACCTTGCTTATCACCTGGCTGCCTACACAGTAAATGTACCAAAGCTGTGGGGAAATACATAATATCAACATACTGAAATCAAAGCAATGAATTTATTGGTAATAGTCTTTGACATGACATCAGAAGATACTGGTTTTATTTCTGAGCCACCACTTGTTTGATTAGGACAAATTAGCATTTCTAAGCTTCCATTTCCTCATCCATAAAAATAAAGATATCACCCACCTTCATGAAGTTTTGTTAAATACTAATTAAAAAAATTCAATTAAGATAATCCTATATGTTATAGAAACTAAGCATTATTACTATAGTAATCTGCCAAGATTTGAAAAGAGCCTTACTAAAAGAAATAAATAACCATAAGAGAAGTTGGCTTATATTCAAAATTAAATTGTACTCTTTAAATAGGCTGTGACTTTGAAATCTCATTAGAAATTTTCCTCCATGGGGAACTTACCACCTCTACCACCTCTGCCACCTCTGCCTCTTCCTCCTCCTTGACCTCCCCTGCCACCACCTCTTGGAGGTCCCTTTTCACCAGGAGGTCGAGGTAGAAACCTCTGCAACGGCAGCAGCTTATATGGGTCTATATAAAACTGGAAGTATAATAGAAACAATTAGTGTGATGAGCTGGGGGGTAATATAATATAATCATTAAGAACCGACACACTAGACTCAAAACTGCCTGGGTCAAATCCCAACCCTCTAACTTCACTAGTGATACACTGAGGAAGTCTCAAGTACCTTTAAGTAAAGCTGTCCTAAGGTAGGTCATTCATTTAAAAAACCAAGGATCTAGGTGTCAGCTTGACTCACCTTCTGTAGTTTTTTAAAGGACGATGCTTTCATGTTCTCTGATAATTTAACTGAAAAATACTATTAATTTTATTAAGGAATAAGCAATTATAATGAAAGATAATCTTCTGAATTCACATGTCATTTTTAAAATAACAAGGTTAGAATATACAGAAATATTCACGAAAAGTAAGAAATGAGGTTTCCAAACAGAAGTGAAGTTTTTGTTTTAAAACTTCCAGTTCCACCATACTATTGCAGTACCATCATCATAGTGAAAGCAAAGTAACTCAAGTGGCACTGATCCAAGTGACAATCATTTCTAAAACCTTCCAAAAAGGAAGGCACACTTTAGAGGCCTATCTTTTCAATTTATGTGGAAATGCATTCCCCTGTCTTGGTTCTCCTTTATGGTCCAATCTTAGCAATACTGCATCCATTTCAATGAAGCACCAAGTTCAGTTTAATCAATACTTAACTCCAGAAAAAACAAATCATGACCTTTCAACAGGATTGCTACATCTTCAATTAAAAAGGATACAAAATCTCTAAGCTGTCCAAATATTTCATCCACTTTTCCAATTTGTTCTTTGTTTTCTAAATAAACTGGAGCATTGAAATAAGGTACTTTATTTTCATCTGTGGTACATTTACACACTATGTCATCTTCACAAGGGTGCAGGAACTCTCCTAACACTGAAATAGGACATGAAATTGTTAAAATATAAAACAGTTTCAAATGATATTGACCAATCTCTTCTAGAAGCTTTCCTCTTGGCTGCCTGGGATTTCACCGTATCTGTCTTAAGGCAAAAAAGCCTTCCTGGCTTAGTACTAACTCCACCAAATACTAGCTATGTGACCTGGAGTAAGGGTCTAACCTTTTCTATTCTTCAGTGTCTTCATCTTTAATGTAGGGCTAACAACAAAACCCTCGCCTAACACCTAGTACTGTGAGGATTAAGTACAACAATAAGTGTCAAGTGCTTAGAAAGTGCCTGGCACATTGAGACCACTCAACTTGTAAGTTATTTTATTATAGTTACTATTATTATTTGATTAAATACTATGCTTCATTCTATTGTCTCTTCTTCCTTCTCCCCATCCATAACTCTAAGACAATCTATTGTTCTCCTGCCTTTTTTCCCTCCTTCCCCTTTTAAAACTTCCCACTACCACCTTTTCACTGACTCTTCGATCCTTATCAAGAAAGTCTGGAATTTCATAACTACTTTTATATCTAACTTACATCCACCCCAAACTAAAATACTCACCATATTCCTATAAAACCAAATCTCAATTCCCATCACCCAGGTTCAAAATCAAGAACCTTTTATTTCTAGTATTAGTCAAGTTCTATGTTTGTTTCCACTGAAATCTCTCTCCCATCTAACCCTTTCTTTTTTCTTCACTTTCGCAATGCTCTCAATGTGTCATGCATGGACTGTTACGGGGACAGGACCTTTGACTCTAGCCACTGACCTCTTTACACCATTTTGCATACTGATCCACCTTTCTCTTCATGTATTAGACTCTATTTATCCTGTCTCCTCTTTGTCTACTATCAAATTTTGTCTCACTTTCTAAAACTTCTACCCTATCTCTTTGATAATTACCCCAAAACTGCTCTAATTAGGTCTTTATTTTTTTTTACTCCCCTGTGCAGTTTCCCTTCTCAGCAAGTTATGTGTTTTTTTTGTTTTTTTTTTTAACTCACTTCATTTACTTAAGAGTGGCAATTAAGAGTCAGGAAACTTGGCTTTGTATCTCAAATATATCCTTACTGATCACTCATCACTATGACCCTAGCAAAGAAACTTAACTCTGAATCAATTTTCTTATCTGTAAAATGGAAACAGTACGGGTAAGGACACAAAATACCTATTTATATCTCCCTTTTAGCCAAAACTCTAGTTCTGTTTCCATAATGTATTTTAGGTGTCCTTCAGCTTTCTTACTTTCTACAGCACGGTGTGAAGTCAGTTTACCGCCTCTCCGTAGGCTTTACTCCACAACTAAGAACCAATCCCCTGAGAAAGACAGCTGCTGCATCTACCTTTCAGCACCAGACTCCTAGTCAAACTTCCTAATAACACCGACCTACAACCTCCGCCCCCGACTCCATTCCACCCTCCGCGCCCAAGTAGGTCAAGCTCTGAAGCCTACATACAAACTACTTGTTCTGGAGGTCCTTGGTCTTGGCCTTTGTTAAAGCCTCCACGGCCTCCCCCTCGTCCGAATCCTCCTCTGCCGCCGCCGCCTCTGAAATTACCGCCGCCTCCACCTCGGAAGTGGTTGTTGTTGCTGCCGCCGCGACCGAAGCCGCCACCTCGATTAAATCCTCCGCGACCTCCACCTCGAAAAGACATGTTCGCTCCTATCTGGTGAGAAAAACAGTGCGTGCCATTCAGTCACTGGGGCCTCTGGGCCTCAGTCAGAAACCGTAAACGCGGACAACAACAATGATAACAGCAACTCTGCCACCTCAACCACGGCCAGAGGGCCAGAGACTCGCCCGAAAGGTGAGTGTGACCTGCCGACAGCCCTGTGAGCGCCGACCGACCACTCATCACGAGCCCCGTCGCCCCGGGTGAATACCTCCTCCCCCAGCAGGCAGGAAGGGCCTCAGCCCCTCCCTCCCTCCCTCCCTCCG
Source organism: Bubalus bubalis (assembly GCF_019923935.1). Taxonomy (NCBI): domain Eukaryota; kingdom Metazoa; phylum Chordata; class Mammalia; order Artiodactyla; family Bovidae; genus Bubalus; species Bubalus bubalis. The sequence continues at coordinate 90,865,579 of NC_059163.1, forward strand.
CTGGGTTCCACGTCCAACATTCTCAGACCGCTTACCCTCCTCCTGCTACTTACCGGCGCCACGTGCACCTCAGGCCCGGGTGCTCACACCCACCCGCCCGGTACTTCCGCCTCACACGAGCCTCTTCGGCCACCGTACCGGGACAAAACTGAAGGTGGGGAGGGAATCACCTAGAAACTCGAATAACTGGTTTAGAAAAAAAGCCAGGCACCTGCGGAAGCAGGTACGCTGTCGCCTGTCCGAAAGAGCCTTCAATGCTGGAAGAGTATCAGTAATATCTCAACATCAACCGTTACTTTACGACAATCAGCTTTACTTGCCTACGGCGAGCAGAGGAAGTGACACACAATATCGGCGTCCTTTGAAGCATGACGTTGCAGGAAGTTCCGCTCTGCGGCGTTGCCCTTGGCGATGACTGGCGTCAGGGCCCGCCCCTCTCTCCGCGGCCCAACGAGTTCCGGTTGGGAGCTGAGTGGAGGTGCGTGCTGTATTGTTAGACTGCGCTGCGGTCCTCTTGCTCGACAGTTGGTTGCGGCTCCCCGAGTTGTCTGCTGAGGAGATTTGAGCCGCGCTCTGCCGGAAGGTGGATCTGTCCGCATCCGAATCCAATGAAAGGGCTTGTCTGAGTTCTTTCAAGTCGTTTGTTTCTTCCGGATCCTTTGAAGTACGCAAGATTGTGGGCAGTACTGTGCCCATCGTTTTATCCTATGGTCACCACCCTTAAGGCAGAAAGTGAAGAGGAACTAAAAAGCCTCTTGATGAGAGTGAAAGAGGAGAGTGAAAAAGTTGGCTTAAAGCTCAACATTCAGAAAACGAAGATCATGGCATATGGTCCCATCACTTCATGGGAAATAGATGGGGAAACAATGAAAACAGTGTCAGACTTTATTTTGGGGGGCTCCAAAATCACTGCAGTGGTGACTGCAGCCATGAAATTAAAAGACACTTACTCCTTGGAAGGAAAGTTATGACCAACCTAGATAAGCATATTGAAAAGCAGAGACATTACTTTGCCAACAAAGGTCCGTCTAGTCAAGGCTATGGTTTTTCCAGTGGTCATGTATGGATGCGAGAGTTGGACTGTGAAGAAAGCTGAGCGCCGAAGAATTGATGCTTTTGAACTGTGGTGTTGGAGAAGACTCTTGAGTCCCTTGGACTGCAAGGAGATACAAACCAGTCCATAGTCCATTCTAAAGGAGATCAGTACTGGGATTTCTTTGGAAGGAATAATGCTAAAGCTGAAACTCCAGTACTTTGGCCACCTCATGCGAAGAGTTGACTCATTGGAAAGACTCTGATGCTAGGAGGGATTGGGGGCAGGAGGAAAAGGGGACGACAGAGGATGAGATGGCTGGATGGCATCTCGATGGACATGAGTTTGAGTGGACTCCGGGAGATAGTGATGGCCAGGGAGGCCTGGCGTGCTGCAATTCATGGGGTCGCAAAGAGTCGGACACGACTGAGTGACATTCAGTTCAGTCACTCAGTCATGTCCAACTCTGCGACTCCATGGACTGTGCAGTCTTGGTGTCTGTTTTCTCCAACTCAATGTGTTGAAACCATTGAACTCCTATGGAACCTTCAAGATTACATGATATCTCTTTGTTTTACATGTAAGAAACTGACAGAAGGGAAGAAACTTCCCCAACTAATTAGAGGGACAAAGTGAAACCATGGATTCTCATACCCCATCAATCCTTCGCTGTATGACCACCTCCTTCCTCTTTTCAAGTTTTTCATCATTCCAGTTCCCTGTTTGTCTTCATGGTAGCATCATACTCTTGGTTTCTGAATCTTTGGACTCCGACATCTGAGCAGTCTCCTATCATCATCCCCACCAAACCTCGGTGGCAGTCTCTTTATTTAAAGCCATCTATTTCTATTCATTACACCTAAAGTAGATTCATACTGTCGATACAAGCCTCCTGTTGCCGCTACTACACTCTCCTCTGTTATTCCTATCCTAAATCACCCAACATAATCTACAACAACTCAAAAGTCGAGAAATAATTGCAGTGAACTACAACATCCTCACATTCTGAGCATCTTTGTTGTCTTGAAATAAATGCCTCCACTCTTTTCTTCCCTCCATCTGTAATGCATGTGATGACATACTGAACTTAATAGAGTTTCCTCATACCATAGCCATCTTCAGGACCCTAAATAGTTTCCCATTTCCTTTAGTAACAAGTCTAAAGTAAAATTTCTCCATTGACTAGGGCTTCTGTATAATTAATTTTGTTTCCCTCCAGTGCTCTACACCATTTTTCTGCCCCATCAGACCAGCATCATTGCCTTGCTTCTCTTTCTCTGCCACGGGCAATCACCTCCTTCTTGGAAGAGCTCCATTTCCCATCCATTAGATCAGCCTTTTTCTATCCTTTTACCCTGAAAGAACCATTGAATTAGTTTTTATGTCTCAGAAAATCCTGCATAAAAATGTTATATACCCAGGTGACACAGTGATGAAGAATCTGCCTACCAATGCAGGAGACACAAGAGGTGTGTGTTCAACCCCTGGGTTGGGAAGATCCCCTAGAGAAGGAAATGGCAACCCACTCCAGTATTCTTGTCTGGTCTGGAAAATCCCATGGACAGAGAAGCCTGGCAGGCCATGCTCCATGGGGTCACAAAGAGTTGGACACAACTGAGCAACTGAGCACACAGCACAAGTCTCCATCCCAGTACATTAACATGATCAGCAGACATAAGAATCCAATAATAATTATCAATGCTCTTTTTTTCCAACTATAGTAAAATATGCATAATATAAACTGTACCACATTAATCATTTTGAAGTGCATAGTTAAATGGTTCACATTGTGCACCTCAGTGCTGTTTAAAGAATGGTGTTTTTCTATGAATCTGTTTATTTTTGTCCAGGACTAAAACTCATTGGCCTACTCTGTGTCATTTCCTCCTCCTCACAAAGGATCTCAATTTTTTTTAAAATTTTTATCAAATTAGAGTTACTGTATAATATTATATGTTATCGTTGTACAATCAGTTCAGTTCAGTCGCTCAGTCATGTCCGACTCTTTGTGACCCCATGAACTGCAGCATGCCCGCCTCCCTGTCCATCACCAACTCCCAGAGCCCACCCAAATTCATGTCCATTGAGTCGGTGATGCCATCCAACCATCTCATCCTCCCTCATCCCCTTCTCCTCCTGCCTTCAGTCTTTCCCAGCATCAGGGTCTTTTCAAATGAGTCAATTCTTCACATCAAGTGACCAAAGTATTGGAGTTTCAGCTTCAACATCAGTCCCTCCAATGAACACCCAGGACTGATCTCCTTTAGGATGGACTGGTTGGATCTCCTTGCAGTCCAAGGGACTCTCAAGAGTCTTCTCCAACACTATAGTTCAAAAGCGTCAATTCTTTGGCGCTCAGCTTTCTTGATAGTCCAACTCTTACATCCATACCTGACTACTGGAAAAACCATAGCCTTGACTAGATGGACCTTTGTTGGCAAAGTAATGTCTCTACTTTTTAATACGCTGTCTAGGTTGGTCATAACTTTCCTTCCAAGGAGTAAGCGTCTTTTAATTTCATGGCTGCAGTCACCATCAGCAGTGATTTTGGAGCTACATCAGTTTGCAGTTAATCTCTTCCTCTCTATTGTATGTCTTCGAGTAAATCCTCACTGTGTCCTCTTGATGGATTCCCTCTTCATTTTTCAGTGCTGTAATGGAATTATTTTTATATTTATTTTCACTGAGATGTTGAGAGGTAAGAGATATAAACTGTAGAGAATGTCAGTCATTGTGAGCTATTTGTTGCATTTTCTCTTTGTTAACTGCTGACAAATAGGAAATTCATTTTCTTACCTTGACTTCATATGCAGTCGCTTTAACAAACTTTGACTTTAGGTCTAATAGTTTTCAATTCATTTTATCTAAGTAGACAATCATCTCAACTACAAATTACAGCAATTTTGTCTCTTCTACTCCAACATTTATAAATTTTCCATATTTGTTGCCTCTGATTATAACAACAGTATTGAAATATAGCATCCTTGATTTTATTCCAGACTCTGAGTTTGGCTCCAGTGTTTCACTAGTATATGTGGTTGGTTTCTACATTTTATCAGGTTAATGATATTTGTTCTTTTCCTAGATTACTCACTTTTTAAAAATTAAAAATTGGTGTTAAACTCATATCGTATACCTTTTCCATATCTTGTGGTATAATAATACAGATTCTCTTATCTAATCTATTATTTTAATTAAATATTTTAGTATACTGAATTACACTCAGAAGAAATATCAACAACCTCAGAGAGGCAGATAATACCATCCTAATGGCAGAAAGCAAAGAGAAACTAAAGAGCCTCTTGATGAAGATTAAAAAAGAATGAAAAAACTGGCTTAAAACTCAACATTCAAAAAATGAAGATCATGGTATTTGATCCCATGACTTCATGGCAAATAGATGGGGAAGAAATGGAAACAGTGGCAGATTTTATTTCCTTGCTCTCCAAAATCACTGCAGACGGTGACCGCAGCCATGAAATTAAAAAATGCATGCTCCTTGGAAGAAAAGCTATGACAAACCTAGACAGCATATTAAAAAGACAGAGACATCATTTTGCCAACAAAGGCCCATATAGTCAAACCTATAGTTTTTCCAGTAGTCATGTATGGACATGAGAGTTGGACCATAAAGAAGGCTGAGCCCCAAGAATTGATTCTTTTGAACTGTGGTACTGGAGAAGACTCTTGACAGTCCCGTGAACTGTAAGGAAATCAAACCAGTCAATCCTAAAGGAAATCAGTCCTAAATATTCATTGGAAGGACTGATGCTGAAGCTGAGGCTCCAATAATTTGGCCACCTGAATCAAAAAGCCAACTCATTGGAAAAGACCCTGGGGCTGGGAAAGGTTGAAGGCAGGAGGAAAAGGGGGGCAACAGAGGATTAAATGGTTGGATGGCATCACTGACTCAATGGACATGAGTTTGAGCAAACTCCAGGAGATATTGAAGGATATGAAATCCTGGCATGCTGCATTTCATGGGGTTGCAAATCTGACCTGATACAGTAACTGAACAACAACACTAATAGATATCCTAATGTTGAACACCCCCATATTTTCTGAAATGGTCCACACTTGGTCATGATATGTTATTCTTTTGCTATATTGTGGTTTATGGTATATGGTTTGCTAACATTTTATTGATCATTGCATGTATATTAATAATTAAGATTAGCTTATAGATTTCTTTCAAAGGCTTATCTTACCCAGTTTTGGATAAGTATGTCAGAGTATTGCTAGTAAGTCAGAGAGCTTTTTATCTTTTTTCATGTTCTGAAAAAGTTTAAATAACAGAAGAATGATTTTTCTTAAAAAAGTTGGTAAAACTTAGTGACTTTGGGAGTTTAAAATCTTTAATATTTCCATTTCATCTTAGCTATTAATTTATTTGAATTTTCTATCTCATCCCAAGTCGATTCTGATAATTGTATTTTCCTTGACATTTTTTTTTTTCGGATCTTCAGGTTATTTGATAAATTGCACATGACTTTATCACTTAAATTTTTAAGTGACAAGCCACCAAGCCTCACTGGCTAACTTTAGTAAAAGAAAATTCAGTAGAAAATAACAGGATGTTTCCAAGTACTGACAGGTGGCTAAGAAACTAGGCTTAAGAACTAAAGATACTTAATAAGGCCTGAAGGAATCCAAGGAAGCTTATCTGTAGCTGAAACAGTCTGACCAGTATGCTCTTCTTTTGCTGCAATAAATAATTCACAACTGTTTCTTTTGTTCTCTTATCACTTAATTCAAGACCCAAACACCAGAGAGACAGAGACTCTTTGATCAGTCCCTGGGCTATAAAAAGGAATGGAAGGAGGCTGGATATGGATTTCTCAACTTCCATTTGGAAAGCAGGTGCCTGGAATTACTCTCCTACCAAAACAACTCATAATAGAAGAAAGATAATTCCACACAGAAAATTGGGAACCTATTATGAAGGACAATGGATGTTGGCAGCCCCCTAGAAATGACCACTTCAATAGCCAAATTTTCCTCTAAAATGGTTTTACTCTCTCTTTTTAAAAATTTTTTCTCTTAATGACTCATGTTACTTATCAAGTCTACTAGTTTTTTACTTTCTGGTTTATTTACTATTGCTTATGTCTTTATTAGTTCCTTTGTGCCACTTTGATTCTTTTTCATTATTTTTTAAATAGTATCCTGAGTTATATGCTTAGTTCACTTTTCAGTGCTTTTTTGTTATTAAATGTTTAATATAATTTGGATATATAAATGTGTTTTTGTTTTCTTCTATTCTTTCTAACCTTAGAAATTCCACCCCTACTAGGGTTTAATATTTGTTTCAATCAAATTTCTTTTAGAGATAAGAACCTTGATTCTAGTTTCAGCAATATTATAAAGTATATCAATGTTTTCAGGAAAACTGAAACCACTGTAAGTATTTTAAGCAGAAAAGAATATCAAACAGTTTGCATTCACATGGGATGAACAACAGTATACATTTATAATTTTCTCATAAGTCTTATCTTCCAACTTCTGCCATAAGAAAGTCTGAAGAGATCTGGGTATCACTGAGATTTCTTATAGAACATTAAATTGTTTTATTACACTGATGGCATTGCCTTAATCAGAGCAGATAAGTAAGAGGTGGCCAGCATGCTGAGTGCCTTGATAAGATATACATGCTCCAGAGAGCAGGCAACAAGTGGCACATGAGTAAAATTATGAGAAAACAGAGCTAGATTTCTTCCAAGATATCTAAAGTAAAAGACAAATTATTTTGTCTTGTATTTCATTTCACAAAGAAAGAAGCATAAAATTTAGTCAGTCTTTTTGGAGGTATTCCTTTTGGGGAATATTTGATTTGGGGGCAAATATTTCACACTGAAGAAGAATGCTTTGGTTCCCAGAGCAGGAAAGAGTTCTGCAGTGGTTATCCAGAAGACCCTGTGGTTTTGGAGGTATCACAGGTGGGAAAAAACAGCGCCGAGTGTTTGAGGAAGACCCAGTGGAAGAACAGCACCCTCAAGTTCTGCAGCAAGGCCATGGCATCTGCAGCAGAGAATTATATTCTTTTTGAGAAACAACCCTCACACTACTGAACACTGGTAAATGTGGAATGACTGATATGTCGCTGTGTGAGAAATGCACACTATGAGCAGGGTCCTAACAGACCCATGAAGTACAAGGTTGAACAGGCCTAGCAAAAACATAAGATGAACCTGTCACATCTAGAACAAAGAGCACAGAGGAGCAAAGGGCATAAGCAAAGTACTTGAGCAGGTGGCCCAGATTTCTCTCTTTTCCCCCCAAATCTAAACTGTTGCACCCGTGTCCCTCAGCTCACACCTGTGGCTCTATGGGAAGCCTGGTATGAGCAGCTGAAGGAGGAGAGAAACGTTTGAGTTTGCTTCACAGATGGGTTGGCTCTGTATGTAGGTACAACCTGAAAGTGGCAGCTGAATGACAGCCATGCTTGGTAATTGTCTGAAAGACAGTGGTGGAAGAAAGTCCTCCCAGTGGGCAGAGCTTCAGCTTGTACACATGGCTGTCCACTTTGTGTGGAAAAAAAAGAGGCCTAAGGTTAGACTGGATATGGAATCACAGGCAGTAGTAATTGCCTGATGGTTTTTTTCCCTATAATGAAAGATATTCAAAGATTAAGAACAAGAAGCTCTGAGTAGAAACTTGTGGACATACCTATAGGAGTGGGAATGAAGTATAAAAATCTTTGTAATGCATGTTAACACCACCAGAGAACATCCATTAGAGAAAAGTAATCAATCAACAAAATGACTCAGCTAATTGATATCCGCCAGCCTCAGTCATCAACCACCTCAGTACTAACACAGCAGGTACAAGGATAAAATGGCTATGGTGACAGAGATGGCCAGTAACAGCACAGGCCCTGAAGGTTTCTTTGGCTACTGCCACCAACAAATGTCCAATCTGACAGCAACAGAGACCAATGCTGAGCCCCCAAGATGGCACAGCTCATCAAGGATACCAGCTAGCCACTCGGTGGTAAATTGATCATTTGGTTGTTTCACTCTTAAAAAGGCCAGAGGAACATCCTCACAGGAATAGACAGAAATAAACAGACATAAAGTCAGGTACCTTTCCTACCTGCAGGGCCACAGGGTCATGAGTCAAAGGATTACAGAGTATTTAATCCTCCAACAAGGGATCCCATGTAACATCCTGCTAGATAGGGGAACCCACTTTCTAGCAAAGGAGATGTGAGCTTGGAGCTCTGGCCAAGCAATTCACTGGTCATACCATATAACTGCACTGCTGTGAAGCTGACAGCCTACGGAACACTGGAGTAACCTGCTGAAGGCCGAACTGAGGTGCCACTTAAGATAATACTCTGAGGACTGGGTGCTGTCCTCCAAGAAGCAGTATATGTATTGAATCGAAGGACTGTCATGCCGCACCATGTCTGCAACAGAGAGAAGACACAGGTCTGTGACCCAAGAAGCAGAAGCAGGAATGGCCACGCTTGCCATCACTTCTGACAACCGACTGGAGGCCGTGTGCTTCCTGTCCCCACACTTTGCATTCTGAGGTCTGTTTCTCAAAGGAAACACACCGTTGCCCTGGGGCACAACAAGAATCCCAGTGAACTATATGCTCTGCCTTCTGCCTGGCGCACACTGAGCTGCCTGGGTAGAGGAGGAGTCACCATCTTGACAGGAGTAACCTATCACTTCAGAGGAAGGAAGTCTGCTGTTACACAGCCAGGGTAGGGAGAAATGTGTGGGGAACGGTATGAGCTACTCAGGTATCTCTTGTGACAGTAAAGGGATGGGAACAGCAGCCATGGTCTGAGAAGGGAATGGTATTCAGGGGCTCAGGCCACTCCAGGAAGAGGTTAAGGGTCATGCCACCAGGTAAGCCACTGAGGCCAGCAGAGGGGGAGACTCAGGGTGAAGGGAATCTAGAATGGACAGGAAAGAGGCAGAGGCTGAGGATTAACTGCAGCCCCAAGATCAACCGCAAGGCCAGGGGCTACAGTTCCTTCCCCCACCCCGACCCCCTGCAACTTCCCTCTCCTCAGGAAGAGAGGCCCACTGCAATTTCAAAGGAGCCACCCTTGAAACATACATGGAAAGTAGACCTCAAAGGTGCAAATGGTAGACTCTGAAAGACCAGGAGATGAGTTTCCCGGATCCCCCTTTCAAGGAAGGTCTGACTGTCTGGCTGTGAAGAGTGTGGTCAGCGGTCACTGCTGTCTGACAGCAACTGAAGACCCACCTCACCCCAGGGCGTGCATTTCCTGGGCAACTGTCACCAGGTCACGTCACTGAGTAAGGCAGGCAGGACCCAGCCATTTCTGCATGACCCAGGGCCCCTGTGACTGGCCGCTGTCACTCCAGAGCCACCCCACCACCCCACCACTCACCCAAGCTGGCCAAGGCTTTGTTGAACCCACATTGCAGTTTGCTTTCTCTTTCTGTTCATTCCTGCTTCTCCTCCTTTCCTTTCCCAGGAGCTGATTCCTGACAAGTATCTCCCACCCCAAACTCTGTCTCACATCTGCTTCAGGAGAATCAAACTGTGACAGCATTTCTGCTGAGAGAAAAAGAATTTATCACAGGACAACCCATGATTGATAAAGAAGCATTTTGGTGAGGATTTTTAGTGTTCAGCATAGCATTCAATACAATGGACTTTTTACTCCTTACCATTTCCTAATCTTCGTCCTTAAAGAAAAATATGATTCTGTGTTTACCAAAGCATAAGAAATTTCGTGGTTTCTGCCTACTGTAGCAAACAGAATAAGGCATTGTTCAGTACTGAGGTGGGGCATCAGTTTTCTCTGCGGGAAACAGTCCCTCAGCTATTTGCTGAGGTCTTTTTGGTTTCATTTACGGTAAAACTCTGGATTTTTGCCAAATTCTCCACGAGTTCAAAAGTACAAAGCTCTTTAGGAGGCCTGCTCTTTTTAAATATTTTTTCAGAGGTTAAAAATTAAATTTCAAAGAATACCTGGGGTGCAGAGGAGTCCACAGTAGAGACACAGACCCTGATTGTCTCCAACATGAAGCTTGGTCATGTCATTCTCTTACTTTTGTGCTTCTACTTAAGTTTTTGTGAGGTAAGCAATTCAATATTTATACAAACTTTTAAGTAGGTATTTCAAATATTGTAAAAATACAGAAAAAAATCTCAAGGATATTATTTTGACTTAAAGATTACATAGTTCACTTGCCAACGATGACAGTATTTAGTCAGTAACCAAGATTTTATGTTATATCTTGATGAAAGAGCTTGAAGAAATTGCTTTTTTTCATATGCTATTATCTGTGCATAGAGATTGGACTGAATGAAAATTTTAGTAATAAATCTATGATTTATAGTAATTATTAAATCAGTAAACATTTATCAAGCCCTATCTATGTGCAAGGTATAGAGATAGGCAAGACTGATCCTTCCTTCAATAGCCTTTTGTACAGTTGTAGAAAGATGATACAAATATACCAATGAGGAAATAATAAGCATAATTTGAAAAATATTTGAAAACATGAGAAGGAACTGTTATAAGACATATATATTTAATTGCCAAAAAATGGCACAAATATCATCATCTGCCAAGGGACTTTAATGAGAGGAAAAATCCCTTCCTGCTCAGAGATTGGGAAGGGTTTATGGGCCAAGTGGGATTTGAGCTATGGGGTCACACACAGTCGGACACGACTGAAGCGACTTAGCAGCAGCAGCATAATTCTGGATTAGATCTGATCAGTGGAGAGAAAGAGGAAATGATTTTCAGCCTGAAAAACAGCAAGTGGTATGGCCAGAAAGACAGCAAAGCACTGGGCTCCTCTCCATGAATAAACCCACTTGATCAGAGTAGAGACTTTGTAGGCAACTCAAGGAGTTAAAGCCAAAACAACAGATTGTAGCCAGTCTGGAAGGTAGCCTGTTAAGGTTAGAAATGTTTAAGACATTTTGGAGACTTGCTGATGATTGCCTACTTTTGTGATCAAAGAGTTGAAATAATTCCAAAAATTGTTTTGTTTTAAAGTCTGTTTATACCAGAAAATGTTTAAAGAGAACTACCTAAGATATCAGAATTAAATACTTAAGTTCTAAACTATAAGTTTAAGTATAGTTCTAAACTATAGAACTATAGTTCTAAACTTATAAGTTCTAAACTATATATGCAATGTTTAGAGTATAAAACAAATGGAAATAAAGTAAGTGCTTGTTGATTAAAATAGATTAAATTATTGCACATCCAGAAATAACTACCACATTAAAATGGTGCTTTTATATTTATTGAAATTAAAAAATGCCTCACTAAAATCTTATTTTTGTTAAGAAAAATACACACACACATAAATACACAAATATATTAATAAATGCTTATATAAATGGCAGTTTAAAAGTTCATGAGGAGTGTATATTAAACAGATAACAGTTAGTATCTCTGAGTAATGGGATTACTCATGATTTTTATGTTTTATGTATTAATGAATTTTCAGAGTTCAAAAATTTTGTCTTATTCATTCTCATTTTTCTTTTTTAAATACCAGATAAATGTGTGTTGCATTATAACAAGAGAAATTTGTTTTCTGAAAAAAGGTATTTCAGCCACATTTTGGGTTCCTGGAACAAAAACAGAATAAAAAAGAAAACTGAAAATAGTTTTCACTTACACAAAGGAAAAGAGCCTCTTTCTTTTACTGAACAATCATCCAATCATAAAATTGTCTTCATTCCTTTAAGAAACAGCATTTTGAAACCATGACTTCGTAAAATACTATTATTATTTCTTTATAAAAGAAAATGGAATGATTTTTTATGCCACCTGCTGAGAAATAATCATTTTTAAATGGAGTTTACCATAGAGATAGGGGCTTCCCTGGTGGCTCAGCAGTAAAGAATCCACCTGCCAATGCAGGAGACCTGGGTTCTTCCCTGGGTTGGGAAGATCCCCTGGAAAAGGCAATGGCAACCACTCCAGTATTTTTGCCTGGAGAATCCCATGGACAGAGGAGCCTGGTGGGCTATAGTCCATGGGGTCACAAAGAATCAGACCTGATTTAGCGGTTGAAGAGCAACAACCATAGAGACAACATAAATATGTTCTAAGTTTTAAAATATCTACATTTTCAACATGAAATAAAATATGTACAGCTGGGAGAAAGTTTTGTATTTTAAAAGCTGGGAGCAGATTTCCTTCTAGGGGATAAAAAGCCCCACTCCCTTTTTATATCAAAACATTTCGAGGTACTGATTTGAAAGTGGATTATGTCAATGGGTGGGCTGGCAATGAAGTTGTTCTGAACAGTGAGATGAGAATCCTGGTTTTACTGAACCTACCTGGACAAAGAGGTAAGGGGACTTAGGAAAGGGTGGGAAAGAAATTCAGAGTGCAGAGGGAGTGGCTGCTGTGTCAATAACAAAGGGGTATTAAGGAACAGGGATCTCGGTCCTTGGAATTCCCCAGGCAAAAATTCTGGAGTACATACCATTCCCTTCGCCACAGGACCTTCCCAACCTAAGGATCCAACCGTCTCCTGCATTGCAGGCAGTTTCTTTACCATCAAAGCCACCAGGGAAGTCCCAGTAATGAATAGGGAAGCCAAATATTTTAGTCACTATGGTTAAATACTGTGATATACTTGGCTGTGACATAATCCCTGACCAAAACCTTTAATTTTTTTTTTTTAACCCTAAAAGCATATTATAAAATTCGGTTTATATGGGTAGTATTTTGGAAGGAAAGAACTGGGGTGATGGTCAACAGAGTGATGAGATCTGGAAAGAGAATATGCACAGAGGCAATACACAGTGTAGAGAGTGATGTCAGCCAGCAAGGCAGAGTAGGCAAATCCAAACACTTGTCCCTCCACCAAGAAAAAAAAACCAGAAAAGTCAAGCAAACGTTCAAAACCAACTTTGTCAGAACTCCAGTTATCAAAGTCCTACAGTACCCAAGTGACTGCTGAATGAAGGAAAAAGGCAACTTAAAAATGGCAGGAAAACTGCAGTATTTCTACTTGCCCTTACCCCACCCAGATACCAACTCAGTGGCGGTCTTGAAGATAGCAATCCAGATTCCCAGTGTGGAACTCTAGTCCCAGTTCTAAATGGAGCAGAGCAGACTTTATTTAAAAAGAAATTGTGTTTGTCTGTTCTAACCTATCCAGGGGCTACTTGAAAGACTGGACAATAAATTTGTCTTTGTTTCATCTAACTTGGAACTCAGAGTGGAAAGGCAGCAGGCATTCCTCAAAAACATTATAAAGGCAAGCAAACAATCTACCACCACCTGAGACAAAACAGTTGAGGCCTACAACAGAGTGCGGAAGCTTGGAAGGGAAAGTTAGAGTTTCAGCTGGAAGTTAGGGCATTCAAAAGCCCCTGTGTATCCTGGGGAATTAAGAAAGCAACGCACATGCCAAGGGCAAGAAGCCCAGAAAACACCTAAGAAGACCCTAAGCCTAGACCTCCAGGCTCAGTGCAAATGTGAAGTAAAAGCTAAGACAGAATTGTCAACACTCTGGTTAAGTACTGAGCACTGAAGTGCCCCAGCACACAGCCAATTTGCAAGCTCGGAATAGGTTTTTTTGTTGTTTTCAATTTCAAGGATTCCTTATTCTTTTCTTTCCTTCTTTCCTTTCTTTCATTTCCTTCTTCCTTCCTTTCTCTTTTTTCCCCTCCCTGTCCATTTCCCTTTCTCTTCCTCTCTCTCTGGTTGCTTGTGTTGAAGGAAATCTTTGTCTAAATCCTAGCTAAATGCAAGGTAAAGAAACCAAGACTTCAGAAACCACACATGACAAAAAAGAAAAAAAAAACCTTTATAGAAACAGTTTTGAAAAATTAGTAAATAGCTATAGTCTACAGGAATCAAGGAAAGCAAACCCTGAGAAGAAGAAAGAATTTGATTTCAAGAATTACAACATTATAATATTAAAAATATCCAGTCTCCAACAAAGAATATGAAGCATGCAATGAAACAAGAAAATATGGCCCATTCACAGGAGAAATTATTTCTGAGGAAGAACAGACTTTGAACTCACCAAAGACTTTAAGTCAAACATCTTAAATATATTCAAATACCCGCCCCCCCCCCCAAAAAAAACAAGGAGGATGTAGGAACAAATAGAGGATCCATGAAAGATAGAAATTATAAAAGGAATTAGACTGAAAAGTATAACAAAGAATTCACTAGAGGGTTTTAACAGCAGATTTGAGCAGGCAGAAGAGTAAGTGAAGCTGAAGATTGGTCAATTAAATTATCTGAGGAGCAGAAAGAATAATAAAAAGAGAAACCATCAGTATACACACAATTGGAATCTCAGAAGGAGAAGAGATAGTCGGAGAATATTTGAAGAAGTAATAACCAAAAACTTCTGAAATTTGATAAAAGATAATGAACCTAGAATGTCCCTGGTGATCCGGTGGCTAAGAATCCGCCTGACAACGCAGGGGACACGGGTTCCATCCCTGGTCTGGGAGGATCCCACATGCTGTGGGGCAGCTAAGCCCCTGCACCACAACCGCCGGGCGCATGCACTCTGGAGCCTGTGCTTCGCAACAAGCAAAGCCACTGCCATGAGAAGCACCACAACTAGGGAGGAGGCTCCACGTGCAGCACCTAGAGAGGGCCTATGTGCAGCAGTGAAGGCCCAGAACAGCCACAGATCAGCTAATTAAAAAAAAAAGGTGTTCAACCTCAGTCGTTGGGGAAAAAATGCAGATAAAACTATTCTCTAATGACATTCTTATATACCTAATTGACAAAGATAAAAATGTTTAATGTTTTCTGTTCTGTGGTCAAGAAGATGGAAAATAGGCCCTGTCATATACTGATGACCCCTGGAGAAGGGATAAGCTACCCACTCCAATATTCTGGCCTGGAGAATACAATGGACTGTATAGTCCATGGGGTTGGAGAAATATCAATAACCACAGATATGCAGATAACACCACCCTTATGACAGAAAGCTAAGAAGAACTAAAGAGCCTCTTGATGAAAGTGAAAGAGGAGAGTGAAAATGCGGCTTAAAACTCAACATTCAAAAAACTGGGATCATGGCATCCAGTCCCATCACTTCATGGTAAGTAGATGGGGAAACAATGGAAACAGTAGCTGTCTTTATTTTGGGGGGCTCCAAAATCACTGCACGTGGTGACTGCAGCCATGAAATTAAAAGACACTTGCTCCTTGGAAAAAAAAGCTATGACCAACCTAGACAGTATATTAAAAAGCAGAGACATGACTTCACCTCTCTATAATGGACAAAGGTCCATCTAGTCAAAGATATGGTTTTTCCAGTAGTCATATATGGATGTGAGAGTTGGACCATAAAGAAAGCTGAGTGCCGAAGAACTGATGCTTTTGAACTGTGTGTTGGAGAAGACTCTTGAGAGTCCCTTGGACTGAAAGGAGATCCAACCAGTCAATCCTAAAAGAAATCAGTCCTGAATATTTGTTGGAAGGACTGATGCTGAAGCTGAAACTGTTTCAACAAACCTGAAACTCGAATACTTGGTCACTTGATGCAAAGAAATGACTCATTGGAAAAGATCGTATTGCTGGAAAAGATTGAAGGCAGGAGACGAAGGGGACATCAGAGGATGAGATGATTGGATGGCATCACCAACTCAATGTACATGTCTTTGAGCAAGCTCCAGGGGTTGGTGAGAACGGGGAAGCCTGACGTGCTGCAGTTCATGAGGTTGCAAAGAGTTGGACATGACTGAGCGACTGAACTGAACTGATATATTGATGATAAGAGTTCAAATTTGAGCAATTTCTAGAGAGAGAAGGGCTTCTCAGGTGGCTCAGTGGTAAAGAATCCACCTGCCAATTCAGGAGACCCAGGTTCATCCCTGGGTGGAGAAGATCTCCTGTAGTAGGAAATGACAACTCACTCCAGTATTCTTGCCTGGAAAATTTCATGAACAGAGGAGCTTGGCGGGCTACAGTTCATGGGGTCACAAGAGTTTGCAACTGAGCATGCACACTAGAGAGAGAAATTAGCCAATATCTTTCTAAACTAAAACTGCTCATTTCTTTGATTCAGCAGTGTTACTCCCAGGTAAGTACTGACAAATATACTTAGCATATGGGGGAAATAATGTGTATTATACGAGGAGATTTATCACAACACTTTATAATAACAGAACATTGGAAACAATCTAAATTCCCTTTGTTGGCTACTGGTTGTAAACTATACTGGTGTTGGGGGTGCAGAATTAGTAAAGTATGGGTTCACATATACAGTGATGATCTCTGGAAAGGTTCACTGCTGCTGCTGCTGCTAAGTCACCTCAGTCGTGTCCGACTCTGTGCGACCCCGTAGATGGCAGCCCACCAGGCTCCCCTGTCCCTGGGATTCTCCAGGCAAGAACACTGGAGTGGGTTGCCATTTCCTTCTCCAATGCATGAAAGTGAAAAGTGAAAGTGGGCGCTCAGTCATGTCCGACTCTCAGCGACCCCATGGACTGCAGCCCACCAGGCTCCTCCATCCATGGGATTTTCCAGGCAAGAGTACTGGAGTGGGGTGCCATTGCCTTCTCCGGAAAGGTTCACTAGGAACTATTAAGTGGTTGACTCTGCGGTAGTGCTTGAGTGACTGAATGGATAACAGGAGAGAAATATAATTTTTACAGGCACCCTTTTGAACATGTTTGTAATATTTCTATGTGTTTTCTATTTTAAAAAATATCAATTAAAAATGAAAAAAATTTTTCATCCATTTTGCATTCATTATAACAAAACAAGACCAAGAAACTACACCATTGTTTTGTTTTGTTTTGTACTCTCTGAGGCAAAAGTGATGGAAATGACCCTGAAATAAAATTGGAGGGGAAAATTGCTAGTGAAGACCACGATGAGAAGGAACTGAGGCTGCATAGGGCCTAAAACTCTTTCAGTGGAAATGTTCTGATATGACTGTTAGCTTTCAGGATATGAGCTGTTTATTCACTTCTGGAAGAAAGACAAAAGTTTATATTGCTTACTCTTTTTGAAACTTTTCCATCTTGTTCCTCAGTGTTTTCCAGGGAAACCCTGATTGTACCTGTTGGTCATCATGATACAATCATCACAAAATCTCAGTGGCATGTAACTTGATTTAGTTTACTCGCCTACAGGTTAGCTGGAGATCATCTCATCTAAGGTGGGCTCAGCTGGAGTGATTCTTCTTTGCTGGCCTGATCATCTTCTTCCCACAGCTATGGCAGAGAAGCAGAAGGACAAACCCAGTTGCACAAGTACCCTCCAAGCATCTCTTACGTCACATATGCTGACTTCCTATTGTCCAAAGCAAGTCACTGGCCAGGCCCAGAATCTGGAAGTAGAAAAATATACCTCCCCTCTCTGGAGGAAGAGATAACAGCAAAGGACAGGATGAAGAGCAGTAGGCCTGGGGCCATAAGCAGTCTACCGCGGTCAGCGTCACATTAGTGTCTGTGCAGGATCTTGAGTGTTTATTTGTGCCGTCCCATGTATTTTGCACTTGCTATTCACAACAGCTCTGTGAGGATATTATTTTTCTTTTCCACATTTCACAGAAGAAGAAACAACCATAAAGGTAAAGTCATTTACAAAAAATTACACAACTAGTTAGCAGTAGAAGGGGAATTTTCGACTTTTTTACAGCAAGCAGTAGGACGGAAAATGGTGGACTTTTGCTCTACTTGGTCATAACTGATCATTTTTTTCTTTTGTTTATAGGATAATTTTAGAAAAAGAGGAAAGTCAAAGGCAGTGAAGAAATCACAGGTAAAGCTATATGGCTGTATACCAGGGTGGGATAGTAGATTGCTTTTTTTTTTCTTGTTTGTTGTCTAATAACCAACTGTGCATCTAAAATGGCTTCACTGGGAAATTCCCTGGAGGTCAAGTGCTTAGGCCTTTCACCATGCTTTCACTGCCAAGGGTGCAGGATCAATCCCTGGTCGAGGAACTAAGATCCCACAATCCACGTGCCATGGCTAACAAAAAGGCTAACCCGTACTCCTGCCTAGAATAAAAAGATAAAGTTTACAGCAGGATAATTATTACAGAATCACAAATACCAAAGAAATGATCCCCCCTAAAAAAAAAAAGAAACAGCAGCTAAGGGAATTGAGTCATGTTTTACAGATAACTAGGCTATAGTAGTACTCACTAAAAATTTTTGTGCATGTTCCCCCAGTATATGTGAATTTATTTATTTATAAATAATATATATTCTACTGTATAAATATACTTTAAAAAAGAAAATTTTAAAAACAAGTACTTTAATAATAATCTTACTGTTAATCTTTAATGACATATCATCATCAAATACACTATTTTTAAATTTTTTCATTTGATTTTAATATCATATTAGTTGGAAAAGATACCTTACAAAGAGCTGCTGCTGCTAAGTCAACACACATAATAAACACAGGGAAAGTTTCAATAATGATATTTGATGGAAACCTATATTTCAGTTAGTCTCTTTAATATTATTGATTGGGGGAGGGTTGGCTTCTTTTCATATCTGATTAGCTTTCTATTGGATTCACATGGATTGTGGGATCTTGAAGCCCATGGTGTGGCTAATGAACAGCTTCTGCTGTAGCTGGAAGTGTAGACTCTGCCATTCTTATTTATTGATGCTGTATTTTGGCATTATTGTCAATCTGGTATCATTTCACTACATGCATCTCTAAATCACTTGTCCATCTGCGAAGATTATTTCAGCTAAAACTAGATGATATAGTCTATAATGTCCCATAATCAAGCACATGAATATGATTCGCCATCCTAAAAGAGAAACCTTCTCTTGACCCCATGTTGTTGTTTAGTCACTCAGTCATGTCCAGCTCTTTGCAACCCCATGGACTGCAGCACGCCAGACTTCCCTGACCTTCACCATCTCCTGGAGCTTGCCCAAACTCACATCCATTGAGTTGATGATGCCATCCAACCATCTCATCCTCTGTCATCCCTTTCTCTTCCTGCCTTCAATCGTTCCCAGCATCAGGGTCTTTTCTTATGAGTCAGCTCTTCACATCAGGTGGTCAAAGTATTGGAGCTTCAGCTTCAACATCAGTTCTTCCAATGAATATTTGGGACTGATTTCTTTAGGATTGACTGGTTTAAACTCCTTGCAGTCCAAGGGACTCTCAAGAGTCTTCTCCAACACCACAGTTCAAAATCAACAATTTGTCAATGCTCAGCCTTCGAATTCTCACATCCATGCATGACTACAGGAAAAACTATAGCTTTGACAAGACGGACTTTTGTTGGCATAGTAATGTCTCTGCTTTTTAATATGCCATCTAGGTTTATCATAGGTTTTCTTCCAAAGAGCATGTCTCCTTTAATTTCATTGTTGCAGTCACCATCTGCAGTGATTTTGGAGCCCAAGAAAATAGTCTGTCACTGTTTCCATTGTTTCCCCATCTATTTGCCATAAAGTGATGAGATCAGATGCCATGATATTAGTTTTCTGAATGTTGAATTTTAAGCCAGCTTTTTCACTCTCCTCTTTTACCTTCATCAAGAGGCTCTTTAGTTCCTCTTCACTTTCTGCCATAGGGTGGTGTCATCTGCATATCTGAGGTTATTGATATTTCTCCTGGTGATCTTGATTCCAGTTTGTGCTTCATCCAGCCTGGCATTTCACATGATGTACTCTGCATATAAGTTAAATAAGCAGGGTGACAATATACAGCCTTGACGTACTCCTCTCCTTTCCCAATTTTGAACTAGTCCGTTGTTCCATGTCCGGTTCTAACTGTTGCTTCTTGACCTGCACACAGGTTTCACAGGAGTCAGGTAAGGTGGTCTGGTGTTCCCATCTCTTTAAGAATTTTCCAGCTTGCTGTGATCCACAGAGTCAAAGGCTTTAGTGTAGTCAATAATGCCCTCCAATTATTACCCCATTTCTCTGTGCTTCTTGACATCTAATCTTCAAAAAAGTTGCTATGCTCAATTTCTCTTTCTATTATTTCTTGGGGCTTCCCAACCCAGTCTGGCTTGAGTTCCCACATTCTACCAAAATAACCTTTGTCAAGATCCCCATCTTACTGGAGGAGTATCACACAACTGCTAATCATCCCTTCCTTCTCTCTGCCTCTGTGTCGCCATTTTCTGTTTATTTGTCTTTTACTTCACTGGCCACGTCTTCTTATCTCCTTTACCAATTCTTCATTATCTGCCTACCCTCTCAACATCATTTGCTCACATCCTCCAGTGGATAAGCCAAAGTCTTTCCAGTAGCCAACAAGGTCCTATGTGATCAATCACACATCCCTCCAATTCTCTGGCCTCATCTCCTCCTGTTCTCCCTTCAGCCATTCACAGCCCTCCAGCCACACCAGTGTCCTGGTCCAAGAGCACATCACATATACTTCTACCCCTCAACTTTTGCTCTGGCTGTTTCCTCTGACTCTGACCCTTCACCCCTAGATATCTGCATGGCTTACTCACTCACCTTCAGGCATCTGCTCCAAGGTAAACTTTTCCTCAAAGTCTTCCTTGACAACCCTATATGCAAAAATAGCAATCCTTCCCCTCACTCTCCACAATTTCTCTCTTTCTCTTACTGTGTGTTTGTATTTGTCACCTTGTGTCATACTACATATTTATTCTTTTTTAAAAAAATATTTATTTATTTGTCTGCACTGGGTCTTATTTGGAATCTTTAATTGTGACGTGTGGGATGTCATGCGTGTCCGGGGACTGAACCTGGGCCCCCTGCATTGGAAACACAGAGTCTTAGCCACTGGATCACCAGGGAGGTCCCTATGTTTATTCTTTATTTACTTTTTGCGCTTGTGTCCCCAGGACCCAGAACAGTGCCCAGCACATAGTAGGCTCTCAATAAATAGTGAGTGAATATGCTGTGAAGAGCCAATCCATATTCAAATATTAGAAAAGGTTCATTTCTGTCTTTCTACTTTTTCAATAAAATATACAAAGTTATTTCACCCTCTGGGTTATCTTCACATCCCCGGGGTTTATGTAATCCACTCTGAAAATTATTGCACAATAGGAGTGGCTCTCCATCCTTGGGGAGTATAAGAATCTTTATGGAGCTTGTTTACAGTACAGATTCAAGATCTCCCCTCAGAAATTCTAATTCAGGAGGTCTACTGCTTGGGTCCAAGAATCTGCATTTGCACAATTATACACCTCACATGAGTGAGGCAGGGACTCACATGAGTCCCAGGCTACAACTGGGAGTACTTTTCATGTATTTGGCACTCTTCTTTTTCATCTTTAAATTCCAGGCTCAATAAAAATGGGGAAAAGGCTTCTGTAGCGTACTCCATCAGCTCACACGTAGCTCACACACAGAATGATTCAGTTGGTCCCAATCTCCCTAGACAAGTGGTTCTCAAGGTTTGGGATTATAAAGACTATTTCTAGATGGCTATCTGTATCAGTCAGTTTTGGCTACACTCCAATAAGAACCAATCCTCAAATCTTAGTGGCTTGACATAAGAAAAGTTAATTTTTTCTCTTGCAAAGACTGTGGGTCTGGGTAACTCTCCAGTGAACACGTCCTCCATGTGTTGGCCCAACCTTCTGAGCTGGTTTGATTCTGTGGTGCCTCTGAAACACATGTTCCCCTGATCACCATAGCAGAGCAGAAGTAAGTAGCATTGTTGAGCACTGGAAATTAAATGTTTCTACCCGAAACCAATACATGTTACTTCAGCTCACATTTCTGTGGGCAAAGCAAGTCACCAGCACATCCAGCCACAAGAAGGAAATGCAGCCTCACCATTTGCTTGGAAGTAAGAGTTACATAAGATTTTAGTAAATAGTATTATGTTTACCACAAAAACAAATCCTAAGAAAATGCTTAGATCCACCACTCTACCTTTCACCATCAACCATAGGCAGAATAGTAGCTGTAATTTTAGTATCCGTTATTGTAGGAAGGAAGGAAGTTACACAATCAATATAATTTCAGTGATGATTTAAATAATTTTGCTTCTTATTAATTTTAACAGCTTCCACAAACATTGGAAAGATAAATACACATGAATGTATGAGGAATAGTTTATATTCTGTCTACAGCAAACACTGGTGTAAAAATGCATGTACAAACCCCTTTAATAATGTCCTCTAAGATCATCAGCCTACTGCTCTAGACATTGAGGATCCATGGGCAACTGTGACTTACCCAGTCCCTTTAGGGTAAAACTTTTTGCCATCAGGTTTTACACAGTGAATAAGAAAGCCTTACTTTTACTGTTTTCAGCCATCACAAATAATTTTCTAACTTTCCTTTGATTATTGCCATTGTCAGCAGCCACAGTGTTGGTATTTGCCATTACCATCAATCTTAAATTTTAAATGGTAATATTATCATAAAATTGATTGCACTTACAATAAGAAATTTAAGAAATAGAAAACTGCTTAATTCCAAAGGCAATCTGCTCCCCCATGCTCTGGTTACACCTTCTCCCATCCCATCCTCAACCTTATTCTAACAATTTTGCCCTTTCTCTCTTAAAGCTTCCATCTTTCCCATTCCATTGGATTACTGACCTTACCCTTTACTCATGATGAAATCTCACCTAACAACAAAAATCTCTCTTTACTGTGTCCCTTTATGATACTATCTTTCCATTTTTTTCCCCTTCAAAGCCTAACCTTAATGCTTTCTATACTGAAAGCATGATGACCTTCTTTTTCATTTAGCTGTTTTTTACTAAATTAATTCTATATACAATTACAAAGGCAAATAATACCACATGGCTTAAAATCATGGTGATATTAAAATATTTAATAATTTATTTAACAATTGGTTGGGCTTAGATGGACTTCCCTGGTGGCTCAGATGGTAAAGAATCTGCCTGCAATGTAGGAGACCCAGGTTCAATCCCTGGGTCAGGAAGATCCTCTGGAGAAAGGAATAACAATCCACTCCAGTATTCTTGCCTGGAGAATCCCATGGACAGAGGAGCCTGGAAGGCTACAGTCCTTGAGGTCACAAAGGGTCAGACATGACCGAGCGACTAACACAGATACACATAACATTAAACACCTCTCTCACACACACCTCCTCACCCTTGATTCTCTCTAACTAGAGACGACAACTTTCAAATATTTGTTGTTTCTTCTGTTGTTTATATAAGATTCCTTAAAAACATATTCATACAGCCATTCTTTTAACTAATCCTTTGGTTCTTTTAGCCACTCCATCTTCTTCAGAAGTAGTAGGGGCCCCAGTTCCTAAGCTTTTCTGGGATCCTCTGGGGGTTAATTTGCTTTATTCTTATGGACTTCCCTCATTAGGTTTGGGTTTCATTGCTCTGTCGTGTGCTAAACCTATTACCACCTGCCCATCTGCTTTCCAGCTTCCAACCTTTCAATAATATCCCAAGTCTATAATCCTCTCCCCCATTCTCCTTGGCCTTATTGATTATGCCTTTTTTTTTAATTATATTACTCTCATTTTGATGAAACTTGGAGAGGAGGCAGAAGTTTCTGTAAAGTCTGTGTTCAGTCTCCCATGTCTGAGTACAGGACCAATCAACAGAGTTAGCACATGCTTCTGTTTCCATTTCTTCACTGCCCATTCTGGCCTCAGCTCACCAAGGTCTGGTCTCTGCCTCTGACATTCAGCTAAAACTTCTGCCTCAAGGATCCCAGTCATCTTTGTTCATCAAATTCAGTGGCCTTTTTTTCAGCTTCCTCTTCTGAAGCTCTCTGCAAAAGTAGACACATGAGCAACATCTCTCTGGCTGAAAAGCAAAATATCTTCTGCTTATTCCACATCTTCAGCTACTAAAAAGGGTAAAATTCTCCTCAGTGGTCTTTGTGTGTGTGTGTGTGTGTGTGTGTGTGTGGTTTTTTTTTTTTTTTTTTTTTGGTTTGTTTTTTGGGGGTCTTTTGGGTTGTTTGTGTGTTTTGTTTTTCACCGTTCATTCAATGCATTCCAGGCTCACCATGCCCCTGAAGCAAGTCTGAGCAAGGAGACAGAAGCTTCATCTGAAGTGAAGGTCAGAGTCTATATAATTCCTTGCTGTTACGTTGTTGTAGCCACACATTCCGGGAAACAAACTCACTCAGAAGGGCAATGCAGATAGTGGAGTGCAGTTTATTACAGCGGCAGGCCCAAGGCAGAGTCTCCTCTTAGCCAAGGACCCCGACCAGTTTTTGTGAAGACCTTATATACCCTGCGATTCATGGGGTCGCAAAGAGTTGGACATGACTGAGCGACTGATCTGATCTGATCTATATACCCTAAGTGTATGTCCCCAAACCCACCTCCCCAGATTGCCTGAAACTAGTCTGAACAAAGGAAAAGAAAGATACAATCAAAGTTAACCCATGATTCATAGGCCTTAAGCCTAGGTAGTTAACAGTGGACAATTATCAATAGGCCTGTGGTCATACTCCAATAAGCATTAATAGGTTTTATGATTCTGTTCGGTTACACAGATAATTAGGGTATTCTTTTAGGCCCCGAGAGTCTAGGTACAAGCCCTGGGGCTCTTCCATGGGGTGGGGGGCGGTGGGGGGGTCCTGGTTTTCCAGTTGGTATGTTGCTTCCATAGATACTGGGCATAAATAACTCAAAGTCCACAGTCCAGCCCGAGATTGAGTCCTGCTCTCAAGATGGAGCCTGTTCTGTTTCCTCCTTCAATATGTGACTCTTCGTGAGACCAAGTGTCTTTTAATTTTTTGTTTTTGCTCTAAGAATGACTGAAAAGTTGATGACATTTGTCCAGGTTTCAGTCTAAAACTCAGGGGAAAATGACACCTCAGAAAGGGATAAATTTGGGGAGAAAAGAAAAATTTTCACCCAATTAAAATATTGATTTTTCAATAGAAAGGTGATTGTCCCTAAAAGGGTGACTGTCCTAGCTGTCAGGGCACTTAAATTTTATCAGTAGAAGGTACAGGAGCTAAATCATTACAAAGTTCAACTCTAATAAGTGCTACCAAAAAAAGGTACATGGAACCATGGAAAGTATTAAGTAGTAGATTTTATTCTAGACCAGTGTATCAAAAATTGGTGTATTTAATGATAAATTTGTCAAATTTCCTGGTTATTTGATAAAGTTTACTAAAAATCACATCAGATAGAATGATTTTCACAGCTTTTGCAAAGTTTTATGTGGTCTTTAAGTGACTGATTTTTTTCTTCATCACAGCCCTTAAAGATTGTTTAACTTGTTTCTGCCCACTGAGCAACAGTAGGGGTTGGGGAGGGCTGGGGACTCTTATGGCCTGAGGCTGGGGAGACCAGATAAAAGGATGCCCATCCTTCAGAGGGATACCTGAGCACACAGAGAGCGAGCGAGCATTAACTTTCCACAACTGGCTTTTGACTCAATTGAACTATTTCCAGCCTTCACTGTATCTCCTCTGGATTCCTGCAGGTCTTTTTTTTTTTTTTTTTTTTAGCAGCACTGATCATATACAGGATCTTAGTTTCCCAACCAAGGATGGACCAGGGGCCCCTGCAATGGAAGCGTGGAGTCTTAACCACTGGACTGCCAGAGAATTCCCCCACAGGTCTAATTGGCCTCCTGCCTAGCTGTCTGAGCTGATCTCCAGAAAGATCTTCCTCCAATGCAAATTTAAGGAAATTCAAAAAAAGTCTCCCAGGGACTCCCTCAGGACCTACTACCTTATCCCCCACCACCCTCTTGCTCTATCCCTCAGCCTGAAATGCACTGTTTTTACTGTCAGGGTTTCACAGTTCTGCCTGGAGTGTGTCTCCACCCCACCCTGCCAGTAGACTCCTCCTGAGTGCTCTCAGAACTCAATCCAGACATCAGCTCTTCTTCGAAATGTTCCTAAGCCACCTAGTCAGGCCAAGGACCCAGAACACAGTCCTGATGGCATCTTTGGCCCATGTCTACCAGGGAGCTTGAGCATGTCTACCTCGACTCATGTCTACCAGAGATGGGCTTGCCTGTCTCCCTTCTGGCTGGTATACTCCTTAGGCAGGGTTTCCTAACCCGTGACCACCCCAGCTGAAGCACACACAAGCCTAGAGCCATCAGGTGGGACTGCTCATGATGTGCACCACCCTTCCTGTGTTTTGCTAGCACCAACCGCTAGCACCAACCCTCTGCTAACACCTGACTTTCCTCGCTCTGCTTAGATGCTCCGTGAGGCCTTTTAAAATGCACCTGGAGGGACTTCCCTGGTGGTTCAGTGGTTAAGATTCTGCATTTCCACTGCAAGGGTCAAGAGTCTGATCCCTAGTTGGGAAACTAAGATCCCCGATGCCCCATGGAGTGGCAACAACAACAAAAAAAAGCCCCTGGAAAGATGTAGTCTCTCCCACTCTGGATCTCCAAGAGTACTGCATCTTGTTTGTATGACTGTTGCATCACTTACCCTAGTTATTATGTGTATTTCTATCTTACTGTCTAGATGTCAAACCCTTGAAAGACGGAGCCAATGTCATGTTCATTTTACCAGGATTTTGCACAAAGTAGGAGTTTGGCAAATGGTTTTGCATTTATTAATAGAATTAATCAACTTCATTCATCAGTTCATTCCATGAGACTATAATCAGCACCGAATTTGCTACTCCTTAAGGTGACTGGTGCAGAGAAGGCAATGGCACCCCACTCTAGAACTCTTGCCTGGAAAATCCCATGGACGGAGGAGCCTGGTAGGCTGCAGTCCATGGGGTTGCACAGAATCGGACACGACTGAGCGACTTCACTTTCACTTTTCCCTTTCATGCGTTGGAGAAGGAAATGGCAATCCACTCCAGTGTTCTTGCCTGGAGAATCCCAGGGACGGGAGAGCCTGGGGGGCTGCCGTCTGTGGGGTCGCACAGAGTCAGACACAACTGAAGTGACTTAGCAGCAGCAGCAGCAGCAGCAGCAAGGTGACTGGTGAGATACGTTGATTTCTTCAAAGGCAGAATTTTATTTGGCTTTTGAATAATTACAGCTCCCACTGATTTCATGCCTAGTACCTCTCAACTATTATACACATCTTATTTCTAATCCTGGCAATAACCTTGTGAAATAGAAGATAATATTCCCATTTTACAGATGAGGAAGCTCATGTTTCATGAGGGTAGGTAACTTGCTCAAGACCAATTTAACCGTAAGTGCCCAAGTTGGGACTAGAAGCCAGGGTTGTTTGAGTCTAAAAACCACCAGACCACATCACCCTTATCTATGCTGTCGAGTAGGTGAGTCAGTTTGTTTCTTTCCTTCAGATTTTCATCTTTAAAAATATTTTAGTTTGTTGCTAAGTTAATGTTTATTTTATGCTTTATAGCCCACTTCAACACAAGACACATCTCAAAAAGATTTCGTGGATAAAAAGTGCTTAACTGAAAAACACACACATCTCTCCTGCAACAAAGTCTTCTGCCAACCATGGCAGAAATGCATCGATGGGACGTGTCTTTGTAAACTTCCTTATCAGTGCCCGAAGAATGGTACCAGGGTGTGTTCAACTAATGGGAAAAGCTACTCAACTTACTGTCAGCAGAAGAGTTTTGAATGTTATCGTCCTGAGGCAAAGTTTTTAAAAACTGGAGCATGCACAGGTGGAGGTAGGAAAAGCCTAGTTTATTATATTAAGAAGAAAATTGTCTACTATATTTTCTATTAGAAAATACTTTTCCTTTGGAATGTTATAATGACAACTCAAAATTCTTCTCTAGACCCTCAGTAGTAGTTGGGGTGATAATAAAGAAATTAGGAATCATCAGAACACAGCCAGCCATTGAATCTAGAGCATGTGACCCTGAGACTGGTCCTTCCCATCCCAGTGCCTATGCCACTGTCTGCTGCCCAGCCCATCAGAACCATCCCTACTCTCACTTCTACTTGGCTAAAGGGATTGTTCCCAGAGCTGTTGAGTTGCTTTAGAACCCCGGGGGAAATGCTTTACATGAGATTGGGACTGAACTAGAACCTCTTTGGACCCCCAACCCCAGTCATTTCTTCCAGTTTCCATCCCACCAACCCCTACTCCTCTCCCTAGCCCCAGCCTCATCAGCCCTGATCTGAGGTTTAGCTCAGGTCACTGCTGGCCAAGGACATACTCCACCCGAGCAAATGACACATCAGATCAGAGAGCTTATCAAGACTTCATCCAGGTGCCTAATGTAATGAGGAGGCTGGGACCCTAATACGTGAATTAGTGGAGTGATTAAGATGAAAAGACTCTTGGGCTGCCCTGGTGACTCAGTGGTAAAGAATCAGCCTGCCAATGCAGGAGACATGGGTTCAATCCCTGGTCCAGAAAGATCCCACATTCCTTGGAGCAACTAAGCCCCTGCACCACAACTACCAAGCCTGCGCTCTAGAGCCCAGGAGCCACAACTACTGAAGCCCATGCTCCTTAGAGCCTGTGTACCACGGCAAGAGAAGCCCCTGCAATGAGAAGCCCATGGGGGGCAATGACGACCCAGCGCAACCAAAAATAAATAAGAAGATTGAGGGTCTCACTGTCAGTCAGATTTAGTTGCAAGCCCCTCCAAGCACCCCCTCCATTATTGACAAGCTGTGCAGCCTCCCTGGACTGCAGTTTCCGCATCTGTAAAATGTGAGTAACAGTAGTTCCTAACTCATAAGATTCTTGTGAAACTTAAAGCATGTACATAAAGCTCTGTGGAGAGTGAACAAGAAGTGCTCATGAAATTTGAACTATGACAGCAAGTTTCAAGCTCATTGTCTTTGGATATGAATTATCACAGACATTTCATGTATGTACAGAAGAATGCTTGAAACACGCTTTTTAAAGATACCATGACGTGCACCAGAACACAGTAGCCTAAATATTTTTGTGTTGCTGAGTTAAGATGCTGAGGTATTGTGGACAGGAGGAAGGAAGATCCCTGAGTCCAGCTCTCTTACCTGTTGGAGAGGAGGAAAGCAATAGTGGAGATTATTCATCAGTGTCAGACTTCCGTTCTCTTCAGGCATGCAGTGCCCTAAGTATGTGAGAATACGTAAATCTTGCTTACATTTTCTTTACTTGTTTGGCTTACTTTTAAGAGCATGGATTTTGGAGTCAGATCAATATGGCAAGTACAGATTCCTGGCTTCACACCTTGAGCAAGCAACTTAATCTCATGTATAAAACTGGATAAATGTAGGTTCCTCATGTGTAAAAACAGAAATAAATATCACCTAGTCTTCATAAAATTGATGTAAGGATTTTATGATTTTTTTTTTTTACAACTGGGTAGTTCAGCCACTGATACATAATAAACTCATAAAATAATTGTTTACCATTATTTGTTAACATCTTCATAGTTTTCAAAGTTAATTAAAAATTATGCATTTTATTTCTTTAGAGGCTTTTAATCAAGAGGAGAAAAAATGAATGCCTGACTGTTGCTAATTCTTTAAAAAAAATTTTTTTTTTAAATTTCAGGGCAATTTAGTGTTTCCTTATCAAATGGAAAACAAGATTCAGAAGGAATTGTTGCAGTAAAACTTGCAGACCAAGATACAAAAATGTTTGTGTGTGGAGACAGCTGGAGCATTACTGAGGCCAACGTGGCCTGCATTGACCGTGGATTTCAACTGTGAGTGCATGCTCACTGAATTTTCCCAGTTCAGTTCCGTTCAGTCGCTCAGTCATGTCCGACTCTTTGCGACCCCATGAATCGCAGCACGCCAGGCCTCCCTGTCCATCACCAACTCCTGGAGTTCACTCAGACTCACGTCCATCGAGTCAGTGATGCCATCCAGCCATCTCATCCTCTGTCATCCCCTTCTCCTCCTGCCCCCAATCCCTCCCAGCATCAGAGTCTTTTCCAATGAGTCAACTCTTCGCATGAGGTGGCCAAACTACTGGAGTTTCAGCTTTAGCATCATTGCTTCCAAAGAAATCCCAGGGCTGATCTCCTTCAGAATGGACTGGTTGGATGTCCTTGCAGTCCAAGGGACTCTCAAGAGTCTTCTCCAACACCACAGTTCAAAAGCATCAATTCTTCGGTGCTCAGCCTTCCTCACAGTCCAACTCTCACATCCATACATGACCACAGGAAAAACCATAGCCTTGACTAGACGGACCTTTGTTGGCAAAGTAATGTTTCTGCTTTTGAATATGCTATCTAGGTTGGACATAACTTTCCTTCCAAGGAGCAAGCGTCTTTTAATTTTATGGCTGCAGTCACCATCTACAGTGATTTTGGAGCCCAAAGAAATAAAGTCTGACCCTGTTTCCACTGTTTCCCCATCTATTTCCCATGAAGTGATGGGACCGGATGCCATGATCTTCGTTTTCTGAATGTTGAGCTTTAAGCCAACTTTTTCACTCCCCACTTTCACTTTCATCAAGAGGCTTTTTAGTTCCTCTTCACTTTCTGCCATAAGGGTGGTGTCATCTGCATATCTGAGGTTCTTGATATTTCTCCTGGCAATCTTGGTTCCAGATTGTGTTTCTTCCAGTCCAGCATTTCTCATGATGTACTCTGCATATAAGTTAAATAAGCAGGGTGACAATATACAGCCTTGACGTACTCCTTTTCCTATTTGGAACCAGTCTGTTGTTCCATGTCCAGTTCTAACTGTTGCTTCCTGACCTGCATACAGATTTCTCAAGAGGCAGGTCAGGTGGTCTGGTATTCCCATCTCTTGAAGAATTTTCCACAGTTTATTGTGATCCACACAGTCAAAGGCTTTGGCATAGTCAATAAAGCAGAAATAGATGTTTTTCTGGAACTCTCTTGCTTTTTCCATGATCCAGCGGATGTTGGCATTTGATCTCTGGTTCCTCTGCCTTTTCTAAAGCCAGCTTGAACATCAGGAAGTTCATGGTTCACATATTGCTGAAGTCTGGCTTGGAGAATTTTGAGCATTACTTTACTAACGTGTGAGATGAGTGCAATTGTGTGGTAGTTTGAGCATTCTTTGACATTGCCTTTCTTTGGGATTGGAATGAAAACTGACCTTCTCCAGTCCTGTGGCCACTGATGAGTTTTCCAAATTTGCTGGCATAT
The DNA here is from genome assembly GCF_019923935.1 of Bubalus bubalis. Lineage (NCBI taxonomy): Eukaryota > Metazoa > Chordata > Mammalia > Artiodactyla > Bovidae > Bubalus > Bubalus bubalis. The sequence continues at coordinate 90,896,482 of NC_059163.1, forward strand.
TGAGTGCAGCACTTTCACAGCATCATCTTTCAGGATTTGGAATAGCTCAACTGGAATTCCATCACCTCCACTAGCTTTGTTCATAGTGATGCTTTCTAAGGCCCACTTGACTTCACATGCCAGGATGTCTGGCTCTAGGTCAGTGATCACACCATCATGATTATCTTGGTCATGAAGATCTTTTTTGTACAGTTCCTCTGTGTATTCTTGCCACCTTTTCTTAATATCTTCTGCTTCTGTTAGGTCCATACCATTTCTGTCCTTTATCGAGCCCATCTTTGCATGAAATGTTCCCTTGGTATCTCTAATTTTCTTTTTTTCTGTTTTTTTTTTAGTTTTGTTTTATTTTTAAACTTTACATAATTGTATTAGTTTTGCCAAACATCAAAATGAATCTGCCACAGGTATACATGTGTTCCCCATCCTGAACCCTCCTCCCTCCTCCCTCCCCATACCATCCCTCTGGGTCGTCCCAGTGCACCAGTCCCAAGCATCCAGTATCGTGCATCGAACCTGGACTGGCAACTCATTTCATACATGATATTTTACATGTTTCAATGCCATTCTCCCAAATCTTCCCACCCTCTCCCTCTCCCAGAGTCCATAAGACTGTTCTATACATCAGTGTCTCTTTTGGTATCTCTAATTTTCTTGAAGAGATCTCTAGTCTTTCCCATTCTGTTGTTTTCCTCTATTTCTTTGCATTGATCGCTGAGGAAGGCTTTCTTATCTCTTCTTGCTGTTCTTTGGAACTCTGCATTCAGATGCTTATATCTTTCCTTTGCTCCTTTGCTTTTCACTTCTCTTCTGTGAAACAGCTATTTGTAAGGCCTCCCCAGACAGCCATTTTGCTTTTTTGCATTTCTTTTCCATGGGGATGGTCTTGATCCCTATCTCCTGTACAATGTCACAAACCTCGTTCCATAGTTCATCAGGCACTCTGTCTTATCAGATCTAGTCCCTTAAATCTATTTCTCACTTCCACTGTATAATCATAAGGGATTTGATTTAGGTCATACCTGTATGGTCTAGTGGTTTTCCCTACTTCTTCAATTTAAGTCTGAATTTGGCAATAAGGAGTTCATGATCTGAGCCACAGTCAGCTCCTGTTCTTGTTTTAGCTGACTGTATAGAGCTTCTCCATCTTTGGCTGCAAAGAATATAATCAACCTGATTTCGGCGTTGACCATCTGGCGATGTCCGTGTGTAGAGTCTTCTCTTGTGTTGTTGGAAGAGGATGTTTGCTATGACCAGTGCACTTTCTTGGCAAAACCCTATTAGTCTTTGCCCTGCTTCATTCCGTATTCCAAGGCCAAATTTGCCTGTTACTCCAGGTGTTTCTTGACTTCCTACTTTTGCATTCCAGTCCCCTATAATGAAAAGGACATCTTTTTTGGGTGTTAGTTCTAAAAGGTCTTGTAGGTCTTCATAGAACCGTTCAACTTCAGCTTCTTCAGCGTTACTGGTTGGGGCATAGACTTAGATTACTATGATATTAAATGATTTGCCATGGAAACAAACAGAGATCATTCTGTCGTTTTTGAGATTGCATCCAAGTACTGCATTTTGGACTCTATTGTAGACCATAATGGCTACTGCATTTCTTCTGAGGGATTCCTGCCCGCAGTAGTAGATATAATGGTTTTTCCCAGGGCTGATTTTATTCTTCCAACTATTCGTCTTTTGATTACCCTATCTTTCCATACCTCAACTTCCTCAAATGTAACCTGAGAATACTACCTGCCTCACAGTGTAGTCATGAGGATGAAATGTGTTTATGCTTGACTAGTACTTAGAACACTGCTGAGCGCACAAACTGTAGGTTTGCTCAGGTCTCTGGATGCAAATCCTTTGCTGATCTGTAGAGCTGCATACTCTACATTTGCATCCGTACAGTTGCATGCATAACTGTCTCTATTCATCTATGATTATGTCCATTCCTTTGTACCTAACGTTGTTTGTATACTCTTTCCTTCTCATTTTTTCTCATCAACCTTGCAAAGATTTGTCTATTGGATTAATGTCTTTGACTTTTATATTTGTAAATCTTTTCTTGTTTCTTTGTTTTCATTAATGTTTGCTGTTATCTTTGGTGCTCTCTCTCTCTCTCTCTCTGCTTTTCCCTACTGTACTCTTTCTAATTCTGTGAGTTAAATCCTTAGCTTGTCAATTTTCAGTTTTTCTTACTTTCTAATATAAGCATTTAAGGTACAAATTTCCCTCTAGTTAATGCTTCATCTGCATGCCTTTACTTGTGAGTATTCTATTTATTGTTCAGTTCAAAATATTTCTAATTTTCAGTATAATTCCCCCTTGACTCAAACATAATTTAGAAGTTTGTTTTTTTACTTTCCTAATGAATATATTAGTTTGCTTTTGGTTAACTTTTTGTTTTAAATTTCCTATTTAATTGTATTGTGGAGAGAGAATTTCTCCACATAAGGACAATTGTTTAAACATTTTTTGAGACTTCCTTTGTACTGAATATATTTCAAATGCTTCATATGCAGGGTTCTATGTAATAGATGTGTTAGAATAAAAATTTTTATTCCATTAGAATAAAAAATCATGTCAATTGCTTTATTCAAATATTTTCCCATTTATTTATTTATAAGTTTTCAAGGTCTTTATCTTTTGAGTGTGTCCCTTATGAACAGCATATATCTCGTGTTTTGTTTTTTTTTTTTTAATACAATATGATAGCTGAAGAGTTTAGTCCATTTACATTATTGTGATTATTTACGTTGTTGATTTTCCTGTCTTATTTGGGGCTTATTATTTGCCCTTTTCATATCCTCTTTGTTTCTTCCTTTTAAAAATTCTGTTGGGTTAATAAAGCTGTTGTTGTTTTCTTAATCTTCTTTTTCTTCCTCTACCTGGTTTGAAAATCATATACATCCTATTTCTATTCCATTAATGGTTATCTTCACATTTATACCATGAATCCTTAAATTATGAAGTTCTTGCCCTCTTCAGAAATAATACAAAGAATGTCGTTTCCATATCAACTTTTCAGTATTTTGTTCCACCTTATTTGTATATATTCCTGAAGTTAATTGCTATCATTATGTAATAAGTAATTATCAGTACTGTTGTTCGGTCAGTGGTTATTCAGATGGACTTCATGTTTGCCAACTTCTTGGTTTGTTGTTGCTTCTTGCATCTCACTTCTTCATTTTTCATTCAATTTTCTTCTTCCTAAACCACATCTGCTAGTAGTTCATTAGTGAGAGTCTCTTACCATTAAATTGAGTCATGAGATAGTTCTTATTTTTGACAGTTTGTGACCTACAACCTATGATTCAACCTAATGGCAAACTCTCTCACTCTTTGATCTCCCAGTATTTTGTTCTTATCATACTTTGTATAAGCTCATGAACAGACTTCTCTGATTTAGCCAGTGGGTATGTCCCTTAATTCCTTAAGAGCTCATTGAGGGCATTTATCTAGTACTCTCAGATAGTCATACGTTGAGAGATTTCTCAGCTTATTCACCTGTCAGACTGTCCCAAATGACTCCCATTTGTTCTCATATTTCGACTCAGTTTGGCACAGTTTCATGACTACTATATCTTCATTATGGATCTTTGTTCCCTCTAATTGTTCTCTTTTTCCCTTCCGTTGTAATTTATCGGATATTTACATTTCCATTACTGCTTAATTTTGTGCTTACATTTGCCTCCTGCATCTTTGATGAACCTTTTATTTTTAACCCATTTCCCTCATTAACTTCTAGAGAAAAGCAGAGAGCAATTGAATGTTCTGGAAGCTCACTGTAACTCACCATCTCTAGGATACTGGGTCATTGAGGTAGCCTCTTAGCTACACAAATTCTGAACAAACTGAGAAGTCCAAGCAATGGCATATAGATGTCAAAATACCACTTAACACTGTCAAGACTGAATTGAGGTCATAGCTTAGCATAGAAGTAGAGAATTAAGGCAACTGTTAGAATTAAACTAACTCAACCTCCCTGATCCCAGGTAACCATGGGGCCAACCAGGTAAGACTCAGCATGGGGCAGGGGGAGAATGGAAGAGCAGGGTTGACCTGGCCTGCTTTTTATTTCCAATATTTCCTGATTAAATTAATCTTCTCCCTTTTCTGGAGAAAAGAGGAGTTACCCGGTGGAGAGGCCAAGGATGACACATCCCAGGTTGGAAAGAAATCAGGAATGTTTGATCAAAGAGGCACTTCTTCTCAACAAGAAACAGAGGAGGAGAAACCAATATTTTTGGTTGCTTGTCGTATTTTGAACTTTTCTAGTCAGTTTAAATTGACTGTTTTTGTTTATCTTTACAAAACTCAGTGAGGGAGTTATATTCCTTGTTACTGGGGAAGATATGGAAGCTCAGAGATTGTAAGCATCTTGCCTAACCTATCACCCATACATAGAAAATAAAAGGAAATTAGTCCCTCACCTCCTCCAGTAGAATTATAAACACAAAGCACTAATTATTCTACTTTAACATTTCATTTGTTTGATTTGCAGGGGTGCTCTTGATACTTATAGAAGAGATCCTGATCTAAATTCTGCTGAATGTCTGCATGTGCGTTGTCGAGGATTAGAGACCAGTTTGGCTGAATGTACTTTCACTAAGGGAGTACACAATTCAGAGGGGTTGGCTGGCGTGGTGTGTTACACAGAGAGTGCAGGTTAGTGGAGTACTTGCCCAATATTTTCCCTTCCTTAGAGACTGTTTATTTCACACCAAGTCTGGAGTAAACAAACAAATTACAGATATCCTGTTGCCAATCACACACAATGACAAAATCACATTTTGGGTTTTAGAGCCCAAATTAGCGCTTTTCCCCTATTGTACCTTTTTTCCATTCAAATATCCTTCTAGCCTTTACTTCCTACATGGGAAGTAAAGTTGTTTGATTCCCCTTTGATTCTTTGAACATATGGATTAAAATTGATGTAGCAAACACAAGTAAATATTAGAAGAAACTCAGCATCTCCTTTGAGGAGTCCAGCTGATTACATATTCCTTTAAAATGGTTAAGTGATCGCATCTATGCTTGAGACAATCACTGCCGCTTTTCTCCTTCATCCTGACGTTGGAATATTTTAGCTATATATATAGTGTTAAAGATCATATCCTTTTTGGTGCTAAAAAAAAGAGCCATCAAAATGTAAATGGCACCGCCCAAGTAAGCCTCGGGGTGGGGCTGGGTCAGCATGAAAGGAGTGCGTGAGCACCAGTGTTTGCAAGGACTCCGGATTCCCCGATGCCCTTCCCCAGTCTCAGAAGAAGCCTCCACAATAAATGCTGGCTTTCAGAGATTAGCAAAGGGCCTCCATAAGCCAGCTTTGGCATTTATTTTCCCTATTAATATATTATGGTAATTCTACCACTCGTGCATTTTATATCACTTTTTATCTGTGCCTGAATTTATCTTCATGCCCCCATTATTCCAAACATGTGATAAAGATGTCATCCACAACTTCCTAAATAAATTTCACACGACAATTCTACTTTACAGCTCCTCCAAAAAAGGACTCCTTTCAATGTGTGAATGGGAAGCGCATTCCTCAGAAGAAGGCCTGTGATGGTGTCAATGACTGTGTAGACAAGAGTGATGAGCTGTGCTGTAAAGGTAGAGATGCACCCAGCCTTTAAACTTAGAAGAAAGAAGTGCTTTCTTCTAAGAAAACAGAAGCAGCTTTCCCATTGACTTAAGATCCCATCTTATTGCATCTTAAGAATGAAAAAAATATCCCCTCTTCTATTTGTGTTTGCACAGACTGCCGAGGTGAAGGTTTTCTCTGTAAATCGGGTGTTTGTATTCCAAAGCAGTATAAGTGCAATGGTGAGCTGGACTGTATCACGGGAGAAGATGAAGTTGGTTGTGAAGGTAATTTAAAGTTTTGTGGTTATGTTTTATTATTATTATTTGACCCAGGGGTTTTAGCAGACTTTGTAATTATTGCCTAGATCCAATTTGTCAATAGGGACTGTAAAATGGCAATTTCTTTTTCTAAAGTTTTTACTGAAGTATAATCAACTTACAATATTGTGTTAGTTTTAGGTGTGGGCTTCTCTGGTAGCTCCAGTGATAAAGAATTGAAACTGCAATGTTTGATCCCTGGGTTGGGAAGATCTGCTGGAGAAGGGAACAGCTACCCCCTCCAGTATTCTGGCCTGGAGAATTCCATGGACAGAGGAGCCTGGCAAGCTATAATCTATGGGGTTGCAAAGAGTTGGACACGACTGAGGGACACTTCACTTCACTTCATAGTGATATCCATATATATATATATATATATATATATATATATATATATGTTCTCTTCCAGATTCTTTTCTCTTAGAGGTTATTACAATATATTGAATATATTTTCCTATGCTATACAGTAGATCTTTGTTGGTTATCCATTGTGTGTTGGGGGGTGTGTTTGTGTCTATGTTTATTAATCCCAAACTCCTAATTTATCCCTCCTCTCTTCTTTTAAAAAATGGCAATTTCTAATTCAACATTCCTTCTGCATTTATGAACTGGAATCTTGTAGAGAAGAACTATTTTGTTTCCATGAAATGCAGTTCATTAGTGAAAGGCAAAGTTTTATTTAATGCCTTCCTTTTGCTTACTAAATTTCACAGCAGTGAGCAGGTGCTCTTTGTTTTTTAGTGCTCACTGGAAAACCTCCAAAGGTGGGGAATATTTACTAGGTACCTAATGCATGCTGCAGTCCACGGGGTCGCAAAGAGTTGGACATGACTGAGCGACTAAACTGAACGGAACCTAATGCATCCCACCCAGACTGACCTCATTCTCCCATTAATGCATTCTGGAGGAAAAATCTTCCTAAGTTAATATATTTATTCATCTACTCAATGGATATTTATTGAGTTCTTACTGTGTGTGCTGAATCCTATTCTAAGACGCTGGGGTTACCACTGTAAATAACATTTCAAAATACCTGTGCCTTCATAGATCTTATATTCTAGTGGAGGAAGAGAAACAATAAAGAAAAATAAGTAAAAATATCTAGTAAAATAATAAGTACTTTTTCTAAAAAAGCAGGAAAGGAAGATATAAAAGGGGGGATAAATTCTGGAAGTGTAGATAAGGTGGCTTGGGAAGGCTCACTCACTTTTGTTTTTAGGTAAAGAACTGAAGGAAATGATGATCCAGCTATGCAGACGTCTGCAGAAGAGTGTTCTAGGCAGAGGCAACAACCAGTGTGGTTCTGCTAAGATAGGAACATTCCAGTATGGGACAGTCAGCAAGGAGGCTTATGTGGCAGGAGTTCCACCTGTGCATAGTGAGAGATTAAGAGACAAGCAGGAGGGGACTTCCCTGGGGGTCCAGTGGCTAAGACTCCACAGTCCCAATGCAAGGGTCCCAGGTTCAATTCCTGGCCAGGGAACTCAGACCCCACATGCCCCAACTAAGAGTTCACATGCCACAACTAAAAGTTCCCTTGTGCTGCAACTGAGACCCAGGGCAGCCAAATAAATAAATTAAAAAAAAAAACAGGCAATAGGAGAGGTTGGAGAGGTGCTTGGTTGGGGTGATCAGGGAAGATCTAGGGACATCTGTTAAGGAATGAAATGGGGACTCTAAGCAGAGGAATAGCATGATCTGAGTTACATTTTTAAATCAAGATTACTCTGGCTGCTGCGTGGGGAATAGGCTGTATGAGGGTGAGGGGAGAAGCAGGGAGACCAGGGATGAAGCTACTGAGTAATCCAGGGAAGATGACAGTGACTAGGATAAGCTGGTAGGAATGGAAATGATGAGAAGCAGTCCGATTCTGGATATACTTTAAAACTAGAGTCAGAATGATTTGCTTATGGATTGGATGGGGGTGTGAGAACAAATGAGCAGTCAAGGATGACTCCAGGGATTTTGGCTTAAGAACGGAAAGGATGGAGCTCCCTTCCTCAAAGATAGGCAAGGCTGCTGGAGGAGTGTGTGCGGGTCCTTGCATCCACCTGACTTACATGGAGCGAATCTGGTGGTGTGCTGGTAAATGTTTAACAGTGGGCTTTGAAGAGGGAGAGGGACTCCCTAATTTGCAGCTTTTGCTAATTTCTATGGTGTAAATTATTCCCACCATGGATGATTTCAAGCCACTGACGTGATGTCACTTTACACAAGCTGGGAAGTGACACAACAGCCTCTTGTATAGTGGTCGTGTCTGTGTCAGGACACCACTGCGTTACTGTTAATGGTTTATTGTAGTGTTTTATACCTGTCTTACCTTCCCTTTTCAATAGTACATGCCTTTAAAACAGAGGCTAACTATTTTTACATTCCAAACGCCCCCAGTAAAGTGCCTTCTTTAAAGTGCATAGAAACCTGGATGTTAGGTCCATGAATCAAGGCAAATTGGAAGTGGTCAAACAGGAGATGACAAGAGTGAACATTGACATTCTAGGAATCAGTGAACTAAGATGGACCGGAATGGGTGAATTTAACTCAGATGACCATTATATCTACTACTGTGGGCAAGAATCCCTTAGAAGAAATGGAGTAGCCATCATAGTCAACAAAAGACTCCAAAATGCAGTACTTGGATGCAGTCTCAAAAAATGACAGAATGATCTCTGTTCGTTTCCAAGGCAAACCATTCAATATCATAGTAATCCAAGTCTATGCCCCAACCAGTAATGCTGAAGAAGCTGAAGTTGAACAGTTCTATGAAGACCTACAAGACCTTCTAGAACTAATACCCAAAAAAGATGTCCTTTTCATTATAGGGGACTAGAATGCAAAAGTAGGAAGTCAAGAAACACCTGGAGTAACAGGCAAATTTGGCCTTGGAGTACAGAACGAAGCAGGGCAAAGGCTAATAGAGTTCTGCCAAGAGAACGAACGCACTGGTTATAGCAAACACCCTCTTCCAACAACACAAGAGAATACTCTACACACGGACATCGCCAGATGGTCAACGCCGAAATCAGGTTGATTATATTCTTTGCAGCCAAAGATGGAGAAGCTCTAACAGTCAGCAAAAACAAGACTGGGAGCTGACTGTGGCTTGGATCATGAACTCCTTATTGCCAAATTCAGACTGAAGTTGAAGAAAGTGGAGAAAACCACTAGACCATTCAGGTATGACCTAAATCAAATCCCTTATGATTGTACGGTAGAAGTGAGAAATAGATTTAAGGGACTAGATCTGATAGATAGAGTGCCCGATGAACTACGGATGAAGGTTCGTGACATTGTACAGGAGACAGGGATCAAGACCATCCCCATGGAAAAGAAATGCAAAAAAGCAAAATGGCTGTCTGAGGAGTTTTTACAAATAGCTGTGAAAAGAAGGGAAGGGAAAAGCAAAGGAGGAAAGGAAAGATATACCCATTTGAATGCAGAGTTCCGAAGAATAGCAAGGAGAGATAAGAAAGCCTTCCTCAGAGATCAATGCAAAGAAAGAGAGGAAAACAATAGAATGGGAAAGACTAGAGATCTCTTCAAGAAAATTAGAGATACCAAGGGAACATTTCATGCAAAGATGGGCTCGATAAAGGACAGAAATAGTATGGACCTAACAGAAGTAGAAGATATAAAGAAGAGGTGGCAAGAATACACAGAAAAAGTGTACAAAAAAGATCTTCATGACCCAGATCATCACGATGGTGTGATCACTGACCTAGAGCCAGATCCTGGAATGTGAAGTCAAGTGGGCCTTAGGAAGCGTCACTACAAACAAAGCCAGTGGAGGTGATGGAATTCCAGTTGAGCTATTTCAAATCCTGGAAGATGACGCTGTGAAAGTCCTGCACTCAATATGCCAGCAAATTTAGAAAACTCAGCAGTGGCCACAGGACTGGAAAAGGTCAGTTTTCATTCCAATCCCAAAGAAAGGCAATGCCAAAGAATGCTCAAGTTCAGTTCAGTTCAGTTGCTCAGTCATGTCCAACTCTTTGCGACCCCATGAACCACAACACGCCAGGCCTCCCTGTGCAACAGCAACTCCTGGAGTCCACCCAAACCCATATCCATTGAGTCGATGATGCCATCCAACCATCTCATCCTCTGTTGTCCTCGTCTCCTCCTGCCCTCAATCTTTCCCAGCATCAGGGTCTTTTCCAATGAGTCAGCTCGTTGCATCAGGTGGCCAAAGTATTGGAGTTTCCAGCTTCAACATCAGTCCTTCCAATGAACACCCAGGACTGATCTCCTTTAGGATGGACTGGTTGGATCTCCTTGTAGTCCAAGAGACTCTCAAGAGTCTTCTCCAACACCACAGTTCAAAAGCATCAATTCTTCGGCGCTCAGCTTTCTTCACAGTCCAACTCTCACATCCATACATGACCCCTGGAAAAACCATAGCCTTGACTAGACAGACCTCTGTTGGCAAAGTAATGTCTCTGCTTTTTAATATGCTGTCTAGGTTGGTCATACTTTTCTTCCAAGGAGTAAGTGTCTTTTAATAATCATGGCTGCAGTTACCATCTGTAGTGATTTTGAAGCCCTGAAAAATAAAGTCAGCCACTGTTTCCACTGTTTGCCCATCTATCTGCCATGAAGTGATGGGACCAGATGCCATGATCTTCGTTTTCTGATTGTTGAGCTTTAAGCCAACTTTTTCACTCTCCTCTTTCACTTTCAACAAGAGGCTTTTTAGTTCCTCGTCACTTTCTGCCATAAGGGTGGTGTCATCTGCATATCTGAGGTTATTGATATTTCTCCCAGCAATCTTCATTCCAGCTTGTGCTTCTTCAAGCCCAGCATTTCTCATGATGTGCCCTGCATATAAGTTAAATAAGCAGGGTGACAACATACAGCCTTGACGTACTCCTTTTCCTATTTGGAACCAGTCTGTTGTTCCATGTCCAGTTCTAACTGTTGCTTCCTGACCTGAATACAGGTTTCTCAAAGGCAGGTCAGGTGGTCTGGTATGCCCATCTCTATCAGAATTTTCCACAGTTTATTGTGATCCACACAGTCAAAGGCTTTGGCATAGTCAATAAAGCAGAAATAGATGTTTTTCTGGAACTCTCTTGCTTTTTCGATGATCCAGCAGATGGCAATTTGATCTCTGGTTCCTCTGCCTTTTCTAAAACCAACTTGAACATCTGGAATGCTCAAACTATCGCACAATTGCACTCATCTCACATGCTAGTAAAGTAATGCTTAAAATTCTCCAAGCCGGGCTTCAGCAATACGTGAACTGTGAACTTCCAGACAAATTTTTTGTCTAACTATATAATAAATCTGCTGTTAGGTATGTATTCAAATATATCTAACATATGAATCTCTTTTAAACTCAAGTGAAAATGATTTCCTTGCTGTGGTAAAGTTGGTGTGTGTTTAAATGCAAGAGGAAACATTTGTTAGGCACTATTAAAAATCAAAGTATTTGCTACAAAAAGTGGCATAGTGTGGGCCCCTTTTATCTTTTTATAAATGTTAAGTTATTATTCTGTACTGAAAATTGATGATTAGTGTACATTTAATTTAAGTGAAAATGATCTCTTTGCTACAGTGAGTTTTTTTCTTTTGTTTTTAGGAACTGAACACCCTGAAATTAAAGGTAAAGATAGTTTTATCATAGAAAATTTATATTGTAGAACTGAAAAGAAGAATAAAGGGTCCTAGCTTGAAATGGTGTGTATTTTTCTTTTCACGTAAAAATGATGCTTTCCTGTTGTAAATTTTTGGGGGTTTTTTTCATGCCCTTTACTTGTAGCTCAAAGTAAAAATTTTATTAAAGTCTTGGGATGTTGCAGAATTGAAACAAAACACAAGCACTGCTTATATGTTATATTGTTATATTTGAAGGTAACCATTAACCGAGGATGATATATATGACCAGTTTGACCATTTGCTTAGGCACAGAGGCCTTGTCCCGCAGTGGGGTAAACCCCTTCTCACACTCCCTGCTTACAGCCTTCCAAGCGCCTTCTCTGCACATTGCACCTCTGCCAGATAGCCTTCTCTTCCTTTCCTTTCTCCTCAAAACCAAGGCAACTGCTGAAGAAACTGTCTTCAGAGGAAAGATAACATCTTTTCACCTTAGATATTTTCTTATTTACTTTTGTAACAGACATCCCCAAATCTTCCAGCTCTTTAGAGTCATCCTTTTCTTCGTTATTCATCTAAAATGACCGCCAGAGGCTTTTGGTCCTCCTCAGGGTTTCTCAGGATTCCTGAGTGACTTTTATATAGCCAAGATCACCCCGTTCTAAATGGCTAATTTCCACTGTTTCTTTGTATTCCCTCCCTCTTGTCATTTTGCCCTCCAAGGCTGCTGCTGTCCTTTTTCTTTCATTTTGATACTTGCTTGTTTCCTCGTCTTAATTGCTTTCCCCCTTCCCTCCCTCTTGCCCTTCCTTCCTTTCTAGTTTCAGACTTCAGGTGCAAAGTGATGAGTTAGTGACACTCCTCAGCCCAGTGACGACTCCTCACCAGAGATGAGCAGTACACAGTCATCTCTGGTTCAGGCAAGGCCCCTCTCTTGCTTCACCGATTCTCCATCACTCCTGTACCTTAGACTCGCTCATTCCCCATAGCAACCACTGTAATGTGATTTAACATGTGTGGCTTTTTGTTCGTATACATTCCTATCCAGTGTCGGTTGTTCTCTTGTGAGGGTACATTTGTAATTCACAGGGTATGGTGTTGTGTATCCTCTATTTCCTTTTTATCTTTTCACAAAGTATTGCATTTTTAAGACCTGTCCATGTTGTGATGTTTCTGTCTAATCTGTTGCTTCTAACTGCCACATAATGAAACACTATGTGGTATTCACCTTTCACAAGTTACTCTCTACCTGCTCAGTACTGGACTCTCAGCCCACACTCACATGCAGCGATGAATATCCTCTCCTTAAGGATGTGTGGGAGATTTCTCTGAGGCATCGAGCTGGGCCAGAAATTGTTAGAGTCATTTGACAAACTGGTGCCTACATATTCTGTGGCAAAGCTGCTCACCTCCACCAATACCCCCAAGGGCTTGCCTCTGCTCCACTAACATTTAGTACTATCCAGCTTTCTAATTTTCCTGGTCTCATACTCTCAAGTGATAGGGCATTGCTTATTTATTTGAACTTTTGGCATAACCAATGATTCTGGGTATCTTTTCACATGCATACTAGCCTTTTGAGTTTCCTCTTCCTTTTCGTCTATCCTTTTGCCAATTCCCATCTTTTGCCTCATTTCATATTGGGGCCGCAGTCTTCTTTCTTCTAGCATTCTAGATATTAATCCATTTTCCGTTTTAGACATGCAAATACCTTCTTCCATTCTGTCACCCACCTATTAACTTTGGCCATCGTGAGCTTTGTTGAATACAAGTCTTTAATCTTTAAATTTTAAAATCTTTATTTAATCAAAGTCATTGATTGTTTTTCTTATGATCTGTGCTTTGGAGCTTTCTGCTTGTCTTGTAATATCCAGTATATCTCAGCTATACTGGACTTTCCCCATCGCCCTTTGTTGAGCATTTAATATGAAGTCTTCTCTTTGGTTTATCTTACTGCTTTTGTAAAAGCTCTGAGCAGAAAATAACCTAGATGTGTAGTGTAACAGATACATGTAAGTCTTCCCCTCCCCAAAATGTGGGAAATACAGTAATAATGCCCAGGACAGCTGCAACAAAGTAACATTGCCTCTCTGGGCTGTAACCTCATCCAAGACAGAGCAACCTTTTATGGGAATTCACCTTTGGATGCTCAGGTCAAAGAAATCATGATTCTGTTCACAAATGAAATGTTTCAGGACAGCAGAGTGAAGATGGAATCATCCTGTATAACTTCAAGCCGAAGTCTAAGAAAGAAAATGAGCAAATCTGTTCTTGTTTTTGTTTAACTTGTGACTTCTGCATCCCAGATGACTAATAATAACCCTGCTAGATACTGAAACTGATGAATTATTGCATGACCCCTGTTAAGAGATACCTTATTATATACAAAATGCGAAGACCCTTTTTAATGTCAGCTCAGGACTCTTTTGGTCACTGTCTTGAGCCTTCACAATTACCTATCTACAGAAAGGAAATAAGATTATTTCGTATTGTCCTTTTTAAAGGTAGGACAGAGTTCAGACGGAAAATTATTATCAAAGTTTAAATGTTTTTAATGATTTAATTTTTACTATAAACATAACTTAAACATTAGAACTTTTGTTTGATTATAGAAGCAGCAGAAATGTTGACTGCTGATATGGATGCAGGTAAGTTAACATTATTCTTTTTTACTAGTGCTTCGCTGGTCAAATTTGCATTTTAATGTCATGTGCGTGTATGTGAGTATATATGCATATATGCAATGTAATTGATTCAAGTACTAATTTCCTTTGATTTCAATTTAAACAGAAAAAACCATTACTACTTTTCTTATCATTTTTAAGAAAAACAAGCTTAAATACTTCTTGAGAACTACTTTTAAAACGGGTTAATATATATGGCTTATTTTGAAATGGAAAAAAATAGTCTAGTTCTACATACAATTTTTCTATTTGCTATGAGCTTTGTCAGATCAGTTTTGTCAAAGCCAACCAGATTTGTGACCCAGGACTTACATTTTAAGTACAAAAATAATAGATTCTTTTGCAATATTTTAAACCATGATAACAGGAAATCTGTAAAGATCTGTTTTTTGGCCAAGTCTATACTGAGAGCCAAATTTAAACAAAGTATTAAGTTCCTGGGAAGACAGTAACTGATAGGAATTTTTGAGTCAAACTGACATATTAATTCCTGACTTAGTTATTTGTTAGCTGTGTGACCTTAGGTTAGTAACAAGCTCAAATACAAATTGGGAGTGAAATATCTCCCTATTTTAGGAGGATTGAAAACTGAAGCCCATGTAAGACTCCCTTCTGATTGCCAGGCCCCAGAGTTCATCAGCAATTTTTTAAAAATCAGGCAATGAGTGGAAGATTTAGATCTCAACGCTGCAGATATCAGTCAGAGGGATTTCCAACAAAGGCCCTTTATTTTCTACTCAGGGTAATAAATTAATTTTCAGGTTCAATCCAAGCTGATTTGACAGTCCTCAATAGATGGGGGGGGGTCTCCCTTCTTAAAGGTACAAGCAGAAATTTAAAATTTATCATCACATCTTCCCCTAACCCAGTTCTTAGGCTGGATGGGATGCCCCCAAAATCTTTTATCCACATTCGTTCACAACTTCTCTCCCCTGAGGACCTACCTGTTTCTTATGTGCTCAAAGTAATTGACAGTGATATTAATTTTCCTTTCTCATTTGGGACTAAGAAGCAAGTTTACAAAAATTTTCATGACATGATAAAATAGAGCGAGATAATAAGAAGAGCATCTTATACTTTTACTTTCTTCCTTTGTCATGAATTCCCTTGCAAATTCATGTCTTAAGCCTGACTCTAGCATGCCTCCCAGTGACGTGTGCTGTGTCTGAGTGCTGACTGAGGAAGGAAACACCATCACACGTTAAGTGGCAAAAAACACGGTCCCCTCCCAGCCTCCTGATCCTGGATTGTCCAGGGGTTCCTGGCATGTTACCTCTCAGTGTTAATACGATGATTAAGTGATACAAACCATATACAAAGTATTTAGTATGGGATCTGGCACATAGAAAGAACTCTACATTAACATCATTAATGTTAATATTAATATTACTGAAGAGTCCCACCTAAACAGTCTCTAGAAAGTAAGAACTATGAAAGTAGACTGTGGAGTTCTGCTTGTGAACCTCATCCAGAGCTGTCACCCCATCTCAAACTGTTACAGTAATAATGTCTGGGCGTGTGGCTTCTCTTCTCTGCCAGAGGCTGGTCAGTGAGTGACCCCTCAGGCAACCTCCTTCGGCCACAAGTCCACCTTTCGGTAGAACTTCAGAGAATCAAGCCAACTTTAAGCTTAATTTTTAATATGAAGCCAGAATTTTTAAACAAGGTGAATAGCATCCAAAACAACTCACTAATGAATCTGGGCTGCTTCATATTAGATGTGACTCTGCTGTTTATGTGGCATAGATAATCAAGAAGTTTGCCCAGAAGGTAATGGTTTCAAAAATCATAATGATACAATCTCTTCTTTTCTTAAAGAAAGAAAATTTACAAAGTCATTTTTGCCTAAACTATCCTGTGGAGTTAAAAACAACATGCACATTCGAAGGAAACGAGTCGTAGGAGGCAAGCCAGCAAAAATGGTAAACCGGCACAAAAAGTTATAATGTCATTTCCCAGGAGCCGCCCAAGTTTGCGGGGGGAAAAAAAAGTGAGGGGGAGGGATGGTAATTATTAGAGACTAAGAACCTTGCGATGGAAATCTTCAAGCCAGCTGTCTGGCAGGATGGCAGTGACCACATGAGTGTCTTTACAGGGAGAATTCCCGTGGCAGATAGCAATCAAGGAAGGAGACAAAATCTACTGTGGAGGAATTTACATCGGTGGCTGTTGGATTCTGACTGCTGCCCATTGTGTCAGGTAAAAATTAAAAAAAAACCCTCCCCAGTAGATTCCTGATTTCTGAAACAATGAAATTAAGTAATAGAGGTTGTGATAAAGTCAAATAATAAATAAAAACCTATGTAAGAAAAATCACCAAGTTCTACTCTGTTGTCCACTAAACACCTTCTCGGATGTTCACGATCAGGAGTCCAGAGGCCAGTTGCTCAGAACCCAGTATGTTCCCCACAGACCAAGGTGTTGACCTCAGCTGGCAAGGGCGGATCAAGCCTGTAGGCACCGAGTTGTTTCACTTGGCTCATTTGCAAGGGTCAAGGACAAAGTTCGGAATTCTGGCTTCAGTTCTGACCTTAAGAATGATTGAAAAAACACCATGTATGGAGTACCTCTTACAGACCCGATACTGTGCCCAGAGCTTTCATAGATGTTATTTTTGTTTTAACATTCTTAACATTCTTGAGAGGCAAATATTATTCCTCCCATTTTCTAGATAGGCGGACTGAAACTAGAAGTTTTAACTTGGCCAAAACAACAAACACTACAGGTCTGCAGCAGAGCTTGCGTGTCTGCTAAGTTGCTTCAGTCCTGTCCAGCTCTCTTTCACACCATAACTGTAGCCACCTCACTGTAGCCCACCAGGCTCCTCTGACCATGGGGTTCTCCAGGCAAGAATACTGGAGTGGGTTACCATTTCCTACTCTATGGGATCTTCCTGGCTCCGGGATCGAACCCAAGGGTCTTGTATCTCCTGCGTTGGCAGGCAGATTCTTCTCCACAGCACCACCTGGGAAGCCCAGTCTGTAGCAGAGCCAGGGTAAAACCAAGGTCAGCATATGTGACAGTAACTTAGATAAGTCCTGTTTAGAAACTCTGCAGGTGACCCAAACTTCAGAGGGACAGGAAATCTGTTGAATGACACACATAAAAATCCTCATGGATTGGAGCAAAGCACCAAATCTTGTTTCTTCCTTCTGAACGACCCTTTTCCCTTGGCTTCTGTAACACAATGCCCTTCTGGTTTTCTACCTACCTCTCTGGCCACACCTTCTCTGCCTTCTTTGCAGCTTCCTCCTCCAGTGACTGAGCCTTATGGCTCAAGTGAAATACTGAAGTTCCTTGATGTGTATCCTGGCTTCCTCTTCTCTTCTTCTTTCTAAAGTTATCTGTACTTTAAAATACCACCGCATGCTGACACAGTGATATCTCC
This sequence comes from Bubalus bubalis, assembly GCF_019923935.1. Taxonomy (NCBI): domain Eukaryota; kingdom Metazoa; phylum Chordata; class Mammalia; order Artiodactyla; family Bovidae; genus Bubalus; species Bubalus bubalis. The sequence continues at coordinate 90,914,041 of NC_059163.1, forward strand.
AGTCTAGACGTCTCCAACCCTGACCCTATAGTACACTATCTTGGCTGTATAGAAGTATTAGTACATCAAATTCAAAAGGTCTAAGACTGAGCTCCAAGACTTCCCTAGTGATCCAGTGGTTAAGACTCCGTACTTCCAATGCAGGGGGATAGCAGTTTGATCCCTGGTCGGGGAACTAAGATCCCACCTGCCCCACACTGTGGCCAAGAAATTAAATATAAAAAATAATAAGACTGAACTCATGGTTTGCCCCTTCCCCCAAATATTGTCCTGACCTACTGTTCCCTATCCCAGCAGATGGCAACACCATTCATCTAGCTATACAAGGCAGAAATCTAGAAATGATTGCATTTCGTTCCCTCAACCCTACCACACAGCTCAGCTATGTATCACCAACTCCAGATGTCATTTAAAATTTTTTTTACATTTTTAATTGGAGGAGAATTGCTTTGCAATGTTATATTGGTTTCTGCCATACATCAGCATGAGTCAACCATAGGTACACATACGCTCCCTCCCTCTTGAGCTTCCCTCTCACCCCATCCCACCCTTCTAGGTTGGCACAGGGCGCCAGGATGAGCTCCTTGCACCACATTGCGGCTTCCCACTGGCTGGCTGTTTTACACATGCTGGTGTGTATATTTCAATGCTACTCTTTCAATCCGTCCCACCCTCTCCTTCCCTCATTGTGTCTGTAAGTCTGTTCTCTATGTCTGAGTCTCTATTCCTGCCCTGCAAATAAGTTCATCAGTACCATTTTTCTAAATTCCATATATATGTGCTCATATACAATATTTGTTTTTCTCTTTCTGACTTACTTCACTCTGCATAACAGGCTCTAGGTTTATCCACCTCACTAGAACTGACTCAAATGTGTTTCTTTTTATGGCTAAGTAACATTCCATTGTGTATATGTACTACAATTTCTTCCAGATGGTGTTTTTAATTGCCAGTTATTTGATTCTCAAAGTCTCTTTTTATCTCCACTATTACCATGCTCCCACCTCTCTCCTGGATTGTACCATCTGCTTCCTAATTGGCTTGCCCACATTCACTCGGCACATTAAATATTTATTAAGTAAATTGAATGGATGAACAGTTAACCTTTGAACAATATTCAGGACCTCTGATCCTGAAATATAACCAAAATTAATATGAAGCACAGCATTCTTAGAACACTGAGTGTAAATAAAAACATCCTAAACGCCTCATTAGCTCCTAGGACACCACTGTTGAATGGTAAGGTGTTTCCCTGAGAAAGTGACGTAAGCTGTGCTGTGCTTAGTTGTTGAGTCATGTCTGACTCTTTGAGCCCAATGGACTGTGGCCCACCAGGCTCCTCTGTCCACAGACATTCTCCAGGCAAGAATACTCGAGTGGCCATGCCCTCCTCCAGGGGCTCTTCCCAACCCAGGGATCAAACCCTGGTCTAACGCATTGTAGGCGGATTCTTTACTGTCTGAGCCACCAGGGAACCCCAAGAATACTGGAGTGGGTACCTATCCATTCTCCAGGCGAGCTTCCCGACAGGAATCAAACCAGGGTCTCCTGCATTGCAGGCAGATTCTTTTCCAGCTGAGCTACCTGGGAAGCCCAAGAAAGTGATAGTAGATGCCAAATTTGCTGGAAACCACAAAAGGAAAATTGGTAAGAAAATGGAGGGAGGCGTGAGGACAGGCGATATTTAACCAATTCACCATTTCAACCAAATTTTGAAACAGCTACTGTGTTCCAGAGACAATACTCAACTCAGGTATCTGTCTGTAGATGAATAAGACCCAGTAAAGGTTCTTGAGCAAATAATACAACGCAAAGTTAGGATGAAGTCAGTTTTAAAGGTTACAATGATGATTCCCAGGTCTTCACCCCAGGAACCTCTAGGATCCTGTGCTCTGACTCCCCACTTCCTCAAGCACGTTCCTGGCTAGATGCTCTCTGGTTTCTGCTTAAATATCCTCAATTCCCACACTCTTACTTCAGAGGTAGCCAACTCATTCTACTGTTGGCATCTCTGGTAAGTAGTGAGACCTTTATGTCCCTAATATTTAGCAGGTAGATGAACTATTCCTTTCTACATTTATCCACTGACTTTAATTCTGTCCTAAGACAATTTCATTGCAATGCTTCATGGCAGCGAGGATTTAAAAAATCTGGGAAAATGAAAAAGCTCCTTAAAAGGGGAGAATTTAAAGATGAAGCATCAGAAGTCCAATTTATACTTGCTTCCCCCCATCCCAACTCAATATATTTTCCGCCTTTCCTATCTGTTACAGAATCAGCAGAATGCATCGTTACCAAATATGGACATCATTTACAGACTGGTTAAGACCTGGCTTTCAGACGGTTGTTCACTCGGTGAATCGAATTATTATCCATGAAAACTACAATGGAACTACCTACCAAAACGACATAGCTTTGATTGAAATGAAAAAGCGCCCAAACGAAAAAGAATGTGTGTTGAGTAAATCCATCCCTGCCTGTGTTCCCTGGTCTCCGTACCTATTTCAACCTAATGATAAGTGCATTATTTCTGGCTGGGGGCGAGATAAAGGTATGTTTTACAGTTTGTTCATCAGAATGCGGGGGTTGAAAAATGAATAGGAAGAGAAATGCATAGGAGCTAATCTCCCAGGGTTCAGAGAGAAACAGTGCATCAAATCCAGAAAAGTGAGTGTCCAGCCAGGGCCCCTCACAGGCAAGAGGCCCTGCGTGGTGGCCCAGCACCCCAAGCTCTGGGCACCGAAGGGCCTTGTGCTTCCTGTACTACTCTGTTGTCACCCTCATGAGATTCTCAGTCATGTTTGCAGCGGCCCCACCTCACATGTTTAATTTTTAAAATTAAATTTAATTTGGCTCTGCGAATTATGTAACTGATCCTGACCCAGAGTTTCAAGGATACCTATACTCTGCGATAGTGAAACATCCATTGAGGGGTAACCATTCACCAAGAAAAAAGCAGAGTGACAGGGGACATATAGCATGAACTTTGGGGATTGCTTGGAATGACATGAATGAAAGATAAAATGTTTTTCAAAGGTATTGTCACAGTATGTGCCGAGTCAGTGATCCCACAGCCTTCCCCTCTCTCCTCTGCCCTCCCCCGTTCTCCGAGCCTCACACCCCAACATCCCACAAAGAGAAAGATAACATAAAGAATTTATCCTTTGAGCTTCTAAGATGACTTGAGGTCAACATTCATATGAATAAGAGATCTACTTTGCTTAGGGGCAAATTATTAGAAGAGACTTCCCTGGTGGCTCAGACGGTAAATCATCTGCCTACAATGCAGGAGACCTGGGTTCAATCCCTGGGTCGGGAAGATGCACTGGAGAAGGAAATAGCAACCCACTCTAGTATTCTTGCTTGGGAAATCCCATGGATGGAAGAGCCTGGTAGGCTACAGTCTGTCGGGTCGCAAAAAGTCGGACACGACTGAGTGACTTCACCTTATTAGAAGGACCTACTAAATTAGAGACAGATTAGAATTAATTTAGACAGTACTTGTCCCCTCATCTTGAAGTCAGCCTAGAAATTTAGCTTCCTTCCGATCTCTTAAACTTTCTTCGTAAATAGCTTCACTGCATTTGCCTAACAGACTCCTATTGCAACACACTCTTTATAAATGCCATATTGAAAAGTATAAAGTGAAAGTTACTCAGTTGTGTTCGACTCTTTGCGACCACATGGACTATTCAGTCCATGGAATTCTCCAGGCCAGAATACTGGAGTGGGTAGCCGTTCCCTTCTCTAGGGGATCTTCCCAACCCAGGGATTGAACCCAGGTCTCCCACATTGCAGGCAGATTCTTTACCAGCTGAGCCATGAGAAAAGTGTAAAATATGCATAGAAATGAACCTGAATTTGTAGTATGTTTGAATACCCAAGACTTAGAAAATGCTAAAATTTTATTAGTAATTAATTTATCCAGAGAGTATTATGTTCTTTTATTTGTTCTTTTTTAAAATACCAACATTTTATTTTATTTTGGCTGCACTGCATGGCTTACCAGATCTTAGTGTCCCGAACAGGGGTTGAATCTGGGCCCTCAGCAGTGAGAGTCCTAACGACTGGACCACAAAGGAATTCCCTGTTTTCTTTTTAAAAAACTTTTATTGTGTACATTTATATGTGATCACAAAAGTAGAGATAAAAGTATAATAAACCTGCTTTTCACCATGCAGTTTTCAGTTACCAACATTCCCCATTCTTGTTTTAGCTCCCTGAATCAATCACAAGCACAATAGGATAATAGGAAAGTTTATTTATAAAGGAGTTAATAACAAAGTGGGTGAGAGGTTGGGGAACCACAAGGGCTGTGCAGGAATCCAGGTCAAACAGTCCCAGAACTGAGACCTTTCCTAGATCTGAAGGTATAAGGTGAAGAAGTTACCAGAAGGAGAGTCTTGGGCACAGCAAGCTACCTTGCTAGAAGCAATGACCTCGGGTTGAAGGCTATAGCCAGCCCCAGTCTCATTATCCTCTCTCCTTCCCTGCTTCTCCTTTTGCTGAGACCTTTGTCGGAAAACAGCTGGAAACCAGGGCCGAGTTCACTCTCGTTGAGGCAGTCCCTCCAGCCCTCGGGGTAGGGGGCGGAGCATTGAAGGGTGGAGAAAGGATCTGAATGACAGTAGGAGCTTATCAACATATTCCCCCATGGTGAATTTATTTTTTTTCCCCTGGAGGATATCAGATCAAATCTTAGACACCATGTAATCTTACCCACAAATATGCAATCTTTACCAGGTGAAAACTTAAAAAAACAAAACCAACCCTTCATCAGTTCAGTTCAATTTAGTCGCTCAGTCATGTCTGACTCTTTGCGACCCCATGGACTGCAGCACACTAGGCCTCCCTGTCCATCACCAACTCCTGGAGTTTGCCCAAACTCATGTCCATTGAGTCGGTGATGCCATCCAACCATCTCATCCTCTGTTGTCCCCTTCTCCTTCCACCTTCAATCTTTCCCAGCATCGGGTCTTTTCAAATAAGTCAGCTCTTCACATCGGATGGCCAATGTATTGGAGTTTCAGCTTCAACATCAGCACTTCCAATGAACATTCAGGACTGATTTCCTCTAGGATGGACTGATTGGATCTCCTTACAGTCCAAGAGACTCTCAAGAGTCTTCTCCAACACCACAGTTCAAAAGCATCAATTCTTTGGTGCTCAGCTTTCTTGATAGTCCAACTCTCACATCCATACATGACCACTGGAAAAACCATAGCCTTGACTAGACAGACCTTTGTTGGCAAAGTAATGTCTCTGCTTTTGAATATGCTGTCTAGGTTGGTCATAACTTTCCTTCCAAGGAGTAAGCATCTTTTAATAATCATGGCTGCAGTCACCATCTGCAGTGATTTTGGAGCCCCCCAAAAATAAAGTCTGACACTGTTTCCACTGTTTCTCCATCTATTTGCCATGAAGTGAATGGGACCGGATGCCATGATCTTAGTTTCCTGAATGTTGAGCTTTAAGCCAACTTTTTCACTCTCCTCTTTCACTTTCATCAAGAGGCTCTTTAGTTCTTCACTTTCTGCCATAAGGGTGGTGTCATCTGCATATCTGAGGTTATTGATATTCTCCCGGCAATCTTGATTCCCACTTGTGCTTCATCCAGCCCAGCGTTTATCATGATGTACTCTGCATATAATTTAAATAAGCCGGGTGACAATATACAGCCTTGATGTACTCCTTTTCCTATCTGGAACGAATCTGTTGTTCCATGTCCAGTTCTAACTGTTCCTTCCTGACTTGCATACAGATTTCTTAAGAAGCAGGTCAGGTGGTCTGGTATTCCCATCTCTTTCAGAATTTTCCAGTTTATTGTGATCCACACAGTCAAAGACTTTGGCATAGTCAATAAAACATAAGTAGATGTTTTTCTGGTACTCTCTTGCTTTTTCCATGATCTAGCGGATGTTGGCAATTTGATCTCTGGTTCCTCTGCCTTTTCTAAAACCAGCTTGAACATCTGGAAGTTCACGATTCACATACCGTTGAAGCCTGGCTTGGAGAATTTTGAGCATTATTTTGCTAGCGTGTGAGATGAGTGCAATTGTGCGGTAGTTTGAGCATTCTTTGGCATTGCCTAATAAAAACAATTCCATAATATCATCCAATAACCAGTTGTGTTGAGCATGCCTTAATCATTTACAAAACATTTTTACAGATTATTTCCACTGGGATCCAAAGTCTACATGTTGCATTCAGCGGCTATTTTTCTTAAACCTTTTAAATCTAGAACAGTTATGTCTTTCTTTTATTTAAAATGTATTTATTTTAAATAAATCTGGGTCATTCTTATTTTAGAATTCCCACACCTTGAAATTTGCTGATTGTATTCTTGATGCAGCGTTTAACATGTGCTCCTATTCCACGTATTTTCTATAAGCTAGTAGATTTGTTCTTATACGTTGGCTTATTTGTTAATCATCACATTTATTGAGCCCTAACTGTGAGTGCAAGATAGTAATGCTAAAAGTGCTAGAATCTCACCGATGAAAACCATGGACATAGCCAACAAACAAGAGGTGCTAAGGCTACAAAGTGGAATGACAAAGGTCAGCTCTCCAGGGACTTACAGTGCAGAGGCGCCATCAGACAGAAATGCCATCAGAGAGCAGACTGTGAGGGAGGCTTCAAAGAGCATCAAAACAAGAGTTCAGGGAGGAAACAGTCTCTGGAGGCTCAAAATCACTTGTGTGTTACAAGAGCGCCCAGTTTTGGAAGGCTTATCCTGAGTTAGGGGAAATAATAACTTGCTAATCTTTGGAAAGCTCTTATCCTGAAGAAGGCAGTCATCTTAAGATTAACTTGAGGGACTTCCCTGGTGGTCTAGTAGCTGAGATTCTGAGCTCCCTATGCAGAGAGCCTGGGTTCGATCCCTGGTCAGAGAACTAAAACTCACATGCCACAATTAAGTCCCAGTGCAGCCAAATAAAGGATTTTTAGTTGCTAAGTCATGCCCAACTCTGTGACCCCCATGGGCTGTAGCCTCCAGACTCCTCTGTCCATGGGATTTCCCAGGCAAGAATACTGGAGTGGCTTGCCATTTCCTTCTCCAGAGGATCTTCCCAACCCAGAGTTCAAACCCAGGTCTCCTGCACTGCAGGTAGATTGTTTACCACTGAACCACCAGGGAGGGCCAGCCAAATAAATAAAAATAAATATTAAAAAGAAAAAAAAAAAGACTAATGTGAAGTGTGACTTGAAGGAGAAAAAAGAAACTCTTTCCTGATTTGCCATATTTGTTGGAGGAATGTGTTAGAAAGCATTCGTTTCTCCCTCTGTTTCCCAGAAGAGAAGAGTATTAGCCCACAACAACCTGGGTAGGATCTGTGGGGGTGTCCTTGCAGGGTAAACCAGAGGTCTCTGTCCCCAGGTAGAGACAGAGATTTATAGATTAATTGAGCCAAGTCATTTGGCATAAAATGTTTATTGTATAATGGAATTACTGAGTTCATGCATTAATTACATAAATATTTATTAAGTAACTACTTGGTACCAGCATGAGGCTAGGTGCAGCAGTGAATGAATAAGGTCAGGCCCAGCCCCTGCCCTCCTGGAGCACATACAAATTGCTGTAGGGTGGGAAAAAGGAAGAGGGGAGATGGGACAAAAATTCACTGCTTATACCTGAGGTATATGAATCTGTGTTCTTAGGTCTTTCTCATCTTCCCTGGACTGTCAATCAGCAACAGCTCCTGGTCCTTCTCTTTCCTTGAACCAAGTTCAAGTCCCAAATCTGTGACTTAAAGGGAAATCCTAAATCCTCTTTCAGTCACTTTCAAATCATTTAGGAGATGGGGTTCCTCACAGACACAAAAACTCATAGATACCAATTACATCATGTGTATTGTCATTTTAAGTTTTTGTATTTAAAAGTTGTTTTCACCCTAACAAGGACTTTTAAGCAAATAAGGGACTATAAGAAGACTGGAACTATTTATGTGAGAAGACCCTGATCACAGATTTCTAGCCACCCCCCACCCCCACCCCACCTCACCACTAGACTCAGTGATCAGAAGGAGTCTATCCCATTCATTTCACACTGTACTGTGTCTTAGTCACTCAGTCATGTCCAACTCTTTGTGACCCCACGGACCATATAGCCCTCCAAACTCCTCTGTCCATGGGATTCTCCAGGCAAGAATACTGGAGTGGGTTGCCATTTCCTTCTCCAGGGGATCTTCCCAACTCAGGGATTGAACCCTGGTCTCCTGCATTGCAGGCAGATTCTTTACTGACTGAGCCACCAGGAAAGCCCATCTCACAGTACCCAGGCGAGATATTCAATAAGGCTTCTTGACTATTTTTAGAAAGACAATTATAGAAATGGGATACGAGCAGTGTATGACTAAATTTGCTAGTGAGTTCATCTCAAAAGTTTACATTTGTGTTAAAGAGTATATATATTCTTTATGTTCCTAAAGGTTTACTAAGTTATGAAAGTAAATACTTAGATTCCTCATTTGTAACTTCTAAATGCCTCTTTGTTTCACTTTGTTTAGATAACCAAAAAGTATATTCACTTAGGTGGGGTGAAGTTCATCTAATAAACAACTGCTCAGAGTTCTACCCAGGTCGCTACTTTGAAAAAGAAATGGAATGTGCAGGTAAGCACAAAGTGGCTTCTGGGAGATGTCTCCATGGTCCCTACCAAACACCTTTGTCCTCCCCACTGAGTCACCGCCTTGTTCTGGGCCTCCAAGCTTTTCCTTTGGCCTCTGGATATAAAGATCCCCTGGAGAAGGAAATGGCAACCCACTCCAGCATTCTTGCCTGAAAAATTCTTTGGACAGAGGAGCCTGGCAGGCTACAGTCCATGGGGTCGCCAAGAGTCAGACACCACTTAGCAACTAAACCACCACTGGCTGTTGCATTATCAGACTCTTTCAGTCCCTTTCCCTTAGCTCAAGTTCCTGCAATCTAATACCCAGAGGAAAAATCTTCTCTAAGCCATTATACAGCAGTCCAACAAGGTGATTAAGAGCACAGACTCTGGAACCAGACTGCCTGGGTTTACATTCCAGTTCTTACCAATTACTACTTTGTGACCTTGAGCAAGTTTCCTCACCTGCAACATTGGTGATCTTAAGACATGAGAAAAGTGAGATGCAGGGCAGTTATGCAAGTTACCCCAAGTCTTATAGGGGCTTCCTGGTGGCTCAGTGGTAAAGAATCCACCTGCAATGCAGGAGACGCAGGAGATGCACATTTGATCCCTGGGTCAGGAAGATCCCCTAGAGAAGGAAATGACAACCTATCCCAGTATTCTTGCTTGGGAAATCCCATGCACAGAGGAGCCTGGCAGGCTACAGTCCGTGGGGGGGGGGAGGGGGGGGGGGTGGGTCACAAAGAGTCAGACACAACTTAGCAACTAAACATCATCACGACAAAGTCTTACAGACAAGCAATGGTATATTCAGGCTCAAAGCCTAGACTTCTAAGTAAAAATCCAGAGGGTCTCATTTCAAATGCGTCCAGTTGGAAGTCAGCTCTGCCCCCTCAGAAATCCCTTTGGCTTCTCAGGACCCCTGCCCCTCCCTCCTTCAATGTCCCAGGGATGCTAGTGCCACCTCCTAACACAGCTACATCAGTTCCTACTTCTGGTGGTGACCCGAAGGCAGGGTGCCAGCCAGGGCAGGGCGTTTAGCACACTTTATTGAAGTCACTTACAAACACTGGGTTATAGAAAAAGGCAGAGTTATTGACATCCTGTAACTCCCTGGATGCGTCTCTGTGCAGTCGCATCCAACTCTTTGTGACATTTTGGACCATAGCCTGCCAGGCTCCTCTGTCCATGGAATTCTCCACACAAGAATACTGGAGTGGGTTGCCGTGCCCTCCTCCAGGGGATCTTCCCAACCCAGGGATCAAACCTGAGTCTCCTGCATCTCCTGCACTGCAAGCAGATTCTTTATTGCTGAGCCATCAGGGAAGCCCCAACTTCTTGGATACAGCGTTGAAAATCTTGGAAAGTCACAAGAGTGAGAAGTAAACAGACCATCCCCTGTGCTCCCCCCACCCCACCAGCTTAAAAGGGAGCTAAGGATTTCAGAGCACGAAAGGAGAGAACAGCACACAATCTCCCCAGGCACGATTGCACAGTTAAGACGATAAGCTCTGAAGTCTGGCTACCTGGGTTCAAGTTCAGGCTCTGCCACTTATTAGCTGTGTGACCCTAGACAGGTTCATTAATGTCTCTGGGCCCTTATCTCATCTTAAAATATGGATACTAATGATCTTTCCCTCATAGGGTTGTGATGAGGATTAAAACAGTGAACAATTAATACATATTAAGCATTCAGTGAGTACTAGATACTCCTATTATTTTTCCACTCAGCCACTGATGCTACTTTGAGATTGCCATCTCATTATGAAATATGCTTCCACAAAGTAGAGGAAGCAGGAGAATACTTGCTAAACTTGGAGAATGAGTATTAATAAAAGACACAGTATTTTCCAACCTGCATTTCCACAACTCTTTGGGCCTGCTCTGTAAGGGAGCCCATCGTTATTGCCTGTTAGGGAAGTGAAAGAAAGTCAGTGTTTGCGACTTTGCTGGAGGTCCAGTTGTTAAGACTGCACGCTTCCAAGGCAGGGGGTGGGAGTTCAATCCCTGGTCAGGGAACTAAGATCCCACATGCCACACAGCACGTTCAAAAACTACAAACAAAAAACTTGCAAAAAATAAAAAGAAAGTCCGTGTCAGTACAGGCATTGGTGGAAGAACAGCCTTGACAATGAAAGTAAATGTGTGATTTTCTTTGTCCCTTGTCTTCCTCAGGTACAGACGATGGTTCTATTGATGCCTGTAAAGGGGACTCTGGAGGCCCCTTAGTCTGTCAGGATGTCAACAATGTGACTTACGTTTGGGGTGTTGTGAGTTGGGGTGAAAACTGCGGAAAATCAGAGTTCCCAGGCGTTTACACCAAAGTGGCCAATTATTTTGACTGGATTAGTCAACATGTAGGAAGGTCTCTTATTTCTCAGCACAATGTATAAAACTATGATCTCTCTTCTCTCTACTCTTTTTCTCTCAGGAGCTCAATTTTAATTGAAATGATACTGAATAATTAGTACCTCTTCAAGGAAAAAAATAGAGGCGGTTTGATGGGACATTTTTTAAAGGTCTTTACAAAGTTTATGCCATTTTGGAATTTTGCTGTATAATTCTCAAATAAATATTTCAGTCAAGCGTATATATTTTATTTTATTTATAAGAGACCTGGATAATCTGTTCATTCAGGAGTGCTGTATGTTTTTTTTTTAAGATTTATGTATTTATTTTTTGACTGTGGGTCTTTGTTGCTTGCTGCATGTGGACTTTCTCTAGTCACCACGAGTGGGGGCTACTCTTCATGGCGGTGCCCTGGCTCCTCATCGCGGTAGCTTCTCATCTTGTTGCGGAGCACATGCTGTAGGCGCAAGGGCTTCAGTAGGTGCAGCGCTGTGGGCTCAGTAGTTGTGGCCCACAGGCTTAGTTGCTCCGAAGTGTGTGGGATCTGCCTGGACTAGGGATTGAACCCATGTCCCTTGCATTGCAAGGTGGATTCTTAACCCCTGGACACCAGGGAAGCCTGGGAGTGTTGTATTGACTGTACCAAGTTTAGCAAGTGGAAGGACATTGGATTCCCATAAGCCCAGTTCAAACCCCAACTCTAGCACCTGCTTGTGGGTTGGCCCTGGGCAATTTACTATCTTTTTTGTGCCTCATTTCCCACTTTTAAAAAGGAAACTGGAGTTTTGAGAAAATGAAGCTACATGTTACAGAAAAACCGTTGCCATAATACTTGTCACAGGAAAATAATGGAGCGCACAGCTCTTGTCCCACTTTTCTGTTTCTTTAAGTATTCAAAGTTCCCGAAAACGTTTAGTTCCTTATTTCACAAGTCCTCCTTAAATCCCACCACAGTCCAGCACCACACAAATCCATATTTCCAGCCCTGGCCTTTCCTAAAGTCCGGACTGTGCATCTCACCGAGCACTTAACATGTCTCCTGGATGCCTGATAGCATTTTCAAAGAAAGGCCAACCCCAAACTCTACCCCTATTCTTCAACCTATTCTTCCCACCTTAGTAAATCCCCTGTGGCCTCAGCGTACACTGGGCATGCAGTTGCTCTCTATCACATGAGCCTCCTTTAATCTCACCACATGTCATCACCCAACACATTCTGTTTTCATTTATCTACCCCTTCCCCAAAACACCCACCACCCACCCCCCCCACAGCCCCCACTACACTGCAAGACACAGGAGACTTTGTCTTCTTCTTATCACATCCCTAGCACTTTGTCCATGAACAGTGCTCGCTGCTTTTACTATTATTTTTTTTTTAAGGGTAGCTATCAACATCCTGAAGACAGAGGTGTATTTTTTCACATAAATATTACGTTTAAAACCTGAGAGCCAGAACCAGTTCTGGATAGATTCCAGTTGCATTAATAATATGAATGTCCATTTCTACATTTACTCCAAAATCAGTTATTGCCCAGATTTTTTTTCCTTTTAAAACTTTTAGTAAAATAAACATAAAGTTTTTTTGCTTGTTTGTTTTTACCATTTTAACCATTTTGAACAGTGCAGTTCAGTGGCATTAAGCATATTCACATTTTTTATGCAGCCATCTCCAGAAATCTTTTGTCTTCGCAAACTGAAACTGCCCCGTGAAGCAGTAATTCCTCCTTCCCTCCCATGCTGCTCATTTTTAATTCCTTTTGTCATTGAATGCAAGAGAGCATCTGGTTACTTACAGCTGTGAAAGGCCCCCAAAACAGTGATTACCTAACAATTGTTTATGATTTTGCTCCTGCATCCTGGGGTTGACCGGACTGGCTAGGAAGCTCCTCCGTCCTCTCATACAGCTGCCATTACACGGGGCTGGGACAAGGATAATCTCGAAGCCTTCTTTACTCATGGCTGGTGTCGGGTGGCTGGGCTGGGAGACTCAGCAGCTGGGGTTCTCAGGCATCTCTCTCTATGTGGTCTTTCCACATGAGCTCTCAACCAGGTGACTTGGGGTCACCAGACTTCTTACATAGCAGTTGACAAGTGTCTCAAGAGAACCTGCAGAACCTGCACTGGCTTTCTAAACCTTGCCTGGAAAGCTTACATTAGATTAGCTTCCATCACAAAGACCGGACCGGGTCAAGGGGAAGAAACATAACCCATCTCTCGACAGGAGGGGTGTCAAACAATTTGTGGCGTGTTTTAAAACCACCATTTTGTGGATCAGAAGGTGAAGCCCTCACGCACATACCATTCCATATATCAATCAATAGTACAGATCCCAACAGGAAGAGGGTACTTTGCATTTCCAGCAGGAAGTGACACCAGTACTTTACTACCACCAGCAGAAGGAAGAAAGATTTTCTCCCTGCCTGACAACAGCTCAGCCAACTTGGAGCACATACCCCTTTAGCAGGTATCTGTTTTTGAGCAAAAAGAGAAGAGTACTAAGGGCTACAAGCTGGGAAACTCCACATACGGGCACCCTCAGCTGACCCAGGAAGGAGCAGCACCGTGGCAACTCGATGGACCAGTCCGCACAGTGACCGGAGACCGCACACAAGAGTGGACCAGAGTGAGGCAAGGAGAGGAGCCACCTTCTCCATAGTGACCCCATGTGGTAGACACTGGGAACAGCAAGGGTGGGATAACCTGATTTGACGGCTCTCCCAGTTTGAAGGTTCGTGCCTGGAGAATCCCAGGAACGGGGGAGACTGGTGGGCTGCCGTCTCTGGGGTCACACAGAGTCGGACACGACTGAAGCGGCTTAGCAGCAGCAGCAGCCAGTTTGGAGGTTTGTGTGAGGGCTCCTGGTTGCACACCACAGAAGCCAATCAGTTCAGTTCAGTTCAGTTCAGTCGCTCAGTCATGTCCGACTCTTTGCAACCCCATGAACAGCAGCACGCCAGGCCTCCCTGTCCATCACCAACTCCCAGAGTTCACTCAGACTCACGTCCATCGAGTCAGTGATGCCATCCAGCCATCTCATCCTCTGTCGTCCCCTTCTCCTCCTGCCCCCAATCCCTCCCAGCATCAGAGTCTTTTCCAGTGAGTCAACTCTTCGCATGAGGTGGCCAAAGTACTGGAGTTTCAGCTTTAGCATCATTCCTTCCAAAGAAATCCCAGGGCTGATCTCCTTCAGAATGGACTGGTTGGATCTCCTTGCAGTCCAAGGGACTCTCAAGAGTCTTCTCCAACACCACAGTTCAAAAGCATCAATTCTTCGGTGCTCAGCCTTCTTCACAGTCCAAATCTCACATCCATACATAACCACAGGAAAAACCATAGTCTTGACTAGTCGGACCTTTATTGGCAAAGTAATGTCTCTGCTTTTGAATATGCTATCTAGGTTGGTCATAACTTTCCTTCCAAGGAGTAAGCATCTTTTAATTTCATGGCTGCAGTCACCATCTGCAGCGATTTTGGAGCCCAAAGAAATAAAGTCTGACACTGTTTCCCCATCTATTTCCCAGGAAGTGATGGGACCAGATGCAATGATCTTAGTCTCCTGAATGGTGAGCTTTAAGCCAACTTTTTCACTCTCCTCTTTCACTTTCATCAAGAGGCTTTTTAGTTCCTCTTCACTTTCTGCCATAAGGGTGGTGTCATCTGCATATCTGAGGTTATTGATATTTCTCCTGGCAATCTTGATTCCAGCTTGTGCTTCTTCCAGTCCAGGGTTTCTAATGATGTACTCTGCATATAAGTTAAATAAGCAGGGTGACAATATACAGCCTTGATGTACTCCTTTTCCTATTTGGAACCAGTCTGTTGGTCCATGTCCAGTTCTAACTGTTGCTTCCTGACCTGTATATACGTTTCTCAAGAGGCAGGTCAGGTGGTCTGGTATTCCCATCTCTTTCAGAATTTCCCACAGTTTATTGTGATCCACACAGTCAAAGGCTTTGGCATAGTCAATAAAGCAGAAATAGATGTTTTTCTGGAACTCTCTTGCTTTTTCCATGATCCAGCGGATGTTGGCAATTTGATCTCTGGTTCCTCTGCCTTTTCTAAAACCAGCTTGAACATCAGGAAGTTCACGGTTCACATATTGCTGAAGCCTGGCTTGGAGAATTTTGAGCATTACTTTACTAGCATGTGAGATGAGTGCAATTGTGCGGTACTTTAAGCATTCTTTGGCGTTGCCTTTCTTTGGGATTGGAATGAAAACTGACCTTTTCCAGTCCTGTGGCCACTGCTGAGTTTTCCAAATTTGCTGGCATATTGAGTGCAGCACTTTCACAGCATCATCTTTCAGGATTTGAAGTAGCTCAACTGGAATTCCATCACCTCCACTAGCTTTGTTTGTAGTGATGCTTTCTAAGGCCCACTTGACTTCACAATCCAGGATGTCTGGCTCTAGGTCAGTGATCACACTATCGTGATTATCTGGGTCGTGAAGATCTCTTTTGTACAGTTCTTCTGTGTATTCTTGCCACCTCTTCTTAATATCTTCTGCTTCTGTTAGGTCCATACCATTTCTGTCCTTTATCGAGCCCATCTTTGCATGCAATGTTCCCTTGGTATATCTAATTTTCTTAAAGAGATCTGTAGTCTTTCCCTTTCTGTTGTTTTCCTCTATTTCTTTGCATTGATCGCTGAGGAAGGCTTTCTTATCTCTTCTTGCTATTCTTTGGAACTCTGCATTCAGATGCTTATATCTTTCCTTTGCTCCTTTGCTTTTCACTTCTCTTCTTTTCACAGCTATTTGTAAGGCCTCCCCAGACAGCCATTTTGCTTTTTTGCATTTCTTTTCCATGGGGATGGTCTTGATCCCTGTCTCCTGTACAATGTCACGAACCTCATTCCATAGTTCATCAGGCACTCTATCTATCAGATCTAGTTCCTTAAATCTGTTTCTCACTTCCACTGTATAATCATAAGGGATTTGATTTAGGTCATACCTGAATGGTCTAGTGGTTTTCCCTACTTTCTTCAATTTAAGTCTAAATTTGGTAATAAGGAGTTCATGATCTGAGCCACAGTCAGCTCCTGGTCTTGTTTTTGTTGACTGTATAGAGCTTCTCCATCTTTGGCTGCAAAGAATATAATCAATTGCTTAAATGAAAAAAAAAAAAAGATTTATTCAAATATATTGTGCAGTTCACAGAATCTCCAAAAAAGCCAGAAAGTTGGAGGCAACAAAGACCACTGTAGGACCGCTCATCAGAGATTCCCACTGGCACTAGCTTGGTCCCAGGCTCTACGCCTAGCTCCTACTGCAGAGGCTGGGCATTGGACGCAGCTGATTGACCCTCTGCCATCACTGCTTCTGGGAGTTAGCATGGTCTTCCCTGAAGGTGGTCAACAAACAGAGGTCACTAGATGTGGAATTCTGCTGTCTCCACATTTAACCCTGAGGAGCCTGGTGGGCTGCCGTCTATGGGGTCGCACAGAGTCGGACACGACTTAGCAGCAGCAGAACTCACCAGCTTATAAGGCAGATGGGAAAATAAATTACAAAGCTGCACTTGACCGGTACAATGGTAAGAAACCTCATCAGAGAATCATAAATCAGCTTTAAGAGTCCAAGAAGACTTCCCCAGAGATGAGCTTAATCTGAATTATGGAAGAATTTTCCAGGCAGATGCGAATACAAAAGCCCTGTGACTTGAGGAACCAAACAACACCAAAGGGATGGAGAGCAGTTCAGCATGACTGGAGCCCAGGGTGCAGCTAAGGAGCTGGAGACAAAGAAAAGGTCACGTCAGGGAGGGCCTGTGTCAAAGAGTTGGCACCAATGAAAGACTTTGGAAAGTTCATGCTGGAGGCATTGCGGAAGATATATTGGAGGGAGTGAGATGAGGTAGGGAAGAGAGTTAAGAGATAATTGGAATAATCCAAATGAAAAATAATGAATGGAGAAACCAAAGCAGGGCCCCTATAAAGAGAATGGAACTAATTCTAGATACGTTAAGGAGCAAAACAGATGATATCTGTGGACAGAAGACATATGGCACTAGGGAGAGGGATAGGAGTCTAGGGTAATTCCCAGGTTTTCTCTTGGATAATGAGGTGATCGGTGTTGACACTGATTGCAGAAATAAAGGGAAGAGAGGAATAGAAGTAGGTTTAGTCAGGAATATCTGGAAGCTGTGCTGTCTATGGGAGTCTGGCGAAGATAAATAGTAGGAAAATATAAAGTAGGAAATAAAAAATTCAAAATCAATCAGAGGTTTGAAAGTAGTCAGAAACCCTACTGAGAGAAATCACACACCTGAATTTATCCTGATGGTCTAAAACCTGCAATTTCACTTAAGTGGATTTCTTTCCATCTTCTCCAGTGCTTCCTCTTTGTGTGCCAAGTAATCTTACAGTCTAGCCACAAAGGTCACTTGAAAATCTCCCTCCCTGATTACTATGGTCTGAAAATTTGTGCTCCACTGTGAAAATTAATAAAGGGAAACCTCACTAAAATGCAGTTGGGTGATCAGAAAGGGAAGATCTCATGCATATGCCCTCTATATATCAATCAATGGTACAGATCCCAACAGGAAGAAACTACTTTGCATTTTCAGGAGGAAGTGACACTACTTTACTACCACCAGCAAAAGGAAAAAAGATTTTCTTCTTGTCTGGTAACAGTTCAGCCAATGAGAGAGTGTCACAAATTGGCCAGTGAAAAGCCAGTATACATCAAGCTCAGAGTTTTCTCCAATGGCCTTTTCATTTATAACAGGCCCCTCCCAACTTCCCGATATCCTCTATAAAAGACTTTCCTTTCCTTTGTTTGCAATGTGGACTTGGATGTGGTTCAGGACAATGGCATGTCTTGAATTGTAATTCTTTGCTGCTCCAGAATAAACCTGTTTTATTGGGAAAATAACTGGCTGTTTTATTGTTTTACATTGACCCTCCATACTTATATGTTGAAATTCTAATACCCAGTGTGATGGTATCAGTTCAGTTCAGTCGCTCAGTCCTTTCTGATTCTTTGCGACTGCATGAACCACAGCACACCAGGCTTCCCTGTCCATCACCAACTGCCAGAGTCTACCCAAATTCATGTCCATTGAGTCCATTGGATGGCGGTGATGCCATCCAACCATCTCATCCTCTGTTGTCCCCTTCTCCTGCCCTCAATCTTTCCCAGCATCAGGGTCTTTTCAAATGAGTCAGTTCCTCACATCAGGTGGCCAAAGTATTGGAGTTTCAGCCTCAGTATCAGTCCTTCCAATGAACACTCAGGACTGATCTCCTTTAGGATGGACTGGTTGGATCTCCTTGCAATCCTAGGGACTCTCAAGAGTCTTCTCCAACACTACAGTTCAAAAGCATCAATTCTTCGGTGCTCAGCTTTCTTTTAGTCCAACTCTCACATCCATACATGACCACTGGAAAAACCATAGCCTTGACTAGACGAACCTTTGTTGTCAAAGTAATGTCTCTTCTTTTGAATATGCTATCTAGGTTGATCATAACTTTCCTTCCAAGGAGTAAGCATCTTTTAATTTCATGGCTGCAGTCACCATCTGCAGTGATTTTGGAGCTCAGAAAAATAAAGTCAGCCACTGTTTCCACTGTTTTCCCATCTATTTGCCATGAAGTGATGGGACCAGATGCCATGATCTTAGTTTTCTGAATGTTGAGCTTTAAGCCAACTTTTTCACTCTCCTCTTTCACTTTTATCAAGAGGCTCTTTAGTTCTTCTTCACTTTTTACCATAAGGGTGGTGTCATCTGCATATCTGAGGTTATTGATACTTCTCCCGGCAATCTTGATTCTAGCTTGTGCTTCTTCCAGCCCAGTGTTTCTCATGATGTACTCTGCATATAAGTTAAATAATGGTATCAGGAAGTGGGATCTTTCAGAGGTGTCTAGGTCATGAGGTTGGAACCCTCTCGAATGAGATTAGTATCCTTATAAAAGAGACCCCAGAGGTCCCACACCTCTTCCACCATGTGACGACACGGTGGAAAGCCAGCAGTCCACAACCCTGAAAAGGGCTTTCTTCAGAACCCCACCATTCTGGCACCCTGATCTTGAACTTCTAGCCTCCACAACTATGAGAAATAAACTTTTGTTGTTTGTAAGTCACCCAGTCTATGGTATTTTGGTACAGAAGCCCAAAGGTCTGATGGTAGACCTTCCCAAGCAAAGAGTCATTACCTTCAACATATTAAGATTATGGAAGCAGACCTTGTTCACAGATCTGATGCAGCCATTTCTTGTCCTTCACTTCATTTCCAGCTTGAAAGCTATCAAACTATTAATTTTTTTAAGGCAGAGGCTAGAACCTAGCACTTGAAAGAGAAAGTGTTAGTCGCTCTGCTGCTGCTGCTAAGTCGCTTCAGTCGTGTCCGACTCTGTGCGACCCCATAGATGGCATCCCACCAGGCTCCCCCATCCCTGGGATTCTCCAGGCAAGAACACTGGAGTGGGTTTCCATTTCCTTCTCCAATGCAGGAAAGTGAAAAGTGAAAGTGAAGTCGTTCAGTCGTGTCCGACTCTTAGCGACCCCATGGACTGCAGCCCACCAGGCTCCTCCGTCCATGGGATTTTCCAGGCAAGAGTACTGGAGTGGGGTGCCATTGCCTAGTCACTCAGTCGTGTCTAATTCTTTGCAACCCCATTAACTGTAGCCCTCCAGGTTCCTCTGTCCATGGAATTCTCCAGGCAAGAGTACTGCAGTGGGTTGCCATTCCCTTCTCCAGGGGATCTTCCTGACCCAGGGATCAAACCCAGGTCTTTTGCATTGCGGGCAGATTCTTTACCATCTGAGCCATCAGGGAAGCCCCACCTAGCACTTATTCCCCCTTAATTTGAGCCTCTTTTAGAAACTAACCTTCCAGCCTTTGCATTGGGTCAAAATTGATCATTATGGCTGGAATTGTTTCACCACATGACATTTATCTTTATCATGATAACACTGCTGAAGCCATTTAATGAGACACTGGGAAAGACTAAAAACAGAAACTTCCCATGATTATTAGTATTTCATTCATTTTTTTTTTATTTCACACAAGTCAAAGGATTGCATAATATTCTAGTTTCCAAGCATTCTGAGTTAATATGTTACATTAAACCCAATACATTTTGCATTCTTACTTCATTATTACCATCATGTACCATGATGTCCATGTCCAGTGAAGAGACCATAAGAAGTTTTTAGAAGGGTATCTGACTGATCTTACTTATAACTGTACTGGGAAGTTCTCTATAAAAAATGACATAGTTGCAGCTGCCCAGAAGTTCCCATTCCAAGGCATTTAATCATTCAGACAAGAATCAGCACAAAAATAGAATATTTTATATTTTCAGAATTAGCTTTGATAGTTTTCACCATAATTGGTTTCCCTAGTTCCTCTTCCTATCTTTTCTTCCTTGGACTACAACTGTATTTTGACCCCAGTACCCTACAGAGGTGCTCATAAAACTCACCAATAACTTCCATGTTATTAAATCCCATGATCAGCATTCTGTCTTCATCTTCCTCCACACCAGTTGAACCGATGCTTCTTTTTTAGATACACTGGAATGTAGCACTGTCATGCTGCATTTGGCTGTTTCTTCCTGGTCTCTTCTACCAATTCTTAATTACTTGATCTCCAACATCTTAGACCCTGTTCTGCTTCTCTTTATGCATTCACTTTTTAGAGGATCTCATCTAGTTCCATCGCTTTAAAAGCTATTTCTATGCTGACATTTTCCAAATTTAGTTCCAGCTCTTACCCCATTCTGAACTGTGAATTCAGAATACTCTTCTCAAACATGGTATGTCTGAAAATAATTTTCTAATTTTTCCCTGAAATCTTTTACTTCTGGGATCCTCCCCATTTTAGTTAGTAAGAACTCTCTATCCTTCCAATTGTTTAAGTCAAAACTTTTTTGTCATCCTTGAGTTTTCTCTTTCCCTTTTTACTATAGTCAATCCATCAATAAATCCTGTTGGCTCTACCATCAAGTTATATCTAGAATGTGACCACTTTTCATACTTCCACTTCTTCTCCCTTGGGCCAAGCCATAATAATATCTTACCTCGTTTACTATGTCTTAACTGGCTTCCTGGCTTCAGCTCCTGCCCAATCCACAGGCAAAGTGTATATAGATAAAACTAGCCATTTGCTAGCAGGAAAGATCTGGAAGCCATGGGTTTCCAACCAATAGTATCTGTCACAATAAATACAGGCTTTCCTGATTAGATGAAAGTGTCCTGTAAAGGAGGCTCTTTTCAAACATTCTAAGCTAACTATGGGGTCGCAAAGAGTCGGACACGATTGAGCGACTGAACTGAAGCTAACTAGTTAGAAGAAAAGATGAAAGTGGGTCATCTAGGAGTTATATGATATTATCAATCAGGCCTGGCTTCATGAGCAAGCATCCTGTGCATTTGCACAAGGCCCTGGACTCAGAAGGATTCCAGACTATATCTCCCATTAACACCCTGAAATTCTTAATAATTTTTGAACAAGGAGACCTGGATTTTTATATTGTGCTGATCCCTGCATGATCAGCCCTGATTATGTAGCTGATCAGGTGATCAATGCCATACCGTGGTATCTGACAGCAGGAATTGAGAGGAAAAAGTAAATCTTGGAATCACTACAGCAGAACAAGTATCTAATGATTGACTATGAAGAGAAGGTGAAAATAAAACTTAAAATCTTATTTACTGGGAAGATAGCAGTGATTTCCATGAAGAGCATAGTAGAAAAGAAGATTTGTTTGAGAAAAAAAGAGATCTCTATCAGCCAGAGGAAATGGAGTTTGAGGATTTAACCCCTAAAGGAAAGCTGAGACAAAGAGGACAAAATCTGAATTTGCAGAGCTGGAGCTGTATTTGTTGCGGTTTAGTTGCTAAGTCATGTCTTTTGCAACCTCATAGACTATAGCCCACCAGGTTTCTCTGTCCACGGGATTTCCCAGGCAAGAATACCTGGCCATTTCCTTCTCCAAGGGATCTTCCCAACCCAGGGAATGAACCCATGTCTCCTGCATTGGTAGGTGAATTCCTTTACCACTGAGCCCCCTGGGAAACCTGAGGTTACATTTAGAGTATACGAAATTAGGTGAGATTACCAGGAATACATATACAGAAAAGGTATAAAGGAGAGACTTGGGGCATCTGTAACAGGCTGGAACCAGGTAACATTGCTATATTTTGTCTTTTCTTTAGGAGACTTATTCCCATACCACCAAGTTTCTCTGAAAGAACCAAGCCTGGTCAAGGGAGCTAGGTGGGACCTCAGAGGTACTGTAGAACAACATCCACACTTCAGAGATGAGAAACCCAAAGCTCCAGAAAGCAGACCAAAAAAAGAAGAACTCTGTGTTTCCTTTTCCCAGCTGTTGAAGTGTGCTGTCCAAAAATTAAGAAAAAAAAAAATCTTTGGCATCTTGTGATGGCAGAAAGAGGTCTTGGGAATTTGCTGGTGGTCCAGTGGTTAGGACTGTTTGCTCTCATTCCGCAACTGGTGAGAAAGAGGCCTTGATTTGACTGGATCCTATCACATGACTTCTCTGTAGGCACTTCAACTCCCCTACTGTACAAAGTTTAATACCCCTCAAGCACGTTTCTCCTCTTCCTCCACTGTGGTTCGAGTTGATCACAGCCCTGAGGTTCCTGAACCTCATCTGAACATCTGAAGGCAGACTTAAGCCTGGCTGCTCCCCAGTAACCTAGCCTGGGGGTAGGCTCATAGGTCAGCTGGGGAGGGACACCCTTTTCTGGTTCTAATTTGTCCAAAGGCTGTATTCCTGAAAAGCGTTGAGTGTAAGAGAGCTAGTCTGTGAAATGCCTGGCACAGAGTAAGCTCTAAATAAAGACACATAAAATTCTTATGAGCTCTGCATTGCACATTTATTATAAACTCACGAAGCTTAACAAACACAAAACGCCAAACTAGAATTATTGGTGTAATTCTTATAGAAAGGTCACATCCATTTTCAACACTTGCAGTATTACCCTGGATCTTATTGTAAAATTCTTGGAAACTGCCAGGATACTAAAATAACTAGGTATTTATAGCTCTGGTAAAAACTACTGCAATTGTTATTTCAGGATTCTGCACTGCGCTGGGATTAAAAATACAGGGAAACGTCACTGGAGCCATGAAGCTACAACATATCATCTTCAGTAGGAAAATTGTGTGTGTGTGTGTGTGTGTGTGTTTAATGCTTTGAAGTTTATAGTATGGCTTCTTCCCTATTACAGAAGAAAACTCATGGTTTTTATTATCAAACCATTTTCTTCTAAAATTTCTCAGCCAGCATCTACATTTGTTAGCCAGGCACCACAGGGCCTGGGTTAACATGTTCCAATCCCCATCCGCCAACCGCGGCCACCGCAGTCCAAGAAGACCGGTGAGGACCCAAGACCTGGAGTTGTGAATCTGAACTCTCGTCCCATGAATCATGCAGAATCACGGTTTCAAACCCCAGATTCAGCTGGTTCCCTCCCAACGCTCTCTGCAAGGGACCACGGGGGGCTTGTTTCTCCGACGTTTTCTACACCTTGAATAGCTTGTCTCTCGGTTCGGGATAGCTGGGCCGCACGCCCTCAAGTCAGAGGAGGTCACGGGGGTTCACCACCTCGCTAACACCCTTCAATTTGAAGAGCTTTCAAAATATAACAATGCCCACTGACGCCGGGATGAACTTAATCAGCCTGTCTGGGATATGGGGCCCGGCACGGTATTTAGTTAGTACAACCAACCCCTCAAGTAGTACTAACGAGCACCAGGTGGTACTGCCTCCCCGGCCAATCGGGAGCACCATGCAGGCGAGCGGGCATGGACCCGGGGCCACTCTGCGTTCTCACCTGCCCCGCGCCTCTGACGCACTACGCTCCGCGCAGGCGCACAGCGCAGCGGCCGGCCCGGGTCCGCGCGTGCGCATCGCCCGGCGTCTGTGCCGCTGCACGGTCTCCCGGCGGGAGAGCTCATTGCGCGCGGCAAGCCCCGCCTCCCAGCCGGGCTGGGGGCGTGGGCATGGAGACGGCCTCAGCTGCCTAGCCCCGGACCCGCGCCGCTACCTGGGGCGCCCCGAGGTCTCTGTGGGGTGGGCCGGGCGCGGCCTGGCGCTGCGCGGATGGCCCTGCTCGCCGTCCTCCTGGTCCTCTTCCTGACCGCCGCTGGGAGGTGCCAGGAGCAAGCCCAGACCACCGACTGGAGGGCCACCCTGAAGACCATCCGGAACGGCGTTCACAAGATTGACATGTACCTGAACGCCGCCTTGGACCTCCTGGGAGGCGAGGACGGGCTCTGCCAGTATAAGTGCAGTGACGGTGAGGGGGACCCCAGGCCCTGCGGGGCCCATGCGTTCGGGGCTCTTGGGGGGACTGGGGTCGTGGAGGTGTGAGATACCCGGCGAACCTTGTCGGTGTCTTTCTGGCCCTGGATTGGAAAAACGTAAGCACCGCTAGGATCTTGCCGTTCTTGTGATTGAGCAACCTGCTGATAAGTTCACACCATTGCTTTTAAAATGTGAGAGGTCGCCTGAGAGTACTCTCCATTCTGTTTCATTGCATCTGAATTACATTTTTTTTTTTTTTTTTTGTTGCAATTCCATGATGACGATTGCCTAAGAACTTAGTGACATACGCTTCATGGGGATGGAGTGAAACAGACTGAATTTAGAGCCTTTAAATTAGCTGACTATGCAAAACATACGGAGAATTTTCAAGTCATGCTGTTTTATGATAACTTTTTCAAGAATTGGTTTAAGTTTTAAAGCTACAGAAAATAAATTGCGACCTTTGTACAGACTTTGGTGTACTTTATTGTTGAGAAAGAGTTCCGATTGACTCTTCTAGAACGATTCTATCAATACTTGACGGGAATTTTCTTTCCTTAGATGTCAGTGACCTGCCTTCTCATTGTTGGTTGCTATTAATATTATTCTTTTGATTTACTTTTTCATATTTTTAAACTTGAATTCTGTTTGAAT
This sequence comes from Bubalus bubalis, assembly GCF_019923935.1. Taxonomy (NCBI): domain Eukaryota; kingdom Metazoa; phylum Chordata; class Mammalia; order Artiodactyla; family Bovidae; genus Bubalus; species Bubalus bubalis. The sequence continues at coordinate 90,938,938 of NC_059163.1, forward strand.
CTGAGGACTTGTTTGGTGTCATTGTTGGTGATAACTTGGTATTTCAGGCAGAGATCTTTCTTTTGAAGCCCTTGACTTTTTTGAATGCCTCAGATGAGGTACTTGGGCTTTTTTGAAATTCAGAATGCTAAGAGTAATTGGGAGACCATGTTTCCCATATATGTGGACAAGTGTGGGGCATAGTTAATTTCATGTTTGGCAGCTCAAAGTAAAAGGCAACTCGGTGACTTTAGTGGTAAAACTGAACTATACATAGGTGAATTTAAAGGGACTCTGTCATGTGAAAGCATGATGTAACATGCAGTCATAATTTCTGCTTTTCTGTTAATGCAGGTAAAGAATGAATTATATGTTGTATGCTATGAACTGCCAAATATCATTCCTTCTTAAATGTATGCCTGAATGCTACTACCAGTATTCGATCAGGAAAGGTGTTTTTGTCCTTTTAGAGCTTGTTAGGAGGAATAAGAGAGTAGCTTGAAGATTAAATGGTTGCTTTTCTGGACACAGACGTCACCGTTTTACTTAGTCATCCCCATTCATTAAACAAATATTTGAGTGCCTGGTTTATGGCAGGTGTTCCACCAACTGGAGATTTGGCAGTGAACAAAACCCACAGGAAAAATGGGGGGAAAATGTGAAATAAAACTGACATAATCTGTGTCCATGGCGCTTACATTCTGGTTCGGAGAGACAATAAACTGAAGACTAAGTAAAATCAGCCAGGTCTGCAGTGTGTGGAGGTCTGAAGCGTGCCAGCACTTTCAGAAGAGTGCAGCAAGGAGCCGACGGTGGTGGTGCTGGGAGGCGGTTAGTTTACTCTTTTAAACAGGTTCAAGGAAGGCCTCACTGATGAGATACTACTTTAGAAGAAGTCTGAAATGGTGAAGGTGACACAGTGATGAGCTAGGGAAAGAACAATCTAGGCAGAGGGAACAACAAGCGTAAAGCACCAGAATTGAAGGGCCAGGCAAGGATGACTCTGTAGGTTTTGGCCTGAGCCAAAGGAAGGATGTAGTTGCCATTTACTGAGAGAGGAAAGTTGGAAGGATCAGTCTTCATAAATTGATTATGAGTAAGGGTTCTAGAGTTTATTTTATTATGTTTAAAATGTCTCTGAAGTTAAACGGATGCTATTCTTTTTCTTTTAACTTGTTGTGTATTGGAGTATAGCCTATTAACAATGTTGCCATAGATTCAGGTGGACAGTAAAGGGACTCAGCCATACATGTACATGTATCCATTCTCCCCCAGACTCCCCTCCCATCCTGGCTGCCACATAACACTGAGCAGAGTTCCCTACGCTGTACAGCAGGACCTTGTTGGTTAGACATTTTAAACATAGCGATGTGTATATGACTATCCCAAACTCCCTAACTATTCCTTCACCCTGCCCTTTCCCCCAGCAACCATATATTGTTCTCTAAGTCTGTGAATCTGTTTCTGTTTTGTAAATAAGTTCATTTGTACAATTTCTTTTTAGATTTCACGTATAAGGGGTGTCTAATTCTCCTTATCTGTCTGATTTCACTCAGTGTGACAATCTCTTGGATCCATGGATACTATTCTTATTAAAAATATTGTTTTAATCTTCCCTTTTACTTAAACCTCTTCCACATCCTCACTAAATTTACCCTTTAGAGCAAAGTTTCCAGCATAAAAAACACAAATGAACTTGAGAATTTAGGAAATGGTATGTTTCAGTGAAAATCTTTTTGTGTCTTAGTAAGTACTGTCTGCTCATATAGGACTCATAGGTTCCAAATCACCAAATTAATAATTTTGACATAATGAAAATTGTTCTTTAATTGCTATTACTTGAGAAGTCTCCCTGGAACAGTGTTTCAACCTTTCCTGTATTTTGAAGTGTTGAGTGACCTTATCAGAACCAAATAGACAAATCTCAAAACTGGAGGAGCATGGTAATTAAGGGATGTAGCAATAAAGGACATGGCAGCCCACTCCAGTGTTCTTGCCTGGAGAATCCCGTGGACAGAGGAGCCTGGTGGGCTGTTGTCCATGGGGTCGCACAGAGTTGGACACGACTGAAGCGACTTAGCAGCAGCAGCAGCAATAAAGAAGTCAAGGGAACCTTTAAAAAAAAACAAACAACTTAATGGCAGAAGAGGTGTTGAATTAAAGGGCACAGATTTGTTGCATTCATTTATCTTTGTTCTGTGGAAGGAGCAGCAGTATGAAGACTTTCTCCCCCCGGCCATCCTCCCTGGAGTGGGAACAAGGCTTTATTGAGAGTGAAATAAAGTAACTGAGGGGAGCAAACTTAATGGCCACTATTTTTTTTAAACTTTTTTCTCCTTGATAGCAGAGAGGATTGAGGGAAAAAAAATTTCCAATTTCCTTTGAAATATAGAAAATAAAAATTGGCTTGTAAAGTGTTTTTAATTATGAGTAAGCCATTAATTCATTCAGTGATTGATGTCTTAACAGGATCCCTTTGGCTGTTGTACTGAGAATAAAAAGAATCAAGGGAGATGGAGGGCAGGTAGCAAGAATGGAGGTAGAGTGACAAGTGCAGGAATTCAGACCAAAAATGGTGGTCCTTTTGTTCAGGTTGGTAGGAATAAAAGTGGTGAGAAGTGGTTGGATTTTGGATATATTTTGAAGGAAGAGCTTAAAAGGTTTACTAACAGCTTAGAAGGAGGGTGTGAGTAGAGTAAAAAAGGATTCCAGAGTTGTTAGTCTTGAGTAATTGTGAAGATGGAGTTGATGTCAACTGAAAGGGGGGATATGATGGAAAAGACAGTTTTGTGATTCATTAGGAAAATAATATCATATTTGTATGCTTTTGAGAATGAGTAGTAGAGAGTAAAAACACTAATGAGGAAAAGAGAAAAGAGAATTTCTGGAGTTACAGCCTTTGGTAAATGAGAGGAGTGAGTTCTAGTACATAAATAGATTGGCCAGGAGCAGTGATGGCGTTTCTCTGTTAATTGCAACAAAGGTGTAGAATACGTGCGCAGATGCCGGTTGGGGTAATGTGCACGTTCTCTTCTCATTCCTTGCTTTTCTCAGTGAAGTAGGAATAGAGGTGATCCGCTGAGTGAGAAGGTGGGAATGAAAATGTTGGTTGTTGTTGTTTAGTCGGTCAGTGATGTCCGATTTCTTTTTCAACCCCGTGGACTGTAGGCCACCAGGCTCCTCTGTCCATAGGATTTTCCTAGGAAGAATACTGCAGTGGGTTGCCATTTCCCCAGGAAGTATTGGAGATTGAAGAAAATAGGAGAGTGAGTGTACTAGGGGGAAAAAGTGGCATTAGGGCTTTTTGGAGATTAATAATCAGAAATTTAAATTCTCAAGTGTTTGAGAAAACAGGTTGGAGTTCTGTACTGTGCTTCCTGCAAAACGCAGTAGTAAGAGCTTTCTGAGACCCAGTAGCCTTCCCCTTATGCCTCTCATCTGCTTCAGTGTCTTTCAGGTGAAAGACATTAGTCTGTTGAAAATATTTAAACCAAATTAAGAAACATATGTAGAAAAGAACTATCTTTGTCTTAGTCCAGGTGGATCTTTAGATTTCAACTGCCCATGCAGATGATAAAATGGAAAGCATCAAGATAAGAGCAGTTGTTGAGGTAAAAAATGAAGTCAGTGAATAGTATTTGTGTGTAGTTGTGTGAAGTGGGTTTGGTTTGTTTTTAAAACTCTTATTCATAGCCCATTTCCCCTTTAGCTTTCTGTACACAAATGCTGAGAAATTATACTTTGTAATTTCTGCTTATGTATTTTAGGAGACAGTGACCACAACACACTATGGCTTTTTGGTTTGACTCATGTTGTTTCTTCTGCTGTTGAGTTTTTACTTGCACTGTGTATTAGCCTACTCAGGTTGATGTAATGAAATACCACAGACTGGGTGATGTAAACCACAGATTATTTCTTACAGTTCTGAAGGCTAAAAAGTCCGAGATCAAGGTTGAGCCAACCCTTCTCTATGGCGAGGGCCCTCTTCCTGGCTTGCAGACCTCGGCCTTCATGCATGGTGGGGGCGGGGAGTGCAAGGAAAGCAAGTTCTCTGGGCCTCTTCTTAAAAGGGTACCAAATCCCGTCATGAGGCCCCTACCCTTGTGACCTCGTCTAAACATAATTACCTCCCAAAGAACCTATCACCAAATGCATTGATAGGTAAGGCTGCAGCATATAAATTTGGGTGCGGGGAAACACAGTTTAATTCC